>NC_057792.1:16388685-17023841 GCF_014905175.1 Aphidius gifuensis
TTCTGATTCTGTTTCTGATTCTGATTCTGATTCTGATTCTGATTCTGATTCTGATAATGTTGAATATACCGATGATGATAATAAAATTGGATATAGCGAAATACAAAAAGCACAGTATGATTCGCGTATGATTCGCATGGCTCCTCTATTTGCTAGTCAGCCACGACTCGAAAAAAGTAAGAAAATAACAACACTATAATTTTTAATGCTAAAAACGAAAATAATGTATTACCCTAAATATACTAATGAAAATATTTAATTAATTTTTCAGTATGCAAAAATTGGAAGAACAGGTTTCTTCCCTCATGCTTTACAACATATACATTCCAAAGCAATGAAAATGATTCAGTTAATGAATTACATGAAAAAGCAAATGATCTAGAGTACCTAATTAAACTCTGTGGAAATAATTTAACTTATCTAGATGTAAGAGGTTATCCTATTTCTCAAATAATGCCAATAATCAATGCTAATTGTCCAAATCTTGAGGATCTTTATTTAGCATTCAAAGAAATAATGAGTCAAGATTTTGAAAATTGTTTTTCTAAAATGTCTCACCTTAGAACACTGTCGATTGAATGGCAATGTAAAAATTCGACTCTACCATTGACTTTAGCCAAGTCAATGAAACAAATTGGTGGAACCTTGGAAAGTTTAGAACTTTCATCTTTCTTAGAACGTAATGATATATTTTTACCAGATTCATTGGCTTTGGTAAGTGTAAATTTTTAATACATATTATATATTACAATAAAAATTATTTAATTTTTAATAAACTATTTATTTATTTTTCAGGTATTTCCTCGACTAATTGCTTTGAAGTATTTAACTATACGTACTCTTGGACTAAGTCAACTATTACTCCAGTCTATAGGTGAAATTGAGAATTTGGTTAGCCTGAGATTAATGCATCATTGGCCGCTAAATCATCCAATGTTTGATATAAGAATCAATATGTATCCAATTGGAAATTTGAAAAATCTCGAAAAGTTACATATTTCTTGTGATTATGGTGTTAGAGATGAATTTTTGATTAATCTTTGTAATAATGCTAAAAAATTAAAGGATTTACAAATAATTGGCACAAATATAACTGATATTGGTATGAGTGCAATTGATAATTTACAAGAATTAGAAAGGTTCTGTCTGGGTTTAACTGGTTATCGTCCGCGATCAAAAAAGCATGAATTTATCACTGATGAATCAATTCAATGTTTATTTAATAAAAAATTGTACTCCTTGGATATATCAAATTGCATTAAAATTACTGATGAATCAGTACTTAAACTTGTTAAAAATTTACCAAGTTTAAGAAGTTTATACACTAGAAATACAAAGGTAACTAGTGAAGCTGTCGAAAAAATATATCAATTAACAAAACATCGTAAAGATCTGTTACGCGTATGTATGTAAATGAAAATATTGAAAATGTCGATTGATTATTTTCAAATCATCAGTGGAATCAAATAATGTTTTTTTTTTTTTAGTCTAGAGCTAGAGAAATAAAGAAACTATTATATTTATTTAATAAATAACAATAAAAATGTATTAATTTAAATATTTTCTTGCAATTAATTTATTTTTATTCATTTATTATTTCTCGTCCTAAAAATAAATGAATAAAAAAATCATTACATGTAATTTGCTGGTTTTCAAACTTACTTTTTCAATTTTTCCAAAAACAAAAGATTATTGGATGGTAATTATACTATATATTTTTTTGTAATTTTAAAATAGTTGATACTTAAATATTTGAAATTAATCGGAACGCCTTATATTTTAATTGTCTTAATTTTGTTTTTTAAATTCATGAATATCTAATCTTATTTGAAAAGCACATAGTGTGAATTTTTCAATAAACACTCTCGACCATATTGTTTAATGCATGAATAAATAATAATTGTAAATATAAATAATTTTTCAATTTATGTTATAAATCATTATATTAATAGTAATTGTAATTTTTTTTTCTTAATTTGTTTATATTTTTACTAGTATATATTTATATACTTAATGGAAAATATTTGAAAATTAAAATATTGATAATATTATTTATATGTAAATGAGAATGAAATAAAAATATTTGAATAAACATAATCAAGTAATTTCAAAAATTTAGAAAACAAAAAACAGCAAAAAAAAAAGAGTAGATTGTAGCTGCAAGCAGTGTTACTATAATTTCATATACACACGTCATCACAATATATATAGTTATTTAAATTTAAATACTGCAGTTCAGTTCAGTTCAGTTGGTTCAGTTATTCAGTGCAGAACATCACAGCACAGTACTGCAGTTGGTCTGGTTGCAGGACACAGTTAAACAGCAACATATACGGTTTTATATAAAAATAAGGTTACACACCACGTGGCAATCGATTTCACTCCTAAACTAACTTTTTAAACAATCAATTATTTACACATTAGCTTCATTAAACAATTGTTGTTTCTGGTAAATTTTTCGAATTTATTATTTGACGGTATATATAATATTTTTTTTTAAGTTAACCCAAAATAAAATATAAAGTCTAATCCAATAAGTGAGAGAAACATGGAGACTGCGAATAATTTAAGTCCTACCGAATGGCAAGAAAAATTCATAATAATTTCAAAAGAAGAAGTAAGTTTTAAATTATATATATTCTATTTTTGTAGCTACTGTTAATGTTGATTATTGATTCAATTAAATAATAAACTAATTTTTTTCTTATACAGCTTGAGTTATCAAAAAAATCCTCAAATGTCAGTGGAATATCTATAGAAAATTATGATAATCATGATGAAGATGATGATGATGATGATGATGATGATGATGATGATGATAATAATTATATTGTATGTCATGATAATTTATATTGTACCAGAAAACAAATAGCACAGTATGATTTGCGTATGATTAAAATGGATATTCTATTTGCTAGTCAACCACGACTCAAAAAAAGTAAGAAAATAACAACACTATAATTTCTAATGATAAAAACAAAATTTCGTATTACTCTGAATATATACTAATGAAAATATTTAATCAATTTTTTAGTATGCCAAAATTGGAAGAACGGGTTTCTTACTTCATGCTTCACAAAATATACATTTGAAAACAATAAAAATGTATCACTTAATGAATTATATGAAACAGCAAATGATCCGGAGTACCTAATTAATCTCTGTGGAATTCATTTAACGCTTCTAGATGTAAGAGATTATCCTCTTTCTCGAATAATGCCAATAATCAGAGCTAATTGTCCAAATCTCGAGACCCTTTATTTAGGATTCAAAGAAATAATGAGTCAAGATTTTGAAAATGTTTTTTCTAATATGTTGCACCTTAGAGATCTGACGATTAAATGGCAATGTGAAAATTCAACTCTACCAATGACTTTAGCCAAGTCATTAGAACAAATTGGTGGAACCTTGAAAAGTTTAGAACTTTCATGTCCTTTGGACAGATATGATATTTTCCTACCAGATTCATTGGCTTCAGTAAGTTTAAATTTTTAATATTTATTATATAATTACAAGAAAAAATATTTAATTTGAATAAATTATTTATTTATTTTTCAGGTATTTCCTCGACTAATTGCTTTGGAATTTTTATGTATACGTAATCTTGGACTGAGTCAACTATTACTCCAGTCGATAGGTGAAATGAAAAATTTGGTTGATCTCAGATTAATGCTTGCTTGGGAGAAAGATCATCCAATGATTGATAAAAAAGTCAATATGTATCCAATTGGGAATTTGAAAAATCTCGAGAAGTTATTTATTTCTTGTGATTATGGTGTTAGAGATGAATTTTTGATTAATCTTTGTAATAATGCTAAAAAATTAAGGATTTTAGACATAATTGGCACAAATATAACTGATATTGGTATGAGTGCAATTGATAATTTACAAGAATTAAAATTTTTCTTTCTTGGTTTATATGATATCTTTGGTCAGCAATCAGAAAAAAATGAATACATCACTGATGAATCAATTCAATGTTTATCTAATCAAAAATTGATCTCCTTGGATATATCAAATTGCATTAATGTCACTGATAAAGGGGTAATTAAACTCGTTCAAAATTTACCAACTTTGCATAGTTTATTCATTAGAAATACAAAGGTAACTAGTGAAGGGGTCAGAAAAATAGATGAATTAACAGAACATCGTGAAGCACCAATAAGTATATATGAAAATATTGAAACTGATAATTGATTATTTTCATCATAGTGGGTCAACCAAATAATGTTTTTTTTTTTTAGTCTAGAGCTGGAGAAATAAAGAAACTATTATATTAATTTAATAAATAACAATAAAAAATTTATTTACTTGCAATTAATTTATTTTCATTAATTTGTCATTATTTTTGTCCTAAAAAAAATCTAAAATAAAAAAAATAATTATATATGGATTGCGACCAGCATCACCGACTATTTAAAAATGACTACATATATATAGTGGCATTGTCATGAGGTGCGTTCCAAATGTCATCGACTTAGTGATTTTTGGAACGCATCCATTATCAGCTGCTTGATAATTACATTTAAAGCTGACACATATAACAAATAACAATAATAAAATTTATTCAATAATAAACACACACAAGAGCAATAAATAAATTTTAATAAATAATAAAATATAAATTTATAAATAAATAATATTTAAAATGCCAAGAAAAATTAAATCAAAAGAAAGTAAATCTGAGGGTAAGTCAATAAATTGAAAATAAAAAAAATAATTGTTAATTGACATATATAATTGAGGTTATTATTTTCATTAATTTATCAACACTCTATTTATTAATAATATATATTTTTTTTAAACAGATTTTGTTGCATACAGTGAAGGTGCAGTTAGAAATAATGCAGCAGTTGTTGAATATTGTAAAATTTCGATGGCAGCTTTGTCTGGTGGTACTGCTGGTCTACTTGGTTTAACTGGTCTATATGGATTTGGATTTTATCTATTTGCTGTTTTTAGTTTATGGGTAATCTCGTATTTATCATTAAACAATTAAATTTATATTATTAATAATTTTATTTTGTCATTTAAGGCAATGTTATTGATGAAAGCTGGAGGACAGTGGAAAAAATTTTTCATCAGTAGACACAGTTTGTTGACAAATGGATTTTTTGGAGGTCTTTTTGTATCCTTTACTAATTAATATCAATTATTTAAATAATTATTCAACTTACTGGATATTTATCATTTTTTATTTATTTAATTTTAATGATTTTTCTTGACAATGTATTTGATGATGCTGTTGCTGATCAGACCTACGTATTATTCTGGACGTATCCTTTTTATTTTTCATATAAATATTACAAACACTTGGGGTATTTATTAATTTAATTGATAATTATATTATTCTTAATAATTTTACTTAGATTTTTGTATGGAATGGTTCACGTATACTGAGGAAAAAACATCACATTTTCATTATCAATGAGCACTTCAATTATTTTCAAATAAATACGTAATTATCATTTCAACAGATAATGAGACATCATCCAGTTGTTAATGAATAATCAACAAACTACCAAAATCACTTTATTGTGAATACTTTTTTTTTTTTTTGTTTTTATATAGTTTTATGTATTTCACAATAATAACTTGTCACTTTGTGATCATGTCAGCATTTAGCACATGTAAACTATTAAAGTTAATAAATGAATTTATTTATAATGGAAAAAACTATACATCTTCTTTAATTATTTTGTTAAATATTGAGTAATTTTTTATGTCTAATGTATTTTTTTGTTGAATAACTGAAAGCTTATTTAATTTTATATTGTATTGTTTATTTTTTGTGATTAAAATCATTTAAAATTGACAGTGTAAACTGAACTGTCAACACAAGAAAAAACATCTGTGTTGATGTATTGTTTTAAAAATAATTAATAAACACAAAAAATTGGTAATTTAATTAGTTGATTTATTGATATTTTAACAATGTTTATATTTTATAAATAAATTACGTTGTCATTTAAATTTATTTGTTGACAATTTAAAAAAAAAAATTAAGAATGTAAACATAACCTAAAAAATTTGAATATTTATGTGACTGATAACTGATTATTAATGTTGATAATTTATTTGTTTATTTCAGTAATCATAAAATAAATTTAATTAAAAATGTCACAATCAGATTTGGATCCTGATTTTATTCAAGGACTTAGATTACTTCATTCATCAAATAAAGATACATTGGAACAATTGAGAGCTCTTCTTGATGATAAAATTAAACAAAAAATTGGAGCATCTAAAATGCTATCAAATGTCCTACAAAAAAAGGTAAATAAATTATAGAAAAAATGTATAGTACCTATTATTTATAGTAATTATAATTTTTGATTTAGTACACAATGGAAGAGCCAGTATTGAGTGATCATAGTAGTTGCAGTAGTAAAAAAAGTAAAAGTTCAATATCATCAAAACATTCAGATAAATCAAGTAAAAGTAATTCACCAGATGAAATTGTTGACATGATTGCAATTGATGATCCACTTGCTGAAATTTTAGAGGATGATTTAACATGTGTAGTTTGTAAAGGAATGGATGTTGGTGCAAGAAATAGACTTGTTGAGTGTGGTGATTGTCATTCACTTTATCATCAAGAATGTCATACACCAACAATACAAGATACACAAATTGATGTTCCTAAATTAATTTGGTATTGTTCAAATTGCATCAAAGCACATCAGGTTAGCATAAATTTATTATTTAGAAAATTTATAAATTAATAACTTTGTTTATTTGTATTTTTATAATTAATTTTAGCCACCAAAAGATAAAGGCTCACCAAAACCACAAGCTGATAGTAAAAAAGATATTAAAAAATCAAGTATGTATTATAAATTTATATAATTTTAATTTTATTTAACACAAAAAAATAAATAATATTAATTATACTAGGCTCCAAACATTCTGATAAACATAAAAGTTCTTCAAGTCATTCAAACACAAGTGATTCATCAATATCAACATCACAAAAAGTAACACCAACTATCAATATCATTGGTGGTAGATCAAAAGAATCATCATCATCTTCCTCATCATCAACAAGATCTAAAACAAAAGACAAACGTACGACAAGTAATTCATCAAAATACTCATCGTCATCAAAAAATTCAAGTGATAAGTCCAGTCATAAATCAAAAGCAAATACTTCAGATTAATCAAGTTAAAATATCAAATCTTTTTTCTTTTAATATCAATAATTAATAATAGAATCCATTTAATTTTTTTTAGAAAGAAAAACTTTGTAATTCAGTTTTTTAAATAAAATCAATTTTTTTTTATGTATATTATCAATATATATGTAATTTTGTTTTTTAAAATTATTTTATTTATCAATTGTTGACTTATTCAATAAATAGACAGCAAAAAAGAGGAGAATAAAAATGGACAGGATTAATATTTACATTGGATTTGTTTTCTTTTTTTTTTCTTCATATAATTACAATTAAAACCCCGTTGAAATATTTTCAAATAAATTGATTATTAATATTTTTAATATTATTATCAATAATTGTTATTATTATTATTTTCATTATTACAATAATTATCATTATTAAATTTGTATATGACTAAAATCATCGCAGAAACAAAGCTTCGTCCAGAGTTCGTCCTAAGGCCAAATCATTCAATCATTTTTTATTAATATTATACACATTTTATTTTAATTAATATCATTTTTTTTTTTTTTAATCAATCAATCAATTATTCATTCCTTTTTTTTAAATAAAATACACAATTTTACAATTCACATTTATACAAATTGACGATACTTTTCGGCCTCTTGCTTTGTTTCTTTAATTTTTTAATATCGTTCTCTTTTTTTTGTTCATTCTAATTTCATTGTTTATCTTAATTTACTTTACCATTTTTTTTTTCTAAACTGGATGGAATCAGGTCGAGCAATCCATAATCATTTTTTTTTACACTTTTTTTTGACGATTTTTGAGGGGGAATACATATTGTAAAAATACAATTACTACAGTTTTTTATTATTATTTTTTTTTTGTTTTTTATGTTAACACGTATTTTTTTTTTGCTCTATATTCTCACGTTTTTTTTTTTAAATATATTTTAGTATTTTATTGATAAAAATAATTATGAAAAAATATTAGAAACAATAAGGAGGGTCATTATCAACGACAGCAGTGAAATTTTAGACAAAAAAAAATATAAATATTTATATATATTAGAGTACGTCAATCTGCACGATTATTGTTTGAAAAAAAAACAAGAAAATTATCTATATCTTTTAGTCTAAAAATAAATAATTAGAGAAAAATATTAATAATAAATAATAATTATTAGAATTAATAGTAAAAATCAAATAACCCTGAATTTTTAGTAAAATAATTCTACCAATTTTTTTCTTTCTTAATAATCAAAAAGAAAAAAAATAATTCAACAAAAATATTAACGTAATTATTACTAATTAAAAAAGTATTATTTTTTTTTTTAATGGGAAGACACAAGCCCCCACGTAAATAGGTACAACGAAAGAAAAAAAAAAAATATTTATATATATATTTTTGATATATTTAAATAAAAATATTAATTGCATTTCTATATCTACAATTTTTTTTTACGCTAGGACGGATTGCCGTCGTCGTTGCCAAATAAATTACACTGCACAGATTGACATACACTCGTCATAAATTGACATAAATAAATACAATATTTTTTTTATTTATAATTTTTAAAAATTATTCGAAATTTATTACAGAGAAAAATTGGATTTTAATTTTTTCTTTTTATTATAAATAATTTCATTATAATTTTTGTTTTAATTATGTTTTTTTTTAGTTTAAATTTAATTTAAGTACACATTATTGACAGTTAAAATAATTGTGAAAACATTTATCCTTTTTTTCTCTGCACTTTGAATAAATTGTTTTTTATTTTTTTTTATTGAATTTGTATATCAATTGGACGATTAAAAAATTTTTAGTTTAAAAAATTCGATGATTTTAAATATGATATATTTTTTTAAATAAATTTTTTATTTTTTCTGGTGCATCAACGAGTTTTATTCTAAGCGTTTTATATTTCATACAAATTACTTTGTATAATTTAAATAGAATAAATAAAAAAAAAAAATATAAATAATTGTGTAAAAAATTCCTGTAAAAAAAAAAGAAAATTTATTTTAAAAAATTGAACATTTGTCATTCAGTCAGCTTTTTTTATTACGAAACAATTATTGAGTATTATTGTTTTTTTTTATTTTTATTTTTATTATTTTTCTGTTTTAATTTTATCTTAAATAATTACATAAAATGCTATTGTAGACTTGATTTTACGTGATCACATCTTGCTATTTTTAAAAGTTTTAAAAAAATTTTATTTTTCTCTTTCTTTTATTTTTTGTTTTTATAATATATTTTATATAATATTTGTTAAATAAGCACAGTCTATGGCATTTGCAATGAGTAGAAAAAAAGAGTTGAACAAAAAAAAATAAAAATAAAATAACAATATTGGAATGAAAGAGTAATATGAAAATAACAAAAAATAATATCATAAAAAAAAAAAAGTAATTTTTAATCCTCCATTTGTTTTTTAATAATTTCAATTTACAAAAATTTCCTACCTAAAAAGAAAAAATCCTCCGTTCAATTTCGAAACAAAACGAAACGAAAAAAAAAAAAAAAAATCAACAATTATTTCCTTTTTTTATTTATTTAAATAATAATAATTGAGTATTAAAAATTAATATCATATTTTCGATGATAAACGAGATTCATATTATATGGCAAATATAAATTAATTTCTTCGCTTTTTTTTAGTTTTTTTTTTTTGTTTTTAAATAAAAAATAATAATAAAAAAAAAAAAGTACGTATAAAAAAAATTTTCAATTATTTATAACAATAAATTTACCTAGGGCCTAGACTGAGCTGCACATAAATTTTTTCATAATCAAATGGCCTCCCCCCCTTTCCACCACCTCACATTTTATCAACATAAAGCTAATAATTTTGTTTTGTTTTCTTAGATTAATTTTTTTTCCTTTCGTATTTTTCTTTATATATATTTAAATGTTATTCCACCCGCTCATCAATCATACCACCAAGGCAATTTTAGCCCTCAACTTGTTCACAATTTATACACAATAATAATAATAATAATATTAATAATAAAAATAATAATAATAATAAAATAATAATAGTTATTAATAATAATCCCCAAACTATCTCACTACATTCCATGGAGGATTTTTTTTTTGTTTAAATATTATTATTTATCCTTTTTAATCATTTTGCACACAATTTCATTTTTTAAAATCATTTGTTCACTTATTTATATATATATTTATATAATTTTTTATATCTATATATATAATATATCAATTTGTTTTATATAATGTATATTTATACATTTTAAAAGTCGATGAAAATATGGAGCACAAAGTTGCATGTTTAGTATTTTTTACATTAAATATCGATGGTTGTATCAATTGATCACAGAAATTTATTACTTGAACCATTCTATTTTTTTTTTTTTAGCTACAATTCAGCTAAAATATTCTCCATATTTTCAGATGGCCTGTTGTAACATATTTTTTTTATTTTTTTTAATTATTAATAATAATATCAATTAATTAATTAATTTTATATATCGCAATGAAGTTAGTAGGCATTGCCACACGTGCTCGGATCACAGACTACTTGCTGTTGTACATTTTTTTATTTTTTTTTTTTGTACAAACAGTCTGGTGCACACTATGGCTTATATTTTTTTTAAATTTATCTTATTATTTTTCTTTTTGTTATTATTTTTTATTATTTTTTTTATTTTATAGATTTGTTTTTCACATAAGTGATTTATCTACTTAATCATTTTTTTTTTATATTTTGTGTTATCTTTTTTAATTTGTGCTGTAATTATTTTTTTTTTTTTTGTGTTTATGTCTTTTAATCTAGCATATTTATTGGCAGTGAAATTGAACATGAATAGGGTTTTTTTTTATTTATATTTGCTTTGTGTATCGTTGACGTTTTGTATTTATAATATTAATTTTTTTTTAAATTTTTCAAGGGACCAATTCCAAAGGTGCAAAGACTATTTTTTCATTTCATCATTTTTCTAGTTTTATATGGCAGCAATAGTTACATTTTTTTGCATTCCATTTCCCTTATTATTTTTTTATTATTCTTTGTACATATAAACGAGGTGAGTCTGATGCGCAATATCGAGGCACTAGTCAAGTGTTTTTTTTTTTTAATCCTTTTTTTTTTTGTTGATAAAATTTATATTTTAAAATATATTTAAAAAAAATTAAATAACTGGGATGTTTGACTACTATTCGATGATAAAATTAGATGTAAAATTGTGTCAGCAAGCACTTGTCTCTTCGCCATGAATTGTACATGCTACATTTTCAAGTATGTGTGGTAAATGTAATTTACGACAGCCAGAGTCCGATTCCAAGGCTTCTAAAATCTATTTAAAGCAAATAATATATATAATTAATATATATAATTATAGATAATAATTAATAAATAATAATTGATTGACTTACTTGTTCATAATATTTATTGACATAAATATAAAGTTCTTTAAGTGCAGCAATAATATCAAATTCATTAGCATGCGATGCACTTAATTGTTGCATTGAATATGAAATTTCTTGATCACTTATTGTTGGTAATCTTTGTACATCATGATAAAAACGTCCAACTTTATCACGATAATGTGGTATATCTTTAGCAAATAATAATTTATTTGATGGTGAATCTTTACCAAGACGATGTTCAGTTGTTGAACATGCATCCATAAATGTTTGTGCAATAACAGATAAACTTGAGTCAACAGTTGTTGTTTTATTAATATCAAACATAAAATCTGGATTTTTAATAAAATTAACCCAAAATCTAAGTGGTAAACTATTTGATTTCCAAGCATGTGATACTTCTGGATCAGTAATACCATGTCGTTTTGCTGATTCATCCAAAAAATCAAATAGCCATTTAACAGCATTTGGTAATGATTCATTTGCTGTTAATATTGTATTAAAAAAATCATCAACAAATTTTTGTACAGTACCTTTTGTTGATAATAAACGTGTTAAAAAAATTTCTGGTATTGCTTTGTGTGTACGTTCAGGTGGATGATGATGATGATGATGATGTTTTGAATTTGCAAAATTACCAATACTTGGTGGACATACTTGTTCATCAATTGGTCTAACTAAATGCCATAATCTTTGATTAATACCACTTTCAATATCACCATTTGTTATTAATGATGGTGAATGATGATGATGATGTTGTGAATCAAAATAAATGCCACCACCACCACCACTATGTGAATACATAATTGGTGCTGCTGTTGTTTGATGACTACCAGTTGTACAATTATTACCAATACGATTTAATGATTGACGACTATTATGATAATTATGACTTGTTGATTTGCATGTATTATATGTTTTATTATAATTGACATTATTATCATTATATGTATCATGATTTTGACGTGGTATTAGGGACATAACTGCTGATTCTTTAACACCATAATGTGATAGTGTATTAATTTTTTTCCAATCACCTGAATTTTTAGTTGTTAAATCTTCATCTTGTAGAGTTAAATGACCACCTCTACCATGACGCCATTCAAGATCAACATCTGTTATTAATGGACGCATTGAAAATGGTGTATTTTTATATAATGAATCAAGTATTTTTGATTTAACTTGTGATATTGTATCACAATCAAGTACTTTACATTGTATTTTTTCATCTAAATCATCTTGTACAACATGTAATGTTACAATACAATGATCAATTTTTTCACGTAATAAACGTTCTTCAGATAATGAATAACGTGCATCATGTGTTATAAAATCAACTGGTCCTTTTTCAATTTGATGTTTAATTGCTTTAAATAATAAAAATAATGATGAACCAGCATAATCTTTTAAATAATTATACATACATAATGCCATCCAATTTGTAAGCATTTTTTCAACAACTGATTCTGTTCTACGTAACATTAATTGTGGATATTTATTATCAACTGATTTATCAATAAGACGTATTAATAAATTCATTAATATATCAGTTGCATAATCCATATTATGCATTAATATTATCATTAATAATGATGCAACATTTACTTTATCCCGTATATTAAAATCAACTTGTCCCTCAATTGTATCAATAAATTTAAGTAAAAAACATTTATTATTAATTAATTGTTGAAATTTTAACATTGCTGTATCATAATTATTATTTGTTGTACGATTATTACGAGGTAAACGTGGATCATTTAATATTGGATGATCAATAACACCAGGAAAAAATACTTTCATAATATAGTTTTTATGATCTAATATTGGTATACCAGATGATTCTAAATCAGCTGTTAAATCAGTCATATCTGTTTGTAATTCAGCAAATGCTTGTTTACATTCCATTCTAACATTACTTTCTAATGTATCCATTTGTATTTGTATACGTTTATATTCACGTTCAGCTTGTGTACTTTTACGTCTATAAACAATAAGTACAATTATAAATATAAATATTAAACTAAATGTACCAGCAGCAATACCAGCAATTGCTTCTGGTGGTATTGGATATGATTTAATAACTTCATAATGTAAATAACCAATTGTAAATCTTAATGTTTTACCAACTCTAACAACAACAAGTGGTAAATTACGTTCATTTTTAATTCCCATTTCATCAGTTGATGATGGTTGTTGATCTGGTGGTGTACATACTAATTGTGTATGTGCTAATGATGTTACATTACAATATGATGTACCAACAGTTACAATAACATCTGTTTCATCACTTGCTGTATTTAAATTTTCACCTTCAATAACTAATGTATCACCTTTATATAATTTTAACATTTGTGGAAATGAAAAAAATTTTGGATCATCAACATATGACAAATGATTTCTAATATTTTGAAAATATTTTTCAATATCACGTACACTATCAACATTATCCATGACAAATGCAATTTTTAATGATAACTGTGATTCTTTTGGTCCATTTAAATTAACATTATTATTATTATTATTTATTGATAATGATGAAATTGATGTTGATGTTGATAATGACGACGACGAATGTTGTTTATGTTGTAATGATCTTTTTAATCTATTTTTTAAATAATTTTCATGTTTTGTAGTTAAATATTTATATGCAATACTTGGACTTGGACATTCCATTTGTGTTGGATTTAATACAACACATATTGTTGTATTAATTGGTTTAATATCATTATCATAATAAACCTCCATTTCTGGTTTTTGTATTGTATCTAAATTAGTACCATGTACTGTTATCATTCTACCACCAGATGCAAAACTACGTAATGGTTTAATTTCCATAATTGTTGGATCTTGTGTATAATTAAATGGATTATTATCAAGTGTTCTATTAGCACCATCAATGGATAAAGTTAGCTTTTTAATAAAACGTACATGTCCAGATTTTGATGTACGACATGTTAAACGTGTACTACTTGCTTGTGTTATATTAACAATACATGGTAATTCATCTAAATATGCTGTTATTGTACTACCAATATTTAAATAATTACCACTTATTGCAATTTGTGTACCACCACTTTGTGGTCCAACTGTTGGATATATACCTGTCAATGTTATATCTTGATAATGAAATAATACAGCACTTTCAGTATAACCAGCATCATTACCAACAATAACTTTAGCAGTATCTTGTGTATCACGTTTACCAGTACGACATACTATTCTAACAGATACTTCATAATCAACAAGTTTACATGGTATATTACCAATATGTATTTTATCCATAACATCACTTTCTTTTAAACCTAAATTACTACCTTCAATTGTAACAAGTGTACCACCTTCAATTGGACCACTTAATGGACGAAACATATCAATACGTGGTTTTGGACATTCAGCAAATGGTGAATATAAACATGAATGACGATATGTACAACTATTACCACACCATGAACATTCAAAACGTTTATCACGTGTCATACATAATGAACAATCAGCATGTTCACGATGTGAACCAAGTACTTCACATTTATATAATATTATTTTAGTACGATCAATATGATGATTTGTATTCCATACAACTGTTACTGATGCTTCATATTCACCAGTCAATGATTCATATGAATATATTGTTTTATCACATACTATTGAACGACTACTATCAACACGTGCTTGTACACGTAAATTAGCACCTTCAATTGTAACAATACATTGAAAACCAGTATGTCCAACTTGTGGATGTGGTAAATTTTCACCTTCAAGTATTATTTCTTTAGGTACATTATTTGGTAACATTAATGGTTTATCACGTTTTGTAAAACGTGGACAATATTGTACTCCATGAGCAGCTAAATTTGCTTGATTATTATTATCACCAGATATAATATTACCCTGACAACCAGATGTATTATGTGTACATTTATTATCATAAACACACCAACTACATGCCCATTGTGCTTTAACACATTCAGTACAAACAGTATGACGTGAACAATCAAAATATGCAAAATTACGTGATACAAAATCTTTATTTGTTTCAGATGAACGTACTGATAATGGTACATAAATATGATCAGTATCTTCTGGTATATTTGGACGTTGATTTATTGATGGTACTGTGCATATTAAACCATAACCTGTCATTAATGCATTTACTGGTTCAGCATTACCAAATACACATTTATAATTTGCACCAGATGGTAATTCTGGTAATGTACGTATTGTTAACTGTACTTTACTCATTTGTTTAATTGGTAAACGATCAGGTAATATTTGTTCAAAATCAATACACTGTTGTCCAGTTGATAATGATAACCATCTTGGTGAACTACGTGATGCTTTTTGACATGCACCACGTATTGTACAACGTTTTTCTAATGAACACCAACCACAATATGGATCTTTAGCATCTAAACATTTACTACAACTTGTATAACCACTACAATGTTCAACTTTAACTTTTGTTATTCTTGATGTTGATAATACATATAAATAATCACCATTTGATGATAATAACATGTCAGGTAATAATTTATTATTTTTATCAATAACAATACTTTCATAAACAGATGTACCAGGTTCATTATTATTATTACCACTTGATGATGATAATAATACTTTTTTTAATATACCATCATTTGTACCAAGAAATGCAACAGTATGACTTTCAGTATTAGCAACAGTTATTGATGTTACAAATGTATCAGAAAAATTAACAACTGATTGTCCAATAATTGGTGATACACCAGATATTTTTAATCCAACTTCACAAAAATTTAATATATTACCAGTTGTACCAGCAATTGGACATTCACCATCCTGTATTGGTCCACTAATATATCCCATATTTCTATATTTAATACTACCATTAAAACACATATGTATATTTTCATTAAATTTTGTTTCAATTTCTTGCAATGAATAAACACATAATGCTGATTTTGGTTGTGCTTCATTTGTAATACCTTTACTTGGTGAAAATACTGATACAAATATTGGATCACCAACAGATATACCAAGTTGTAATGCTAAATCACTACCAGCTTTAGCAACTTTAGCATCTTGTAATAAATTATATATTTGTTGTGTACCATTACCAATATCAACTGAACATTGTAATGTAACTTCAGTATAACTATCATAATTTGGATCACTAATACAACTTCTTGCTAATCTAGTTATATAACCAAGTTCTTCTTGTTCTGGTAAATACGATTGTTTTTGTACCAATACAAAATATGCATATTCACTTGCATTAAAACCATAAACATATTTAACTAAAAAATGATCACGATATTTAACATCAATATGTAATATTGATTGTTTATTAAATGTGTATTTTGCAAATTCCATTGTTAATAAATCACGTGATGATATTGCTGGTACATCATGACGATATTCACCGTTATTTGTAAATGTTGTACCAACATATAAAACATTTGTTCTACCCCATGGATTATAACGTTCTGGACCAATAAATGCATATGTTGATGATAACTCATCATTTGCAGCAACACTGTGTGGTAAAAACTCTGGTTTTATTGATATATTTGACATTTTATATTTTTCACAGGCACCTTGAAGTAATGAACCACATGCTATTAATGTTTGTGATTCAATATCACCAATTAATAATTTATTTATATTATCCATTAATGATGTTGTCATTTCATGTGATGTACATCCGGTTGCATGACACTGGGGATTATCACGTCTTGGTCCTGTAAATTAAAAAAATACATTTATCATTATTATTACAATTTATCAGTTGTCATTGTTAATGTTATTTTAGGGTGGAGAAATATTTTCAATACATTGATCCAGCTGTAGATAAAAATTAGAAAAAAAAAAACTAGCACATTTAATTTTTTTGTATTTTTCTTTTATACAATAAGTTCACACACACCAAAAAAAAAAAAAAAAACTATACTCTTTGTGTCGTGTGTCTATTGAAGAATAGTTTTAAACTATTTTCCTTTTTTTTTTTTCAGTTCAAATTACTTGCTTTTGTAGTAGAATTTTTTTAAAATTTAATTCAATACGATAGTGTGTCTTGTAGCAATTTAAAATGAGTGAGATACATATACATACATCAACTAAATAGAATAAAAAATAAAAAAAAAAAAGTAAAATTAAATTGATGCAGTTGATCATCATGACAACAAATCGTTTTAAATCACATTTATCATAATTAAATTCAGGTCATTATTGTATTAAACCAATTGTCATTCATTAAATAGTAATTGACGTGATATCTATTTTAAAAAATCTCATAAAATATATAATTGTTTTATATATATAAATTAATAATAATAATAATCAATAAACTAACCAGTTGATATAAGTTCTTCAAGTTGTAAATTTGAATTAAATTGAAATAGATGATTAACACCACCAGCATATAGCCTTCCACTTGCTGGATCAATAGTAAGATGATTAAATTTAACATCTTGATTTGTTAAATTAGTATCAACATCATTTTTCATAATTTTATATTGATTATTTGGTGGAAATCTAGCAACAACATGAGGTGATAGTACATCATCATTTGTCAATGGTGCTTTTGTTAATAATGGTTTTGTTGATGCTAAAATATTTGACGATGACAATGGTGATTGTGTTGTTGATGACATATATGCTAATGGACCTGGTACTGATGTTGTTGATGATAAATATGAATATGGTGATGATGATGAAGCTGATGGTATTGATACAGCACTTGTATTATTAATTATAACAATTAAAATTATCATAATTGTTAGCCACAATGATGAAAATGTCATATTTATTTTAATATAATTTTTAAATATTTTTTTATTTAATCGTGGTGGTGGTGGTACTGTTAAAAATACCGGTAATTTCATGGTTTTTTTATTATCTATTAACCACACTGGATTATTCATATTTTTATTTTTTTATTTTTAATACTTTGTTTAGTATTTTTATTTATTTATTTCTGTTTGTTTATTTTTATAAATCCTCGTGATGTTTAGTCGAGGATTTAATCATACGTTGATTATTCGTTTTGATGACAACACCAGCATGATCACTCAAATTATCTGTAAGAAATACAAAAATGTAAAATAAACAATTAGTATTTTTAACGTTATAAATTATTATTGTTGTTTTATTTTATAATTTATTTTACTAGTGGATTTTAAGTATTTTTAATTGAATATTAAATTGTATGAGTCAAGATGAAAAACGTTTAGTGGCAGGTGGTACAAACACAGACCACCTTAATGACCTTGAAATGAGCTCATTAGTTGAAAAATATTAAGTACTTCTTTTCATTCATATATTTATTTTTTGTATTTCAAAGATGATGCTAAATTTCAAAGGATAAAAAATAAATAATAAAGTTAAAACTTTATGAAATGTGTCAGAATTTTCTTTGCAGTATGAATAATATTAAAAGAAAAATAAAAAAACATATTTAAATCTTGTGAATATATATATTTTCAATTGAGATAAATATATTTTTTGAAATATAAATTTTTATTTCATTTGTAATTCTTTTGAGTTTATAAATTTTATGCATCAAAGAAAAATAAAAAGGTTTTATGTTTTTTATTTTCAAATAAAGATAAAAAATAGTTGGGTATTTTAATTGCATGAACACTTGACCATTTTTGGATGTTCAATTAGTGATTTAAAGGTAAGTTACTTTTGAAGAAAAATTACATACATGCAATTTGCCATGAATAAATAATTATTGCAAAGAAAAAAAAAAAGGCATTAAAAATATATAACAGATAAATAAAATTTAATTGAAAAGTAAACATCATAAATCAATTATTTTCAATATTACATTAATAATAAAATCAAATAAATCATATCTACTTTATTTACTTTCAAAAGAAATATAATATATATATCTTTCTGAAAGTTTAACCAAAGAATCACTAAAAAATCACTCCCACAAAAAAAAGCAGCAACTCAACCAATGCAATATAATTTATTTTTTTTATAAATTTGTAATTCAAATATAAAACATGATAAAAATAATAAAAAATATTTTAAATAATTTATAATCCGAGTAAATAAATAAAAAATTATTATTCATCAAATATAATCACGTATTTTTAAATTTACGACATAAAAATTTCTGCATTTAAAAAAAAACAAACCATCAAGTTTTTTATTTATTTATAAATAACCAGTATCATCAGTACACTGACCCATGATAACAAAACATAATTAAAAATTTACAATATTCAAATAACTCTCTGACTTCTCAAGTCCCCAAAAAAAAAACATGATCCTTATTTCTGCATGTGTGTGCATGTATAAAATGCAAAAACAAAAAGCATTAAAAATAAGGGTTACTGAGGGTAAAAAGCAAAAAATAATAATAATAATAAATAATAAGAGGACTAGTTATTTCAACGACAATGTGAATATGAGTATGAGGACGAGTATCAAGATGACAACAGTAAAGGGTTTCAAGTAAAATGACAAAATAAAAAGGGGAACAAATAATAACAACAACAAATAAATAAGACTAAGTGCAATGTAAAAAAAAAATAAATAAAAACAATATATATACATATACAACAAGTATACTTTAGTGGCCGTAAATTAATAATGACTAATGAGAAAACCCCAACAGGAAGAGAAAGAATATGAGTATTGTTAGTTGTGCAATGATAAACGGGCCCAGATGGCTCATTCCCCATCACGATTCTCAAGAGTACCCTTGCACTGCACATATAATATACTCAGCATATATGATTTTTTTTATTTTTAAATTTACCCTTATACAGCACACACAGTTATACATTGGTTCCTTTTTTTTTTTTTATTTATTTTTATTATTTTTTTGCCACTACAACATAAAATTTATACAACTACTACTACTACTTTTACTACTACAGCTAATATTATTATATACATACAACTTGTGTCATGCAAAAAGTACAGAAGGGGGATGAAAAAAATAGGGAGGTATGAGGAGGAAATTGAAGGAGGTTTTGGGTGGTGGGCGAGAGGGAGAATGAGCTAAACGATAAAGGTGAACACAAGAGAGAAAAAGAGACAGGGAAAATTTAACCCAAGAATAAAAAATAATAAATAAATAATAATAATAATGATAAATAAAAAAAAAACAGGCAGCACAGAGTGGATCGAGTATGAACGAAAATAAAAAAAAAAAAAGGAAAAGAAGGGCATATAGAGTCGCACACTTGACAGCTACAGAGTCTTCAACACAAAGGCATGTTAGGCTCTTTTCAATCCTATGGAATGCATCTGTTTCCATCACATAAATTCCCTCATATCTTTCATTCCCATCAAAAATCATAAAATCATTATAATATACAGTTTTATTATTAAAAAAAAAAAAAATTCATTTATTATTATTTAAACGTAGATTATTTTTGTTTTTAAAAATCGAAATATACCTATATTTTTTTTTAATGAGTAATGAGTTTATTGTACTGTTTTTTAACTTTGATATCAAGAGTATAATAATGAGGTTTTTATTTATATTTTTTTTTATTTTTTGGAGTAAATTATTACGGGGTTACAAGCGGTGATTGTAAGGACAAAGACGTGACGTCATAAATTAAAAAAAAAAAAGGAAAATAAATAAGATGGAATTTTATTAGAGTATATTTTTTTTGGAGTAATTATTTTTTTTAGATGATATGTTTATTTACCTCGTTTTTAACGAGAATATTATCTTGTATGAATTTTCTTTTTTTTTTTTTTAGTATTTGATGATGTTAATATTAAACTTGATGCACTAGGGCACATCACGAATATTCACCATCTTTTCACATTAGCCACTTGAATAAATGATTTTTTTTTCCAAATAAAAAACACAATAATCTTGAAACCAATCACTATAATAAATCACATATGAATATTTATCAACAAAAGTAGTATGAAAAAAAAAACACACACTCTCACACACACAGACACAATTCACAATAAAAAAAATTATTTAAATAATAATTTATTTATTTATGTTATAAATAAAAATAAAAAAAAAATAAATCAGAAAGCGTCAAACTGCATTTCACAATAACTAAAAAAATATTTTTGTTATGAATAATAAATAATCAAATAATTATTTATCTTAATTTCATATTTAATTTATAATTTATTTTTTTTTTAAAAAAAACACCACTATACAATATAACAATATTATGTATTTTGTCTTGATCTAAACACAAAAAAATATATTAGAAATTAAAAAAATTTCTGTATACTTTGTAAGCACAAAAAATAAAAAAATAATAATTTCACTGACACACACGATAATTATACACACAATAAATAGACACAAGGGATTATGCAGAGTTTTAAAAAAAGATAATAATTAGAGGGTGAACTATATATAATTAATTATTTGTTTTATTTATTTTGGACGTTATGGTATTTCGTTGATTGACAATAATATACATTGATATTTGATAGTGGGGTTTTTTTTTTGGAGTCGGCCGCCATTAAATTTCGACGACGGACGACGGACACAGACTCGGCGCTGTATGCATGGGGGTTGGTTGGTTGGTTCCAGCAGGCCAGCGCGATTTCCAGTTGGTTCGTTGGAGAAACAAGAAAACACAACGACGTGTGCTATATGTCCTCTTCTATCACTACCCCGCTGTGCCCCCCTTACCAAAGCTGCGTTTGCTGATTATGCTCCTCTCTCTCTCTCTCGTCCCTTTTGCCATTACTCTCCTCTCATTATTTTTCTCCTCTTCCTTCTCCTCCTCCTACTCCACCCCCCTTGCTGGGACCCTTTTATCTTGAGAGAAAAAAATCCACCGCCGCGCGCGCGAGAGAAGCAGCGCGATCATGGTAAACGTGGTCCAGTGTCCTTACTCTTTCTCTCTCTCTCTTTCCACTTCTCATTGCAATTTTTTATCAAACGCTGCTGGAGTGTGCTCTGGAAAGAGGCAAGGGGGATTATTATCATCACTGGAAGAGAAATTTTTTATTCTCTTGCTTCAATTTTTAGCAAACATTCATGGCATCTTGTTTATTTATTTATTTATTTTTTGGATTATGAGAGCTTTCTTTTTTTTTATTGCGATATGTCCTTTTATAAGGAATTATTTGATTGTTTCTCTCTCTCTCTCTTGATGCAATTGTTGCATACAGTTGCATACAAATTCACATATTCCATCTCTTTCTTGTGGCTACTTTTGCATTGCACAAGAAAAGGATGAAAAAAAAAATAAAATTAGATAAGAAAAAAATTATAGATGGCAGTTTTATCGGATAATTTGATTGGTTGATAAATGAAAACCTCTGTTTTATCATTCTCGCCTTTATACATTTTGAATGTATTTTAGCTTTAAAATTATTTACGCCTTAATGATAAATCATTAATAATAACTTAATAATATTATATAAAAAATTGTTTTTGTAAATAAAAAAATTATATAATTGTTCCAAAATATCATCAACAGCCATACAATAATAAAATAAAATATAAAAAACGGAAATAACAATATGATGATAATGTAGTTCATAAAAACTCAGCATAATGTCATTAAATTATTAAAATAAAAATAGTAAAACATTACATAATTAATATATAAATTAATAATGAAATTATGTAATTTATAATTTAATTTTTTTTCTAATATTATTTGAATAATAAATTTATTTAACAATTGTTTATTTATAAAATATAGTGGGGGAAAATGGCGCGCTGGGTTGTAGAGGACAATGCGGTAGTCTCTTTCATCAAACCAGCGGGTCTAGAACGAAACCTCGTGGGTTGAAAAAAGTCGATCGGCTAGTCGTGATCGGCCATATTGAAATATAACATTGAATGTCTGTGTTACACAAGGGCTCAAAAGTAGCCGTGATATTATCTCAATATCCTCAAAGAAACGAGGATAAATTCAACAATCATGGAGAATCAATGCAACTTTGTTGTTGCTAATAAATTCTCATTGGCAATTGATGAGGATGAAGATCCCCTTGAATTAATTAAAGTGCGTGAACAAGAAAAAGAGGCTAAAAAAAAGGAAAAATTATCTGGTAAAGAAAATAAAAGTAAGCAACCAGAGGGTGCTAAACCAGCCGGTAACAAGCCACCAAAACCAAAAGTTATCAAAGAAAATACACAGCCACAATCAGCTAAAATTCAAGATGCCAAGAAAGATATTGGTAAGCCATTTATTATGACCTATTTATCTATATATAATGCCATTTTTTTTATATCGGTTTTTTTTTTTCTACGTTATAATATCGGGTGTGATAATTGAGCATTTTTGGGAGGCCTCGTGTTCCAAAACATGGCGACCATCATGATCACCTTATTTGACCTCGTGTTCAATGAATTTTTTTTTAAAATTATTATGCTATAATTTATTAATTAAAACAACCTTCTATAATTATATAAAATTAATTAGAATATTTTTTTTATTTTAATTAATACACAATTAAAATAATTGGTTTTTTTTTTTTTTTTTTTTTTTTTTTTTTTTTCCCTCGCCATTTGATGAGTAGACATGTACGAAATTTTTTTTTTTTTTTTTTCTTCGCTTTATTTATAAAACACATTTTTTTTTTTCCTGGAGGATAAAAATACAAATTAGATTAAATTATAAAAAAAAAAAAAAAGTCCAGGATTAGTTTTTCAAGCTCCGGGGGTCTATTTGCCATACATGGGGTGTGGGGTTTTTTTTTTTTTTAGACTATGTATAAATGCATATGTAATGAGTCTAATATATTTTATTGGTTAAATTTTAATAGTTGAAAAGAAACCTGGCCAGCCAAGACCTGCTGGTGGAGATCGCAATGTGAAATTCTCCGGTGAATCCCGTGAAGAACGTAACAACAGACGCAATCGTGAAGATGGTGGTGAAAGACCACCACGTAATCATGATGGCCCACGTAACCATGATGGTCCACGCAATCATGATGGTCAAGTAAGACGAGGACCTCCATCTGGGTAATAAAAAATTTTAAATACAAGTTTAACTATATTAATTTTCCATATAAACTTGTGTTAATTTATATATTTTTTATTATTTTTTCTGATAGAGAAAATCGTGATTATCATCGCAATTTTAATGATGGTTCCAAAGGTGATTTTGGTGATCGTCGTGGACCACGTGGTCCACGTATGGAACGTGGTGGTGATCGCGTTGAACGTGGAGATCGTGTTGAACGTGGTGATCGCCAAGAACGTGGTGAACGCAATGATCGTCCACGTGGTGGACCTCGCGGTGGTGGACGTGGTGGTGGTCGCGGAGGCTATGACAACCGAGGCAAACGCGAATTCGATCGTCAATCTGGTTCTGACAAAACGTATGTTTATATTGGTTAATTATTTATATTTTTTTTTCTGTAAAATATCAGTTTGTTTTTAATAATTTCAATGTTGATTTTTTATTAATTTTTTCTTGTTGATAATTACAATGTTAATATTACTATGAATTTTCTATCATGTCTGCTAACACAGGCAACCAAGGTGAGAAAATTATTGAGCAATTGTTATCATTTTATTATTGTAATTGTTGTTTTGATTATTTTTGATTTTTTAAATTGTTGTTTTAACCTTTTTTTTACTTGAAAAAATTTAAAAAATAATATTGTCTGGTAACTTGTGTTAAAAGAAAAAAAAAAATTAATTATGACAGGCATGGTTACAGTGGGGTTAAACCAGTCGACAAGAAGGATGGCGCTGGAAGCCACAACTGGGGAACCCACAATGATGAAATTGAGTAAGAACTCATTTTCTTGATGATTAATTATCACTAACATTCAACACTTGCCTGTCAATTTTTTTTTTTTATTTTTTTTTTTATTGGACAATGAATTTTAAATACTAAAACTTTGATTATTTACTATTTTGTTAACTAATAATCCTTATCAATTGTTTATTTTCTTCTAAATTTGATAAAAAATTTGTCAAAATGTTAATTAATTTTTGTTTTAATTTTTAATCAGAGAAAGCATGAATCCTGAAAGCCAAGATTCTTGGGGAACTGATAAACCAGAGGGTGAAGTTAAAGCTGCATCAACTGAAGTCAAAGAAGGTGAAACACCAGCTGAAGGTGTTGCACCAACTGGTGATGCACCAGCTGAAGATGCACCAATTGATGAAGAAGCCAAGAAATTAACTTTGGATGAATACAAAGCATTACGTGGACAACGTGCCAAGCCAACTTTCAATTTACGTAAAGCTGGTGAGGGTGAAGATTTAACACGCTGGAAGAAAATGTATGCTCTTGAAAAAAAGAAGGAAGGTGCTGAGGAAGAAGAAGAAGATGAAGAGGAAGAATACGACTTGACTGTTGAATATCCTCAACGTGTTGGAAGACAAAAACGTGTATTTGATATTGAAATACAATTTGCTGATTCAAGACGTGGTGGTGGTGGACGTGGAGGACGTCCTGGTCGTGGACCACGTGGTGATCGTCCCGCTGGACGTGGATTTAATCGTGATCGTGGAGCACCAAGAGATGTTGCTCCAAGAGATGCTGCTGAACCTCGTGGGCCAGCTGTAAGTTGATTAATCTTTTTCTTTACATTTTTACAATTTATTTATTTGCTTATAAATTAAATTTTTTTTTCTTGCATTTTATTTATTAGGATGCTCCAAAGCCTGCACCAGTTCAAGCTGAACAAAGAGCCCCACGTGGTGGTGGCCGTCAAAACGCTCCAAAGGTTGAAGATGAGCATGACTTCCCTTCATTGCGTTAAGCTTTGATATTAAAAATATCTTTTCTTAATTACCATCCTCATCATAAACAACAACAACAACAACAACAGTAACAACAAAAACAACAACAACAAAAAACAAATTTAAAAATAAAAAAATAACAAAATAAGTTGACAAAAAAATCGAAAACTAATAAAAAAACAAAAAAAATAAATAAAAAACCAAGTCCCTCTTTTACCATCCATCTACCATTTGCAGAACCAAGAAATTAGAAGTGCAGAAAGAGTACGAGTGTATAATGAAACTTTTAAGGGATATTAATAATAAATTTAAAAATAATACAAAAAAAAAAAAAATGTATTTCTATATAAGAAAATGAAATTTTTAAATCATAGATAGACTAAGATTTTTGGCTTATATAGAAATATATGATCGTGATACATTTCAATACTAACGAATGAAATTTTGATGATTGAATCATCAGTTTTCTCATGAAAGACCCCACTTAGTTATCTATAATTTGTTATAAGAATCAAGGGTAATATTGACACCCAATTAACAACAGTAATAATAATTATAAATATTAATAATTTGAGAAATATTATCAAACTTTTCATCGTGGTATAAAAATTTTGTCAATCGACTGTATATTCGATACATGTTGTTTTTTTTCTTATTTTTTTTTTCTTTTGCTCGTTTTTATTTCTAATGTTTTTTTAGTAATGTGTGTAAATAACGATATTTACAAATAAAAATGTCACAAAAATAGTGAGAATACAATGTTTTTTTTTTTTACTTCTATTATTGTAATAAAAAGAAAAAAAAAACACAAAAAAAAAAAAAAGGCAAATTTCTCTAATTTCTTAATTATTCAAGATAATAAAATTAAAATTAATAAACTTACCTTTTTTTTTTTTAATTTTAATTCTTTTCTTAATTTCACGAAATAATTCTTGTAATTTTAGAAATATATATTTTTATTTAATAATAATGTATAAATAATGTTTTCGATCAATTAAAAAGAGAAAAAAAATCAGTAATTTTTTCTTTCATTTCTTAATTTCTCCATATAAATTTGACAAACAATTATTGATTGATCCATGTCATTAGAAAAATAATATTAATAACTAGACATTTTTTTAATAACAAATAGATTTGATTATTTTTCCTCAGCTAAAAGGAAAAACTTAACCTTAAAATTACCATGAGGCCATGGAATTAATTTCTGAGTCTAAATTGAAATTAATCTCAGTCATGATTCATCAAGATAATGGACTTTTGGTAGACGTCCTGGTGAAGTTACTGATTGTCCATCAATACTCATATGAAGGGATGTGTTGCATCATTTGAAGGGATGGAAATGGTACTTTCAACATCATAAAAAAATAACAGCATTTGTCCAAGATCACATCTTGAGACAAGCAAGCTTTTACCAATTGAACAGCTGAACCTCCTGGACTCTTGGGTACTTGTACATACTAATTATGAATCAAAGAATTTTACTCCAATTTTAATTTAAATATAACAAGTTTTTAAAAATATAATAATTAGTTGAGTGATCATATTATCTATTAATTTTTAAAATACATATTCCAAAGATAAATAAAATAAATAAATATCAATTAACATTTTTATTTTTAACTTTTTAAAAATATTTAATAAATTTAACTATTAATTTTTATTAAATAAAAAAAACTAAATACAATTAATTGTATAACAAATATTAAATTTACAAATAAAATTTTCAATTAATAAAAATTTTGTTTACTAAGTATATATTTAAAAGAAAAAAAATTTATAAAATAAAAAAGTTTAAATTATTTTTGTTGCAGACGATCGTACACTTTCAGATGATCTAAATTACATGACATGAAAAAGTGTACATAACTCAGTAACTTTAACAAAAAGGTCACCACAAATATTCAAAGTTCCTTTAATTATTTAAAGTCTATTAATATATATATAATTCATCATTAAAAAATAGAGAAAAAAAAACATTATTATCATGTTTGATATTTGATACAATCATTTTGTTAATTATCATTTGATAATTAACATTAAATTTTAAATTTAATCATTAATTAAATATATTCATTTGGCTTTTTAAATAGTCATTATTATTATTTTGTTTTTGGAGTAACTGGGGACAAGTGATGCTTAGAAAATACTCATCAACATGTGAACATGGTAAAGATGGGTAAAGACGAAATGGTTATCTGGTTCTAGCCAGAAATAGTCGAGAGCAACATTTTACTCTACCATCATCATTTCTACCAATACCCCCACTGTTAATTTTCTTGTAAACTTATTCTTGTTTCGAAAATCTTTTTTCTTTTTTTTTTTTTCGATTTTTTTTTTTTTTGTTTTTTTTAAAACCACACACACAAAGCAACTTCTATATCAATCTACGTTAATTTTTCGTTGTGCTATTTTTCAACCGGGTAGAGTGCTGTTTCCATCACCAGGTCAATCTTAAAATTCTCCGGTTTTTTTTTCCTATGTACCTGATATTTAAAAAACAATACAATAAATCATTTGAAAAATTATTTTCTAAAAAAAATGTGTTGATAATATTATCAAAGAAATTTCTGGTAATTTCAAATATAAATTTCTTTTTTTTTTCTTCTTTTTTTCAAGTGTATTAATATAAGTGTTAAAAAATTTAAATAAAATTCAGTGAAACAATATTAAAAATTAATTATTTATCTACAATTTTTTTTTGAGAAATAAATTCAAGTTAAATTGTGTTTTTAATAATGAAATATTAGAAATTATATTAGCCCATGAAAACAACCAATATAGCAAGTTTAAAATTTACTTTTATTTTTTTTATTTTTATTATTTATGTATATATATATTTATTTTGTCTATTTACCGCGAGGCCTCCTAGCCACGGCTCAACCAGCCGCCACGGAAGTACCAAAAATAAACTTGTTTCATATACTGATACTCATTTTAAGTTTGTTCATGTGCCGGATATTTAATAACATTCAATTAATATCAATAATAATTTAATAATAATCCAAAACTTAATTAATTCAAAAAATAATTTCATTAGTAATTTCTATTAAATTAACACAAGCTTTTATTTCTGCCACAAAAAAATATTGTAGATTCAAATAATAAAATTATAAATAGATAATTATTAATCAATGATAAATAATTTATAAAAAAAATTTAAATAATTAAAATAATAATCTACAGGTTGAAGATAACACAAGAAAAATATATTCAAACAATATATTTTCGAAAATTGTATAAAAATAAAAAAAATTACCTGAGTGAATGAAAAAAACAAAAAAAAAAAAATTACAGAAAGCATGGTACCACGTTTATTGAGACAAGTGAAATAATAATAAAAAATAAATAAATAAAAAATAACGCAAGCGCAAAAGACAAACGATAAAAAAAGGGGTTGTTGATTTTCAGAGTATCTCGAGCTTTTAGTATTGAGTCTGTTGTACAAGGGTGAAAGCTTGCAAGCCAAATTATAAAAATATATTAATTTATTTAAAATCATTCAAGGATAAAAATTTTTAAAAATGCAAATACATGATTGGTTAACGTGACTCGTAAATATTTTCTTTGATATCATATAAAGTTTAATTTATTTTGACTTTAAAAAAATAATTAAAAGTGGATGGAAGTGGAGACAGTGATTTGGATGATAACAATAAAATATAAATTACAATTTGAGTTAATAGTGATAAGTTAATAATAACATTTGATTGGAAACACGAGGCTTGAGGATGGCTGACAGCGAGGGTGGATCCGAGCAGGATGATGTATCCTTTCTCCGTACGGTTAGTTAAAAATTTTACAATACTAATTAATAATAATTACTATATTTATTTTATAAATAAAAAGCTTAGTAATATAATTTTTTCAATCGAAAGAATTAATTGAATTCTATTTTTCTTTTTTTAAATTTCTATTCTTTTTGTTATTTTGTTTTTTTATTGATATGATTTAATTTATTGATAAATAAATAAATGAATAAATATTGATATTCAATTTGTTAAATTTAATATTCAATGCACAGAGATGATGAAAAAAAGAATATATTTATCGGGCAATAAAAAAACCTTGACCCTGACACCATAGTAAAATCTTGATGTTAAATATTTTTTTAATATAATATTTAAAATACATCAAGGGATGTATTATGTTCAATGAAAGCACGTGCACCAATTAATTACGATGATAACAATGTGTTTTATAAATAATTATTATTGATAATTGAGCAATTATGTATGAAGAATAAAAAAAAAAAAGATTCTTTGTGATAACAGCATTATTTTAATTTAACTTTGTTATAATTTTGCGTCATTGCGGTCTATTGTTTCAGCATATTTATTTCTTTTTTTAAAATACAATTCTCAAGCTCTATATAATTCCAAGTTTATAAAAATAAAAAATAAAAAAACACCATGTTAAATCGCACACGCCAATGACCATACGAACCGATAAGTTACTTTTTATAGATTACGAAGGACGAAGCTTCTTTTTTTATAAATTAATAAACATAAAAAAAAAATTATACGATAATTTATATTAATAGTAAATAAATTATAATATTAATAAACATATTTTTTTTTATTGTTAAAATACAATATAAAAGTTTTTTCTTTTTTTTTTTCATAAAAAAAAAAACAAGTAAATCTTTAATTTTATATTTTTACTAAAATTTTATAATTTAATTTTAATTTTGTGATGGTAATTTGCTGCTTTTGTTGATCAATTTCCAAAGTAATATGACTTAATGAGCCGGTTAATTAAAGACACGTGTGTATCAATGTGTTTTAGATTGAAATTATCAAATGTTTCAGCTTAAATTTGACTTAGTTGTTGAATAATTTATTTAAAAAAAAAATTTCTACCTGAAAAAAAAATGATAAAATAAATTATTTATCAAAGATGTTTAATTTATTAAAAATTATAATTTCATTATTTTATTTACCATTTGTTTATCTTCAACATTTACCACGTCGTTTTTTAGATTTTTTTTGTCTTTTTGCACTTTCAGCTCTAGCTCTTTTAATATAATCAGCTTTTTCTTTATCAGACAAACTACACCATTTTTTACCAGCTTCACGTGCAACTTCAGTTACTTTTCTAGTTGGATTATCAAATAGCATACACAAATAATATATTATAAATGGATTTACTGAAATTGGTATTTTCTTTTTTTTACTACGACGTTTTTTTCCTTTATCTGGTTTACAATCACATGCTCTTCCTTTTTGTTTTTTAGTTTTTTTAATTTTTTTTTGTTCGGGACATGGATTTTCCTGTTTTTTTGGTGGACATGATTTATCTGGTTCAGTTTTTGTTTTCCAAAATAATTCTGTTTCTGGACCGTTTGGTATTTCATCAATTGGTCCTTCGTCAATTATTTCTCTATAAAACAGATAAATTAATTAAATTAAATAATAATTACAAGTCTTAAATATATTTTATAATTTAATTTTAATATTTAAATTTCAGCCTATAAAGTCTAAAAAAAAATATGCAAATTGGAGCTTAGGCATAATGCCAATGCAAAAATTATTATTTTCTTTCAACAACCGACATAGTTTTTACATTTTTTTTCTATTCACATCAACACACCAGTTGATTGATAAATTTAATCAAGTCGTAGCTTTAACCTTGAATATTCCATCATTATTTTCTCATAAATTGATTTTTTAAATTTACAAAATATGTCAAATTAAAAAACATAAAAATAACAAAATTAATAAATAAGGTTAATAAGATTTTCTAAATTTTAAATTTTAAAACACTTGCCTATAATCTCTACCATCATTTTCATAATCATCCATAATGCTTGATTAACTTAAAATTTTTTTGACTCTATTTACAATTAAATAATTTATTATTTTTTTAAAAAAATACTAAAAATTTTTTTCTTCATTTATTATTATATAAATTTTATTTAAAAAAGTGTGAACTTTGCGGAAAATTAAAACAATTGAATTGTCATTTTGTAAAAAATAATATTAAATATATTTATCATTATTATTATTATTTTTAGCCTTGAAAAATGTTAAATAAATTTTGTGAATTTTTTTAAATTTCAAATGATTAATTTGTAATATTGATTTTTATTTTTTATATATTTTTTTTTCGTTTTATTTTGGTTAATTTTTTTCTTTGTCATCAAGCTGCTGATGATATCTGCACATGGATCATTTGGCAAAGTTTTATATTGAAAAATATTTTCAATTTACATGACTGTTTTATTTATTTTTATTTTTTTCAATGACAAATAAACACGCAATATTTATTAGCACAAGTCGATCCACTTTATTGATTATTTTCTTTTAAATTTTATCGTTATATTTATCTTTTTAGTCATCTAATCATTAAGCGTTATTTAAAATTTGTATATTTATACCAAAAGATAATATTTAGATTTTCTTATTTTACTTAATAAAAAATATAAATAAAATATTATGATAATTTTTTTATGCAGATGATTTTTAAAAGTATCAACAATTGTCCTAGATTTTTTTTTCTTTAAAAACTTTGTAAATTGAGAAAAAAAATAATAACAAAAATAATACACAACTAGGATGTGTTAAATATTTGCTTTACATCCTTGACCTAATATTTTGTATTCAAAAAATTTTTACAAAATAGTAGGCATATTTAAAAATTAAAAAAAAAAAATTGAAATAATTTTTTTTCTTCTCACAAATATAAATTGTCTATTTAAAATAATTTCGATATTAAAATATTAATTTTTTTATTAAAAATAAAATAGGAAAAACCTTGATGATTATGATGATTGTCATGTATCATCTACACCTTGAAAAAAAAATATAAAAAATTAGCATGACAAAGATTTTAAATTGTAAATCCAATAACAAAGCTCATTGATTTTTTTGTTTCACAATAATTTTGGAGGGTTTTTTTGTACATAGGGTGAGTCAAACTGTACATTACAAATGAAAGTATAAATTAATAATATGTAATATATGTTAGCAGGTGTCCAATGAATTGCCAAGAGTTATCGTGCCATTTAGAATTTAATCCAAGTTATGTTAATTAATGCGTCCTTTTTAACCAAATGAAAATTATTTATGAATTCTTGTTGTTACTGCATTGAACTAAAATAAAAAAAAATTTTTTAATTATAATTATTTAAATAAATTATAATATTTATATTTTTTTAATAATTAATTTACAGGAGGACATGGTGTGTTTATCTTGCACGGCCACTGGCGAAAGAGTTTGCCTCGCTGCTGAGGGTTTTGGTAATCGAACTTGTTTTCTTGAAAATATTGCTGACAAGGTAATCATTTTAAATAATTAATAAACACTTGTATCACATCTTTATAATTATCTAATAATAATCAAAATTAATTTATTGTTTTTTAGAATGTACCACCTGACCTTTCACAATGTGTATTTGTAATTGAACAGGCTTTGTCTGTTCGTGCTCTTCAAGAGTTGGTAACAGCTGCTGGCTCCGAAACGGTAAAGTATATATATTTCTAAAAAATTCATACATTTACACAAATAAAAAATTAAAATAAAACCAATTATAATATTATTCCCAATTGTAAATAAATATATGAAAAATATTTTTACTTTTAAATCGAAATTTTGAAGATTCAAATGGAAATTTTATTTAAAATTAATTTTTACATTGGAAATGATATTATTTATGGCTTTTTTTTTATGTAATAAATTTTTTTCTTTTAATCACCTGTGATTGTATTTATAAAACTCGTATGAATATAAAAAAAAAAATAGATTATAAATTAAAAAAAATATTTAAAAGATCTTGATATTGAAAAAAAAATAAAGAAATTTGTTTAATAATTTTATTTAAAAACAAACAAACAACACTTAAACAATCACATGATAAAATTATTAAACAATAATATTTAGTGATTCGTTTAATATATTTGAATAAATTTTAAATGCATCAGCGTGTCGCTATCCAACACATAAACGCATGTGTCAATGTCACCCCCTCAATAGGTCAATGAGACGAACACAATTTAAACCAAATAAATCATAAACATTTCCCAAACAACATGATCAATAAATCCTTATATCTTTTATGAAAAAAAAAAAATAAAAATAATAGTTAATAAATTGAAAACAATATACACTTGTTCAAAAAAATAATTCCAATAATCCAAAATACCAATACATTTTTTGTCCATTTGTCATTGATTCATCTTGTTTTGTGTTTTTTTCATTTCCAGCAACATGAAACCCTTGTAAGTACCTTGTTATTTGCATGAAAATATATATATTATTGTTATCTATTATCCTATTGTTTATTAAACTTTTCTTTTTTCATAATTTTCTTAAATGTTTTTTAAAAATTTATCTATTTCGTTGGCAAACTTTTTGTTAATTTTTAACTTTTTCACAGCCTTTAATATCAATTATTTATCGAAGTAATAAAATACATATAATAATTAATTTATATTTACAAAAAATTATTTTATTATTTGCTTCGTTCGTTTTTTTTTATGTATAATATTAAAAAAAAAAACATTATGTATATTAATTTATTTGGTGATTTAATTTATCATAAAAATTGTTTAATTATAAATAATAATAAATTAGTTTATTTTTTAGGGAAAAGGTACAGGTTCAGGTCACAGAACTTTGTTATATGGTAATGCAATATTACTCAGGCATCAAAACAGTGATATGGTAAGTTATTTAATTATTAATTTTTTGTTTTTATTTGCCTGACAAATTGATGTGTTTTCTTGGGAGAAATTTAAATTTAAAAAAAAAAAAAAAAACCTGGAGAGAAATTAATAATTATAATTTTTGTTTTTTTTTTTTACAGTATCTTGCTTGTTTATCAACAAGTTCATCAAATGATAAGCTGGCATTTGATGTTGGTTTGCAAGAACACTCTCAAGGTAAATAAATAAAAGAATTTTTAAAAATGTTATATTAATAATAATTAAAAAAAAAATTATAAACTTACCAAATTAATTGTTTAAGGTGAGGCTTGTTGGTGGACAGTTCATCCAGCATCAAAACAACGTTCTGAAGGTGAGAAAGTACGTGTTGGTGATGATCTGATATTGGTGTCAGTAGCAACCGAGAGATACCTGGTAAATAAAATAAATTGAAATGAATTAAAAAATGATAAATTAATGAGTTAATAATAAAATAAAAAATTAAATTTAGCACACAACAAAAGAAAATGATTTATCAGTTGTAAATGCATCATTTCACGTGACTCATTGGTCAGTTCAGCCATATGGTACTGGAATAAGTAGAATGAAATATGTTGGATATGTATTTGGTGGTGATGTATTGCGATTTTTTCATGGTGGTGATGAATGTCTTACAATACCTTCAACATGGAGTGTACATCCAAATCAAAATATTGTTATTTATGAGGGTGGAAGTGTTATGAGCCAAGCAAGATCATTATGGAGATTAGAATTAGCACGTACAAAATGGGCTGGTGGTTTTATAAATTGGCTTCATCCAATGAGAATTCGTCATTTAACAACTGGACGTTATCTTGCTGTTAAAGATAATAATGAATTATATCTTATTGATCCAACACAAGCAACAACTGAAATATCAACATTTTGGTTACGTCAAGAAAAAGATGATCAAAAAATAGTACTTGAAGATAAAGATCTTGAAGTTATTGGTAGTGCAATTATAAAATATGGTGATTCAACAGTTATAATGCAACATGCAACAACTTGTCTTTGGGTATCATATAAATCATTTGAAACTAAAAAAAAAGGTGTTGGTAAAGTTGAAGAAAAACAAGCTGTATTACATGAAGAAGGAAAAATGGATGATGGTTTAGATTTTTCAAGATCACAAGAAGAAGAATCAAGAACAGCAAGAGTTATTAGAAAATGTAGTAGTGTATTTACACAATTTATAACTGGTCTTGAAGAATTACAACTTGATAAAGATGCTGGTGCATTTTTTAAAGCTGTTAATTTAAATGAAATGGTTATGTGTCTTGAGGATTTAATTAATTATTTTGCACAACCAGAAGATGATATGGAACATGAAGAAAAACAAAATCGTTTTCGTGCATTAAGAAATCGTCAAGATTTATTTCAAGAAGAAGGAATATTAAATTTAATACTTGAAGCTATTGATAAAATAAATGTCATAACATCACAAGGTTTTTTAGTTGCATTATTTGGTGATGAAAGTGGACAAGCATGGGATCAAATATCTGGTTATTTATATCAATTATTAGCAGCAATAATAAAAGGTAATCATACAAATTGTGCACAATTTGCAAATAGTAATCGTTTAAATTGGTTATTTAGTCGTCTTGGTTCACAAGCATCAAGTGAAGGTACTGGTATGCTTGATGTATTACATTGTGTATTAATTGATTCACCAGAAGCTCTTAATATGATGCGTGATGAACATATTAAAGTTATAATATCATTACTTGAAAAACATGGTAGAGATCCAAAAGTACTTGATGTATTATGTTCATTGTGTGTTGGTAATGGTGTTGCAGTACGTTCATCACAAAATAATATATGTGATTTTTTATTACCAGGAAAAAATTTATTATTACAAACACAATTAGTTGATCATGTTGCATCTGTTCGACCAAATATATTTGTTGGTAGAGTTGAAGGTTCAGCTGTTTATCAAAAATGGTATTTTGAAGTGACTGTTGATCATATTGAAAAAACAACACACATGATGCCACATTTAAGAATTGGATGGGCAAATACAAGTGGTTATGTACCATATCCTGGTGGTGGTGAAAAATGGGGTGGTAATGGAGTTGGTGATGATTTATATTCATTTGGTTTTGATGGTGCATTTTTATGGACTGGTGGTAGAAAAACACAAATAATACATAATCCAAATGAGCCATATATACGTAAAACTGATGTTATTGGTTGTGCACTTGATTTAACAGTACCAATTATAACATTTACATTTAATGGTGTACAAATATCTGGTTCATTTAGAAATTTTAATCTTGATGGTATGTTTTTTCCAGTAATAAGTTGTTCATCAAAGTTATCATGTAGATTTTTACTTGGTGGTGATAATGGTAGATTAAAATTTCATCCACCAGATGAATTTTCACCACTTGTTGAAAGTTTATTACCACAACAAATATTATCAATTGATCCATGTTATTATTTTGGTAATATGAATAAAGTTATTATAACTGGTCCATGGCTTGTTGAGGATGATACAGCATTTGTACCATCACCAGTTGATACATCATTAATTAATTTACCATCATATGTTGAACAAATACGTGATAAATTAGCTGAAAATATACATGAAATGTGGGCAATGAATAAAATTGAAGTTGGATGGATATTTGGTGAACAAAGAGATGACATGAGAAAAATACATCCATGTATTGTACAATTTGAAAAATTACCAGTTGCTGAAAAAAGATATGATACACAGTTAGCTGTACAAACACTTAAAACAATACTTGCACTTGGTTATTATATTACAATGGATAAACCACCATCAAGAATTAAAACATTGCGATTACCAAATGAGCCATTTTTACAAAGTAGTGGATATAAACCAGCACCACTTGATTTAAGTGCAATAACATTAACACCAAAAATGGAAGAACTTGTTGATCAACTTGCTGAAAATACACATAATTTATGGGCCAAAGAAAGAATAAGCCAAGGATGGACATATGGATTAAATGAAGATTCAGAAATGCGTAGAAGTCCACATTTAGTACCATATCAAAAAGTTGATGAAGCCATTAAAAAAGCTAACAGAGATACTGCCAGTGAAACTGTTAGAACATTATTAGTTTATGGATACATGTTGGATCCACCAACTGGTGAACAACATGAAGGTAAAAAATTGAATACATTTTTTTATAAATTTAATAATTTACTTATTTATTTTCTTCGTATTATTATAGCACTTTTACTTGAAGCAAATAGACTACGTCAATTATTCTTCAGGACATATAGAGTAGAAAAACATTATGCTGTTAATAGTGGTAAATGGTATTTTGAATTTGAAGTTATAACAGCTGGTCCAATGAGAGTTGGATGGGCAAGAGCTGATTGTCCACCTGGTATGATGCTGGGAAATGATGATTACACTTGGGCTTATGATGGATACAATGTATGTTATATTAAAAAACAAAAATAAATATTTCTCTTTAAATAAAATATATTATAATAATAATTGTATTTTATTTTTATAAAGGAAGAAAAAGTATACTCAGGAACAGGAGAAACATTTGGAAAACAATGGCAAATTGGAGATGTTGTTGGTGTATTTCTGGATCTCATTGATCATACAATAAGTAAATTCTAATAATACAATTAAATATGGCTTTGAAATTAATTGTGAAAAAAATTTGTTGTGTTTAGGTTTTTCATTAAATGGAGAACTTATGATGGATGCATTGGGTGGTGAAACATCATTTGCTGATGTACAAGGTGATTCATTTGTTCCTGCATTTACTCTTGGTGTTGGACAAAAAGCTAAACTTGTTTTTGGTCAAGATGTTAATACACTACAGTATTTTACAACATGTGGTCTTCAAGAGGGCTATGAGCCATTTTGTGTGTAAGTTTAAAATATATCTTATAAATATTTTTATTTATTTATTTATGAAAAAAAAAAATTATTTAATTATGCAGAAATATGAATCGTCCAGTAACATATTGGTATACAAAAGATCAGCCAATATTTGAAAATACTGATGACATGGCAGATACAAGAATTGATGTTGCTAGAATACCAGCTGGTTCAGATACACCACCTTGTTTAAAAATATCACACAATACATTTGAAACAATGGAAAAAGCAAATTGGGAATTTTTAAGATTATCATTACCAGTTATTTGTTTATCAAATTTCATACCAGAAAATGAAAAAATAAGAAGATGGCAAGAAATTAAAATGCGACAAAATAGATTATTAATGGAACAACATGAAGCATCACAACAAATGGTACCATCAGCTTATACAGAACAAATTATGAAATCTGGATTTAGTATGACTGATATAAAAGGTTAATTAATAATTCATGACAAATTAAATTATTAGAAATATTAAATATTGGATGAAAAATAATTTGATTATTTAAATAAATAGGCTTGCAAAGAAATTACTCAGAGGATGCTGCTGAAGATGCTGAAATGATGAAAGATCCATCACCAATACCACAACAAAGAAATAAACCATCAAGACCACCAAGAAAAAATTCATTATATGGATCAAGAACATTAAATTACGGTACAAGTGAAGCAGATGTTAATGGCTATGACGAAATGAATGGAGATGCTAAAGATGATAAAAAACTTAAACGAGGTCGTTCACCATTTCGGTTAGTTTTTATTTTATTTTTAAACTAACATAAAAAATTGTCATCAAGTATTTTTTCTAATAATGTAAATAATAAAATTAGCAATCAAAATGATGAGGAAGAAAAAAGCCCGTAAGATAATACAAAATAAAAAAATAATAGATTGTTTATTAAATTGTAAATAAATTTTTTTAGATTTTTTTCACGTAAGGCAAAATCACCAGATGTTAAAGCGACGACATTAGAACCAACAGCAATGAGATCAGATGTATCTGATAGAGATGGAAGAAGTCTTGCGATGGGAAGAATGATAACAAGACAACCTCAGCTTCAAGCATCAACTGTAATTATTATTAAATATTTAATTACAAAATTGCAATAATTATTAATATGATTTTTGTTCTTTTTTTTGATAGACTGATTTAAAAGTAATTCCTCCACAAATACCAGAACGTAATGCACCAAAAGCAATGTCAGTTAATTTAACTGGAAGTGGTGTTGAAGCTATTGGAAATGAAATATATGATTCAGAATGTTTAAAATTAATGAATGAATATTTTTATGGTGTTAGAATATTTCCTGGACAAGATCCAACACATGTTTATATTGGTTGGGTAACATCACAGTATCATTTACATACTAAAGATTTTAATTTATCACGTGTACGAAAAGCATCTGTAATTATTATTGATGATTATAATCGTCCAGTTGAGCAGTAAGTAAATATTTTATCAACATATGTATTTTTTATTAAAAATGTTTATTTATTTATTTAAAGAGTTGATCGTCAAAGTTGTTATATGGTACGTGCTGATGAGCTATACAATGAGGTAACACAAGATGCATCTGGTAAAGGTGCATCACAAGGAATGTTTGTTGGTTGTTTTGTTGATACAGCAACTGGTATTGTATCATTTACATGTGAAGGAAAAGAAACAAGTCATAAATATAAAATGGAACCAGATACAAAATTATTTCCCGCAATATTTGTTGAAGCAACAAGTAAAGAAATATTACAAATTGAATTAGGAAGAACATCAACAACATTACCATTATCAGCAGCTGTATTACAAAATTCTGAACGACATGTTATACCACAATTTCCACCACGTTTAAAAGTACAATGTTTAAAACCACATCAATGGGCAAGAGTACCAAATCAATCATTACAAGTACATGCATTAAAATTATCAGATATACGTGGTTGGTCAATGCTTTGTGAAGATGCAATATCAATGCTTGCCCTTCATATACCAGAAGAAGATAGATGTATTGATATTTTAGAGCTCATTGAGATGGACAAACTTTTGAGGTAATAAAACTATCTTAAATTTAAATTTAAATTTATATTAACATTTATTTATTTTCATTAGTTTTCATGCACATACCTTGACACTGTATGCAGCATTGTGTTATCAATCAAATTATCGTGCTGCTCATGCACTTTGTCTACATGTAGATCAAAAACAACTTTTATATGCAATAAGAGCTGAATATATGTCTGGTCCACTTCGTCAAGGTTTTTATGATCTTTTAATTGCTCTTCATCTTGAGTCACATGCCACGACAATGGAAGTCTGTAAAAATGAATATATTATTCCATTAGGTAAATTTTATTTTTTATATTTTAAAATTGAATAATTTAATTCATGCAAATTATATTTACAGGACAAGAGCTAAAAGATCTCTATGAAAATGTCGAGATGAGACACAGTTTAAGATACATACAAACTGAATCAGTACGTCCACAAATGAAAATGACTGAAATCAAGTAAGTTATTCATGTGTTTTGTTGTGTATTATTACATGATTTGATCATCACGTTTTATTTCTTTCAGTGAAAATCAAAATATAGAAAATGTCAGAAGTCTTTATAGTCCATATTTTCCTCTGGATATTGTACGTGATTATGTTATGATGGCACTGAATGAAGCTGTTGAAGTTAATCAAGTACATAATCGTGATCCAATTGGAGGCAGTAATGAAAATCTTTTTTTGTATGTCAATTAGTTGATGTTAAATTATTTTTCTTGATGATTTTTAAATTGATAAGGTAATAAATTTTGTTCTTTTTTTTGCTAGGCCTTTGATTAAACTTGTTGATCGTTTATTACTTGTTGGAAAATTAAGAAATGAAGATGTTATAAAATTATTGATAATGATTAATCCAGAAACATGGGATCCAACATTTGATAAAGAGGGTAAAGATGAACATAAAAAAGGCTTGTTACACATGAAAATGGCAGAAGGAGCAAAATTACAAATGTGTTATTTACTTCATCATTTATGTGATACACAATTACGTCATCGTGTTGAATCAATAATATCATTTAGTCATGATTTTGTTGGTGATTTACAAGCTGATCAATTACGTCGTTATATTGATATTAAACAATCAGATTTACCATCAGCAGTTGCTGCTAAAAAAACACGTGAATATCGTTGTCCACCACGTGAACAAATGAATGCAATATTAAGTTTTAAAAATCTTGAAGATGATGATCCAGATAATATACCATGTGGTGAAGATTTAATTAAAAATATGAATGAATTTCATAATAATTTAATGTCATATGTATCATTACATGCATTGCAAGAAGCTGCTGAAGCAGCAAATGAAATAATTGAAATTGAAAAACCTGGTACAATGAAACGTGTATTTAATTTTATAAATGCTGTTAAAGAACTTGAAGATGAGCCAAAAATTGAACCAGAACCAATTAAAAAAACACCAGAAGAAGTATTTAGAAAAATATTAATATCAACAATTGTTAAATGGGCTGAAGAAACACAAATTGAAACACCAAAACTTGTTAGAGAAATGTTTAGTTTACTTGTACGTCAATATGATACTGTTGGTGAATTAATACGTGCATTAGAAAAAACATATGTTATTAATAGTAAAACAAAAGATGATGTTGCTGGTATGTGGGTTGGTTTAAGTCAAATACGTGCATTATTACCAGTACAAATGTCACAAGAAGAAGAAGAACTTGTTAGAGAAAGATTATGGAAACTTGTTAATAATCATACATTTTTTCAACATCCAGATTTAATAAGAGTACTTAGAATACATGAAAATGTTATGGCTATTATGATTAATACACTTGGTAGAAGATCACAAGCACAATCAGATGCACAAACACAAGCACAAGCTAGTGGTGGTGGTGGTGCTAGTACAGGAGGTGGTACTGGTACTGGTGGAGCAAGTGGAGTTGGTGGTGGTGGTGCTAATGCTGGTGAAAGTGGTGATACAACATCAAAAGAAAAAGATACATCACATGAAATGGTTGTTGCATGTTGTAGATTTCTTTGTTATTTTTGTCGTACATCAAGACAAAATCAAAAAGCAATGTTTGATCATTTTGATTTTCTTCTTGAAAATAGTAATATATTATTATCAAGACCATCATTAAGAGGCTCAACACCACTTGATGTTGCATATTCATCATTAATGGAAAATACTGAATTAGCACTAGCACTTAGAGAACATTATTTAGAAAAAATTGCTGTTTATTTATCAAGATGTGGACTTCAATCAAATTCTGAACTTGTTGAAAAAGGATATCCTGATCTTGGCTGGGATCCAGTTGAGGGTGAACGTTATCTTGATTTTTTAAGATTTTGTGTTTGGGTTAATGGTAATATTATTAAATTTATTTTTAATTTATATACATATAATTTATTTTTGTTTTTAATTTTTTATTCAAGGTGAAAGTGTTGAAGAAAATGCAAATTTAGTTATACGTCTATTAATAAGAAGACCAGAATGTTTGGGTCCTGCATTACGTGGTGAGGGTGAAGGTCTTCTTCGTGCAATTATGGAAGCAAATAAAATGTCTGAAAGAATTGCAGACAGACGAAAGGTAAAATTTTTTAAATTAAAAAAATATATGAATCAGGTGAATTATCGGTTAAAGGATTGATTTTGTAAGTAAAAAAAAAAAGTAGATCCAGTAGAATTAGATAAATTATTAAACCCCAAAAAATATACTCGTACGTTAAAAAAAAAATAAATAATAAACCAATTTAAAAATATAATGTAAATGTATAGAAAAAAAAAAAAACAAGCATGACCCTGATATAGAAAAAAAAAAAAAAAATGTAAATAATAATAGTAAAACAATCCTTGCATCGATGTGAATACCCTGTTATTAAATCCAAGCATGTTAATTTTTGTATACTAATTGTTTATTGTTGAAATGATGATGAAAAAAAAAAAAGCGATTCAAACAGGTGAATGATGAAGTCGAGGGAAATGCAATTGTGCAACAATTTGAACATCCACTTCCTGAGTCAGATGATGATGAGGATTACATTGATACTGGTGCAGCTATACTTAATTTTTACTGTACACTTGTTGATCTTTTGGGCAGATGTGCTCCTGATTCATCAGTTATTGAACAAGGTATAATAATTTTACACAATTAACATTATAAATTGAAATATTAATTTTTGTTTTTTATATAAAAAAAAAAAATATATAGGTAAAAATGAATCACTACGTGCACGAGCAATTCTTCGTTCACTAGTACCATTGGATGATCTTCAAGGTGTTTTATCATTACGTTTTACATTATTAAATCCAGCAGCTGGTCAAGAAAGACCAAAAAGTGATACACCATCTGGTTTAATACCTGGTCATAAACAAAGTGTTGTTTTATTTTTAGAACGTGTTTATGGAATTGAAACAAAAGAATTATTTTTTAAATTACTTGAAGATGCATTTTTACCAGATTTACGAGCAGCAACAATGCTTGATCGTAATGATGGTTATGAATCAGATATGGCACTTGCAATGAATCGTTATATTGGTGTTTCAATACTTCCCCTATTAATAAAACATTCAAAATTTTATACTGAAGCTGATAATTATGCATCACTTCTTGATGCAACATTACATACTGTTTATCGTTTAAGTAAAAATAGAATGTTAACTAAAGGACAAAGAGAAGCTGTATCTGATTTTTTAGTTGCTCTAACAAGTCAAATGCAACCAAGTATGTTGTTAAAATTATTACGTAAATTAACAATTGATGTATCACAGCTATCTGAATATACAACAGTTGCATTGAGATTATTAACTTTACATTATGAACGTTGTGCAAAATATTATGGTTCAACTGGTGGACAAGGTTCAAGTGATGAAGAAAAACGTTTGACAATGGTATTATTTAGTAATATATTTGATTCATTATCAAGAATGGATTATGATCCAGAATTATTTGGTAAAGCATTACCATGTTTAACAGCAATTGGTTGTGCATTACCACCAGATTATTCATTATCAAAAAATTATGATGATGAATGGTACAGTAGTAAAACAGCATCAACACAATCACCAGATGGACCATATAATCCACAACCAATAAATACATCATCTGTTGTATTAAATAATGATCTCAATCAAATTGTACAAAAATTTTCTGAACATTATCATGATGCTTGGGCAAGTAAAAAACTTGAAAATGGATGGAAATATGGTGATAATTGGTCTGATAATAATAGAACACATCCAAGATTAAAACCATATACAATGTTAAGTGATTATGAAAAAGAAAGATATAAAGAACCAGTTAGAGAAAGTTTAAAAGCATTATTAGCAATTGGTTGGAGTGTTGAACATGCTGAAGTTGATGTTGCAGCAACAAATCGTAATTCATTAAGAAGATCATCAAAAAGTCAAAATGATTCAACAAATTCATTTGATTATAATCCACATCCAGTTGATATGACAAATTTAACATTAAGTAGAGAAATGCAAAATATGGCTGAAAGATTAGCTGATAATGCACATGATATATGGGCTAAAAAAAAAAAAGAAGAATTAATAATATCTGGTGGTGGTATACATCCACAATTAGTACCATATGATTTATTAACTGATAAAGAAAAACGTAAAGATCGTGAAAGATCACAAGAGTTTTTAAAATATTTACAATATCAAGGTTATAAATTACATAAACCAAATCGTGGTGGTACTGAAACTGAAGTTGCTGGTACTGGTGCTGCTGTTGAATTACGTTTTGCATATTCATTATTAGAAAAATTAATAGCATATCTTGATAAAGCAACAATAAATATGAAATTATTACGTCCATCTGATACATATAGTCGTAGAAATAGTTTTAAAGCATCAGCACGTGATATAAAATTTTTTAGTAAAGTTGTATTACCATTAATGGAAAAATATTTTAGTACACATAGAAATTATTTTATTGCTGTTGCAACAGCAACAAATAATATTGGTGCAGCATCTTTAAAAGAAAAAGAAATGGTTGCTGCATTATTTTGTAAATTAGCAAATTTATTAAGATCAAGACTTGCTGCATTTGGTGCTGATGTTAGAATAACAGTACGTTGTTTACAAGTACTTGTTAAAGGTATTGATGCAAAATCATTAGTTAAAAATTGTCCAGAATTTATACGTACATCAATGCTTACATTTTTTAATAATACAGCTGATGATCTTGGTCATACAATATTAAATTTACAAGATGGTAAATATAGCCATTTACGTGGTACACATTTAAAAACATCAACATCATTATTTTATATAAATAGTGTTGTATTACCAACATTAACAGCAATGTTTGATCATTTAGCATCATGTGAATATGGTAGTGATTTATTATTAGATGAAATACAAGTTGCATCATATAAAATGTTAGCATCTCTATATACACTTGGTGTTGATTCAACATTAACTGGTGATAGAAAATATTTAAAAACTGAAATTGAACGTAATAAACCAAATTTAGGCTCATGTTTAGGTGCATTTTCAAGTTGTTTTCCAGTTGCATTTCTTGAGCCACATTTAAATAAAAATAATCAATTTTCATTATTAAATAGAATTGCTGATCATTCATTAGAAGCACAAGATATTATGACTAAAATGGAATCAAGTATGCCAACATTAGATACAATATTAAATGAAGTTGATCAATTTGTTGATTCTGATAAAACATGGAATGATTCACCACATGTTGTTGATGTTATATTACCATTATTATGTTCATATTTACCATTTTGGTGGTCACAAGGTCCAGATAATATAACACCAACTGAGGGTACATATGTTAGTATGGTTACAAGTGATCATATGAATCAACTATTAAAAAATGTATTAAAATTAATTAAAAAAAATATTGGTAATGAAAATGCACCATGGATGACACGTATTGCTGCATATACACAACAAATAATTATAAATTCATCTGAAGAATTATTAAAAGATCCATTTTTACCACTTGCTGAACGTGTACATAAACGTACTGATGGTATGTATCATAAAGAAGAATCATTACGTGGTTTTATTAAATCATCATCAGATGATACATCACAAGTTGAAGCACAAATACAAGAAGATTGGCAATTATTAGTACGTGATATATATGCATTTTATCCATTATTAATTAAATATGTTGATTTACAAAGAAATCATTGGTTGAGAAATAATATACCAGAAGCTGAAGATCTTTATAATCATGTTGCTGCAATATTTAATATATGGTCAAAATCACAATATTTTTTAAAAGAAGAACAAAATTTTATATCAGCAAATGAAATTGATAATATGACTCTAATAATGCCAACAGCAACAAGAAGAACAGCAACTGTTACTGATGGATCAACACCAACTGGTGGTGGTAAAAAAAAAAAAAAACATCGTGATAAAAAACGTGATAAAGATAAAGAAGTACAAGCATCATTAATGGTTGCATGTTTAAAACGTCTATTACCAGTTGGTTTAAATTTATTTGCTGGTAGAGAACAAGAACTTGTACAACATTGCAAAGATAGATTTTTAAATAAATTATCAGAAATTGAAATTACTGAATTTGCTAAAATACAATTAACATTACCAGATAAAATTGATCCAGCTGATGAAATGTCATGGCAACATTATTTATATTCAAAACTAGGACAAAAAAAAGATTCAATGGAACCAGTTAAAGCACAACAAATTGATGATGTTGTTGTTAGAATAACTGATATGGCTAAAGTACTTTATGGACTTCATATGGTTAGTTTAATTATTTATTTATTAATCATTATTATTTTATTATTATTTTTCATTATTATTATTTTATTATCGAGTAGATTGATCATCCACAACAACAAGGAAAACGTTGTTACAAATCTGTGGTATCAATACAAAGGAAACGAGCTGTTATCGCTTGTTTCCGTCAAAATCCATTGCATTCCTTACCCAGGTATCCTATATTTTTTTATTTTTTTAAAAATTACGTTTTATGTTGATTTGATTTTTCAATATATTCATTTGATTTTAATAATGATTTTTTTTCAAATTTGTTGTTTTAACAATAATAATTGTGTGTGGATATATGTGTGTGTGCATGCTGCTAATAGGCAACAAAGCCTCGACCATCTTGTAAGGGATGGAATCGTGTACTTTGTGCAGCAAGAAAAAGAGCTGCAATTGCTTGTCTTCGTAGTGAACCTCTTTATAAATTAAGAAGGTAATAGAATTTAATTCAACGATAAATTTATTTAATGCATGGCTGAGTTTTGAAATTTTATTAATTAATTAATTTAATTGTAAATACATTAAATATATATGATTTTTTTATTTCTATAGACATCGTGCAATTAATATTTTTGCAAGAACATATTACGAGCTTTGGCTACAAGATGAAAATGTTGGACAAGAAGTTATGATTGAAGATCTTACAGTAAGTTTATTTACAATTAATTAATAATTATTTATAAAAAAAAAAGCTAAATGTGTAATTAAAAATTTCAGCAATCATTTGAAGATGCTGAATTGAAAAAAATGGATAAAGATGAAGAAGAGGGTAAACCAGATCCATTGACACAATTAGTTACAACATTTTGTCGTGGTGCTATGACTGAACGGTCTGGTGCATTACAAGAGGATCCATTGTACATGAGTTATGCACAAATAATATCAAAATCATGTGGTGAAGAAGAAGAAGAAGCTGAAGAAGAAGAAGCTGATGCTGGTAGTGCTAGTGGTGGTTCTGGTGGTGCTAGTGGTGGTGGCGGTGGCGATGGTGAAGAAGAAAGTGGTGCATCAATTCATGTGAGTTTATAATAAATTAGTAATTTTTTTTTTTTTGCTTCACATTGCTTTGGTGCTTTTAAAATACTCTATAAATAATTTAAAATAATTTTAACAACTAACTAATTACTCAATAATTAAAAAAAACAAAATAAACAAAAATTAAGATTTCAATTTTTTTTTTTTCTTCTAAACTAACTAATCTGCAGCCACAAAATTCAATATTGGTAAGATCGAGTAATGAATATCTGACATTGGCACACACATTTTTATGTCTATTATTATTAAAATAAAAATAATAATAACACTGAAATTTTTTAAAACCTTTTATCGTAGGAATTGAGCCTCCAAAAAATAAATTTATCCATTGTAGAAAATAAATAATCAATAAATCTAAATGTTCGATATGTATTTCCTTTTTTACAACTAAAATTTACTAATTTAATAATTTTTAATTTAATTTGCATTCTGAAGAGATCAATGCAAAAATTAATGGTAAATTAATTAATTAATATGTAAATGAAAAAATTAAAACAAATAATAATTGTTTTCTTTTTGTTTCATTCAAAGGAACAAGAAATGGAAAAACAAAAATTATTATTTCATCAAGCTCGTCTTGCAAATCGTGGAGTTGCTGAAATGGTTTTGTTGCATATATCAGCATGTAAAGGTGTACCAAGTGAAATGGTAATGAAAACACTTGAGCTTGGTATATCAATACTACGTGGTGGTAATATTGAAATTCAACATGGTATGTTAAATCATTTAAAGGAAAAAAAAGATGTTGGTTTTTTTACATCAATTGCTGGATTAATGAATTCATGTAGTGTATTGGATCTTGATGCATTTGAAAGAAATACTAAAGCTGAAGGTTTAGGTGTTGGTTCAGATGGTGCTGCTGGTGAAAAAAATATGCATGATGCTGAATTTACATGTGCATTATTTAGATTTATACAATTAACATGTGAAGGACATAATCTTGATTGGCAAAATTATTTAAGAACACAAGCTGGTAATACAACAACAGTTAATGTTGTTATTTGTACTGTTGATTATCTTTTACGTCTTCAAGAATCAATAATGGATTTTTATTGGCATTATTCAAGCAAAGAATTAATTGATTTAGCTGGTAAAGCAAATTTTTTTAAAGCAATTGGTGTTGCTAGTCAAGTATTTAATACTTTAACTGAAGTTATACAAGGTCCATGTGCACAAAATCAACAAGCACTTGCACATTCACGTCTATGGGATGCTGTTGGTGGTTTTTTATTTTTATTTTCTCATATGCAAGATAAATTATCAAAACATTCATCACAAGTTGATTTACTAAAAGAATTATTAAATTTACAAAAAGACATGATTACAATGATGCTGTCAATGCTTGAGGGTAATGTTGTTAATGGAACAATTGGTAAACAAATGGTTGATACACTTGTTGAATCAGCTGGTAATGTTGAATTAATATTAAAATATTTTGATATGTTTTTAAAATTAAAAGATCTTGTATCAGCACCAAGTTTTCTTGAAGTTGATTTAAATACAGATGGTTGGGTTTATCCAAAAGATTTTAAAGAAAAAATGGAACAAGCTAAAAGTTATACACCAGAAGAAATTGAATTTATGTTAGCATGTTGTGAAAGAAATCATGATGGTAAAATTGATTATGTTGCATTTATGGATCGTTTTCATGAACCAGCTAAAGAAATTGGTTTTAATTTAGCTGTATTATTAACAAATTTATCAGAACACATGCCAAATGAGCCACGTTTAGCTAGATTTTTAGAAACAGCTGGTTCAGTATTAAATTATTTTGAGCCATTTTTAGGTAGAATTGAAATACTTGGTAGTAATAAAAAAATTGAACGTGTTTATTTTGAAATAAAAGAATCAAATATTGAACAATGGGAAAAACCACAAATAAAAGAATCAAAACGTACATATTTTTATAATACAGTTGTTGAAGCTGGTGAAAAAGAAAAATTAGAAACATTTATTAATTTTTGTGAAGATGCTATATTTGAAATGCAACATGCAAGTGCATTAATGGCTGTTGAAGAAAGTGGTGGTATTGGTAAATCACGTGATACATCATATACATATATGACTGATGATGATGATGAAAAAAATAAAGATCCAATACGTCGTGGTATACAAGCATTCAAAGATGGTATTTATTATGGTTTTTCAATGTTTTCACCAAAAAATATTAAAAATAAATTATTTGAATTACAACAAATGTCAATTGCCGAAATTATCATTGGTTTTTTTAAAATGATATTTTATAGTTTTTATTATACTGGTTATAGTATTGGTATTGTAATACGTTATTTTCTACGTTTATTATTGACACTAATGAGAGGACCACATATTGATGAGCCAATTATTGAAATAAAAGAAGAAGAAGAAAAACCAATGCGTCATTTACCAGCATTACCACCAACACCAGATGAAACAAATTTACAAGTACAAGCATTTGGTATGGATATTACTAAAGAAGATGGTGGTCCAATTAAATTATCAACACATGAAACAAATTTATTAACACCACAATCAAGTATAGATGATACTGGTGAAAGTACACCAGATGAAAGTGGTGCTGGTGGTTTTAATGATGAAACAAATATTATATCAACAAATGAAAATGAAGGACCACTTACATTAGCTGATTTTCTTGGTGGTGAACAAGCTAGATTACAAGCAGCATCAACTGCTGAAGCTGCTGCTGCACAACAAATTGCAATGGCTGCTGTTGAAGCTGAAGCAAAACATGAAATAATTAGTGAATCATCTGGTGGTTCAAGCATTGAATTATCTGAATATACTAAAAGAATTGTTTCATTTTTAGCTAGAAATTTTTATAATCTTAAATATGTTGCATTGGTATTGGCATTTTGCATTAATTTTATGTTATTATTTTATAAAGTAACATCATTTGCTGATGATAGTATTGATGGTAGTGGTGGTGATATACTTGGTGGTGATATACTTGGTGATATATCTGGTGAAAGTGGATCTGGTGGTATAAGTGGTATAAGTGGTATTGGTAGTAGTGGTGGTGGTGGTATTGAATTTGGTAATAGTGGTGATGATAATAGCTCTGAGGAAGAAGATGAACCACCAGATTATGTTGAATTTTCAGAAGATTTTTATTATATGGCACATGTTATGAGACTCATGGCTGCATTACATTCAATTGTATCATTGGCAATGTTAGTTGCTTACTATCATTTAAAAGTACCACTTGCAATATTTAAACGTGAAAAAGAAATTGCTAGAAGAGTTGAATTTGATGGTCTTTATATATCTGAAACACCTGAAGAAGATGATATTAAAGCACACTGGGATAAAATGGTTATATCAGCTAAAACATTTCCAGTTAATTATTGGGATAAATTTGTTAAGAAAAAAGTACGACAAAAGTATAGTGAAACTTATGATTTTGATTATATTAGTAATTTATTGGGAATGGAAAAAACTTCATTTAGTCAACAAGAAGAAGAAGGTTCTGGTCTTATTCATTTGTAAGTTAAAAATAAATCAAATAAATCAATATACATGTATTGTTTTATTGATTAATTAATTTTATTTTTTGTTTAGTATCATAACAATCGATTGGAGGTATCAAATTTGGAAAGCTGGTGTTACAATAACTGATAATGTAAGTAAAATAAATTTGATTAAAATAATTTATCAATCAATTTATTAATATATAATAAATTTTTTATTATTACAGTCATTTTTGTATAGTCTTTGGTACTTTACATTCTCAGTTATGGGAAATTATAATAATTTCTTTTTTGCTGCACATTTACTTGATGTTGCTGTTGGTTTTAAAACCCTAAGAACAATTTTACAATCAGTAACACATAATGGAAAACAACTTGTATTGACTGTTATGCTTTTGACAATTATTGTTTATATTTATACTGTTATTGCATTCAACTTTTTCCGTAAATTTTATATACAAGAAGAAGATGGTGAAATTGATAAAAAATGTCATGACATGTTAACGGTAATATTTATTAATTTAAAAATATATTTTAATACAATTTCTAATAATTATTTTATATTTTTCAGTGTTTCATGTTTCATCTTTACAAAGGTGTTAGAGCTGGTGGTGGTATTGGTGATGAAATTGGAGAACCAGATGGTGATGATTATGAAACAGCTCGAATTGTTTTTGACATAACATTTTTCTTTTTTGTTATTGTTATTTTACTTGCTATTATTCAAGGTAATTATTAATTATTGAATTATGTTTATTTAAAAATTGTATGTTAATATTATTTTTTAATTTTGTAGGTTTGATTATTGATGCATTTGGTGAACTTCGTGATCAACTTGAAAATGTTAAAACAAATATGGAAAGTAATTGTTTTATTTGTGGTCTTGGAAAAGAATATTTTGATACAGTACCACATGGATTTGATACACATGTTCAAAAAGAACACAATCTTGCTAATTACATGTGAGAAAAAGCATTATATATCATTGGCAAATTGATTATTTTATTTATCAAATAATCATTGTCTTTTTTTCCTTTTTTTTTTGTAGGTTTTTCTTGATGCATCTTATCAATAAACCAGACACTGAGTATACAGGTCAAGAGACCTATGTTTGGAACATGTATCAGCAACGTATGTGGGACTTTTTTCCAGTTGGTGATTGCTTTAGAAAACAGAACGAGGCTGTCGAGGAAGAAGTCAAAAAAAAATAAATCAATTTATTGTGTTGTTATTTTTAAATTAATTTTTATTCTTTGAATAATATTTTTGATTTAAAATTTTTTTTTTTTGTTATCAAATATTAAATTTGAAAATTATTAAAAGTTTATAATCATAAATAAATTTAAAATATATTTATGAAAATTGTTAAATTGTTTATTTAAATTAGATAAATTAAATTGTCACTTTTTTGGCAATTTTAAAAAATCAAAAAACAAAATCTAGCTATTTTTCCAATTTTGTAATACTCAATTTGAGTGTGATATTTTATTTTTTTTTCTATAATTCTTGTGCCTCAAATTAGATCAATAATAAAAAAAAAAAAATAAAATATATCAAGTTATTTAAAAAATTTAAATATCTACAATTAAAATTTATACAAATTGACAAAATATATTTACAAAATATATAATCAAAAATTAAATAAATAAATAATAAATTTGTTATAAATTTTATCTCTATTTTATCATGAATTAATTAATAAATAAAATAAAAATATTTATAATAGAGTCTAATCAAAAAAAAATATATCATCAATATTATAAATTAAAATATTAAAAAAAAATATCCTATTGTTTTTTGTTTTATTGAATTATTAATCTATAAATTGAGATTGTCAATATTATTGTAAATAAATATTATAAAAATTTTAAAAATTAATAAATCTCTTCGGCAGGGTTATCAAAGAATAATAATAAATAAAAATATACAAATAAATCGAAATATTTATTTTAACTAATTATTATCCTACTGGTTTAATTCAACAACAATTTATTTATCAATTGTCTTGAATATTGATTTTATAAATAACCCAATGAAATAATTTTTTTATATTCATATTTAGCTAATTATAATTTTCAACAAAGACTTATTATTATTCTAGCTCTACAAGCAAACTAAAGCAGTGATTTTTTTGTTGAAAAAAAAAGAAAAGAAAAACAAAGAACTTGGTCATTATTTTTTTAAAACTTGGCTACTTAGTAATTTGTTATTTTTTGTGTGCTGCTGCTGACTTGACGTCAAGAAAAAAAAATAATAAAAAAAGGGGTTAACAAGAAAATAAAATGGCAAGATTTAAAGGAGTGAGAGATGAATAAAAAAGACAAGTATTAGTTGAGAGGTATATGAAAAAGTGTGATGATAATAGAAAAAAGAATTGAAAAAAAAAAAAAATATAAAATAGTGAGATGGAGAGAAAACAGGGTCGCGCAGACGCAACAAAATAAATCCAGGTTTGTTAGTTATAATCGTACAGAATCGTAGTAGTAGTATCTATCCAGACTTGTGAAAAATGCAAAATTGCATGGGAGTGTCAACGGGTGTTCGAGTTTATCATAAAAACTTGAATATGCAACCAACTGGTATTTGTAATAAAATTGAAAATTATATATCTGAACTTAAACAATGGTAAGTTGAATCAATTTATTTTTTAAATAATTTCTTTTCGATTTTATTTGTCAATATTACATTTGATATTTTCCGGCATGCAAGAGGGTGGTTCCCGGCTTTGTATAGCTGTGTACACTGCGTAAATTTTCACACGCAATATTTATATCCTCAAAAAACAAAATACCAAAAATATAAAACTCCAAATAATGATCATTTTTAATTAAAAAAATAAAAAAACTAGATAAATAGTAATTTAAAATAATTTTTATTCATGTTTTTTATTTAACTTTTCATAACCGGCTTAATGATTAACCGTCGATTAATTTTTTTATGTTTAATTGCTTATCGATTACTTGAATTTTAATTAAATAAAATTAATTTTTAGGTCTGTTTGGAGGACAATTATTCTTGGACAATTTTTATCAATTGTATTGTACTGGCTAACACAATTAAATCATCATATAAATAAAGAATCATTAAAAAAATTACCAGTACCAACAGGTGAGAAAAATATACATTTGAATAATTTTAAATAAATGATAATAATTTATTTTTAAAAATTACAACAGCACAAAATTTACCACACTATGTTATGATGTGCCTGGTTTACACAACCTGGATGTCATGTAGGGGTGCTGGAAATGGTCTTATTTCCGTAATCAGATCACGTGGATGGAGATATTTATTGCTTGCATTAATTGACGTTGAAGCTAATACACTTATAACATCATCACATCAATTTACAAGCATCTCTAGTATTCAGGTATGTATTAAAAAAAAATTTCAATTTTTAATATAAACAAAATTAAAAAAAAGCAGCATCAACTTTTCATTAACTTTATCTGATTTTCCTCGTCAATTTATTCAATCAAAAATTTTTCTCTATTGAAAATATAATATATTTGTGAAACTTTATTTATCAATTTTTATAAATAATATTATTTATTTAGATTCTTGATTGTGTTGCAATACCAGTAGCATTGGCTTTATCCTGCTTGGTACTTGGTGTGAGATATAGAATTGTTCATATTGTTGGAATATCTATTTGTCTCATGGGAGTTGGCTGTCTTGTTTGGGCTGGTATTGATGAAAATAAAGATCCTGGTGTTAATGGTAAATTAAATAAATTAAGATTAATTTATTCTATTTTTAATTTTGTTTTTTTTTTTTTTCTAGGCAAAAATCAATTAGTTGGTGATATGCTTTGCCTGGGTGGTGCTGTATTATTTTCTGTAACAACTGTTCTTCAAGAACTTGCTGTTAAAACTGTTGACATTATTGAGTATCTTGGAATGATTGGTTTTTTTGGAACAATTCTCAGCATAACACAAGTGTAAATAAATTAATTTTTAAATATTTATATAACTATTTTATTTACTATTTGTTTTTGTTTTTTCAGGTGTTTTTTGGAACGTATTCAACTTGAAACTGTAACATGGAATATTGCAACTCCTGTTGTTATAACTGCATTGATTTTTTTTTGTGTAACACAATTTGTATTTTTTTCACTTGTTCCAGTAATATTATTTGAATCTGGTGCAACAGCATTACAATTGGCTCTGTTAAGTTCAGATTTTTTAAATGTTTTTATTGGAATGTTGAATCATCGTTACAAGGTAATTAATTACCATTGATATATGATTTTAAAGCTTTGGTTAATTAATTTTATTTTCATGAATTTTCAGTTTCATACATTATTTTTTCTTTCATTGGCATTGACAATGACTGGTATATTTATTTATGCTATTAAAAAAACACCAATGTCAACGAGTTCGCAGAGACAACAGTTGGTAGAAACACCAGCTCCAGATTACAGGTAAAATTATTGATATATTTTTGCAAATACTTTTTAATAATTGTATTAATTAAATGATAATTGTTTTTTCATTTTTAAAGTGATGTAATTTTGAGAGGAATGTCACAACCAACTTGTGGAGAAGTTGATGTCGTTGCTAATTTAGGTATGTCTGGACCAACTGGTACACTGGAAGCGATAAAGACAATGGAGACAATGGAAAATAATCAAGTTGTCGATTCAGGAAAATTACCATTGAGTGCAAGTTCAGACACTGCTTTTACTTCTTTTTATGGAAGCGAAGCAAATATGTAAAATAAATCATTTTTTTTTTTTTTTAATGCGAACCCTCTTCTCATCAAATTTTTTTTCATCACGAAAAAAGAAGAAGGGTGAAGAAAAAAAACTACACAAATCACAATGATTTATCAAAAACGTCCTCTTTTTTTTTTATTTTTTCAATAAAAAATTCGTTTGTTTTTTCGAACGTGGACCATGAGCAAATCGAGTATTTCTAGTTATCCTGGAATTTTTATATTATACGATGAAAAATTACATTAGAAATTTTTTTTTTAATGTAAGAAAAAAGTATTGACATTAATTTTTTTTTAAAATGCATATTTAACAATTTTTTTTCTTTCTGTTTGATAAGAAAAATAAACAAATTCCAATACGAATTAGATAATAATTTGCATGATTATAAAAATATAGAAAAAATACTACAAGTTTAGAAAAATATTTAAAATAATAATAATAATATCTTTAATTTTGTTCTGAGAGCAACAATTATGACTGAATAAGACAAATAATATTTGGGCTTATTTAAAAATTTGTTTCTTATTACGATAAAATTATCAAGTGATAGGAAAAAAAAAAACCAATCATTATTTTTAGATTTTAGATTGTTAGATTCATAGTTTTTCTTTTGTTAAAGTTAGAAAAAAATATAATTTACAGTATGATTGTATGGAAATTGATGAAATGAGTTAAATCAAAGAATTAAAAAAAATAAATAATAATGTAATTTTAGGGAATTTTATCATGCATATTTTATACGAATACTAAAAGTATGATAAATAAAAAAAAAGAAAAATTATTTCTTTTCAATATAATATTATGTAAATTTTTTTAAATCATTTTGTTAAATTTTTTCTTAATAAATAATATTGATAAAACAAATAAATATATTTTGAAATAATTTTATTACTTATATTTTTCAGTGCAAAAAAAATTTTAGTATATATAATTTTTTTATATTAAATTCCATCACAAATAAGATAATTTTTTTTACATTTTTGTTTTTTATTTGAAGAATTATTTGAGGTAAAAAAAAATTTGATAAGATTAATAAAAAAAGTCAAATGAAGAACTTTTAAGATTTTTTTTTTTTTTCTTACACGTGTCTTAGTTGTGAATAATAAATAAAAAGTATAATATAAATTTTATCAAGTATACAAAATCTAAGTACTTGAGTTACGTTAAAATTTATAAATTATTTTTTGGTTTTATTTTAAAACAAATAAATCATATCTTAATAAATTTATTTGAATATTTTTTGACCTATTTAAAAGACAGAAAAAAACGTCATTTATTAAACTAAAATTAAGTAAATAAAATAATAAATTAAAAAGAAATTTGAACAAGATTAAAAATATCTTATCATAGACTGTATAAAATCACAAATTTTATATTTTATTCCATTTATATTTCAAAAATTGAAACAGCTAGATCCAGATAATATTTCTTTTTCTTCTATACAAGTCATGTAAGTAAAAAATAAATAAATCAATCAAAAAGAAAATTAATTTTTAATTATTCGAAATCTTACGATTTTTTCTATTTTTTTAAGATAAAAGGATCAATAAATAATATGCATATCAATTTGAAAATAACTTATGGGTTGTTGATTGTTCTGATTGTTGTAACAAGAAGCAGCTATTCATTTGTAACATCATACATAAGTGGATATTGTTGTACAGCTGCTTGGACTGTTGGACCATTGAGCACAAAAGCTGCTTATGGAGATTTTATAAATTTAGACTTAAATTGCGATGTAATACGCTGTACATATAGAACTTGTGGAGAATCTGGTTTTATTAATGGAGTTTATTATGACACAAATTTACCAATGGAATGGAATACAACTGAAAACAGATTTAAACATGGAAGATTTTATTGCGGTCGAGGTGACTGTAATGCTGCTGGATGTAATTGTGATGGTGGCTGTTTAACGTATAATCTTCAAAATAGTCCAGGCATTTGAATATTAAATCAATAAATTCTCTGATAAATCATTTCACAGAAAATGAAAAAATAAAAATAAAAACTAAAATTTAATTCTCTTGTTATATTTCTTCAAATTGTCAACTAATTTTTTTAAGTTAAATACTTGCATTATATTTAAATAAAATATAAATATATATGTAATATTATTATTATGACAATAATTAAAAAAAAAATATGAATATAAAATTTAATAAGTTGTTTACTTTTATTTATTTACTCATCTCAACTGAATCAAGAACCAATGATAATGTATTTATCAACATAAAAAATATAAATTATTTTGCGTGGTCTTTTCTTCTCAAATTATTTTTTTTGTTGCTAACGAAATAAATTAAAAAATAATAGAAAACGGCAAACAGAAAGAAATTCATATGGAAGTGAGAAAAAAACAATGACCAATCAAATGTCCGGAAGACCAATGATGTTTGTCTTTTTTATAAAAGGTTATTAATTTTTAATTATTTAGTTTATATATTTATTTATTTATTTATTTATTTATTTATTTTCGAATCTTTGTCCATTGCTTATCAAATAAAAAATTCTACATAATATATTCATTAAACATGTGTTTAAACACTTGGATCATCTTTAATACCAGCCACCCAACAACCCCCGTCGCAATTACACCCAAAAATATTACATTGACCACGACCGCAGTAGCTATTTCCATGAACAAATTTTTGTTCACTCGTACTCCACTCCATCGGCAAATTATCTTCATAATAAACTCCATTGATGAATCCAGATTCTCCGCAAGTTCTGTATACACAACGTACCGCATCGCAATTTAAATCTAAATTTAAAAAATTTCCATAAGCAGCTTTTGTACTCAGTGGTCCAACAGTCCAAACCGCACGACAACATATTCCAGTTCCAAATGGTAATGTTACCGAACAAGTGTTTGTTGTTAGTGCAGCTAATACAATTAATAATGCCTTAATATACATTTTCAAAATAAAATGTTTTCTAAAACAAAAAAGACAAAGATTTTAAAATAATTAATTAATTAATTAATTGACAAAGTTTTTTTTTTTACTTACATAGTGTATATATGAAGCTGATAAAATTGTCTGGATCTAGTCTAATTTATTTGTTCTGTTCTCTCAAACACGTAACACTTTACAAAAAAGAAAAAAAATACAACGCGTGAATTTATTTAATTTTTATTGTGTATGATAAGATATTTTTTGTCTCATTTTAATTTTGCCTTAAATTGTAATTTATTATTTGCCTAACTACAGATACATTAAAAACGAACGAATAAAGAGCTTCATAAGTATGTGTTACTTGTATGTACAAATTAATTATATTTATAGAGCTTTATTTTTTATTTTTTTGCGCCATTTTACTGTTTCAACTTTATGTTACGCAATAAAGCAAATAACTAATAACGATTTAGGTCAAACAAAATTCAAAATATCTTATCATGTACAAAAAAAAATTGTATAAATTCATCTGATTTTTATTTTCCTTGTCCAGTATCATTTTTTTTAAAGAACAGTTGCAACAAATCAGACTAATAAATTCTGATAGTTTTCATTTTTTTCCACACCTCGTAAGTACAATAAATATAAAATTTAAATCTTTCATTATTGTAAAATATATTTATTTTATTTTTAAATAGAAAATATTTTATCAACCAATAAATTGACTATAAAAAAATTTCCATTGGAGATTAATAAATCATATCATAACAAGATTAAAAAAAAAAATGAAGTTGGTTTATGTATTATCAATTGTATTAATTGTACTAACAACAAAGAGCTGTTCATTGACAACACAATTGCTAGCTGGAATCTGTTGTAAATCAGCTTGGACAATTGGACCATTGAGCACCGAGGCTGCCTATGGCGGTTTTATGAATCTAGACTTAAGTTGTGATACATTACGATGTGTATACCGAACTTGTGGAGAATCTGGTTACATCAATGGAGTTTATTATGACAAAAATTTGCCAATGGAGTGGTCAACGGGTCAAAAAAAATTTGTACATGGAAATAGCTACTGCGGTTGGGGTAAATGTAATATTTTAGGATGTAATTGCAACGGGGGTTGTTTGGTGCCTGGCATTAAAGATCATCCAAATGTTTAAATATCAAAATAATAAATAATAAGAAAGAAAAAAGGAAAAATTACATTGAAATTTAATTTTATTGTTACTTTTAGATTGACAAATGACAAGTTATTTATTATAGAAATTTTATATTAGTTAGTAAGCAACAGCTCGTTCACCCAGTGGTCGAATAATTAATTCAGTTATTTGAACATTACTTGGGGCACCGATAACATATGTAACAGCATCGGCAATGTCTTTTGATTGAATATGTGGTTCAGACCATATTCCTTGATCAATTCCATTTGCTCCAGCAATATCAGTTTTTACCAAGCCTGGACAAAGATTCTGAAAAAAAAATATTAAAATTAATAAGCTGCTTGTTTCTTTTATTCATTTGTTTTTTTTTTTTAAATAATTAAATAGTAATAAATTATTACTGTGACACGAATTTTTTGACCCATCAATTCTGATCTAAGTGATTCAGAAAAACCAGTAACACCATGCTTTGTTGCTGGATATACGTTGACATCTAAATCAAGAAATTTATATACACGATGACCTTCAATACTGCAATAATAAAAACAATAATATATTATAAAAAATATAAATAAATAATTATAAAATTAATTGAATAATTTATACCTATTTATGTTGATAATAATACTTTCTAATTGTGATTCTCCTTTCATTATTTTTAATGCCTCTTTGGTGCACCAAATGACACCCAATAAATTAACACCCACAATTGTTTTAACTGTTTCATTTGTTATATCTAAAATTGAAAAATAAAAATTATAATGACAATAACAAATAAAAAATAATTAAATAAAATAATACCTGCAATTGATCCGGGAAATCCAAGTCCAGCATTGTTGACAAGAACTTGAATTGTTCCAACATTTTTTTTAATCCATTCAAATGCACTTTTAACATCATTTTCATTTGCAACGTCACATTGATGAGCATAAAATTTACCTTTTGCATCATTAAAATTATTCAATTCTTTCTAAAATAAATAATGAAATTAAAAAAATATTTAATAATTGTTTTTATTTTAATTTACTTTACCTCCATTTTTTCTTTTCTTCTTGCTAATCCAACAACATTTAAACCATGACGAAGCAAAGTTTTTGTTATTTCAAGGCCAATTCCAGCTGAGGCACCAGTTACAACTGCCACTTTATTATTCCAACGTTCCATTGTTATTTTTATTTATTAAATTGTTAAAACGAATTATGTTTGTCTATTCTAACCGAGTTACAAACATAAATGACAAGTTTATCAGGCATGCGAGCAGTATTTATAAGAAGAAATGTGGAAGGATCATTATGCAATATGATGATCTGACATTTTATGTCAAATGATAATTGATGATTTTATTTTTGCACAAAGTATATGCTTATTTGATTTTTTTTTTTATAATTACTAACTGTAGATTGTGGGTATCAATTATATTATATTTTTTTTTTCAGCATCAAAGTAAAAAAACCTTGAACATTGCACAACTTAGTTAATTGATAAAATATCAGTAGTTGATGAAAAAAATAAACATTCATTAACCGTCAGATACAAGTTAATCATGTTTTTTTTTTTTTAATTTTTTGACCTTAGAATAAAAAAAAAATTATGATATTTATTAATTTTTTTAAATTCATTTGTTTGAATTTTAATTTTGAAAAATTCAGTAGTTGTGGTACTGATAATAAGGCTACAAAGTAAAATATAAAGAAAGTGTTCAGTTATTATTTATTATATTCGTTAAAAAAAATAAAAACAAATATATAAATTTTATGAATAAAAAATATTTTAAAATATTTATTTAAAAATTAATAAAAAAAAAAAAAACTATTCAATGATTAAGTAACAAATAATTATTATTGATTATTGGTATACATATATTTGTTGTCAATTCATTTTATAATTATTATTTTTACAATAGTGTTTCTCCCAAAGGACGAATTGTCAATTCAGTTATTTGAACTCGTGGAGGAGTTGAAATAACATAAAAAATTGCATCGGCAATATCTTGAGACTCAAGGCATGGTAAATTTGTCACATGTTCACCAAAGTTATTAGCTTCTGCTATTTCTGTTGAAACATAGCCAGGACTTATGCTCTATAAAATTAAATAAAAAAAAATTAAAATTACATCATTTATTCAAATTTAATTTAATTTATTTACCGTAACACGAATTTTTTGACCAATCAGTTCACGTTGTAAGGTTTCAGTGAATCCAGTTATTGCATGTTTTGATGCTGGATAAGTATTGAAACCCAATTCACCGAAACAATAAACACGATGGCCTTGAATACTAAATATATATTTAAAATAATTAAATCTTGTGTTTGTTTTTCATACAGTGAATATAATTTTAATTTCACAAACCTATTAATGTTGATAATATGACCTTCAACTTTTGATTCTTTCATCACTGTCAATGCTTCTTTTGTACAATTAATTGTACCAAATAAATTAACATTCAAGATATTTTTTGACACAGCTAAATCCATATCTAATATTGAAAAAAAAAAATAGAAAATAATTGAATTTAAATAGATTACAAAAATATAAAAAATATAATTTTTACCTGCAAAATTTCCAATTACACCAAGACCAGCATTATTTATCAAAATTTGTACAACTCCAATATTTTTTTTGATCCATTCAAATGCTTGTTTAACATCATCTTCACTTGACACATCACATTTAATTGGATAAAATTTACCTTTACAAGTTTTTCCCAAATTACCAATTTCTGCCTGATGAATGCGATGGTAAAAATTATTCCAAATAAATAATAAAATAAAATACGTATTTATATATTTATAATAATTAATCTTACCTCCATTTTTTCCTTTCTTCTGGCTAATCCAACGACAATTAAACCTTCTTTAATAAAAGTTTTAGCTATTGATAAACCAATGCCAGATGAAGCACCAGTAACAATAGCTATTTTACCAACCCAACGATTCATTTTTTTAAAATTGATTAATCAATGATGATAGCACTTGCAAAGTTGACAAGATACTGGACTTTACTGAGTTATCAACTCGTTTATTTATAATGTCAACTGACTAGTTAAATTATACTTGATTACGTCAAATTTTATTCGACATTATCAATACATTAATTCACCAACACAGTCTATAATTTATTCACCAATAATTCTCATACTTATTCCACTCAGGATGATAAGTAAAAATTAAAATCTCGAGAAAAATTAAAATATTGCAATAATATTATTGAAATGAGTTAAAAAAATAAAATTAATCATCTATTAGAAAAAAATATCATTGTGAATAATTAATTGTAGATTATTGATTGTTCAATTGAGAATTTGCATTTTAAGAAAAATTTCAAGGTAAAATTAATTACAATCGTTTTATTTTTACGAAATTTTTATAATTTTATTTTATAGAAAAATTGTAATTTGTATTGACTGCACTTGTAAGATTTTCTATTTATATAATTGTCTAATAAAAAATTTTATCAGCAAAGATGAAACAGTGAAAGTACATTTTAAAATCAACTCATGTGTTTCTAAGTTGTATTTATTCAGTTATACTCTCGACTCAGTATCATCTTCACTGTAAATATTCTTAAATGCAATATTGAAAATAAATACTGTGATGTTTTTTTGCTTGATGCCTTTATTAAAATATAAATATATTATTACATAATTCATGTGAAAATTATTTCTTGTGAATTTTTTAAAATTTTAAATATTGGAATTTCATAAACAAGGTGAGTTTATCTGTATAATATTTTACATAAAATACTCTCGATTGTTCAAATTTATGATTAATATCATACCGAATATACCGTGTAATTATAATCTATGTAAATTACTTGATAATTTATCAAAAAACATATTTTTTTTTCATAACATTTATTATAACAAAAAGAAAAAAATTCATTTAAATTTTCACTATTGTATTGTAAAACTCATTGTTTGATATTTCAATAGATTAGATAATTTAATCCCTATGTAATTAAAATTTTAATTATACAACAAGATATTTAAAAAAAAAAAAAAAGTAAATCATATCTCTCTCATTGCTAAAAAAATAAATATATCTTTTATTGAAAAAAAAAATTTAAAAAACGTTTAATAATTTTTTTTATTTTTAATTAAAACTAAATACTATTCACACGATGATTTTATTTTTTAAATTCACTTTGTCATTAGCATAATAAGCTCGTTATTTTTCCTTTTTAATCAACAGTATAATTTATCATAAAAAAAATCTTATCAACACTGTCAAAGTGTCACGACTTGATGAACAAAACATGCTATTGTAATTCTCGTTAAGCAAAAAACTGAATCATTTAAATAAAAATTATAATAGTATAATTATAATACCAGTAAAAAATAAAATAAAAAATAAAAATTACGAGGGTATAAAAAAAAGATATAATAATAATAATAAAGACAAAAGAAATGTACAGTGAATCACTTGGTGAAAGGATAAGATGAAAAAAAATTTATGGAAATGATAGTTAAAATAATAATAAAGATTGAAAAATGATATACGAAAAATATTTTGTTGTAATATATTATACAAACAGCATAACTAAAGCCAACATGTGCAAAATTTTTAATGTAAAAAGTTAAATTATATGTATATGTATGGATGCAATCACGAGTTGTATCTATATAGTTATAAACATCGTGCGAATTTTAAGCTTGTAACTAAATATGCTAAGGAAAAGATGTACATATATATAGTAAATAAATATAATATCTATATACAAAATGGTACTTGAGACTTTACTGCGTCTCAAATTTACCCTAAGTAAAATATTTAAAAACTTCCTTCTAGTTTAAAATAACATCATTAAACATAAGCATTAAATTTCATAATTATTTAAATAATTTAAAAATATAATAACAACAATTATGTCATTGATAAAATTAATGATAATTGCTTATTTAATTATTTAAAGAATTTATCTTTCTATTATTTTTGATCTTGGTAAATTATTATTGACTAGTCATGCGTAATTTTTTAATGAAAAAAAATAAATAAAAATTGTTTAAGAGTGTAAGAGTGATGTAAGAGCTATTATTTGATATTTTCTGCTTTCTAAAAACGGAAGTTTAAATATGCAAGTGCATTGAGATGATGATCAATTTAGCTTATTTTTTTACCACGTGGTTTATTTATTTTTTTTTTGTCTAGGTCAATAATTAACATAAAAAAAAATTGCAGTTTTTTTTTCTTCCGTATTTTTCTATGTAATTTTTTTTTTTTTTAGAAGATTTTATTCTTTTCTCATGATGATGTTTCGAGTGAAAATACATTATGGGTTATTAAAAATGCACTTTCATTTTGTTAATATATCAATTTATATTTTTTTTTTTGTAATTACCATGAACATCTATTTCGTCACATTGCAAATATAGAAGAGATAAATTTTATTTACTTTTTTTTTTTATACACTTTGTGATGTTGATGAATATACTCTGTAAATTTCGACATAAATTAATGTTTTATTTATTTTTTCTAGGAGAGACAAAATCATTGTGAATGATAATACCAAAAAATAAATCAAGAGTTTTCATAAAAATAATAATTAATTAGAATGAAAAAATTACATGAAATATTGAGTCTTCGATGGATCCTGTTACTGTTGAGTTTAACGCAACTGGTTCACAGTCAAAAGGTTAATAAAATATTAAAATCATTGAACTTTCTATATTTATAAATACAAGTTTACGTAAAAATTGATCATTAAATAAATATATATTTTTTTTAAATATAAAATTTAGCAACATTTATTTAAATTTATTGACTAAGAATTGTGTCTCATACCGTGTGAAGCAGAGCGCGTAGAATTGGAAGCATCTGTGATTATATTGCAAAATAAACAAGAGTTTTAAATCAAATAAAAAACATTTATATATATTGCATCTCATATTATCCAGGATGCAAATAATAAAATGTTCCAGATTTCATCCCACCTCGGGTGAGGTCTATTACAAAACTAAATTTTTTTTTTTTACCTTTCAAATCGGCTAACAATGGAAAATCATAATTTAATATTTTTATCTACTATTGATCAAGACATTTTCCATCTGTGTATTAATATTTGTAAGATAAAAATAAAAATATTGACATGATTTTTATCTTATTATTTAGCAAAAACGACAGATATTTCGTGAACAAGTGTTACCAGCTCTTGGAGGTAAAATACCTGAAGAAGCATTTAGAACAGACAGGTTGGCTTTAAATCGTCTCAATAAAGAAGGCATTACTATTGTTGATGGTGTCATACTTGAAGCACGTAATGTGGAAAAACATCCAACCGACATACGTTCAATGCCTGAATTAATCAAGGTATAATTAATAATTTTTAATTTGATAAAATTAATTGACAAAAATATCAACTTTTTTGTGTGATAAATTCCAAAGAAAAAACAACAAATGATTATTAATTAAAATAAAAAATTTCTATCGAAATAATTCGATTTTTCTATCTTTAATTTGGTGATTTTTTTGTTGTTATTTTTCAAGGATAATTATTGATACTCATCACTAAAATTAGAGAGTAATAAGAGATCAGTACTTCAATTGTTGTACTGACCTTGCACAATTATTATTATAATTTTATACTATTACAAAATAAACCACTAATGTAAATCGTGATTTGAGAAAAAAAAAAAAAAAGAGTTTAAATTATATATGCATTTTGAAATAATTAGTTTTGATATTACGATTAATTTTAAAACAAACAATTGAAGATAAAAAAATAAAACAAAGTAATCATTAAATGATTTATCAGTTAAAAAAAATAATATATTTACTATATAGGTTTATGCAACTTCAGATGAAAGATATGTACCACCAGAAGGACGATATGATCAACGAAAAACAGTTGACACGACTTATGTTATAAGAATGCCAATTGATAATAATGAAAATAATAAAAAACAAATTGTTAATAATTATCAAAAGCCAATATCATATGAAATACAACAACCAAAAGCTCATACTTTTGTTAATTTTTATCCTATTGATCCAAGTGTTAAGCCAAAAATTTATAAACCAATTTTCAGTCCATTGACATTACCAGCAAGTGAAATATTAGTTGGAAAACCTTATTATCAATCATCGTGGACTGTACCATATGATTGGGAAAATAGCCACACATTATTGGATAATTTTTATTACAAAAATAACAATGATTTCAACACACATCAGGTATTTTCTAATTTATTTCGACAATTTATTTCTAGATATACATTTATTTTCATTCTAGATCATTGGAAATTACGATGAATTTTTATATAATTTTCATGATCGTTTATCGAGGCATATAACTAGTGATGATAATCACAATATTGATAAAAAAAATAATTTAAAAAACTCATATGAAAGATTAGAATCAACTGAACCAACTAAAATTCCATTAACGAAATTTTCATGTGAAGGAAAAACTGGAACGTTTGCTGATGTCGAAACAAAATGCACGGTAATTTAAATATTTTTTTTTTGTGATGAACAGTATTTTTTTATTCAATAGATTTGTCAAAGTTGAGTATGTATGTAATTTATGTGATGAATACTTTGTTATGTTTCCTGATGAAAGGAAAAAAAAATTATGATAAATTGATAGATTATGTAATTGTTAAAATGAATAAATTCATTGTGTTATTATTTGCATTAACAATAAATCATTGTAGTATTATTATACAAATAATTTTTTATTAATATTGTTTTTTTTTGTTAAAGGTTTTTCATGAATGTTCGGGTTGGTCAAAGACATCGTCATTATGTCCAGTTGGTACAGCGTACAGTGAAATTACAAAAAGATGTGACTGGTCAAATACAGTTAGCTGCAATTTGTAGTTGATAAAAAATTAAAAAATACTCATCAAATTTTACTACAGATATAATTTAAGTATAATAAAATACTCGTATAAATTTAACGAGTATATTTTTTAAATAATAATATGATAAAGAAGTGTTTTTACTAACGATAATGTAGAAAATATATATTTTTCATAAATTCTCGATAAAGAAGATAGTTTTAAATTTTATAAAAATCATTTAAAAATAAATATAAAAGTATATGTTAATTTTGATACTAATGGTTCATTATGTTTATTTATTTTCAAGCAGTACTAAGATTTAATTAAAATAAAAGTTTTAATCTATAAATTTAAAATCCATGTGATAATAAATACACAAATGAAGGATATTAATTTAAAAAAGAGAAAAAGAAACTTTGTATAAAGTTTAATACAAGTGTGAATCCATAGATATTCTTAGCATTAAATCCAATGGGAAATTTTCAAGGAAGCTTTTCGAAGCTTCTTTGTAATTTACGACTTTGTTTTCTTCTTTTCAAATAAGTAAAATTATACATACCAGTAGAATGAGATACGAGAGAAAAACCACCCTACTGTTTTCCAATCTTTTTGAATTTTCAAAAACTTTATTTAACAAACTAGAATAATACATTAGGCACCTTATTTTATTTCTTTATTTTGTATTTTTAATTTTTTTTTTATTTTTAAACAAGAATTTCTCGAAAAGCATTCTTTACTTTTTATTTTATTTTTACGCAAGCTCGTTATGGTGTTTCAATTCAAAGCTAAAATTCATAGCAATAAACTCAAGCATCTCTACAACACAAAGGGAAAAATAAAATATAATTTTTACATAATGTAAAAATATAAAGAACAATATGAAAATTAAAATAGAAAAAAAGAAAAATTAGAATAATGAAAATGACAACACCTTGGGACAAATTCACATAGGAGGGGCAAAAAAAAAAGGAGAAAAAAGAGAAAAAAAAATTTGCAAAGACATTCAGTGTTACTTTCTCTGTGACATAATTATTTTATACACGGTTAAGGGAGGCTTGAACAACTCCAGCTGGACCAGTTTAACGTCAAACACTGTGCAGTCATGGCTAATAAGAGTTTTAATAAAAATATTTGTTTAATCACAATTATCATCGTGGGATTCACCATCGTAATTGGACAGGTAATGAATTTAAAAAATTTAAAAATTACCCAATAATAATAATAAATCAATTTATCTTTTTGTTGAATGATACATGATGGCGCCAGTGTTGCCAATAAAATTTCCAATCAGCGAAGAAAAAAAATTCAACAGATAATTTCAAGTTCTTAAAATTTTTATAAAATACATTTTTAAAATATATGATAAATTTTTAATAGATTTATTTTTGTTGATAAATTTTAACCTTGGCTTTTAAATATAAAATTTAAATTAATATTAACAATCAAATATTGATTTCATTATTTATTTATTTTTTTTCTGTTTTTTTTTTTTTTAATTCCCCAAGATATAATATTGAAAATATTTATTGACTAAATGATTGATGAATGGACTCTAATTTTATGCTTCATTTATTTCAAAAATTTCATAATAAATAAAAAAAATAATTGTCTTTATTTTATTATTATTATTTATGTTGTTTAGAATCATCAAAATTTTAGAATTAATATTCAAGATGCAGCTTATGTTGATTATGATGAACAGAATTATCAGCCAATAGTTGCACAAAAGAAGCCAATATTAATAAGTAAAAAACCAAATAAAAATGAACAAGATTTTAGTAAAATACCGGGTATACCAGGTATCGATTTTCCACTATATCATCAAGTACCACAAACGACTTTTTCATGTTCAAAAGTACCATTTGTACCCGGTATGTATGCCAACGTCGAGACAGGCTGTCAGGTAAGCTTGCCAAAACATTTTCTTTGTTTTTCCATTTGGATTTGTATTTTTTTACTTATTTTTCATTCTTTTACATTTATTTATCATAAAATATTATTTCTTATTTTTATCATTCATGTCAGAGTAACCCTATACTATCACAAATTGAAAAAGAAAAAAATAAAATAAAAGTATTGAGAATTATTACAAGGACGATTGATTGTAATAAGACTGTACATTTATCTTTGCAGACAAATAAATTTTGTATATTATAAATTTAATAAGATATTTTTACTTTTGAAAATAATTATTCTAAAGAGAGATCAATATTTATTTGTGATAATAATAATATTTGATATTGAAAAATTGTGTTTATTATGGTAATTGAATTTATGATGTTTATAAATTAGCAAATTAATAATAAAAATATTATATGATGAACGAGTTTGAAAGGCGGAAATTAAAGAAAATATATTTTGATGTCTCCGTATGTATTTCAAATGTAAAAATAATTTTATTAAAATTATAATAGTAATTGTCACTTGTTGGTAGAAATTTCGAAAGTATAAAAAACCACAATTTGTCATTTTAAAAAATTTTTTAAAATTAAAATATTTTTAATTCTAAATAATATATAAAATTGTGCGGTGTTTTATTTCAAGAAATTTCAACAGTTAATATTTAAACATGTACACTGTGTCACGCGATTTATCTTGCAACTAGAAAAAAAAAGTAAAAAAAAAAATTTAAAGGAAAAAAAAAAATGATTCTAAAAATATGTCAATATTTCAAAGTAACGAAAATTTAAATCGAAAATTTTTTCATGTGGTAAAACGTGTGTGAGATGTCAGATGATATATTTTTTTTTTTCATTTTTTCTGTCGATATAGTCAGTTGATGTAAAATATCTCAGGTATATATATGAATCACATGTTTTATCAGTTACAAGTCAAAAGAGAATTGGAGCACAAGGCACTATTATATAAGAAAAAGTCGGTCTGGTATTACAAAGGCCTCAAGGCAAAATTGTTAACAAAAAAAAAAATAATAAAGTAAAATAAACCACGGGTAACAAAATACTCGAGTTTTTCCAACTTGCTTAGTTAATATATTATTAATAAAAAAATCAAAGACATTTACAATATTAAATTTAACAAATAAATTCATAAAAACTGCATAAACAATATAATAAAATATAATAAAATTCAATAAAATTTATATTTTTTCATTCTACATTTATATATACCTCTATTATGATATCATAAAATCTGACAATAAATATTTCCATGTAATTTTAAATTTCACTAACAAGTACTCGAGATAAAAAAAAAATAGATAGATAAAATTAGATCGAATTTAAATTGCAAATATTTAATAAAATCTAAATAATTTATCAGGTGAATTTTAGCTATAATTATTTCGTAATTAACATTACTCATCAATTTTATTGAATGAAAAAAATAAAGTTCAATTTAAAATTAAAAAAAAAAAATATATATAAAAAATAATAATTTAAAATCATGATATTTATTGTGTAATTTAATGATAATAATCTTGATAACTATATATATTTATAATCAAAATAACTGATTGAGATTTTTGATAGTAAGAAATATAAGAATTTTATATTTAAAAAAAAATAATATTATGATGAAATTTTTTTTTATGATTCAGCATTGAGAATGGTCAGTTTTATAATGAAAATAAAATAATCTACTTTTTTAATTTATTAAATACTGATATAATTATAAACAAGTATAAAATATTTATTATTATGTCATAATAATTTGCTTTTTTACTTTTTTAAATTTTGATCAGGCTTATCACACGTGTCATGATGGAAGAGAGGGTGAACAAGGTGCAAGTTTTCTTTGCAGTAATGGTACTCTATTCAATCAAAAAATATTTTCATGTGACTGGTGGTACAATGTCAATTGTGCTGATGCACCACGTCTATACAGGTGAAAAATAAATTGCACATTCTACTCTATATAATTTTTTTTATTTATTTTCAAATGGAAATAAAAAAAATATTTATCTCTCTTTGCATTCCTCGTAAATTCCCATAAAAGTGAAATTTTTTTTTTTTCATTATTTCATCATAATGCGTTTTTTTTTAAAAAAACTATTTTATTATTATTATTTTTTTTTCAGTTTAAATGGCGATCTTGAAACGAATCCATTTGTTCCAAATGACAGAAAAGAGGCAATACGTCGTCAACGTTTATTAAATTCACAATTAAAAAAATAATTTTTCTATTATCACCAAAATATTATGAACCCAAATATATATGTTGTTTTCTTTTAATTTAATTATCTCATTCTTTTATAAAAAAAAATATATTTACTTTTATCTTACATGTAAATAAAAAGTAAAAATAAAATTTTTATTGTTAATGCATTATAAAATATGTCTTTATTTGCATAATTTTTATAATCAAAAATAATATAATATCATTATGATTATTGCAACATGTTTACAAAGTGATTATGCATTTATTTATTTATTTATTTATTTATTTATTTATTTATATACTGACAATACAAAAATGTTAAATAGAAATTGTTGTAGCTAAGGAAAAGATAGATAAGTAGCACCGACATACAATAAATAGTATTAAAAAATAAAAAAAAACTCGAGAGAAAGGATTATCTATTTTAGTGATCACGATATTGAGATTATAAAATCGATTGACGTTATACTACTTTTATCAACGTCACTCGACACAATTTAAATATGTTCCTCGAAATAAAACAAAAAAATAGTTTGATATTGTTATCAGTTTTATTTTTTTTTCGCTGATTTTTATCACAACTTTTTAAATCAATTAACATTGAAAATATTGTTTTTATTTTTTTTATTAATTAAAATAATGAAATGTCGTAAAATTCAGCAACCTCGAGTGTATATTGTTGAGTTTGTATTAATTTTTTTCAGCCTTTTTTATTATTTATTTATTAATTATTTACGGTGATATGATTTGTCCGATATATCAAGTTTATAATAATGAATTTTTTTTTTATTTCGTAAAAAAAGGTTCAATATTCTCACGCAAGTTAAACTTGGTATATAGAATTAAATATATAAATTTTTTTTCTAATCTGGAATGTTGCGAAAAGGTTTTGGGTCGCATGTCTTGCTGTAAAATTATCATTCACCCGGAGTTAAAATTCTGGATAATAGTCTCAAGGTATATCAATGCATGTTGGTGGTATTAAAAAAAAAAATATAAATATAGATAAAAGAGAAGGAGGAAGTAGGCTAGTTACAGCAGTATGCACAAATTGCAAGGGCGTTTCGTTACATGGTGTTTAAAGAATTTAGAAAAAAAAATTAAATTAATTCGGAATAAAAATTTTAGTTAGAATATCCTTGTTGGGAAAGTGTAGGAGGAAAGTCGAGGACATTGCCAAGTATTAATACAAGCAGAAAAAACTATATATGTAATTTTTTCATTTTTATTATTCATAGAGAAGGGGAAAATTAAAAGTGATACGCTCGCGCGATTTTTAACCGGGATTTTATCGAAAAGAGAAGGTTTCAATATTTATTTATTTTTTTTCATTTATTTTTGTTATAATTATTATTAATTTTTATATTTTTTTTTATAATAAATTGTCAATGTAGAACAACCGGTATTGCAGCCCTCTCGAGTGAACAATATTAATCGGGATAAATATTCATCATCAATTTGTCGTTTTTAATTTATTTTTTTTCAAACGGTTATTTTATTTTTTGCAAAAAAAAAATATCAAAGACAAAAATATGCCATGCACTTATAGTAATTGATGGATATTGATAAAATATATATATATTTTGTGTATACAAGTACTAATGGAATCGATGCATTATTAAATTTCCGTATATAAAATTGGTTTTATAAATTAAAATTTCATATAAATATTATTGATTTTCATTACTAATGGATTGAACATAGAAAATATAAATATTTCGTTGAAATAATCTAATATTATTATTGAAATTACTACTTGACGTGTCTAATAATAAAAAATATAAAACTCAATTAAAAAAAGAAACAAATTTAATTAAATAATTTAATCCATGTAATAAAATAATTTTAGATAATAATTTTGAAATGAAATTGACAAATTAATTTACATTTAAACAATTGATGTTTCTTTTTATACATTTTAATTTCTGCAAAGAACAATGAATCGAAAATATGAATTTACTTGGTACAAATAATTGTTTTTTTTTTTTTTCTATGACACGTAACAAGTGTATGATTATCATGACAAGAAAAAATAATATACAAGCACATGATGATCGACATAATGAGCGTGAAAAAATTACATGTAAAAAAAATTCACGTGAGTTAGATCTCAGTGAACTATACTCATTACGATATACCTATGTTTATCACATGTAGTTTATGTATTGAGTTGTTTTCGTGGGAACAAAGAGTTACCACTGAGCAAGAGTACCACTTGCATTTGACGAGTCAAAAGTCTTCGTTAAAACACTGGCTTACATTATTAAAACACAGATATTACTTAAATATAAAATAGAAATAATATATACAAATAACAGAGATAATAAATAAACCATGCAACAGATGAGCCAAGAAGAAATTAAAAAAAAAAAAAAAGGTTATATTGTAGCCATTATTATTATAAAAAAAAAAAATATATTGTTTAAATAATATTTTATATAATATGCAATAGAAATTAAAAGTGTTTTTAAATTTTTTACCTTGAATTAAATGAATTTTTGCGTAATGCTATTTTTAAATTGCTAGAAATTGACACGATTTTATATATTCATCGGTGTTTTATGTACTTTATAAAAAAAAATATAATATTTAGCTACAAAAAATATATGCAATTAGTTATTTTATAACGTTGTAATATTTTTTTTTTTTTTATTTCTTAATTTTCTTATATAGTTTTTTTTTAGATATGCAAAAATTTTACTTTCTTTGTAATTATATTTTCTTGTCTTTCTTAATTTTACAGACTTAATGACGTTGCTCATAAAACCATCATTTCGTATGCAAAATTTAGAAAAATTTAAATTTTAAAATAATTATTAAAAATACTTTTTGTTTATTAAATTTATTTTAAATATGAGCTTTATTTATTTAATTAGATGAGTGTAATTTATAAATTAAAATTCAAATGGCTAAGAGAAAGAGTCTTAGACAATCACCACTTTGACCTTTTTAATTTTTTGGTAAATTAAATTCGTGCTGTGTCAGTGTTATTTAAGTCTAATAATTTATTTAAACAATTAATAATAAAAATTTCACAACAGCTAAAATATATTAAAAATTAATTCTAAATTACTTTATATTGTTTTTATTAAATTTATTTAAAATATATATTATTAAAATAAAATTAGTAAAATTTAATAAATTAATAATTTAAATTTCTAAGAAAATTTAGATATTAAATTTGACATTGTGATTTATATATATATTTTTATTTAAATTAGTTAATAATATTATAATCAATTATATTCATATTTAATTAATATAATAATAAACAATTCAAACATTAAAATTATTAAAAATAATTTAAATTAATTATTTAAATTAAAAAAAACAAAATAGAAATTAATATTAAATGATAAAAAATATATTAAATTAAATTTTAAATTAGTAATTTATAATTAATTTCTATTTATCTTATCCACCCCACCCTTTTTTCCACGTCAACATTATTATATTTTTACTATTTTAAACTATAACTTGTAATATTTTGTTTGATTTTCATTAACGTTAATGATGCCAATAAAATTCAATTACAAAATAAGTGTGAAAATAATTATATCATTGAATTTATAACTACTAATTATCATTATCATTAAAATCAAGGGATTATAATCAATTCGTCATAACATACAATTTATTAAAATTATTTCACTGTTATTTTAATGAAATATTGTATTGATATTTTATTATTATTACTGTGTACTTTTTTTTTATTATTTTCGTAAGAAGCGATAAAATATGTTAAAATAAAAGAAAATAAAAATGATTTATGGGATATGAGTACTTTATTAACACTTTGTAAGTTGAGAAAATAAAACATGGGAAATTTTTTTTACATATTTTCACTCATTGTTTATTAATTCCCAATGTCGTTTTTTGTGTAAAATATTATTTCATTATAATTTTTTAATTTTTTTCTCGGAATAAATCGATGCCTCATTTTTATCTAAATTAAAAATTTTAATTACATACTATTTTGAATGAATATTTTCCGTGAATAGAATTTTTTTTAAATTTCATTTAATAAATTTTGATTGAATATTTTTCCAGGATAGAGCTTTTTTTTTACGCAATTTTATTAGCCTAGTTTTATTTTCTATATATAAAAAAAAATATAAATCTTCGTGATCAATGATTTTTATTGATATAAAAGATAGAAATTTAAATATCATTTTATTTTTTAATTAATTTTTAAATGCCTCTGTATACTTCATTCTACAATACTGTTACGGTTATTATAATTTAAAAAAAAAATATTTTAGTGCATTGTATTTGCCTGTCTCATATAGGTGGTCTATTCATAACGTAAAAAAAAATTTTAAATATAGTCCAGGCCGAGAAAGTCAAGCTGGTAAGTGGCGTGAGACAGTGCGATTATACTTTGAGGTGACTTGGCGGCAACAGTATTAATAATAAATAAAAGCAAAAAAAAAAAAATTATTGTATAAATGAATAAATTGTATTTTACATGAAATTATTGTCAAGTCAAATTATTATTAACAATCACCAAACACCTGATAAAAAAATAGAAAAAATAAAAAAAAAAAAAAACGATTGATTTATTATGATAATTGTTTGTAAATAATTGGTTATAAAATAAAATATTATTGAGTATAATTATGTTGAAGGATATATGTTATACCAAAAGGTGAAATATAATTTTTTTTATATAAAAATTTTATTGTTATTTATTTTCAACATATGAATTATGAATGTTTCATTATTTATTTTATTTTTTTTTCCAATTGTTTATGGAATTTTTTTTTTTTGAGCAGACTGAATTAATTACGGATATGCTGACACAGGATATTGGTCCAGAATATATAAAATTCCGGAGGTTATGAATCAATAGTTCCGGTTGTTTTTTTTATTATTATTTTCGAATTTTTTTCTTCGTGATGAAGGGTTGATTAGGTGGGTGGTTTTGTTCAAACAAATCGCGGGTATTTAAATGTATAATTTAATTTGTAATTAATAAAGTATTATTAGTAGAATGATATTATTAAATTGTGTTTATTTGTGGCTTGTTACCTTCACCCTTTGGTGAAACAAACATTTTGCATTGTTGCCAAGGACGACTGCCGGCTCTAGTATATACATGTGTTTTGTAATTCTCATGTGGCGGAACTGTGGCAAGTTAATACTAAAAGTAATACACCCGGATAGTGCATATGAGAAATATTAACGTAACAATCTTTTGTTTGTTAAAGGATATTTGTCAAGCGATTCCGGGAATTAAACTATATTAAAAAAATAAAATGGAAAGTTTTATTTAGAAAATTATTTTTGGGAGATGCATAATATTGAATGATTTTTTTTTTATTTTGCAATATAATTATTAATTGATGTCAAAAATTTTTTTTACATGATGAGTAAATGTAAAAATAAAAATATACATTTTTTTGTTTCATTTATGAATGTTACCAGGTGCATCTGAGCATTTCAATTAACTCAAACTAACTGAACAGAGTTATATAAAAAAAAAATTTAAAAAAAAATATTATTAAAAATCGTTACTGGGCAAAAATATTTTTTTTATAAAGCTAAAAATTCAGTGAATGAATAAAAAAACAATATTTTTTGTTTTTATAAAATTTTAAGGGTAGTGGACACGAGATGGTTCACTAACGATGCGCTAATTGAAATGTACCATTGAACAATAAAAAATGAGTGCACTATTGCTCCATTAAATCTTGGCCACGCAATTCAACAAAATTCAATGGGTATACTCAATAATTTCCACCGAATCAATACATATAAATTTGCCTATGCTAAAAATGACAAAAAAAAAAAAAAAAATCAATCCTTTCAATAAATTTAAACGCGAAAAAAAAATTAAACAGAGCAAAAAAAAACAATTGTTAGAAAAATGGTGGAGTTTAAAAATCAGACTGACTTATTGACATGGTATTAATTTAAAATAATGAAAAATCTATAGTAATTATTTTTCTTTAATTGAATAAAAAAAAGAAAAATAAATCGAACATAATTTTTCGGATAAGCTTGTGTAAAATAAAACGAAAAAAAAAAAACAGAAAAGATTTATATAGAGAAAGAATAAGTGAATAAAATAAAAATAAATAGTAAAAAAAAAAAAAATATACATTTTACTTAATAGCATATTTGAGTCAGTCGATCGGCTCGCGATTTTATAGTTGGTGTGCCCAGTAATACGATAGACCGCCACCCGCATTTCTTTTGACCGATTACCTTTCCCACGGCGGCTCGTGTACAACCAGCCACCCATTTATCGCAAAGTCTCTCTTTACTACTATATTGTATATATAAAATGGTCCATGATACACGCCATCATATATATATATCTTAAGTACTGTATTAGTGATCCTATTTTATAAAAAAAAAAATAAAACAAATCCTATATATATCCTATAACTCCAAAGCGCCATGAGAAATCCTTGTTGTGGGCGTGTATATATGTGTCATGCCAATTGTGACGCAACATTCATCGTCATCACTATTTTTTTTTACATACATTTTTTTTTCTTTCATTTTACTTCCCTTAAATTTTTATTCGAAATTTAATATACAATATTTTTAGACTATGTAACTCTTTCTTGATGAAATAAATAAATATCAAGGAAATAAAATTATAATGATCACTATTAATTGTAGTAATTGATGAGTAAAGAATATTTGTAATATAAAAATAAATCAATAATTTTTTTTTTTTTTTTCCTACTAGCTCAATGCACTCAATTATATATTTTTAAAAAATTCATTTAAATATTTCAAAAAGGAAAAATTGATATTTCATTTACGTAATACTTCAGTCTATATTTAATTAATTAGGATGAAATGTGAAATTCATTAACATTGCGTTATTTTTTTTTTTCTGCTCAATTTAATAGCAAAAAAAAAAAAGAATTTATACGTGTTTTAAAAAGTTATATTGAAAATTGAAATCAATAATTTATCGTTAATGGGCATATGAATTTAGATATCTCCCTGGTTTTTTAAATAAATGTTGATATAAATTTAAATATTTAACCCTAGGAAAAAGCTTTTACTATTAACCCTATTATCTAGCTAAATGAAACATGATTTTTTTGAAATATTGACTGATCATTTCGTTCAGGAAAAAAATCAGAAAATTAAAAATTAAAAAAAAAAAAAATTATTATTTCAATTTTAAAATAAAAGCCAGTAAAGTAAATGAAAAAAAAAATATATTTCTTGTTAAATTAAATATGTTTTTAATTAATAAATTGAAAATTATTATTAAAAAAATTTTTTTTAGATATAAAAGTTAATTTGAAAGTGTAAATATTCATGGTCATAATTGGCAATGATGGTACATGGGTATTTTTCTGTGTACAACTTGAAACTCTAGTTTTCGATATATAAATTTATTAAAATAGTATTTTACCACCATTCAAAAGTATGTGGTTTTTTTTTAAAAAAAAAAACGGAAAAAGTTATAATATATAAGAATCAACAACCCCACTTGGACAAATCGGGCGCGGCCTTTCCCCTGGCTTCTATAAAGCCACGAGTTGACTACTTACATTGAACATTCACTCAACGTCTTCGTCACCAATTTGTTCATCATGTGGCTACTAATCTTTGCAGGTGAGTTTTAATTAAAAAAAAAAAAAACAACAGCTAACTACTAAAATCATTTTATCATCAAAACTAATTTACTTCTTTTATCAACCCCCTCAAATTAATTATTCATTATTTTAATTATTCATCACTAATTAACCCTTTGATTCACAACCCCATTATTATCATATTCATTAAATATATATTAAAATTCATTAGGTTAATTAGTAAAGAGTGATAAACAGTGTTTTTTTAGTGGAAAAAAAAATATTAAGGAGAAAAAATATAATAGTGTTTCAATACAAAAAGGGGATGAAAAGTGTTGTGAGGAGAATCAAGTGGGTCGTGATTTAAAAAAAAAAAAAAATACTAAATGATCTAATTAATTATTATTATTATTGTTTTTTTTTTTTATATAAAAAAGGATATTTCGTAATGAAAAAAATATTGGAATAATTTAATAAATCATTTTGCATATGTATTTTTTTTTTTATAAACTGATGTTTCTTTTGAGACACTGTTAACCACATGCACGCTTTGAAAATCACTCAACCGGAAGGCCAACAAACTCTCGCTTTTACATTGAAAAATATATGTATAAAAATTATAGATGCATGTGGTAAATTTTTAGCGATGGATAATAATTCTTTAATTCTTTGCCCCCCGGTTATTTATTAAAAAAAAAAAGAGTAATCAGTTTTGTTTTTTTTAAAAAACAATATATACTTGACGATTTATGTGTTTTACTATTTTTATATATTATCTGGATATTTGGTTCAAGGATTCTTCTAATCGAAAACTTGCATCATCGACTTTCTCCTCTTTTAATTTATTTTTTAAAATATCATCGTAATAATCGAATATTTTTCTATAAATATATAACAATCTATATCGACAACTTGAGTAACAAAAAACACAATATATAAAATTAAATATTTTCCGCAATCGTATATAATAAATATACACTCAACCAGGAAATCACTCGGTATAAATAATAAATCAATTTTATTCCGACTTGTAATTCATTGTAAAATATATAACGTAATGTTTTTTTTTTATTTTTTTTAATATTTATATTATAGATAAAAAATAATGCAGTAATAGTTAAATAAATTCCGGGAAGGTATTATTGTCATAATAAATAATCTATCAGTAGAAAACTCGGTGATAAATCAAACATTTGAGATATTAAAAAAAAATAAAATATAAAAAAACAAACTTATATAAACAGACGGCAATTTAAAGGTATAACGAACCTGCTAATTACTCCGAAAAAAATAAATAAATAAAAATAAACGAGCTCTAATTAAAAATAAATAAAAAATAGAAAATCAATTTTACATGGGTAAAAAAATAACAGGGGGGTTGATCTCATTTGACCCTCAATAAGTTAAGATAGCATAAAGACATGATGCAGATAAAATGAGAGCAAAATCCCACACGTTTTGTAGAAACCGATTGGGAAAGACAAGCCGATGATCTCTTGGTGCATTGTAACATATCTATATAGACTGCATAACATGTATATATTGTCGTCGTCGTCGTCGTCGTGTATATTTGTATGTATATGCAATAACTGTTTGTTGTCGAGTTGCTGAGGTTTATAAAATATATATATGTATTTTACCACATCGTGTGAGCATGTATGTATTTAACAGACAAAGTCGATTGCCTTTCTAACCAACATCAGACAGTATAACATAGATCAGGTAGTTTTGGTCCATGCACAAATAAACTTACTTGCATTGTATATTATTTTATGTATTAAAGGTCCTATATCAATAATATCATTTGGCTCGTTATGAAGTAGTTTAATTGATGAGCAATTAATTCTTCAATCCGCACGCAGTTTTTAGATTTTAGTAAAATTGATTATTCAGCTCTTTGACTTACCCTGAAACAGAAAATATACAACAAAATTTAAATAAAACAGTATTTTTTTTTTAAATATTTAATTGGGCTTTTAAATTATTAATTTTCATTTATAAATTTAAATTTTTTATCTATTTTTAAACTTGCAATTATTGATCGACAATATGAAATTTATTTTTTTTTTTCATGGAAATATTGTTGATTTATTTTATCAGGTTTTTTTTTTTTTTTTTTGAAAAAAAATTTATATACATGACTAAGTACGCGAGAATATTTGAGACATGTTGAATTTTTTTTTTTTTTTAAACCTAGAGAAAAGATAAGATATATTGTAAATAGAAAAAAAAAAAAAAAATTGAAAATATTGGCCAATTCGATAAGAATTGTTGTTCAGTTTTTTTTTGTGAATATGTCTTTCACTCTCATAGTGGTTGAAAACTGGTTTAATTATAAGACTTGTTAAGTAAAAATAAAAATAATTGATAATAGTTTTATTTTTTAGAAATAAATAAATTTTAAGAAATTATTATCTGATTTTTTTTTGATATCGTTTCAACCTACGCTAAACAAGTTAAAATCTCTACACCGATAAACTTTTGTATTTCAAAATAATAAAAAAATATCGAGACTCAAATGCAGGTCAATCGCGAAATAATCAAGGTAGCATAAAAATAAATAAAATTCAAGACAAAGCACATTTTGCAAGGACGAAAAAATTCTAAAGAATCCAATTATTATTATTATATGATTTTTTTTTATCCTAAATCATTATTTGTTCCTTAGGTAAGATATTTTCACAGCCATGTATTTTTGCAACATAAAACTGTAGAAAAAAAAAAAAACCCATGAATTGAAAAGAATTCCGCTCCATTATTTAAAATAAACGATTCCGTAAAAATCAATAAAAATATATTCAACTGTAACAAAAGAGGATTGTTATTTTAAAATATTCAATGATAATAAAAATAAAAAAAATAATTGACTTTGATATTTTTAAATATTTCCTACACAGTAAATTATTTGAATAATAATTTATCAAATAAAATATAAAATATTATAAATAAAACATGTGCGAGCATTTGATTTTCCAGTGTGATAATGACAAGTGTCGTGCCTTCTATAGCGATACAAAAAAGTCAGTAATTGAATTCCGCATCTAGAAATAGACAATTAATGTTTTTTAAATGCACTGTAAATTTAAACTCTCTCGCCAATGGAATAATATATTTATGTTACGTATATGTAACATAGGCGATCATTTGTTCCGGGCATGAATCGCAACGACAACGCTTCCTATAATAATCTACTTTCCTATTTATTTAGTAGTACAACTTCAAGTATCTCATAGACAAAAAAATAAAAATAAATAAATCTATGGTAATGGAATGAAAAAAAAAAAAAAATCGAGTATAAAAAGTTTCGTATATGCAGGGGAGCATTTATGGGAAAGGTGCATGAGACGATGAAAAAAAAAAAAAAATATATAAAATCTGATGTAGTTTCCTCGGTTTGAAAACACTTTCTTCCGTGCTGCATATAGCCTCGTCACCGTATACCTACCAACGGAATCGCGTTTCACTATATACACTGCAATTACAGCTATAATTCGACCTCTCAATGTCTAATTTTTTTTTTTTACCATTGCAAGGACGTATTTATTAATACAACATAAATATATAATATTTCATCAGTTTGTAATATTAGAAATTTACCAGAACAATAGAATTTCAAAAAAAAATAATTAAATAAATTAAAAAATCTTGAAACATTTTTGTATGATAAATAATTGCTATTTTTTCAAAAATTAATTTTCTCTATTTTGTTTTAATTTGAAAAATCAATTTGAAATTATTGAATAATTTTTTTTGGAGTGTATATATTTGCAATCAATATTGAGAGGTATATAATAATAAAAATAAAATAATAACAAGAAAAAGAAAAAAAAAGGTTAAGAAGCCAAATGATTCTCAGGCATTGAATTAGTTAACACGACGGGAAAGGATGTTGCTCAATTATTTTCATCCAAATCACACGATAAGTTATGGAAGGGTATATATATACACAAGACTAGTTGTTTGTCTCTAGTTACTCAATCCGGACGAATTATTGCATATGAACTTCTTTCGCTTTTACCTGTTGTCCCTTGTTGTAAAAAACTCAACAAAGCAATTATTGTATATTCTCTCAATCATAAAAAAAAAAAAAAAAGCAAGCAAACAACACTTAACAAACATATACTTATCAATGCAAACACACATATTATTATAATACCATGTTATTTTTATTTTTACAAGATAAATATCACGCCAATTTTTGGGTCAGCTTAAATTTGTAATAATTTTTTTTTAAAAATAATAAATAATGAGCAAATGTTAGAGACAATTTTTCCCTGTTATTTCAAAATATTTATGTTAACGAATGTGCAAATAAATATATAGACGCATAACTTTCAGAACTTTGACCCGAAATCATGAATAATAAAATAACAAGCATATATCTTATGAAATTAGAAAAAAGAAAAAAAAAAAAAACACTATTGGATCATTAATTTTATATTTTTTTTTATACTCTATTTGGCACAATTAACATTTAAATTTTTTTTTATTAAACAATGATAATTAATACAGTTTAATTTACAATAAACAACTAATTAGCCTTTTGCCATGATAATTAATAAAAAAAACTTCAATTTAATATTATTTAAAAAAATCCTGAATATATATTTATTTGAGTCATTCAATTTTTAATCAATGCAGCACGCGACTCTACTATTTGCTTATTTTTTTTCAAATTTTTTACTGTCACTTTATACTGGAATTTGTTAATAAGTTTTTTATTTTTTTTTCTAATGAAATTTAATTTTTTTCAAGTATTTTTCCATGGTTGATATGTATAGCACACAACCGTCTCCCCCGGGCAAATTTTATTTAATATACATTCGATGGTTAGAGACGCATGAGCGGAGTTGATTTGCGGTCTTTGACATTCGAAAATTCCAGAGACACCAATGACATTACTTATGTGTATTAGTGACTCAAGTAAAAGTCGTATAAAAGTCAGCTAATTACATGTCACCTGAATATTGAAAAAAAAAAAAAAAATAGTAATAATAGTGTGTCATTTATAAGTAGCCGACTTTCATATATATATTTTACAAAAATAATATCATTGCGAATAAATATTACAAGCTAATTCGAAAAAAAATAATTCGAATTTTTTATTGGCTTAACTCTAGCATATATTCAACGGGCCCTTTATGAACAATCTAATATCGAGGGGGATTTTTTTTTTTACAATGTAATGTATAAATAAAAGATTGAGATATTTTTTTTTATTTCTTGTTCTTTAATTCAAAGCCAAAACGTGTGCGGTCGGTTTATTGTCGTGTTTCTATTTTTCGATTCCCATTCAAGTCTCTCACAAATGTAACCTTTTTTCCAAGTCACGATCAAAGCTTTGTCGTGCGTAAAATACGTTCGTTACACACATGTGAGTGAGCTTGAGACCGCCTCAAAGTGCAAAAAAAAAAAAAAATTATAAAAATCATGTAAATATACATCAGACATCACAGCTATTGTGTCATACAAACTCAATGTACCTTTGACCACATCTGACTTGTTCCGCACAAAGATCACATAAATAAATCAAATTATATAAAAATAAATACTGTACATATTGTTCAAGTGTTGAACGTAACAGTATAAAAGGCTAGTCAATTGTGATAGTTTTATGCAAATACCGATAGGACTAAAGAAAAAAAAAAATATTTTACATGCCCAGAGGAAATATAATGCCACACTGGGCTGACCAACGTGAAAGTCTTCCGGTTTTATTTCTACCAATATACGATGGCTGATTTTATTTCAGCAACACAAACTTATTTTCCTATAATTTTTTCTAATAAAAAAAAATCTATATATACATATTAAAATTTAAATCTTGAAGTTAGAAAAAAAAAAAAAAGAATAAAATGAAATTAAACACCTTCAAATGATATTGTTATAAATGATTTATAAATTTTGTGTAAAAAATATTGTCGTGTATAATTTCCGTTAGCTGAAAGCGTCCTTGTGATAATAAAAATTGTTGAACAACATTATGCGACTGTAATTTCCGTGTATATATAGCTGAGCAGTCTTCCGTTTCAAAGATATCATCCGAGCGAAATATGTTTTGAATTTCGAGTCTAATTAAACCATAGGAAGTCATTATGAAATTATATTTAAAAATAAATAAAAATACTGACAAATGAAAGTGAATATAAAATTATATATATTTAAATGAAAATATAAAAATAATAATGCCTAAAATATATGTCTAAACATTTAATAATAATATACATTTGATAGACTAGTCATGGTTTTAATTTTTACATACAACAGTGCATATATATAATTGAGTGGGAAGCATCATATTAATTGGTTATTTAATGATACAGTATATGCAAGCTCTGTACAATATCAGTACCGACAATCATGCTCCTGCTTTTATAACATGTATTTGACTTTTACTATATATACATCACATTTCGCTTGTCTACTAAACGCATTGGTAGACTAAACTCGTGGGAAAATTCATTACTAGGGCACACATATGTATTTGAATAACTTTCCCTGCGTATAAATAAAGCAACTGTATGTATAATATACTTTGTGATTCCTCTTGAGAGCATTGCAGATTCATTCATTTTCAAATTTCAATAGACGACTGATATTAACAAGTCAAAACACATGCTGAATTGCTTATCTATTTGTATATTATTTCTATTGAAATACTGAATTTGTATACTATAAAATTAGTCATCATACTGTAAATTTATATAATTAAATTTAATAAAATTAATTCACATTATTTAGTTGAAAAATCTAATCCAATATAAATTTTTAAATGACACCACAAAAATTTTAAATTGCTTTTTTTTTGTGTAATTTTAACAGGTCTTCTGGCCACATCTATTGGAAAAGAAACAACAGGACAAAATACAGCTGAAAAAAATGTTGATGATGTAGTACTTTTAGAGATTGATGTTAAAGAACCAGCCAAGCGATCACCAGTTGCAGCTAGTGGTGTTTATGGTGCTTCACCCAACCAATTTATAATACGTCATGGCGATGACGCTCAAGAGGTAATTTACAAATATTTTAATATATCAAATTAAATAAAAAATTGATTATTTTTCTTTCAACTTTTTATATACAAAGTGATCAATAACATGCATGCAATGTATACATTTTTCAAGCGTGACTATTGACCGATTATTTTAACAACGCAACAAGCAAAAGCCAGTCAGCATGGTCAATTTTCTTTTTATCTGAATGAAATATATACCAAGATTTGTCAGTGATTCTATTCAAAAAATTTTCCACTGGCGTTCATATGTCATGAATATGCACAACTTTATATAACTAATCTTGTGGACTATTATTATAAAATGTTGCAATAAAATTAAATCCATTTCAAGTTAAATCAGTAAATAAAAAATAATTTTTTTTAGAACGTCATGAACTGTCTGTCACTTGTGTATACTAAAAAGGCTAATGTCTTGAATTGCAAATTAACGATATATATATAAAAATTGAAAAGAAAAATAAAATAAACATTCAACAAGGTCAATAATTTCTCACTTTATATCATATAATAAATTTGAATAATAAAAAAATTCTTGTGAACTGGTCCAGGGACGTGCAATCGTGCTAATACACTTATTTGTATTCAATTAATTATTCGTTTTTAACTAGAGAATGTAATGATTATTAAATGACTGTTTAAATGGCTATATTTAAAACAAGCATATTTATCAAGTTGCTGGTGTTAATGCTACACTCATTCTTTATTGTTTCGTAATTATCATAATTTTATTTTTCCAGTTATATATAAAATTATAAAATAAAAAAAAAAATAATTACGTAGGATTTTTCGCCTTCTAATCGCGAATCTTGAACCGGTAATACCACACCCATTGCTAAACATAGAACACCAAATCACTTTGTGTATATATAGGGGAGCGTTTCCTTCAGACAATCTGATTACGAGACAGCGCCAGTTTTCAATTTAAAATAAAGCTATATGTATACAGCGAGATTCGTATATTTTGTACGGCCTTGCATTTGCTAAAGGTATTATGACGCACGAGAGAATCTGATTCATGAGAATGGATCAAAAGGCTTAGTAAAACGGGTTTTCTACGCTCGTCTAAATCTTCAACGTGCTAGAATGTAAAGAAGGAAATCCTTCTTTTGTCAATGTCCGGTATTAAATTTCTTTCTTTTTTTTTTTTATTTATTTATTATTTGCCTTTCAATAATAATTTTATTGCATTCATTTTTAATAAAGTCGTTTAGCCATAAAAAAAAAAAAATACTGCAGTCAATTTACTATGTACAGCTACTGCACCTTGAGAATCAATAGATTATGATGAATGTTGCATAAAGTCAAGTTCATGAGATAGAAAGTGGTATTATAAACTTGGGGAAAGTCACGATTTCTAATTGGAATAACACTTGCGTATGCGTGCGTACATACGTTTAGACATTCACGTTATAATCTACAAGTTGTTATTGAAAATTGAAATAATAATTTAGTGATGTATGTAAATTGAATAAATAATAAAATTTAAATTTCATATTAAATTTCAGTTATCACCAGAATATTTGGCACTTGTTGATCAGTATGGAAATCCTCAACAACAACAATATGTAACATTACCAAGAACTGGTCCACCACCACGTAGACCTCAACCAGGTTATGCAAGACAACAACAACTTCAACAAGCTTATCAAAATCAACGTGTTCCAGCAGTTGTACAACCAAGACCACGTCCAACTCTTCATCCACAAGCTGAGGCACAAGCTGAAGCTCAAGCTGAATATCAAGCTCAAATTGATGCACAACAACGTGCTGAAGCACAAGCTAGACTTCGTGGTAGTGGAACAGCACCAGCTGGTTATCAAATACCAGCAGGTTATCAAGATGCTAAACTTGGAACATTTGAGCAAGAACTTTTGCAATTAGTTACAGCTAATCAAGCTCAAGAATTTAAAGCTCAACAAGCACATGATTTAAGACCACAAAGACCTCAACAAGCACAATATCCACAATATTCACAACAAATTTTAGCATACTCACCAGAATATGCAAAACCAGGTGCTGAACAACAACAACAAATTCAAGAAATTCCTGATCAACAACAATATCATATTGAAACAACTCAACCACGTTATCCACAACAAGCACCAGTACAGTATCAACCAATTGAAGAAGCTGTTCAGTATCAACAACCAGCTCGTCCACAATATGTTGCTAAAAAACCATACAGACCAGCTGCTCCACAATACATTGATCCATCTCAGGCACAAGGTGAAACTGAAGCAATTGCACGTGCCCAAGCTAATGCTGAAGCACAAGCCTTAGCATTTCAAAAAATAACATCAGCATCACATAAACAACATCAAGATGCTGCTCTTGCACAAATTCGTATTGTTGAAGATAGATGGAAACAAGAAAGTGCACTTGAACAAATTAATCAAGGTAGCCAAGTTAGTGAAGCTGGTCGTGAACACATTGAAGAACAAGTAAGACCAAAAGATCCTGAAGCAGCATACAGAGCAAGAGTCAAAGCTCAAGCTGCTGCTGAAGCTGCTGAGGCACGTCAAGCACAAGAAGCTGCTGAATATAAAGCACATGGTGATGCTATTCTTGCTTTACAAAAACAACAACAAGTACATTTAAAAGCCCAAGAAGATGCAGCTAACTTTGCACTTAATTTTGAAAAAAATCAAGCTAAAGCACAAGCTAATGCACAAGCACTTGCAAATGCACAAGCACTTGCTTTATGGAAAAATCATCAAGCAAATCGTGCTCATGCACAAAAAGAAGCACAAAAAGCTGCTCGTGCACAAGAAGAAGCACGTAAACGTGATCCAGATAATACACCAGCTGTACAATATCTTTTAGAAACACCAAACAGTACTCCATTACCATCATTGAATAATTATATTACTCCAGATATTCATCAAAAATATCAAGCATCAGGATCATCATATGTACCACGTGCAACTGCCAAACCAGATGATACAGTTAATCAACCACGTCAAGCATATAAACATAAAGTTCCAGCAAATTCACAAATTTATGTATCACAATCTGGTCTTGTTAAAAAAGCACCAGTTAAATCATTAACTGTTGAAGAAATTATTGAACAAGATCAAATTAATAATCCACAAATTATTAGAATTCCAGCTGCCAAAGCACAACCATTAACACGAGCTGATCTTGATGCACTTATTCATGCTGGATATACTGTAACTCCTGTACCAGAAATTGCTAGATCAACTCAACAACCATACATAGAAAGTTCAACTGGTTATTATGTTAAAAAAAGTGGTGCAGGAAGACCAGAAAGTTATACAACTTATGAAGATAATCGTCAACAACGTAGACCAATTAGAAAACAAAGACCAATTTTAAAACAAGAAAATGAATCAGAAGGAAGTGCTAAAGTAACTTACTTAGTGCCAGTTGAACCCACCTATGGAAACCGACGACCAACAAATTAAAAAAAATATTTTGTCGTTAGAAAAATTAATTTATTTTTCACGACACAATATTTTCAGTCAATCTATGACTTAAATGCAATTTATAAGCTGATGTGAAAAATTATTATTATTTTTTTTTTTTTTTTTCGTTTACTTTCAAATCAGCAAATTTTTATGTTTTTTTTTTTTATTTTATTTTTTTGTCAATTGTATCAATGTCGTTTATCACTTGAAAATCTTTGTTATTTTTTTTTATATTTTTTAATTGTTTTCGTTATACACTCATGGCTCATTTATTCGATACAATTAATTTTTTATTTTAAGCACATATTTACGCTTATATACGATATAAAATTAAAAGGCAAAAAATAATAATTGAATTATTATTAATAGTATTAAATAAATTTTACTACAAACACAAGTCGATAGTGGCACGTGTAAAATGTATAACGTCGCCACAACGACAAGTTAAATTGTGGTTTTGTTTTTTTTTTTTTTTAAATATCTATATTTTTTATAAATTAATTTATATATATATTGTGTAAATACTATATAGAGTTTTAAATAAATAAAACTGTTGAAAATGAGTGAAAAAAGGCAAATATAAAAAAAAAAAAAAATAATAATAATTCAATAATCTTCAGTAGTCATTATGTTGATGATTGTCTTACAGAAAAAAAAAACCTTAATACCATACAATCAATTGAACATGTTGGTTTTATTTTATTTCATTATTTTTTTTTTTTTTTATCAAATAAATCTCTGGACCAACAGCAACAAAGTAACTATACACCACTGACCGGTTTTTTTGTTCTTTTTTTTTGTATGCAGTGTGTGTCAATTTAAAATGTAATATATATGAATTTCGACATTGAGAATTCAGCCCTGCATTACATACTAAAAAAGCAAGATACTCAAAGTTCTTATTGCTTGAAAAATCGATAAAGAAATATTGACTTAATGCTTAAAATAAATAAATAAAAATAAAACCAGCTTGGACATTCGATTATTCATGACGACCTTCTGCGGTTATTGCTACGTTGGAGAATACTAATTAATGTTAATGAAAAACAACGCAATCTTGTAATATTATTAAAACTATTATTATCAATATTTTGCATAACAGTATATTAATTATTTATGTCCATTCTATTAACGCCAGACAAAAATCAACACCTGATTTTACCTATTTTATATGGTAAAACATTCACTCTAATTACATAAATAAATTTTATAAATATTAACTCGATTAACTGGTAATAGCTTGCTGAAAACTTATCAAGTAATTGCGCATGGTATTCGGCAGTCAACCGAGAGAAAATAAAGGAAAAAAAAAAATCATGTATATTACAATTTTTATTGCAAAATTATTTCTGTAGAAATTCTTGAATTTTTGTGTGTGTGGTAGAAAAAGAGAGACACTTGTTACAAATTTACTATAACATTATATGGTGAATACAATGGACCCACCAAGTGTGTGCAAACTTTGTACACAGATTTTTTTTATTATTTTTATGCTCTTTACCTTTTTATTTTTTATGGCTTTTTTTAAGATTTTGTTACAGCATTTTTTATTGGCACTGGCGAGTCAGCGAAGGAAGAGTAATGGTTTTGTGGTTTCTTTGGGATTCAGGGACATACGTATATAATTATTTGATGAGTAATTTCATGAGTGCAATTCATTCACGACACCGAAATATAATACTTGTGAAAATAAAAAATATAAAATTTTTGATTACAAAAAAAAAAAAGAAAAAAAAGGTACGTTTAAATCAAATGATCAATATTATTTGAGATGATAATTTACTTAGGCGTGGCAAATAAAATTATTTATGGTAGTATTTTTTTTTCGGTCAAGTATGAAAAATTGTGTGGCATAATATTTATTAAATTATAAATAAATAAAAAAAGGTTATTTATAAATTTCAACTGTGAAATTCGAACGAGTTTTATTTAAAAAAAAAAATAGGTTAATTTAAAAAAAAAAGAAATAAATTGTTGATTTAGATATTATCTCAAAGCAACAATTCATTATTTATTTTTTTATTTAATTAAAATTTAAAGTCCACACAGAAAATACTGTCTAAGATATATAAAAATAGAGAATTAAAATAAAGTTTTTAAACTTACATTTACTGCAGTTGATTAATTGTTGGCTGATGTCATCGACAGGTTCCATTGAAATTCTTCTCATCTAGAACAATAATTAAAAAAAATAAAAATTATATAATTGAATTAAAAAAGATGTAAGAGTAAATATTTAATTTTTCATGTAAAAAAAAATGAGATTAATTTTGAATTTTTACTTGAGAAGATTAGTTTCAAAATAAGGATACTCAAAAAAATCAACGACATAAATAATAAATCTTTGGAGACATATAGAAAGTGAGCTTTTGATGCTGTTGAACTTTTGTCATTTTTAAATTTATACTGTTGGCAGATGTAGCAATCGATTGATTATCAAACTAATGAATAAATCAGCCAAGTTGTTAAAATAAATAACAACAAGATTCTTAATGTTTATTGCAAAATTTCTCATCAATTATTTGCCATCAATAAATACTCTCTAGTCTTATATACACATGTTTCAATTACATATAATTTTCATGAAATTATAATTGTTAATTTATTAACTCAATGAATAAATTAAACATCTTAATTAATGTTTCATCAAGTAATTTATTTAACTATAAATAAAAAAAACATCTATACTTGTAATGATTTTTTTTTTTATAATTAATTACTTGAAGAAGAGACGAACATTGAACATCAATAGATGATTAAATTTTTTTACTTTAAATAATTTTTTTCAATGATGTACAGGTATATAAGGAACAAAAAAATATTTAAAAATATATATAACACAATAGTGAATTTTTATGGTGATATTGAGTTCAAACGAGTTTTAAGGTATTGTTATGCAAAGCTCGTAAAATTGGCTACAAGCGACATCGTTTTATTTACACAAAAGACGATTGTCACCCGTTTGAATGTCATTACATCGATTTTAAATTCCTTTGTTACCCCAAAATAATATTTCTTCAACAAAAAAAATTTCATTTACAGTAGAAATTTTTCATGCTAAATTATTTTTTATTTCAATTTAAAAATTATGCAATATTTTTTAAGTAGTAATTACATTTTTTAATTTTTTTAATTTTTGATTTTTCATCAACAAATGATTGAAATTATATTTTTTATTTCTCAGAAATTTTGAGAAATTATTATATTAATGACATAAAATATAATTTAACAAACAGTTAATTTTTTTTTATAATAATAATTTATTAATTTTACCATGACCCCATTTTTATTTTTTTTTTGTCTTACTGAATTTGGTAAATCAACCCTCTGTACAAAAGACACGAGTTGAGGATCAATATACAATAAATAATATGCCATAAAAAAAATAAATAATGATTTGGTATAATAGTCTTTTGGGAAAACTTAAAGAAATATATTTCATGTTATTTTTTATCCTAAAGATTATGTCCTCGAAAAAAGATACAAACATGTAATCTTTGTCTTAATTTTAAAAAATTTCTGACAGTTTTTTTTAACTTTTAGAATTGTTCAATTATACTTGTTTAGTTTGAGAATTTTTTAACAAAAATTTGAGACAATAAAAGTGCGTTGTTATATTTGAAAGGTTCAAATAAATGTGAAAATAAATTAATGTATTTTTGAGTATGTCCTTGATTATAAACTAAGCTCCAGTTAAACTGGGGAGAGAAAAAAAATAAAATAAAAAAGCACTATTGATCATGATTTGCTTGACTTTAATATGACTTCTTGTTTTTATTATGGTATAAAAATTTATTCAAGTTGCCAGTATATTTTTCCTTTCACCCGAAATTTTTTTTCACGGAAAGGTGTGGTTACATAGGTGGAATTACATCTCGACACTGCTATCAGACTCCTTCGTCTTGATCATCAAGGTCAAGGAACGTCCTTCATACGTTCACTTGATTAATTTTAAATATTCTAAATTTCATCCTGATTGAGCTATTTTTCCTAAAATGTCTTTATTTATTGTACTATTATATAATATATATAAATAAAAAAAAAAAAACGTGACATCTTAAAAATAGTAAACTTTCACTTTCATTGAATTATTTCGTTTAAATTTGTGTTTAACGTTAAAACTAATCGGAAATTCCGGCTCTAGCAATAGTCGTTAAAAGTGAAACAGGGTATTCGAGAGAAGTACCCATCGGTGTTACCAATAATGGCAAGTGTGCTTGCGTTGAGAATATAAATGAGATTATTATTACTCTTGATATTCATAAATACACTCTACAAAAATTTAGATGTACATTTTATATTTTTTTTTTAAATAATCTATTATAAAAAAATGGAGATAAAGAAATAAATAAATGTAAATAATATATTTTTGCCAAAATCAATTTTGCAATATTGATTTTGAAATGTATATTTTTTTTAAATTGTATATTATTTTGTAAACCTGAATCATTACGTGACAATAATTACGTCGCATATTTATCAAAAAAATATAATAACAAAATTAAGGCGAGAAAAAAATTAATAAAAAACTTGAAAATTCAAGTGTCAAAATGAACCTGTTAAAATAATAATAGCTGACAATAATTTGCAGTAATGATTATAATTAAATGTAAGAGAGAATAACACGCATGTCGATATTAAACCCTGACCCATTCAATTATTAAAGTGTTTGAATTTTGCAGGGAGTTGTCCGAAATATTTATATACACACAAATGTCCTTGATTTTTTTTTTGAGATCCATTTCGACATTTGCCATTAATTCATTTAACTTTTTCTTATAAATATAATAATGGCTGATAAATTTGATTACACACCAATTTAATTTTATTTAAAAGATTAATTCTGGCGATTAAAAATAATAATTAATAATTTTACAATTTATTTTGCATTTAAAAAACATCAATATTCATATGTCCAGTCAAAAAAGGAATATATTTTTTTTTCGCAATAGAATGATAAACGTGTTATGATGAATAAGATGATCGATAACATTAGGTCAATATTTAAAAAAATAAAAATAAACTATTGCGAAAATACTGGGCGACTTTTAAAAGTAATTTTAAGAGGGGTATACATGTTTTACATTGGGTGGGTGAATTTTTTTCGATTACCAGTGTTGTTGTTGTTTTTTTTTTTAAATTTAAAATCAACAAATAATAAATGAACCACGTGTGTATGTGAAACCCGACCCAGTTACACCAAGACTGGCCCTTGTCTTGAATAGTGGGGTGGTGACTTAACGAAATAAAAAAGAACCAAAAATAAAATTTAAAAAAAAAAAACGGGAGAAGACCCCTCCAAATTCGCCAAACACGAGCATAAAAGCAACGTCCCCCACGACCATTTGTAACAGTCGTCTCATTTATCTGCTTCATCGATTCACCTGTCATTGTAATATTCCGAAAAGTAAATTTATTTTTTTTACCAATTATAAAAAGCTTTTTTTTTTTCTTTTAGCAATTAAATGTAAAATTTTCCCAACGTATTTAATTAATAAAAAAAAAAAAAATATATATTAAATTTTAGAATGAAGATATTTTTAACACTAGCAGCAATGCTGCACGTTTCACAAGGTGGTCACGTATCAGTTAGACTACCCTATCAAAGTCCCGCAGGAGTGACCTATCTCAATGGTTATTATCAGGGTCATGAATTTCCTTCAAGTTACAGTGATAGTATTTCAGCTGAATCACCATCATCGTATTCAACATCTGGACAATATGAGTATCAGGGAGGTGTTCAATATCAACAAGATTTTAACTATCAACAACCTCTTCAATATCAACAAGGATTTCAGTATCAAAGTTACGCTGCCGCTGCACCAGTATATCAAGGTAAAATTGAAACTCATCATGTGGGTTATGCTGCTGCACAAGTACCCGCAATTGCTTCTGTACCTTATGTTAAACACGTGCCAACTATATCACATGTACCAGTAACTCGTTATGAAGCACAACCTGCTGTTATTGAAAAACAAGTTGATGTTGCTAAACCCGCATTGTCAACAACAAAATTTGAAGTAAGTTTTGTAGCATTTATTTTGTATTTTTAATTTAATTAATTATTTAAACTTTTGTTTTTTTTTAATTTAGGTCAGACGACCAGCAATTCAAAAGCAATTTTATGATATTGAAGAACGTGTTATTATTCGTCCAGCTGGTTCTGCAGTTGTTGAACTTGATGAGCCAACATCAAAACTTCAACGTGGACCAGCTGTTGTTAAAGCAATTGAAGATAATGATTTTGGAACAAATCCACATAAAATAATTGCACAAACATCGACATTTGGAAATGGACCTTCATCATTAGCTTCAGTTCCTTTTATTGCTCATGCACCAGTTCATGTTACAATTGCTCCTGTTATATCTCATGAGCATGTATCTCATACTCAATCATCACCATCAACTCCACCACCAGCAGTTAATGCTGATTCTTCTGAATCACAACAAACAGAAAATCAATCATCATCATCAGCATCATCAGATGAAGATGTTGTTGTTGATAATGCAGATTTTAAAAGCTCACAATTTCGAGGAAATTCACTTGGATCATTTGCACAGAGTGAAAATTCTGTATTAACAAACCAAGAAATTCAACAACAACAACAGCAACAACAACAATTTATTCAACAAACATCTCAAGTGGTAATAATCATTGAAATATTTATTTAATTTTCGAATTTAATTGGTTACTTTTAATTTTTAGGCAAACTCTAGACAGGCTCCATCATCACCATCACCAACACCAAGTGTTATTGCACGTTCAAATGGAGATAATATTAATTCACCATCACCAAAATTTGCTGCTCATGATTATAATCCCACTTCAAACTCTCAAGTTATTCAAAGTGTAAGAAATAGTCCTGAAGAGAACCAAGCTAACCAGCAAAAACTCATTGAATTTTTAACTGCTCGTGGTGCAGTAGCCGAGGTAAAATATAATTTACTCTTTTTTTCTTTTTCATAATAACGGTGGTTTAATTATTTTTTAAAATACAATTACAAGATATAAATTTTTCAAAAGAAAAGCTCATCAGAATTTAAGTTAAAAAAAAAAAAAAAAATTATGTAAATTAAACTTTGATGAATAATGAATAATGCTATCTTGAAGAAAAATAAAAAAAAAACTATTCTTCAAGATTAAAGTTGAAAGATATATGAATAAAAAAAAAAAATAAAAAAAAAATAAAATTTGTGACTTTAGGTTGGTTTTGGACGTGACGGTGAGGTGAGCTCGCAAGTAAGTGAAGCTGGTCACGTTCGTGCACGTGTTATTTCAGCAACACCAGCACCAGAAAATTCAGAAGCTGCTGGTGAACGTGTATCAACTCGTCGAGTTGTTGTAAGCAGACCAATTGAAACATTAGAACAAGTTGATGTTGTTGAGCCAGCAACAAAATACGAAAGAGTATCAGTACATCAACCAACATTTATCAAAACTGCACGTCTTGATCATGTACAAGTTCATGGATCAATTCCAGTTGTTGGAAAAGCATATACATCAACAGTTGCACATGCTGCTGTACCAATTTATCAAAAAACAATAACACCAGCTTATTCATATTAATTTATAAACATTTTTTTCTAAATTTTCTTTTTTGCTATTTTTCTTTATATTAATTACATAATCTTGTGAACTCGAGATTTAATGCCATATTTGTATTTAATAAATTGCTCAAGCTATGAAATTTTTATTCCAGTAAATATATATATTGCCATTTTATTTAAAAAAAAAACAACACAACTCTTTCGACAGTCACAAAAGACATGTCACTCTGTCAAATTCACACATTAAATTTTATTATACTTGAAAAAAAGTCTACGAAAAAAAATACTGAACCAGTTTTTTTTTTAAATGTTATTTTAACAAACACAAGGTGAAATGACAACAAGGTCAATATAATTGAATTGAATTTACCTACCTCTCTCTTGAAATGTAAAATCAAATCATGAAAAAAATAAAATGAAAAAATCTACAAAAGTTATTCAGTTTTATATAGTTGCACACCAAGTATTTTATACAGTAAGTGAAAAAAATAATAAAAAAAACAAACAAACTTTCTTTCTACTTGGATTAAAAATACCAACAGGTTTATTTTTCAGGTGCTGCAACCTGAAGGCATTTGTTAAAACTCAATAACGAGACTTTTTTTATATAAAAACTTATAAATAAAAGTATATAAAACAGTGGATAAAGTTAATGTTTACTTACCACTTGTTGCAAATTTTTTTTCTATTTTTTTTTCAACAAAATTTTGCATATACAACATTGTACAAAAAAAAAAAATCCAATTATATATTCACTCTGTATATTATATTTTTTATTAATATACAACTTTCTAATATTTTTAATATAAAAAATGAAATAAAAATAGTGATGGAATAATTATAAATTATATACAAAATAATCACTGGATATATTTTTTTTTTAAATTTATATTTTCACTCGAATTAAAAACAGTTGATTAAAATAATTTATAAATATTTAATTTGGATCAAGTGGAGTCTAGTCCGGAAATGGCAAGATTACTTTATCCAACAAGGGCATCAACTATAGTGAGGTCAGAGCAACATTGACCCGAATACTTCTCGACATTCACTCATCCCTATTTTATTCGCAAATAATTATTTTTATCAATTCAATTTATAAATAAATAATAATGAAAGGAGGAAATAAAATTAAATCATTAATACTATTTTTAATGTAAATTTTACTTTTACTTCCTGACAAAATGAATTGTAATTATGAAAAAAAATTTTGACAGTGAATAACTCGAGGGTATAATAAATTATAATTTACAGGTCAAGAGTATTGATTCATACTAGACTAGATAAGACTAGCATCATGTGGTTTTAAAATTAAATAAAAAAGTCATAAATTTTCATGGATTTGTAGTTGCGAGGTCGCAAATATTTATTGATTAATTGAGTGATTTTTTTTTTTTTGAAGATATAGAATGATGGTAATCAGTATAATTTTTATGTTTTCAATTAAATAAGAATTTATTTAATATTATTATCAGTATGTCCAGCATATGATGACTATTTTTTTTAATATTTTTTATTTTGTCATTTCAATAATAAAGGAGATAATCAAGGCTTATTTTCAAGTAGTTAAAGCCCTTTTTCACACTTTAATTTTACCCAGAAATTTATGAAAAAAATCACCGACGATTGTTCATTTTATTATATAAAAAAAAATAAAAATACAGAGTTGTTTACTATTATAAAAAAATAAACAAACGTAATTATAAAATTACACAACCCTTAACAAACATAAAGAAAAAAAAAAACTTTATAAAAACTTTTTACCTCTAGTTTTATTTTTTATTTTTATTCACCGGATGTTTTTTTTTATTTTTCTTTTCATCTATCAACGTTGTGTAAAGTAATAAAATATTGATTTATTAATGTACATGACCTTTATAATTAATACAGCTTTATATCAAATAAATAAATATTGATGCACTTGATGAATCAAAGCGTGAACAAAAAAGTCATCACGAACAGATGTAATAAAATACAGTCAAGCATAAAATTCAATAAATAAAAAAAATAAATAATAAAAGAGACTGTGGATTAAATTGTGTACAACACACCCTTGGCTTTATTGACGGAAATTTATCAAGACCCTTTAAAAACCACAAGTATCATGCAGCATTGGTATCGTCAACTGGAGCCTGGACAAAGAATATTATTTTTTCCCATGGACAAACTGACTGTATAATATTGAAATGACCAGGGAACGTAAATAGTATTAAATTTGCACCAACCAACAGAATGGACCTTCAGTGATCGTGAGACTATATAAGAAAGAAACAAGTCAGGTGGAGTCGCATTCAGCTAGAAGCAACGTTAAATTATTCTATTTAATAATAATATTATCAACTCGAACCTCAGTTACTTGGCAACAAGGTAAGATCAATTTTTCTATCTTTTTTTTTTTTTTAGCCTATTTTCTACTCTCAATATTATGCCACTCCTAAATTTTATTAACACTGACGTTTATTATTTTTTTTTTCTATTTTAATTTTATAATATCGTCATGAATTATTTTAAATCATAAAAATTTGTTATTAAGTGTTGTTGTGCTATATTTACGAGTTTATATTATATACATTTCGTGAGAAACAAATTTAATTATAAATTTAACAGAAAAAAATTATTATTAATTGATATTGAAAGTAATTGTTGTTATATTTATTATCATCATTGATTTAATGCAATAAATAATTTTGTTTAGCATTAAAAAATATATCAAAGTTCAAATATGATTGATTAATGTATTTATTTGTTGCTTAATATTTTTAGTAATTTTATTTATCCTTGATGAAATTATTTAAAAAATGTATCAAGTTGATTTGTGATAGAGAGTCTAGCAATGAGGTATGATCGATATGAAAATAACAAGATCAAATTTAATACTCGTCTTTGTAGAGTGAGAGGAGGAAGTAGAGAGAAAAGGGGGTTTAAATTTTAGAGGTTTAGTTACAAAGTCATTAAAGTGATAGCCTTGTAACCGCAACTTGAGAGGATCACAAAAGACGTTCACCTTGTTCGGTCAACGAACGTAAATATCCTTCACTTCCGGAATGAGATGTAACCAAGTTCATTGCTTAAGGCAAAATAATATTAAATAAAAAAAAAAATATATATATATAATTTATAATTTTAATTATTTTTTATGCTTAATTACTAAATATATATTTTTTTTTTCTTTTTAATTTTCTAGACAATATGAAGATTGCAATTTTATTTATGTCTTTGTTGGGACTTTCAACATGTGCACCAGTGTTTATAATTAGTAGTGATGAAATACAACAAAATCCAACACCTTATGCACATGAGGCTGTATTAAAAAATTCAGCAATGGAATCATTACTTCCATCTGAACTTCGAAATCATTTTTATGATAATCCACATACAGCAGCTGGTCTTGCACAGCAATCTTGGCTTGGATATAAAGAAATGCAGGTATACAAAACTAAATTACCATAAATTTTGTTTTTTATTTACAAAAAAGCAAGCTTTAAAAAGCTATGTATAAATTTATTTATCATGATTGATTGGTTATTGTGCAGGTAATCAATCGAGAAGCGGACAAGATACCACGAGAAAAAATATTCCATGCACTTCAAAATGCTGGATTTGCACGTTAAAAGATATTGACCTCATTAATCACACTCATCTCTCACACACATGACGAATAGACATATTTTATTTATTATCATAAATTTTATTTTTTTATTCACGTGAAAAATATATCACAATTGACTATACATACCATTATTGATATGATAATTTATTTATGATAGTATCATGTATTACAGAATGAATGGATCAAAATTAATTATTTATTTTTTTAATTTGGAAAAAAAAAATGAATGAAAAATGTTGATATGAGTGAAAAGTAATTTTAAATAAATATATATCAAATTGATAAATAATATCGACTGCTAGATCTGTTGAACATGAAGATATCTACCTGATTTTATGAAGGAAATTTATCGATTTTGTAAATTAATATTTATCATTTAGTTTGATAAATTTATTACAGTGTCGAGCATAGATTTTCAAGTGATAAAAATTCAAGTTTGGCTTTAAAAATAAAATAATAATAAGCTGTGGAGGATAAACCCTAGGGACATCAATATTTTAAATGTTTAAACGATGATGTATACTTAATTTATAATACCATTTAAATGTGAATTATAATTTACGAATTTAGACATATCAGGATGTACGATTTGTAGAAACTAAACTTGCTAACTTGTACATAGGGATGCACCATATATAAATGTGGATGATGATACGAACCCAGTAAAATCAGATTGAAAACTTTCTCAACAACCACAAGTAACAAATATTTTCAATAAAATATATTCGAAGAAAAAAAATTAATAAATCCAACAAACCAACAAATCATAAAATTATATCAAAACTTGTATATAATTATTCGCAATGCTATTATTCACAAAGTATATTATCAAATTTGATAAGTTTAATTTGACTTAATTCAAAGTAAATTTAACAAACTTTACGATTTTCATTTAATTTTGATAAAACATGCTTAAAATAATATACATATAAGTTTTACTAACAAACCTATAGTCAAACGATAGATGTGCAAACTTTCACATACACTGGGATTTATAATATTAAAAAAAAAATTACATACACGATGACATACTGGATTCTTGTTATTTCAGCCAATTAAAAAACAAACAACACAAAAAATAATATAATTAATTAAATAATTTTTATAAAATAATAATTGATAAATTATTATTTAATTAGTTATTAATTTTACAAAATATTATATCATATAAATAATTATTAATTATTTTCAGATAATTGATATTTTTTTGATTGATTAAGATTTAATCAATATTCAATTTATTATTGATGATAAATATTTTATTTATTTCAATATAAAACATGATACATTCATGTTTTCCGGGTTGTTTATTTAAAATTTTTTTTTTTCCTACATGTTATATGTTTATTTTTTTATTTGAAAAAATAAATAAAGAAAAATACATATTGCACAATGGAATGATGATGCTGCTGCAGTATTATCTCACTGTTTTGGGATATGTGTTTGTGAATGGCGTAATTTATGTGTGTGTATGTGTATATTATATGTACAATATAAAAATGTGGAACATTCATGAGAGATTCACTTTCTACGAGTCACGATTCACTCGCCACTACATCGTCGAACCACCGAACCATATCGAACTTAATTACGATATTATTTCATATCACTCAATAAGGTATCATCATTTTCATTCAACACTATTTATTATTTATTTATTTTATATTTTTTTAACACTATTTTTCATCATTTTCACTCTATTCAATTGCAATTTTAACAACTTTTTCATTTGTTTTTTTTTTCTTATAAAAGAAAATGCTTTACAAATTTTTTTTTCAACAAGTTCCGGTTGGAGATTTTGATGAAAAAGAGGTCCATTATCGGGAAAAAAAAAAAAAGAGAATCGTCTAGTGTCGAGTCATTAGGAAAAGCTATTGATTTGAACAAGCAATTTTACTGAATAGCGAAGATGAAAAAATCGATAAGGCTATTGGACAATGCTTCGAGCAATCATGTACAAGCTTTAAATTTTGTTGGAATTATAAAAAAAAAAAAATATATCTGAGCTGGAAATTCATATCATATTACTAATTATACATAATTATTAATAATTGATTATTTTTTTTAAGAATATTCCATTGAAAATACTACGTTTGTAATTGTTGATATCCATTTCATAGTTAAAAAATTAAAATAATTGTAACAAGAACTTGAGAAATAATTTAACGAGGATAATAAGTCAAAATGAAATGATGTTTAAATGGCTACCGAATTGACTGATATAATAACAGTATGATTGAATTACCCAATAAAAAATACACACTATAATAATTCAAAGTTGCTGGTAAAATAAAAAACCAGTAGCAAAAGTAGAGAATATAAAATTAATAGTTGAAGAATCAAGATTAAAAAAGAAATTATAATTAATGAATTTAAAAAAAAAAGAATAATGATCGATTGTGATTACACACAAATGAACCTTGTGAACTTTGACACAATTATTTTATAAAAAATATATACGAGTCACACTATTTTTGAAAAATGTGAATATTGAATAAAATTGAATTTGAAAAATGAAATTTCAACAGAGGGTAGCCATTGGAAAAAAATAAAAAAAATAATAAAAACTAATAGGCAAAATTTTTCTTCAATAAAAACAACTCAAGTAGAAATATTTATAATGGATCCAATATCTGGCTCATGGAACTAGACCAATTTGAATTTCAAGATGATATTTTAAAAGTAATCTAGAAAATATATATATTTGTAAGATAAATTATTGAGAAAAAAATATTTTTATGCTAAAATTAAATCACAAAAGAAATGAAAATAATATTTGATAAAAATGAAAAATATTCACATGTAAAAATTTATGTGACACAGTGGGAGAATGTCGAATAATAATTATATAATAAAAATGAAAAAAAAAAAATAACAAAGTAAATACAATAAATTACATGAAACGTGCAAGACAGAAAATTATACTCATCCGACAATTCTGAGGTATGTAAAATAAATTCATTGAATTTAAACATAAGATTTCTCATTGTGATTAAAAATTAATTAACTTTTGCTAATTAATAATAAGGTGTGATTTAATTTCGTCAATTTTAAACTCAATGAAGAATTCAAAGAGAAATATTTCAATTTAAACAAAGTAAAGAAAAATATTTATTGCAGAAATATTATTTCATTGCTTATTGTTGTTTTCTTGTGTATTTTTTTTTCATTTAATTTTTATAAAATCAATATAATTATGCAGATAAATAAACAAAAGAATAAAATAAATTAATTAAAAATATTATGTTAATTTTAACAATTAAAATAATCATCTACTTTAATAATTATTTACCTTAATTTTAAGGTAATATTTGGTTAACACGTAAACTTTTAAAATTTATCTCTAGATAAATGTTAGGTGTTTATGGGTGAAATTCAAGAGGGTAAGTTTTAGAAAGATGGACGTTCGAGACCATTTAACTAACCACTTGATGTCAAATACAGGTCAAAACTACTGGTCAAAATAACCAGTTTGTATATTTTTATTTTTTTCAGTATATTTTATCATTTTCAAGTGTTATTTATTGAGTTGTAAATCAATGTGTAAAAACCAAAACAACTAAAATAATATTTACCCATTTTTTATAATTAAAAAAAAAAATGAAAAAATTATACATGTAATTTTATTTAGATAAATAAAGAGACAAATCATGAGATTAACTAAACAAATATTTGAACAAAAAATCCTAGGCCATATTGTAGAATTTTTTTTTCATTTTTTTTATAAATATTTGAATAATATTTCTAGGGGTAATTGTATACTACTGCTCTATTATTATATATATAAAATATTATTATTTTTTTTTTCTTTAGTTTTATCCAACGGCATTATTCAGTATGAAGTTTTGCCAGGAGTGGCTCACGAGTAGTCGAGGAGAATAGCTCTCTCGTCAAGAGTCTCGTCTGTGTAAACGAGCCCCATTGCCCAGGACGATTCAAGATATTATCTGATACGCCCATCACGAAATCACGGATAAATACAAGCATATTATTTTTTATTTTTTTTTAAAACTAATATTTTAGATCATTACAATAAAAGTTTAAATATAAAAAAAAAATTTTTTATTATTTTATAATATTTTATTTATTTAAAAATAAATAAAATTATTGTTGCCATATATTTTCTCAATCGTTGAACTTTAACCAAATTATGCTGATGCATTTACATGCAGCACAATTAGATGACAATTCAACATTATCATGCTGCAATATGTAAAATTATCATTATAATTTTATATTTTTAATTTTTCTTATCTGTTTATAATATTCATATGGATTTGATAATCAACAACTTATCTTGTCTATTTAATTTAAAATAAAAAAAAAAAAAATTATAATAATCGTCGTGGAAATCGCCTTTTACTATTGCTTGTATTAACAACTACCCAATTATACGTTACAACATATTTTTAAAGCAAGATGATGTACTGGGTGGATAAGATCACGCTGAATCTATTAATCAACATTAACCTCTTATGATGCCGTGTCCTTATATCCACTTGACCGTGTTAATATCACGATTGTTAACAACAATATAAAAAATATCAAAATGGCTTAATTAATAATTTTTGAAAAAATAAATATTAACTACAATAGCCTTGTCTGATAACAACACTTCTATATCTCAAGGTTGAAATAGCAAATTTATCATTTTAAAAATTATTACTTTTATCTTGAAAAAAAAAAATATAAATTGATAACAAAATTGCGATATACATGCAATATTACACAACTAGTTTAATAACAGAGGAAAAAAAAAAATACATAAACAGATAAGTAGTTTAAAAAAAATAGAAAAAATATTATGCAAAATACAATGTTTACAAATATCGACAAAACAATGTACATATTTTATAATTTATCATAGATGTTTGTGTGGGTTATAGCTCATGTGGGTTTTTAACTCATATCACAAATCATTAGATGATCATTGAATATCATCATTAGTCATTCATGGTCAAATCAATTGTGTGATTGAAATAATAAAAAAATTATTATTTTTTATAACATCGAGAATTTTTTTACAATTAATTAATTTTCATTTTAGTAATTGTTTGATATGAAAAAAAATTTTAAAAATATAGACTTTTGAAGATGGAATAATATAGCTAATATGTAAGTATTAATATTTCCTAGTCATAGTAATTTATAATCTGTCATTTGTGAATTTTCATCTGATATTTTTTCCATGACGTTTGATTTTTTTTTTTTTTTTCTATTTCAAATAATAAATTGTCCTTGAAAATTACTTCCGAGATAAAATTGAATACATAAGTTGAAACACGTGTCATTATTTGATTGATAATTACTTGTGATTATTTTTTTTTTTTTTGTTTTAATTTTGAAAAAATAGCAATGCGATAATTATTATATCTCTCCCACAGGTATGCACACAGTTTTTCTCACTCTCTCAATAAGTTTAACTGAATAAATGTGTTGTGCATGTACATAGAAATAATGTGTATTTATCATTTGCACTTCTGTATACATTGCTCACGATACTTAATAAATGCAATCGCATAGTTTTATCAGAATAGTACAACGCTGGCCTAGGCCTAGTGCACTTCGTTGAATATGGAACGTCGAAGTGTGTCAGGTACCCACGTGACAACAAAAAATTTTTTATTCATGTATCAAATTTTCACCAGCTTATTATCGATCATGCCTTTATTTATTAATTTATTTTAAAATCATCAATTCATTTATTTTAAAAAATCAATATATTTTAATATTTTTTAATTGACATTATAATGAACATTAATTTTCATTTTATATTTTCAAAATAAATAATTGTTATTTAATTTAAAAAAAAAAAAAAACAATTTTTAATTTAATTTTTCATATTTTAATTATAAAAATTAAACCATTCATTTGTATGTTATTTTTTTTTGAATAAAAAAGAAAAAGAAAACTCATTAATTGCAATTTTGTGCGTTTTTTTTTTTCATTTTCAATGCTTATTTATACTGAAATTTGTGCTTTTTTTTATTAAATTTTACAGCTAGACATGTCGAGGTTTTATTTTTTTAATTCAAAATTTTAGCTATTTTGCTATTTTATTGACTGAAAAAATAACACACATGCATATGACACTCATTTCCGTAAGCAAGGCCTTTAAACATACGGCTGTTTCTATTTATATAGGTGTGTCACTAGGTATTGCGGCCATTGCCAACTGGCGCTAAATTGCACTATTCATATGCTACTATCATTCACGCTTTACAAATTATTACAATTAATATTTAATATATATATATACATGTAATATTTATTACAAGTGTATTACTTTTATCATGTCAAATTAATATAACTCTCTTTATTTATATAAATATTCTTAAATGACAAAAAACCTAGTTCATTTTAATTTTGCTAATTGAGATCATTCCTTTTTTTCTTTTCAACAAATTATTAAATCAAAAATAAAATAGAACATTATCTATTTATATACATTTTCATTGAAGGTCATGTAAAAATTTTATTAAATTTTTTTTAAAATTAATTTTATATTTTTCTTTTGAAAAAATTGGGTTATATTAATTAATTTTTTTTTTTTAAATAAATTATTAATATTATTTAATAACTATTATCAAATTGTAAAATTTTTATCATGTGCATTGATTTAAAATGTTATTATTTTTAAATTTTCTTTATGTTTAAAAATGAATTTTTTAATTACACTTATTACAAGTACAAGTGCTTGATTTTATTCTAAGAATAAAAAAAAAAAAAAGTAAAATCAGTAATGCAACGGTGACGTCATGCATAGTTTTTTCTTGTAAATAAAAAAAAAAAAAAAAAGATGTGAGCAATGGTTAATTGATAATGTATTGTGTGACCTTGTAGAGCATAAAGAACACTTTCAAACGATACTTCGTAATGTTGAGAATGATACTAAATTGGAAGTATTTGATGCCGAAGAAACAGCTGGTAGTAAAGTCGGTGACAACTACTTGTCAGTTGTTCTAAAAACAGTTGTCAATGGAAAACGTGGAAATGGCGAACGTTAGTAAATCAAAAAACATAAAAAATATTATTTAAAAAAAAATAAATAAATATAAAAATTATATTTTAGCTTACAGTGGTATATTTATGACAAAATATTTACCGCATCATAGAGTATTTGCAGCAGCAATGAGAAATGATGAAGTATTTTTAAATGAGGCACATGTTTATAATAAAATATTGCCTTATTTGGGTGATATTGGACCAAAATGTATATTTGCTGATAAAAATGAAATAATCATGGAAGATCTTAAATCTCAAGGTTATATTATTAAGCCAAGACTTGATTTACTTGATTTACAACATTGCACAGCACTTGTTGAGGTCAGTACAATATTAATTATAAAAAATTATATATTAATTAATTTTTTTTTTTGTATTAAATATATTATTTTTTATTATGCCTAGAAATTAGCAACACTACATGCACGCTCATTGAACTTGAAATTTAAAGATAACAAATTATTCAATGAATTATTATCACCACTATCAGAGGCAGTATTTCCACTTGATGATAAACCGAGTATGGGTACATCACTAGAAATAAGCTTGACAACAGCAATAAAACATTTGGAATCATTGGAACAATCAGATGCCATAAATAATGGTATAAATTTGCTTAAAAAATTTGAAAATAAAACATTCAGTATAATGAGTAATTTGGTAAAACAAGGTCAAAATAAATATGATGTTATAACACATGGTGATTCATGGATAAATAATTTATTATTTAAAAATAATAAAAATGGATGTATTGAAGATGTCAAATTAACATTTATTTTAATAAATTAAAAAGTGAATTGATTAAATTAAATTTTCATAAAGAACATTTGAATAATATTACTATTGATTGGTTTAAAGAAGAGTTGAATAAAAATTCATTGTATGGACTTTTCACAAGTTTTTGGTTGGTCAATGCAATACTTGCTGAAGGTGAGGATATACTTGATCTTGATACAATAACAGCTGAACAAATGCAAGAAATGGGACATTGGCAACCACCAATAAGACCATTAAAAGCTCACAGAATAAATGACATTGTTCAACACTACATGAAACATTACAATTAATTGCCAAAATAAAATCAAGTGAAAATAAATATTTAGTGGAATTTTTTGAACCAAATTTCTCTGTGATAAAGAAAATTGCAAGAGAAGATATATAAATATATAAATATTTAACAGTAGAATATTAATTATATTAAATTGATTAATTAGATAAACAATTATTTCTAATTTTTTTTTTTTTATTTATGAATTTTAAATTGATTGAAAATAAATTTCTATAGAGTTTAACATTATTTAATTAATAAACTAAAAGATAAAAAATTATTGAGAGGCGTTAATGGAATGGTCAATTGTATAGGTTTAAAAAATGTGATATATTGGACCAAATTTAGTTGAATTATTTAGTAATAGTTTGATATAAAATTATTTTTTTAGAAATTGTTTATTTTTATCTAAGGAGTGATGAATAGAATTTTAGAAACTTATTTGTTTCAAAATGTGATAACAAGCTACCTAAACAAATGTAATATAAAATAATTTATTTTTTTAGTTTATCAATAAAAGCTTAGATTGTTGAATATAATGAGCGTAGAAAAAAAAAATAAATAAATTATTGTTTATGATGTAATAATATAAATATTTTATAAATCTAAGCAAAAAAATAAATAAACCTCATCTCGTATAAACAAAAATAAAAAAAGACAAATTCTACAAGATAAAAATTCTAAATTAAAAAAAAAAATCACGAATTTTAATTTAAAACTCGTTGTATCGACATTTAAACAGATTGTATTTGCAATAAAATCAACTCTATATATTTATCAACACGTTAATAAATAAATCCATATTTAATTTTCTTTATAATCTAAAATCTATATTTTTATTTGTAAAAATTCTTGTTTATGTTGACAGACGATGTGCCAAGTAATTTAATGAATATAAATAAATAAATTAAATTAAAAAGAAAATATTCAATAAATATACCTTTGTATTGACGATACATACATGCTTTAAACAAAATTTTTTATTGAGATTATATTTTGATAATAAAAACGTTTACGAGAAATAATAAAATAACATGATGGAAATTTATATTGACATTGTTTTCAATATATGATCATGCAACTTTCGATTATATTTATGAATAACCAATATAAATTCGCCATGCTATTTTTCAATATGCTATACGAAATTTCTTCATACCCAATGAGCATGCTCTTAAACATCCTTTGACTCGTAACCGATGAAAAATAAATATAATTCTTTTTTTTTTTTTTTCATTCTATATTCAATGGTTTTTCATAGTTCTAATCATAAAGAATAAAATAAATAAAATAAATAAAATAAATAAAATAAATTGCAAAGAAAAAAAAAAAAAACTGATGCCTTTGGCAATGTCTTTAAACATCATTAATAACAACTTGGTTTATTTTTTTTTTTTTTTTACAAGGATGATATAAAAGATCAACTTTTAAAACTCATCACCTTTTTATTTTTTAAATTTATATTCAATATTTGAAACGTGGGATTTTTATAATTTTACCTTGAGGAGGATATGTATCTTGTCATTGCCACTGTTTTTTATTTTGTCATTATGAAATATTTTTAAACATCTATTGTATAAAAATTGACAGTTATTATTTTATTGAAATTTATATTCAATTAATTTCAATGCTTCTGGTTTTTATTTATTTATTTTTAATCTATTTGCTGAGTATGTATTTCTTTTATTTTATTATTTGTTAACACACACAAAAAAAAAAAAAAATACAAAATGTATTTCTTTGAGTAAGTTTTTTTTTTATTTATTATTTGTTAAACTCTTTTGAAGCTGATCGTTAACAAACTTCTGTCTCTCTTTATAGATAATAATCTCATCATTTATCAAAATTGAATTGAAAATAAAAATTTATTTACAATTTATATAATAGATTGAGCTTTTTTATTTAATCTTATTTTCAATTTATATTTTCTAATTAAAGACGATATGAAAGATGGTTTTAATTAAATTAATTGAAGGATTTTTTTTCTATTTTTTGATAGGATAGTTATTTGTGAAGTGATCGTTATCGTTAAATCGCAATCGCGTTAATTGGTAAGAGTGAGAATCTTGTGGTTATGTCAAGAAGAAAGTTTCATGAAATTCAAATCACATTGTCTGTTATCTTGATAACTGTACTCTATATTTTTACATAATTTTTTTCGCTAATGATTTGTTATCTGTTTTTTTATTTATCAATTTATAATTTATTATTTATATTTTACCTTATTTAAATATACAGTTTTTCAAAGGATTAAAAGCTTCAATTTAGTGAAAAGCTACAAGTTAAATTTTCCTTTTCTCTGTGACATATTTTAAATAAATAAAATAGTAACATAGAGACTCATTCATTTCTATTTTCTATCATCGCTCGATTCAACACGCCCACTAATGTTTATTCAGTGCCTCGGGCTTTTTAGAAAGAAACTTGATGAAGTTATAAAAAAAAAAAATAAAAAAATAAATTTCAATTAACATGATTTTCATGCTTTACAATATGTAATTTTTAAAATTTTACATGTAAAAATATGTGAATCCTTTCAAAAATTACTTTTTCAAATAATAAATTTTTTTTATTATATTATATATATGACTGAGTAATTTCAGTTGAAAAAAAAAAATAACAAAAACGAAGAATGAAAAACCTCAAGCACTTATTTCAACCGAATTTCAATGGAATTTAATATTGAAAAGTAAAAAAAATACTGAATTCATCTTTATTTTTTAAATTAAACCTTTGAAATATTTTTTCAACCTTTTAAAAAAAAAAAATATAACAAATTATTGTTTGTAAAAACTGTCATACTAATTATCCTCAATTGAAAATTTATAATAAAAAAAAAAAAATAACAATATATTTAAAAAAAAAATAACTTTGTGTATAAAAAATCAACGACCTCATGAAATAGTCAGCACCTTGTACTTTATTTATATCCAACATTAAAAAATACTATTTATTATAACGACAAAATTATTATTTTTTTTTAAAAAATTCTAAAATTTTAAAGCTCCAGAGTTATTTGTTATTCAAGTCGGGTTTCAAGCTAAACCTGTCCTTCTCCACAATTTTCATACATACTCTATATGTACAATTTTTTTATTTTTTATTTATACACACCAACCCACCAACTCACACCAATATTCAAATGTTTTTTTATAATTTTATTTGTAAAAGCTTTGTAAAATCCTTCGCTTAAACCCAGCTGCTAGCTACATCAAAATTTATATGTTTATAAATGATGATAACTATATGAAATAACGAATGTATGAGTAGGTCACATTTTGCCAATGTTATCATCGTGAAAGCATATTTTCAAGACACAAAAATACAAACATATATTTTATTAAAAATAAATACTAAAATAAAATTTTATACCAAGTGAAATATAAATAAAATATGCTTAATATTAATAATATTAATAATAATAATAAATGAGTTGCATTAAGGATGAAAGTGATTTGATCACGCAAGCATAATTCAATTAGACTGGAGTGTAATCGTTGATCGAAATGTGTGACTACATGTACAAACTATAAATGAGGATGCTGAAAATTCACCAAGCTGATGCCATCATGATGATTATGATAATGATTATGATAATGATAACTATGACGTTATGAATTTTCAGCATCGTGTAAACCCCTTTTTTATTTTTTCATATTTTATTTATGATCAATTCTGATATTATTTATTATATACCACCACGACAACTATTATTATTATGTTATTAATAAAAAGAAAAACAAATTATTTCATAAGCCGAATATTTTATTTGAACCGTGATCGTTTATATATTTTTTATTGTAGAATTCAATGTGGTTTTTATTGAAAATAATCACCAAATTATTATAGTGTTATTGTGATATAATAATTGAAAGAAAAAAAAGAAAATTGACAATTGGTGAAAATATATTTATCGATTCAACACGTATGGTTGATGTCATTGAGAATGATCAAGTGTGTTATATTACAAGTGCTTTCGACATATCCTCTCGTATTCATCATCATTATTATCATTATCATCAAATGTCTTTTTGATATCTACTTCAACTTAATCATCATGACAATCACATGAATTTCACCTATTAATTTACAAAAAATTAACATAATTTTGTTATTGATTATTTAAAAAATTCAAAAGATAAAATATTTTCATAATATTTATCATCAATTTAATTTTTTTATAACAATATGGAATAAAAAATAAAATAAAAAAAATTAGAGATTATTAAAAATACATTCAGATATGAATAATGAATATTAGACACATACGTGACATGAAATTTCATGTATTTTATTTCATCTACAGTATAATATTTTATTTTTCATTTTTTGTTGGGGTTGAAACGTGATGCACTTGCTATTATCGAATTCGTTCGATCAAACAAGCAACGTGTTTGTAGCATATTCCACTTGCAAAAGTAATAAATAAAAAAAATTTAACAAACACATATAAATATATACACATTTGTTGATTGTTTTTTTTATTTTTTATTTATGAATATTTTATAAAAAAAATTATTATTATTATTTTTATTATTTTTGATGAGTTGTGCAAATCAGAATAATATAATTTGATAAAATTCCTTTTTATTTGTCACTAATGTGCTGTAACCCTTTGCACTTTGAAATGTATAAATAGTCACGTATATTATAGGCACATGCACGTGTCACGTAATCACATGGATCATAATGATATTACATGATGATGTTGAGGGAGGAAAAGCCTCCTGTATCGACGAGAAAGGAAAGTAATTTTGTACATGTATGTTATAACTCTATGATAAATTTGAAAATATAAAATAAATAAAATATATTTATCATATTTAATAATAATAATAATGTTTTTTTTTTTTTGAAATATTAAAGTTGAAAAAAAATGAAAAATATTACGTCAATGTCATAACGGGGAACATTAGGATGATCAACTTGGATCATCATTACACATAAATTAATATGTTGCATAATGAATATCTCGTTGTAAAATCATCATCAAGACCATCGCAAAATTATTTATTAACATGCGTGTACTGATTTAATATATTAAAACGGATAAATTTATTTTAATAAATTTTTTTTTATCATTTAAATTTACATTGTTTATGTAAAATGACATAAACAATCATTTTTATTATGATAAATTGAATTCATAAAATTTTGTGAATATAAGCTTGATTATTATTATTTTTAAATATTGGCGATTAAATGCTTCATTAGTATTTAATAACTAATAAAAAAATAATAATGTAAATATATTTTTAAAATTTCTTTTAATAGTTAATACCCGAGTTGTTATTTTTGTATGATTAATTAAAATTATTTTTACGAGTTAATGCACGTGAGAAATATTTATTAATTATAATAGATTTAAAGAGCAAAGATTTGCATTACGATAACGATTGTTTAAAAAAAAATTATTATTAAATTTTATTAATTTATTTAGAAGCTTCCTTATTGAGCATAATTATTCATATTAAAAATTTATTTTAATGGATTATTTTGAATTGAATTTATATCTAATGACAGTATAATCTGATAATTTTTTATGAATTTAACAAATAGCATATCTTATTAAATCACGATGGTATTTAGTAACTTGGTAATGTATATATATCGTTATTTTAATCACCAATTTTCTCACTTTTATAATTCTACCAAGAAACATGTGTTGAAATTATGTTTATTTTTTTTCATCCAATAACATTATTTAACCAACATGTAACCATGTCTAATTATCATTTTTATTTTTATTAAAATACTGATTCATTTATTAGAAGAAATTTATTATTCCATTGATATTTCCAAAAAAAAATATCAACTCAATTAATAAACTTGGTATAGTGTTTTTAATTTCATTAAAATTATTAATTATTTTATTTTTTTTTACCAAGATAAAGAAAGATTTTTCTAGTTTTTTTTTGCTCTTTGAGTAAATCGTGTCTTGTATACTAAATTTATCTAGATACAAGAAAATATAATGCAAAAAAAAATGGAATAAAATACAACATGACTTTTAAAGTGCTTTTTGAATAAAACTAAGTTTACAAGACATTTTAGAATTTTTTATTGTCGACACTGGACAGTCAAGAAGTATTTGTACTTATAGTAACACATGTCTCGAGATAAAATGATGATACAATGTCATACATCATCATGGTATTATTAAACAGATTCAATGAGAGTTTGCGTAAACGAAATTACATCATACACATATGAAGAAGAATATTATGTGCAACTGTAATATTAGAATTTACAATTTTTCATAATACAATAATCATTAATGTACAAAAGAATTTTTAAAAATTAATGATTAAAAAATAATAATAATAATTTATACAAGCTTAAGTATGAGTCAACACAAATTAATATTTAAAAAAAAAATTGAAATCGTTAATGACAGCTTTGATTAATTGTACAAACTAAATTTATAAATAAAAAAAAGATAATCAATGTAAATATGCAAATGATTTGACAAGAAAAAAAAAATAAAAAAAGTAAATAAAATAAATTTTTAAATATATATCACAATAAAATAAACAAAATACATTAAAAATGTCTGTCGAGATAATTGTGTAATTATTTTTAATTTAATTTGAAAAAAAAAAAAATGAAAAGAAATTTAAAAAAAATATTAATTGGAAAAACACTTAATCGATAAGACAAAATCGTGTCTAATGGATAGGATAAACAAACTTTTGATTGGTTTATAAATTAAATACACGAGGTACTTAATATATGCAATTTGTCAGGTAAGTAACACCTGACTTGTCTACTTCCATTAACCCTATTATGTCTTGAGATGAAGTAAGACTCTTAATGACTTTTCGATAACACATACAACGCGCTATTTAATTTAAGAAAAAACTTCTTTTTTTTTACTCAACTTTAAATGGTTTTTTCGTATTTTCTTCATTTTTATAAATTTTTTAATTTCATTGTTATTATTATTTATCTAAAGAAGGATGTTCGTGAGACACGCATGTAAGAAAAGAGCAAGTTAAAATGACCTGGCACGTGCAAGTATTTGCACGAAGGAGTAATAAACTGCCACATCACATTTTTAAATATTTTTCAAACAAATACATCATGACGATTTATGTTTATTCAATAATATATAAAAAAAAAATATAAAAAATGAAAAAAAAAATATTAATCTCATCAGAGGTGAATGCAAAAAAAAGAGGCAAGTCCTTGATGATTGACAACAAAATAGAATGAAATATATATAAAATTCAAGATAAACAATCTAATCATCATCACCATCATCTATATAAAATATACCACCACTTCAAAGTCATGATGAAAATATATATACCAGTCTGAATCATTGACAATGAGATACAAAAATAATACCATTAAAATTATTTTTAAAACAATAATGTATATATATAATATAAATAAAATTATTTTCAAGTCACGATTTTAACTTTAATATGCCAATTGAAAAATATACTTTGAATATTCATTTGTACATCTAAATGATTTATTTTTCATCTGTTGTGATCATCATTTAACGTAATGATCGATTGGGAAATTCAATAAATATGATATTTACAATATTCAATGCCTCAATCGAAAATCTATTTCATTTTTTTCTTTTTGCAATTAATTTTTCATAAATATGTATTTCAAAATTTTAAAATAACAATATAAATGAGGTAATAGCTTGTTTGAAAAATTATTTTTTATCCTATGAATTGTTTGTTAATAAAAAAAAATAATTTAACGACCATTTTGGTAATATCAAGATGTTAAAAAAAAATTGCCAATTTTTTGGTAATATCGCATCCGCATGAATATCATTAAATCGCATTGAAATATTTTTATATTAAAAAAAATCGACTCACCCATCTAGATGTGCAGTTTTGATTAATTATCGTTGAAAAAAAAAATCACTCATCCATTGATGTCCATGTCCATGACCAATTCCTTGAATCAAAAAAAATAATTTATTTTAGTTAGAAAAAATATATTTTTATTGTTTTTATTTTTTTATAACATCCTACTGTTTTTTTATATTTTTAATAAAATAAAAAAAATTACAAAATCAAAAAAAAAACAATTGATTCATTCAGGGTCTTTTATTTTTGTAATTTTTTTTATTTAATTTATAATTTTTTTTTCTTAATTTACATTTGTTTTAAACATCAATTGCTTCGTCATTGTCTAAAACTTTTGTTGACCCAGTGACCTATTAATGTATATTTTTTTTTTTTTATATCCGGAATAAATGAGATTTAAATCTTATCCAAATGATGTTCCGGCTTGATATCAAAATAAAACCAACGTTATTGTTCTGTCTAGTATTTTTTATTTTATTTATATGGTTTTTTTTAGCTATTATGATTTGAAAATATATTGACAGTCAATTGATACAACTGACCTACTGAAATGCAAACTGCAATATAAATAAAAAACTTTTTTTTTTTGTAAATTGACAAGTTTTATTTGTCATTGGTTAAAAACATCAGACTCGTCTGATTCATCTGGTATAATTGACACAAGTTTTAAAAATAAAAATAAAAAAAAAAATAGTCATTGAGTAATTGCTATCAATATTTTTTTCTATACACACTTGATGGAGTGCAGGATTATTTACTTTCATCAGTTGACGGAATATTTATTGTTATCGAGTATTAACGGATTACAAATTACATAAGAGAAATTTTATTTTAGCTTTTATTATTGCTATTTAAAATATTACTATTATTATTTCGCAATATTCATGTAGGCGAGAATACTGAGCTCGAATTACACAGCTCGAAGTTGATGGTCAGTCATCAACAATTTTACTTTGTGTATCAAATAGAAAACTTAATATGTATCTGTGTTATAAAAAAAATTATATTTTTATCTTTATTCATTTTGCCGGGTGATAGTAAATTTTTTTTCGAAAGGGTGTATACCAGTTTTATGAGATGTAATGAAAATGAGTATATATATTTTTTTTTTTTTTTTATACATTACTATAAAATTTCAGAACTTTCCACTCATCTTGAATTTTTTCCAACACTACTTGCAGCTTTAGTAACGACAAAAAAAATATATAATCAAAAGTGAATTTTGATTTATTATGATTGAGTTTATTTTTTAGTATCATGTTTCTAAACATTTCCATATTACTTAATGATTATTTTTTTTTTTCTTTCAAGAACATTAACGTGTGCAAAAATAATACAATACTTGAAAAAAAAAATTCAATTTAAATTTTTTTTATATTTTTTATATCTACCGCGACTAAATATTTTATGTTATTTTAAATATAAAAATTCACAAGTTGACGTAATCCATATCCGAGTATAAATTTATTTTGTTTTTTTCTTAAAGACTTGTTTAATTTTATTTGCATTTTGTTTTTAATTATTTTCGTTAATAAATTCGTGGGAACAATGAATAAATTGTGAATTAAAAAAAAAAAAACATTTTTGATGAAATTAAAAAAAAAAAAATTGGGAATGAGTGCTGTGAAGCAGAAGATCGGAAGCGATCGGTGCGCAAAGTTGCATCATAATGACGAGTGCCCCAGGGGTCATACATTAACCAGCAGTATATTATGTGTACCTTTGGAATACAATACACTTGGGGAATTTCTCTACATCATCTTTGCACATATTTTCCACTAATACACCAGAGTATACTATTTATTTATATCTCTAAATAATCTCCATCATCATTAACATCATCATATTCCATATCTTGTCTACCTATTTTTAATATTTATTATTAAAATTGTATCTCAGATATAATTTAAAAACAAAAATAAAATACCGTTTTAATTTTTTTCCCATCGGTATGATTAACTTTAAATATTCAGCATTAAATCTTTAAAATAAACGTTATTGTGCTTTTTAAAATTAATGACAAATATTTTCAACATTTATGGGGTTTTACTTGTCATCTTGATAAATAAAAATTGGGGTTTTTTTTTTATTGTAAAAATGAAATTCATATCTATGTTTGTGATAGTCAATAAAAATAAAACTGTCAGTACTTTATTTTTATTTTCTACCCATCTTCATGATTAATTTTAAATATTTATCTTGAATGTAAAAATGAAAAAAATAAATAATCCATAAATGTTATTTTAAAAATTAAAATATAATCATGAAAAATGTTTTTAAAATTTACTAGCTTGTATAAGATAAACTAGATGAACATAAATGATTTTTTTATTTGTTATAAAAAATAATGAAATATTAAATAAAAATAGGACCATCAGGATAATCAATGAAAAATGATGAATATATTTCTAAATTTAAAAATCTGATGAAAGTAAATTATGATAAGTGGCATGTAGCTTGTGACATCGATTGATCGTGCAAGATAATAATTATTTTTTATTAAATATATTTTTTAAAAATAATACTCTCTAGGACATTTCAAAAATTCTTTAGCATGATCCACTTTCTCGGTGAAAAATAATCTTTAAATTTGTTACATCAGTCACGGAGGTGAATATTTTTTTAAAATAATTTTATAACAAAAGATTAACGAGGATTGTATATGAGGATTGGCTCATTGAATTTATTTTAGTCATTGCTTCTTTATGTTTAAAAAAAATTAAACACCTACATTTTTTACTATATGAATATGAAAAAAAAACTTGTGTAGCTTTTTGTTTATTTGTAAGTGGACAATCGAAAAAAAAATTTTGAAAAAGAACTTGGATAATTTTTGTTTGACATAAAACATAATCGAGACGTGATATAATCATATTGGATAATCATTTGGGGACAATTTTAACACGTTAAAGCCAAAGGCACTCACGACGTCAAAAACTTTCTCAAGTATACGTCAAACAAAACGGAAGGTGTGATGGAAGCTGCAAAATGCCGATACTCCAGAGATTATAAACCCGACTCAATGTCCAAAACACATTGACTTTTATATATAAAAACAATAATGTTTTCTTTTTTTTCACACTTATTCTCACTCATCCATTTAATCAATGTGACATTTTCAATTTTTCTTCAACCTTTTTTTTTATTATCTTATTATTTTTAACAATAATAAATTTTTTTGATATATTTTTTTATTCATTCAATCGATACTAATATTTTTTTTTTTCAATACTCAACTTTACGACAATAAATATTTTTTATTGCAATGAAAATCAATTTAATATAATTGAATAAAATGAATATAAAAATTCATTTTAAAATCAGTTTAATAAATGATTTTATCATACTTTTTAAAAAACTTTGTTGAGGCGAAAAAAAAAAAAATTTATAATCAAAGTATTGAAAGAAGATTTTACGCTAGTTAAGTATTTTATTTGAAAAGTTGTTAGTCTTCAACAGAGCCTAAAAAATCCAAAGAAATAAAAACCAAAAAAAAAAAAAAAATATATTAAAGTTGATATAAAAAATTGAAAAATGTAGAAATCAAAAAGTTTAAAAAATCTTCTGGATAATAACGTTCACGCTGGTGGATAAGAATATTATTTTTTTTCGAAAATAAATAGAAACATTTCATATAGAAAAAAAGTTGGTTCATCTGAATTTCGAATTCAAAAATCAACTACTTAATTAGTATAATTATTTTACAAAAAAATAAGTAATTTAAATTAAAGCTAAGCATATTAACAAAGTAATCAAGCAACGTTGAATATACTTATTAAAATAGAAAAAATAATTCAAATAAGTATTCGTTACCTGAATAAATTCAGAAGGTATCTTCCCAATCAAAGTCACTCTGTAACTTGATTAAATTTTACTCCAAGACTGTTGCAATGAGCAGCAGCTTAATATCTTTCTCCTTTCATTTTTCATTCTTGACAATCTAAAATAAAATTTAATTTTATATTAATAACAAGACAGTTAAATAACGACAATCAATTGTCAATTTACATTGCGCATAAATTTAATATAATTTAATTTCAAATGGTTAATTGAAAAATAATTTTAATATTATTTATATTTAGATAAACAGTGACCTATATTTTAATGAAAGTCTTTTTTTTTTTTTATTATCTAAATTTAATTTTTTATATATCAATTTGAATTTACATATGAATTGATCAATATAAATTATTCCTTTTATTTTTTAGTATATTTATTGACCTGTATGTCATTAGCTTTTAAGTACTTGATGATCTATCAACTATTTTTAGGTCCATCAATTTGTATGGTATTTTAAATTAATAAAATATTAACAATATAGTCATGAACTTAACAAAGACAATGCTAGTAAATTGCAAATATTTATTGTTTAATTATTCTATTAAAAATTTAATAATGGCAATGTCACTGGTGGCAATGGTAAATATTTAAAATTTGCATCAGCTGGCATCAGCTGTAACATATGACAATTATATTCACACCAACACTCTAACCACTTTTGCACAATAAACATATGGATCTGATTCAGACCATTTTTTGCATCATGCCACATGAATAAATATTAAAACTACTTGTATTATTTATTGATTGATATATTAAAGTCGTTAGTAAATACACAAAATATTGACCTAGTGATCTTGTCATGGTGTGAGCAGTAACTACGTCTTTTCGATTGTCAAAATGTATTTTTTTTTTCTATTGTAATTTCAACTTTCTTTAGAAATATTAAACCCGGAGAAATTAAGTCATTGGTGTGTTTATAAATATTTTAATAATTAATAGTACCTAATTGAAAATATTTATACTACTGATTTTCATGAAAAAAAAAAACAACAAAATATGAGCACCATGTTGATTATTGAGTGTATTAATTTCGTTGATTAATTTCAATTTTATCACAGTCACACGAATATCATTTATACTAAAAATTATTCATTATTTACTTTGTTTTTAATAACTGTTAACTATTGTTAATTAAAACGATTAAAACTAAAAAATTTAAAATATGAGAAAAAATAAATACCAAATTAGGAGCAGGAAAAACAATCAGCATCGTCTGGCATCACTCAGTTGAGCATCACTGCACTGTAAAATAAATCAAGTTATTTGTTAAAAAAAAATACTTTTAATAATTAAAACAATTAAAAATATAAAGTTTAATTGTTAAATAGATTAATAATTAAAAAATTTAATAAGTTATAAAGTTTTATATGTCAAGATCAATGAGAATGACCACCCATTGTCGTTGAAAAATCAATTTTTTTAATCAAACAAATATCAAGAAAATATTAAGTAAACACCACTAATTTATATATCAAATTATTCTACAGATATTAGAGTATTGTTTTATTATTGTTTAATTAATTAAAAATACGAAAAAATATTACTTATTAGCGAGAGAGTCCTGCGAGTGTTGTCCCTCATTTCAGCTTTTTATCAAACTGCGTCATCAAAATGCGTCATTGAAATGGCGGCTAAGCAAAGTACAAATTTTACTCAAAGTAGCGCTGTCGTCATAATTTTTTTTTTTAATTGAAATGCGGCAATTTTAAATTCAAATATTTGTTATCTTCGTTTATTTTTAAATTTAAAAAAATAATCATTAATTACAAAACAAAAATATCTTTAAATTTCTAAATATCTCTAAATTTACATAAAATTGAATATTAAATTTTAATAATTGAAAAAATAAAAGTTTGTTATAATTTAATAATGTCCAAAATATAATTTCAAGCTGTCAATTATATAGAAGTAATTTAACGTCTTGTTATTAAATTCATAAAATATATTCTGCATGATGTAAATTAGTGTCAGTTATATCATTGAATCTCAGTTTTAGTTTTTAGTATATTTTTGATGTTTTCCATTGTACACCCGTCAGAATATTCATGAACTTTACATTTCACTGTCTTGAAAATATTTCAAATCGATTTTGTAAGATATACCTTATGATAAATACAATTACATAAACATAAATAAATATCTAGATCAAAAAAAAATATTTTTATAATTTTATTTTTTAAAACTTTCTTTCTTGTCAAATGTTAAATTTATTTTTAAAAAACAACAAAAACAATTATTTAACTATTTAAAAAACTTGATAAACAAAAAGACATTTAAATTGCATGACAAGTCAATATGATAATGATAAAATATTTTTTTATTCTACAAATAATCAGATAAATGCAAATAATGATTGTCTTTAATCGCAGTCAATTCTCAAGTGTTTATACAAATAAAAGTATGGAAAGTGAGTAAAAGCAATGATAATAATTATAATAGAAAATAAAAAAGATAAATTAAAAAAAAAAAAATACATATACTCAATGAGATATGACCTGTATGATTTTCTCAGACCTATGAATTTTTATTGATCTTTAATTTCTCATCATTGAACGTTACGCATTATACACTTATTATTATTCCACTTATCCAAATGTCAATGAATATTATTTATAAACATATATAATTACAACAAATACATAAAAAATAATGACAATAATATCTCCAAAATTGAGAGAAAAAAAAAAAACATTATAGTATATTATTTAAATTTTACATCTTGTCTTTTTCATTTGTCTTTTTTTTATAATAAAAACCCTCTAAATATATTACAAACTGTCTGTATCCTTTTGCTCTACATTTAGTATAATTATATTTGTAAAATTAACTTGAAAAATAACTGTCGCAGACACGTTCCAAGATGACACGAATATTTATATACCATAATTAGAAAAAAATGAAATAGAATAGAAAAATAAGTTGATTTAAAAAAAGGTCATGTCTTATTATATATCTCATCACGTTGATATCTAAACCAGGAATATTTATTTTTCATTATTATTTATTATTATTTATAAATGAAAAAAATCAGTGCGAAAATATTGACCTTGTCAATTGAGTATATCACTAATTAGTCGAACAATACCAAAAGAAAAAAAAAAAATTTATAATTAAATGATTCAGTGATGATTCTTCGATAGGAAAAATATAATGAAATATAAATTTTTTTTTTTAAAGATGATAATGTAAATAATAAAAAAAGTGAGTGTTAAATATGGCAACTTGTATGAGAACTACAGCATCAGGTGTGATTGTATGTAGTTTGGATGAGAGTGTAAAGTGAGCGTGGAAAACGTATCACGCAATCTGACACCCAACAAAGCATTTATATTTTATTTATTATTTTTTTTTTTGCACGCACAAGTTAATGGTTTATCTTTAATGCCTTTCACGTTAAAACCAATGAAAATTTTTGTGACCTTGCGCATCATTCGAGCAATTAAGTCGAGGCCATTTACTAAAAAAAAAAAATAGAAAAAAAAAAAATATACACCATCTTCGTTTAACAATGCCAAATACTTTTTAATATAAAAAAAAAAAAAAAAAATGTATATATAATTCATCTATTTCCCACCTTGAGCTGAATGAGAAAAAAATATTTTTCCCAGGCTCCAAAAAATTGCCAATGAAAAAAAAAAAAGATAAAGAAAAAAAAAATTTTTTAAAATGCAAAATATAAATTGAATTTAATCAACAATAATTTCAATGTTTTTTTTTGGTGAATCCAAGGTCCTTAGGACAATTCAGTGATCATCACCTTGGCCTAATTAAATTTAAAATTAAAAAAAAAAATTTTTATTATCATCCATACAATAGGTTTATAAAAAACAAAAATTATTGCATATATTTATGATAAAATCAAATGAAATTCGATGACGAATTACATACAATATCTTGACATTTTGAATGGGTACAAAACCATGGCAAGTCAACGAATATAAAGTTAAATATATAAAAACAAAAGGTAACCACAGCAAATTATTGCTGCATAATATTATAAACTATTATGTTCATTTTAATTATGCGTAACAGTTGCGCATTCTCGGCACCTTTACAGTGCAATTTATATATATGTATATTTTAATATGTGTATATTATTTCCCCCCTGGAGAGAGTACAAAATATTATCTTTAAAATAATAAAAAATATGATGAAGTTAGATTGACGTAAAGGATAAATGTTTATATTTATTAAATACAATTGCATAGGCATTGAGCTTGCTCATTCCATAAACCCATATAAATTTTGATTTATTTCATTGTACAATATTAAAACATAAAAATCACATGAATATAAAACATTTGGTGGCATTAATTTTTATTTGATATACCTTAAGAATTCATATCCACGGGGAAAAATTATTTTTTTTTTTTTCTTAAACCGCAAATTATTATCATTATAGTGAGATAATAAAATTATTGCAATTTTTTATTGTGATAATAAGTGATGTATGCTAATGAACTTTACGCACTAATTTTTATTATTTATATTTTTATTTAACAATAATAATTTGTAATGATTATGAGTCTCATCTAACCTGGAGCCAATATTAATTTTTTTTTTCTTTTTAATGGCCAGTTAAAATACCGTATTTTTATGGATAATAATAAGAGACGTTTAAAGATTAAGTAATAATATTTTTTTTTTTTTTTTACTTATTTTCATTTTCAATATTGTGATTATAAATAATTTTTTTTCTTTTATAAATTTGAAATTGGGAATATGTACTTGTCGTGAAACGAAAAATATTTAAAATTATTTAGAAATTTTTTTTGTAATTAAACGATTTAGTTTATAAATTAATTTTTAATTTTTTTTTATATTTAAATTTGTAAGTTAATGTTTCTTTATGAAATTGTTTTTATATAAAATTAGTTATACTTTTGTCGATTATAAAATTTTAAAAAGTACATTTTTATACATAGCTTGTAAAAAGTTTATAAAACTTTAAATTTAATTTTGTGTATAAAATATATATTTTACAAGACAAGCATCTGTCAATATTCCCAAATGCCCAAGGCACAACATTGCATTTTATTTCAAAGAACAAAAAACAATATTATAATGATATAATTCATCGGCATTTATAATCTCAAAGAATGACATAAATTTAAATTATTTATTTTCAATATTGCCATGAGCAACAAAACATCTCAATAATACCTATTCTATTAAATAAAAAAAAAAGAACAAAAAGAAATTATAAATAAATAAATATCTCGGCATCTTGAGATCTTGGTGTCTCAATTATATCATGACCCAAAGAGATTCACTGTGTCATGCATAAATTTTAAATATCAGCATAAATAATTTAAATTATAATATGTTAAATATTTTATAAACAAAATATAAATATTATTTTTCAGATCTTTATCAATCAATTCATGATACTACTTGGCACGAGTTAGTATTTGTTTTAGAATAAAAGAAAAAAATTTTTTTTACATGCTGTTAAATAACGTCACGACTTTGGTGATATCATAAAGTGTTCATGATAAATGTTTTTTTTGTTTTTCTTTTTCATATAGTTTTAGTATTTTCAAGAAAAATTCTAGTAGTATTTTGTTAATCTAAATAATCGATGAGAGAACATGACGGTAATATTAAATTTAGAACACATGAATATTTAAGTGGGATATTTGGTACACCAGATGCAATTCATGTAATTTTTATTTATGAAAAATTATTTAATGACGACGCAAATATTTATACTCATTGAGGAATGTTTAATTGATTATTAATTTTATGTACATACAGTATAAATTGAAAATAAATAAAGTATATACAATTATTTTTAAAAACTCATAAATCAGTAAATTTATAAAATCAAGTAAATTGTAAATAAAGAGTAAAAATTTTATTTAATATATCAAAAATATATAAATTTTAATTATTTTTTAAAAACTCAGTTTTATCATTTATTAAAATTGTGAATCTTTGAATTTTTTTTTTATTTTTTAATGTGTTACATAAATCATTTGAATAGTTAAAAATATAAAATGTAAATTTTTTTATTCAAATAATAACGAGAAATTAAAGTTTAATAAATCAATCTAAATTTTTCTATTTAAATGAAAAAATAGTTGAATGATGATAATTTAAAAAAATGATTTTTAAATGTTTTTTTTTTCTTTTTTTAAAAAACAGGTAGGTAAAAAATTTAAAAAACACAATTGTATATAAATTTTTCTTTAGAAAAAAAATTAGGGATAATCCTTTTTTGTGTAAATAAAATTTAAAGTACCGTAATAATAAAAAAAAGGTACTGTAGAAAATCAAAGAAAAAAAAAATCTTTTATCCAAATGTCTTTGACGTTATCAAATAAAATTAATCATACTTAAAAATTTTTCAAATTTAAAAATAAAATTACCATTTATAATATTAAAAAAACAATTTAAAATTTTCATCAACTAGTTTAAATAATTTATTTATAAATTTAGAACCTTCAATAATTATAAAAAATTATAAATAAAAAATTTTAACTAAAAAATTCAAAAATGATATTTATTTGATGGACCAGTATTTGCAATAGCCATGTAATAGCAATTATTATAAAAAGTAAAATACTGCAGTAAGTCATGTACAAGACTGAATAGAAGATGTTACTCTACTTGGATTATTTTACTTTCACTAACCCCATGTTAACTCCCACGAGTCTCATCTCATCCTCAAGATGTTCTCCTACTTCCTACCTTATCTCCTTCCATTAGGCCCCTTGTGTGTGGGTCACTTACATATCTTTCTCTCTTGTTTGAGGTCGTTTATATATTTTATAATACAACAACAATCTCCCACCTCCAAATTATTTCATATATTTACACGGTAATCGTTATTATATCGTATCACCATGCAATACCAATACAATTTCATTTTTTTTTTATTTTTTCTTTTATAAATATGAATATGATGATGGTGATCATCATCATCACCATCATCATCAACAGCAACAACAGCAGCAGCATCTTCAAGGGGGCAATACATTTACATTTAGCTAGGTTTTTTTTTCATATTTGAAAATGGAAAAGGAAGGGCAAGACAAGAGTATCAATGCATCAACCATCCCCATGACAATGGAATTAATCCTCGAGTGGGAGATAATTTAACAAATTTTCAAAAATTGGGGATGCTTTGGTCGGGGTATATATTGTCAGTGCAACACCTTCAACATCAGTCAACAACTGACTTGCCAACAATCAAGTTGTGTATTTGGTTGAGAAAAGTTTTGGTGAGTTTCACCGCATTTCTCTTAATTTTTTTTTTTTTTTTTTTTTAAATGAAAATTACTTTAATTTTTCTTTAATTATTTTATTTTTTTTTAAATTTAATTGTGAATTGTTAGATTAATAATTTATTCATAATTTATATTTGTATATTTTTTTTTTAAATATTTAGTTTTGTGTAAAGATGTGAATTTAAATTTTATTTTTTAATTAAACAAGCTAATTTTAAATTAAACAATTATTTAATTTAAAAAAATATAAATTCAAGTTAAATTACGGTTTTTATACATGTCAATGTTTTTAAGTATATCAAGTGCAATCCACTTGATCAGTTTCATCGTGATACATCAAACAACTATATAGGAATTATTGAATTGTTTGATTACACCTTTTCACTCTCGGATAACATTCGTGAAATGCACTTTCCATTATCGTGGCAAACCACATTATTTATTATTATTATTATTCTATAAAAATATATAAAAATAAACAAACAAGTTTAGTAAATAATTCCACTGTCAATGGCAAAGAAAAAAAAATTTAAATAAACAAATAACCGATTAAAGTTAACAAAGAAAATATCATTAGAAGAAAAAAAAAAACGAAAAAAATCATCAATTATTCTTATACTTTTTTTCTTAATCATTTATTGTTTACAGAATTTTTATTAACCTCGAGAAAAGTGCCAACAATCAAGATGACAAGGTGGCTGTTGTTGATGGGTCAGTTAATTCTATAAAATTTTTTTTTTATGATCACATAAATAACATAATTATCATAATTGCAAAAAGAAAAAAATAGTAATTTTTTTTTGTAATTATTATTTTTATAATATCTATATACTTTAATTATTATTTTTAATAATTTATAATATTTCTTCAAACAAATTATTAAATAATGACATTGTTCATTGCGTATATTTTTATTTAAAAATTTATCAAATTAATTTTTGCAATCGAATAAACTCACCAATCATTTTCAACAAATTAAATTTGTTTTTTTTTTTTCATTATTTATAATTTTCATACATCATTGTATAATTATATTTAAGGAATTTACATGTAAATTATTTTCTCAACTTTTCTCATAAGTTAAAAATATAAAAAATGAATAAAAAAAAACCACAACGAGACAATATTTTGCAAGATAGTGTATAACAATGAGCACATTACTAAAGTATCAGTAAAGGGGAAGTTTAAAATACACGTGAGTTAGATGCCGCATCTGATTTCAAGACAAAAACAAAAATTTCGACAAGGGAGAAACGACCAAGTTGTGTTTATGGTGTTTGTATATATAGATATATAAATATATGTGCAGTGGGTACGGGTGAATATGCCAAAACTTTCGTAACATCCTCTAATTAAAATAGGTTGTAGATAAGAGAAAGAGAATTCTCGGTATATTAAAAATAAGAAAAAAAAAAAAAAAAGTAAAAACATCATTGTTACAATGCTACATGTATAATAAGCTGTTTATTTTTTCATGTAGTATTCACGGACTTGTGATGATGGGCATAAAGGTCAAGTGTATAAATTTGCAACAAAAAAAATTTAATTCTAAATTTTTATCATCCTCAAAAAACTTGTCTGTAATTTATTTGCAAGCTTTTTTAAATTTTTGTTTTGATTAATGATATTGCGTAAAGCTTTATCAATTTTGCACTCGAGCATGAATAATATTTTATTTGTTAATTTGAAAATAATAGAAAATTGTTTGAAAGAAAATACGAGAAATAAATTATCCAGATTTTATATAATTGCATGATTCAGTTAACACCTTGAACAATATAGATGAGAAAATTCAGATAAAAGAAACTTGAAGAAGGATCAACATGTTGATGTTATATATTAAATTATGTCAGTGAGAGAAAAATTTAATCGTCACATCACAATGTGTAGATTCGTTCACTAAGTTTGTTAATTTTCTGAACGAAATAGTTTGAAAAAAATTTTCATGACATAACATCCCGTTAACTAATTAACATTGTAAAATTTCAAATGACTTTTCTCACCATTATCATCCGGGTATTACTACGTTTTTTTATCTTTAAAATTATAAACTTGCTATTATTTAATAATGACTAAGTCTCTGATAATATATCTCATAATATTTTTATTATTCAATAAATTTATTCAACACAAATATCAATTTTATTTTATGATTATTTTACAGCCTTGCTGGCCATCACTCGTGGATCATTGGTAAGTTAAAATAATCAATTTAAAAATATTTTTTTTAGTTAATTGATTTTAAAAAGTTTTGTAAAATACACACTGACAATTTAAAAAATATATATGTATAAATAAATAGAGGATATCTATTTTACCTCGAGCGACTCAATTAATTGAATTCGTGATGTTGTTTGCTGGAGAACTTGTGTACAATGTATATCAAGAGACAAAAGATTTTATATCGTGTTTAAAAACATGCCACGATTACTTAAAATCCAATATATAAGATGACAAAGAATTTCACGTGAAACAAATAAGTTCTTCCTGGTTTGTAGGAAAAAAAAAAAATTGTATTTTCACTTGCACAACTTTGTTGGGGGGTATATGAATCGTGTGATCAGTTTGCTGAATCATGTGATGTAATCAATAAAACAACGAGAGGGTGGCTATTAAAAAAAAAAGACAGACACCAGACAGCCAGCATGAGTTTGTGAACAAGAATTGAAGCTTTTTGCGTGTTGCCTAGAGCTATTTGAGATCATTTATTTATTTTTTTTTTTATGTATTTAATTTGTGAAGCTTGTTTATCGATAAATGTTGTCATTGTAATTTTTTATTTTACTAGGCACAAGATGGATACCAGTATCCAGTTCCAAATCCCTCATTTCCTACTGGAACATCAACATCACCAAAACCTGGAACAGACAATTTCCCTGGACAAAATGAAGAGCCTTCAGAAGGCTATCCTCCTGCAACTGGACCACAAGGACCAGCTCAACGACCAAATGATTATCCTGGTTCAAATCAACAACCAGGAGGCTATCCAACTGGTAATCAAGGACCAGCTCAACGACCAGGCAGTCTGCCAAGACCAAACAATCGACCATCTGGTGGTACAAAACGACCAACTCAACAACCTGGTAGTTATCCTGGATCAAATCAACCAACAACTCAACAATCTCTGGTATAAAATTTGATAATTTATATAAGTTTAAAACAAAAAATTTAATTTAATTTAAAACTTTTATGAGTAATAATTTTTTTACAGGGAGAAGATGGTTATAATTATCCAGTTCCAGATAAAAATTTAATCCCAGGTGGGCCAGCCACTTCCCCAAAACCCAATAATGGATATCCTGTAAGCACGACTGATGATTATCCAGCTGGGGGATTACCAGCAGCAACACCCACAGGTCCAAGAGGACGACCGGGTGGTTTTCCAACGGGTGGACAAAATGGTTATCCCAGTGGACGTCCCGGAGGTCAAAGACCTAATGGCAATGCACGTCCAACAACCCAAGGTTAATAATTACTTTTGTGTATTATTATTTTATTTTTATTTTTAAATAGTTTTATTATTATTTATAGACATAATTGAACTTTTTTTCAATTTATTTAAAGGTGGATACCCAGGTGGACAATCAGAAAATGATCAAACTCCATCCAGTGGTTATCCAAGTGGACGACCAGGAAATAACCAAGGCCCATCAACCGGTGGATATCCAAGCAATCAGCCAGGAAATAATCAAGGACCTTCAGAGGGATATCCAAGTGGACGGCCAGGCTCTAACCAAGGCCCATCAAATGGATATCCAAGCGGACGTCCAGGAAATAATCAAGGCCCATCAACTGGTTATCCTGGTAGACAACCAGGCTCTGATCAAGGTACATCAAGTGGATATCCAAGTGGACGTCCAGGAAATAATCAAAGACCATCATCCGGTGGATATCCAAGTGGACAACCAGGAAATAATCAAGGACCATCAACCGGTGGATATCCAAGTGGACAACCAGGAAATAATCAAGGACCTTCAGAGGGATACCCAAGTGGACGGCCAGGCTCTAACCAAGGCCCATCAAATGGATATCCAAGTGGACGCCCAGGAAATAATCAAGGACCTTCAGAGGGATATCCAAGTGGGCAACCAGGTAATAAAATAAATACCTAAAATTAATGTCTTAATTTTTTTTTTTTTTGTATTATTCATATTTTTAAAGCAATAGAGTTGTTAATTTTTTGTTTGTTTTTAGATGGAATTCCAACTGGCGGACAAGGGCCAACAAGTGGATTTCCAAATGGAGGACAAAAGCCATCAGGTGGATTTCCAAACGGCGGACAAGGACCATCCGGTGGTTTTCCAACTGGCGGACAAGGGCCATCCGGTGGTTTTCCAACTGGTGGACAAGGGCCATCCGGTGGTTTTCCAACTGGTGGACAAGGGCCATCTGGTGGTTTTCCAACTGGCGGACAAGGGCCATCCGGTGGTTTTCCAAATGGTGGACAAGGGCCATCAGATGGATTTCCAACTGGAGGACAAGGGCCATCAGGTGGATTTCCAAGTGGAGGACAAGGACCATCAGGTGGTTTTCCAAGTGGAGGAAAAGGCCCATCTGGTGGTTTTCCAGGAGAACAAGATAATGATGATGGCTCTTATGATGATGGTGATTATTCAGCAATTCCCGGTGAACCTGGTCGTGACTATCCAATATTATCTGAAGTACCCGAAACTAGTTTCCGATGTGATGCTCAACAATTCCCCGGATACTATGCTGATATTGAAACTCAATGTCAAGTATTTCACATATGTGCCAACAATAAAACTTACGATTTTCTCTGTCCCAATGGTACAATCTTTCATCAACAATACTTTGTTTGTGTATGGTGGAATCAGTTTGATTGTAATTCAGCAGCAAGTCTTTTTTATTTAAATGAAAATTTATATGACTATTCAATCATGGGATCTGGACAACAGGGACCATCAGGTCCAACCTTCAATGGACAAGGACCACAAGGACCATCAGGTCCAACCTTTAATGGACAAGGACCACAAGGACCATCAGGTCCAACCTTTAATGGACAAGGACCACAAGGACCATCAGGTCCAACTTTTAATGGACAAGGACCACAAGGACCATCAGGACCAACCTTCAATGGGCAAGGACCACAGGGTCCTTCAGGACCAACCTTCAATGGACAAGGACCACAAGGTCCTTCAGGACCAACCTTTAATGGAAAAGGACCACAAGGTCCTTCGGGACCAAGTTATGATGGACAAGGACCACAAGGTCCTTCAGGACCAAGTTATGATGGACAAGGACCACAAGGACCATCAGGACCAAATTATAATGGACAAAGTCCTTTAAGACCTAACGGAGGTAAACGACCTGGTGGACCAGAATATTTAGCTCCATCACCAGCACCTGGTTATCCTCAAGGTCCTGAAAATTCACCAAATTTCCCAACAGCTCAAGGACCTCAATCACCAACTCGTGGACCAGGAAGAAGACCAAGTACACCCCAACAAAATCCTAATAATTATCCAGGTTCAGGAGATCAAGGTTATCCAAATAGACGACCATCAACTCCAACATTTTCACCTGGAACAACGCCATCCGCTCCAGGTTATCCAGATGAAACACCATCATCAACAGATATTCCATTCCCACCACTTGGTCCATCAAAACCAAACCGTGGATATTTGCCTCCACGTGCAGGCTAAATAAATAAGCCATCATTGAATTTATTGCTGACGAAAACCTGCCACAAATACTTAAACAACAAAACGTTGTTGGTATTTAATCTTTGAGTGTAAATAAAAATTTTTTTTACTTGATTTAAAATTATATATATATATAAGCCAAGTGATACAGCCTAACTGTATTAAATTTTAATAATCACAATCTAGAGAATTACAGAATTAATTTTTTATTTTTATAAACATTTTTTCATATGAAAAATGATAATAACAATCGACAAATTTTATTTTGTTTTACAATATAAATATTGTCGTTATTGTTTATCAATCAAGTATTATTTTTTTATACGACATATTTATTTATTAGCCTTTTATTAAAATCATCTCTAGAATAACAACATCGGGTTTCATTTAAAAGTATCAATGAGTTTGCATTATTTATATTCAAAGGTGAAAGTTAAATAGCATAAACCAAGTAAGACTATAATCTCACTCGGCAGACGTCACTTTGAAAATCGCGATATATGCAACTGATTCCCGCTCAACAAAATATTCATATACAGTTAGGCAATATGTAGGCATGACGTAATAATAATAATATTAATAATAATAATTATAATAATAATTATAGTAATTAATATTTTATATAAAAAAAAAAAAAATTATGAATTTTTTTTTTTTTAATTTTTTTAATTTTTTTAACAATGGTTTTAAGACACCTTCGTGGGATGCCATTATGTATATTTTATATGTGAAATAAAAATATGAAAGACATCTTTGCAAATACCTCTGTTTATTACCAATGTATTTATCTTCCTTTATTTTTTTTTATTTTGTTTATTTTATAATCCTCATATCTATAAATCTTTTTATCATTTCAGCAACTCCCTTTTTTTTCTTATTACCGTAATAACTCATTATAATTTTTTTTTTTCTTTCTTTATATATATATTAATTTAAATACAATTAAATTTACAAAAAGATTTTAATATTATATACTAAAACTTAATGAATCCTTTTTTTGTTTTTTGCTGATTTTTTTTTATGATATGTAATTTAAAATAAATAAAATATTCTTGATTGTTTAATCAATAATTTATCTTTTTTTTTTTTTAAATAAAATTAAGACATTTTATTAATTTGGAAGGAAAAAAAAATACATGTATATATAAAGTGATAATATTATTCAACGCATGTAACCTTATGACCTTGTAAATTATAATTTTTGTTAAAAAAATTGCAGAGAAAAAATTATTTCAGATGGATGAGCTGAGTTATTAACTTCACCAATTTATAATTTATTTTAAATATATATTATTGTTGTTGTTTTTAAAATAATTTTAATACCAAATAGATTTTTTCGACATTTAAAAAATATATATATAATTTAAATTGTATACTTAAATTTTAAATTTACATGAAGTGTATATTCTATGCTAAATAGAATATTGGTTTTCCACAACGCTTCTGTCATTCAAATGCGGCCTTGCCAAGACCATAATTACTTCAACGTGTAAGGTCTTATTGGATTTCTGCGGCTATTGCAAACCTCAAAAGTGCATAAAATCCATATTGATGAACTCATAATAGCTGCGTACTTAAAAAACCATAATAATAAACTTTTTTTTTTTCATTAATTTTCTTCTTCAACTGACAAATGTATGAAGTATAGATCATCGAAAGTTCACAATGATCTTTACCAAGCTAATAATTATCATTGTTTAATACATGTAAAAAAATATATTTAAAATCATGTTGTCTATAAAAGTTGACCTTATATCCTAATACTATTGTCAGAACATGTAATGATTATTAAAATTTACAACAACAATAGATAAGACAAAACAATCTGACATTATATAAATTTAAAACAAGAATTAATTTAAATTAATTTTATTATTTTTACATGGATAATCGGCTTAAAATAAAACACTATCTGTCAGAATAACAATTATTCAAGTCCAGTCATTTATAAAATTTTTGTTAGTAAATTTTTAAGTGAGTTTAAAAAAAATTTAAAAAAAAAAAAAAACGGAAGAAGAGAACGGAAACTCTCTAGGATTAAGAGCTACCCGTTTATCTCGCTCTTTTGTAAAAGCTAACTTCACCTCTTGTGACATGTGATTATCTTGAGTCTCTGACGCGTTACAATAAAGAATTATTTTCATTATTATTATACGTGAGAACAATTGTAATTATAAATATAATTGTGTATGTATATTTTAATGTACCAATGACGTTTTCTACTGTACATATTGCATGCGGACCACTGTTGAATTTTTGAAGAACCACTCTAAAGATCTTGTGGATAAATATTATTAAAAAAAAATAGAGAATTGCGGTCATAGGATGAAACAAGTATACCTTGATGTACACAGATGTATCAAAATATAAACATGCTGTTTAGATTTATCACCATAATTGTCTTGAATTATAAAAATATATAAAGAAAATTTACTGAAATTTTTGCCTTTTTAAAACATGATTTATTGACTTAACAAATAACAATTTTTTTAACTTGTTTGATTTTTTTATTTATTGAATAAATTATTATTTTATAAATGAGAAAAAAAATTTAGGTTTCTTGTTGATTTATTTTATGTGTTGTAAGATTTTTTGATGAATTATTTTTTCAAGGTTGAGATAAATTTATTTGAAATAATTTTTGTGCATTTTTGTGCATTTTAGTGCAGTTATTTTATTTATGCAGTTGATAAATAAATAAATTAATATTGACACTGGAAAATAATAAAATTTATACAGTTATAATCTTTTATCTTTGCCTTTGACTTTCGCTTTCATAAATTTTCACATGAAAGTAAAGACATTATTGTTAATAAATTGCATAAGAGTGCATAAATTTATTGTCAATAATTATTGATTATTTATTGTTATTATTCAAGGTTAGTTATTTTAGTTTATTGCATAAATAAGTACGTATTTTAATTGACATAATGCAAAAACAATTACACGAAAAAATCTATTTTTAAATGCAGGATTGAATTTTTAATTTGTAGTTTTTTTTTTCTTTTGCACATCGGCCCGTGCTATGTGCTATTACCCGCGGGCATTATACATTTCACAGACCGTGATGGCAGGAAATAGAAATTATAAATTAAAAATTTGTTCTCATGTTTAAAAATAAACTTTTTCGTATGATTTTTTTTGCATTGGATTCTTCAAAATACCAATTTATTTTTGAGATAAATTTCATTAATAATTAATAAAAAATAACAACCAAAAAAATTATATTTACAAATAAACTTTTTTTATTTTAATTATTAATTTTTCTTTGTTAATCTAAATATTTAATTATCAAAATTAAGGACATTAATAAGTTGACATATTAATTGACTAATTGAAAAAAAAATCAGGAGAAAAAGTTTATTTTTAAAAGCAAGAACGAATTTTGAATTTTTATATTTATTATTTTGCCATCACGGTCCGCGATATGTGTCATTACCTGCGGACATTCCACACGGTAAACACCGTGATGGCAAGTAGAAAAAAATTAACAAATTTTAAATTCATTTCTACGTTTACAAAAAGACTTTTTAGACTTTTTTTTGAATACGGTTGGTTGAATGCACTACCTCAAACATTTCAATATTTAAAAAACAATTCTTCGTACATAAAAAAAGTTATGAGTTTAGAAAAGTAAAGAGAATGGATGAAAAAAAAAAAAAATATAGCCAATTTAACAAGTAAAGAAGATCCTTTCACATTTAGAACAAGATATAGCAAACTAGACAATTACAACTACGAAATACAAGCTTGTGGTTCTCTGGATAGTTCTCATGAATATTCAGATAAATGGTATCTATGTAAAATGGGCTTGATAAAAGCTGTGAATATTCGACAATGCATGTTCTAATCTAAGCTATTGGTTTTCATTGAAAGCCATATACTAATCAACTTGGATTATCTTATTACAATGTGGTAAGATTTTAATACTATTATTACATTATTATATGAAATATACGAGTCACATATCAATATTATATAAAATTAGATTAGAGCTTGCAGCTTACACAAATGTCGTAAATTTTTATATCTCCAAATTCAAATAGCAATTGTTAATTTACATATTGAATTTTTATTTTTTTATACTCAACTAATTTTCAACAATGTTATACATCTATCAGACTTTAAATGAGATTGTTTTTTTATTGTTTTTAATTTTATTATATCTATTATGATTTACTAATGTCATCGGACGACCTCGACCATTATAATTGACCAATAAATAACATCCTCAACGTGACTAATACAACAAAAGGTCAAATTACAAATAAATTAAAAAATTAATATCAAACAATATTAAATAAATAAAAAAAAAATAAATTATATCTTAATTATTTTATTTATAAAATATTTATAATAATAAATGAAATATTATTAATTTTTTTTTATTTTAAATATTTATTGTAAAAGAAAATCAACAAAAGGAAATAATTTCTTTTCAAATTAATCATTAGTAAAAACAAAATTTATTTATTAATAAATTTTTATCATTTAATAATGATATTGAAGAACATTTTATTATTTTTATGTGTTTATAAAATAAATTAAAAAAGAAATGTTTCTTTTTTTTTTTTTCATTGAAAACTTTCTCTATATGCATCAGTCGTGATTCTTGTTTAAATTTACATTCAACTTACACAAAGCTGATCATCCTTGCGCATTGAATTATATATTTATATAAATAAATAAAAGCCATCGATATTGTAAAATAATAATAATAATAATTTACCACAAAGTATATATGTAAAAAGGAAAAGAAAAAAAAATACGAGAAAGATAAAACTGGATCGATTTTATCAGGAGCATTGAATTCACAGTATATATGAAAAAAAAATAAAAAGTGAAGATGAGACATTCACAGAGATTCATATATATAAATATATATTGGTAAAAATGTAATTGAATTTATCAGGTACGCGATAGTATATTGCACCGTGTATAAGAGTCAGATATCGTATTACGTGACGCATTAGAAGAATCCCTCTTTCTATAAATTCTATGGGTGGCAGTATTACGATCTCGCTCAACACTGTAGACAGAAAATACCAGTTGATAAAAAAATAAAAAAAAACAACAATAATATATTATTGTTTTTTTTAAATAATACCAATGTTATAAAGTTCAATGAATCACTCGTCTCGTCGAGCAATAAAATTACAAATTATTATCAAAGAAATATTAAACCACATAAATTTTAATAGCCAGATAAATGTATTTTTTATTTTTTATTTTTTTTATTAATTAAAATATTACATTGTTATTTTTAATCTAGATGTTAATATACATTTTATTATATTTTTTTTTTTGTTTTTATTTAATGTCCATCTCAATATATTGAACGACATAAATCGTAAAATTTTAATGACTCAATAACTCGAGTATTAAAAATATTTATAACTTCATCATTTATACGTTTTTTAAATATTATTAATCTCATATCGAGAATATTTGATTTAAATTTTTCGTAATCATAAATTTTAAATACTTGCTCGACTAAATTTTTAGGGGTCAGTGTCTCATTGGTGTTACTGAAAATATCCTTTGATAAAGCCATTCGTTGATGCTATTAAAAAAAAATGATTTACAAATTATTAATTAGTTAAATTAAATTTATAAATTTTTTACCATTTCATTGAAGAGTTGTTTATTTGTCAGGGTTGAAATGAATTCCCTGTGAATATTTCTAATATCAATCTCAGCTTTTTCTTCAAGGTGGGATAATTTTTGCTTGTAATATTCATAACAATTATTTACTCTATTTCTTTTGTCATTACTTGAACGAATTATTGATTTATAATACTCGTAATTTGCTTTGATTAAATATAATGCATCATCTTTTAATTGATTGTAATCTGACAAATTAACTGCCTCAATATTTTTAACAACATCACGAATTTCCGTAGTACGATTATTCATTTTTAATTTATATGATAACTGAGACTCTTCATTAATGCAAGTGTTTAAAAAATTTTTAGCATCATTCAAGAATAATTCGAACAATAATCTACTAATTTGTAATTTTTTTTTTTCCATCGAGATTTCATTGATTAATTTTATTTTTGTATCGTAATTATTTTCAATTTTTGATACTGTCTCGTTGAGCTTACTGATATTGCAAATATTTAATTCAGAATTATCGGTATTTTTGTGGTAACATGATTCGATAATTGTGTCAAATTCTTTTCGAAGAATTTGTTCATTCTATAATGAAAATAAAAATTTAATTAATAGCATTGTAATGAGCTTTCTTGTGAACAATTATTGATTATGTAAATAAATATTTATACATTGTTAATGTCAATGAGGGAACGTTGGAAATAACCATTTGAATTTTTAATATCTTTTGTTATATTTTCGTGATAATTTTGGGTGAGATTAAATACATCTGTGAAGCAATATACTTTTTCCAAATGAAAATTAGTTCTATTGATAATTATCAATTGATGATTTTCAATAGTTTCATTGACGTATCTATTCATAAAATTTAAAAATTGGTTATATTTTTTAAATATTTCCGAGGGAGCTTCTTTGAACACTCTACTTTCAAAAGAGCTTGCGAAATCCCGACTGAACTTGTGTATATTTTCCTCGACTCGATCACCATTTATCTTTGATTTAAAAAAACAAAAAAAGAGTTTTAATTATTATTTAAAGTAAGCAGAAAAATTGAGTATTAATTTTAGAAAAAGATAAATAATTTTACAATTAATAACTTACGTATTTACAAAGGAAAATTATGAGAATTGATAAAATAATGACACGAGCCATTGTTAAACGATGTGGCTAGTTAAATTATATTAAAATAACTGAATATAAAAATTTATTTCAACGCAGGTTTCATCAATTTTTTATTGGGGAAAAAAATATTTTGTCATTAAATCTATTTCGGTGCTAATGAGGCTCGAACGATTCAAGAAATCATTAGTGTTTTTATTTTTTAATATAAAATTTATTTAGGTCGAAAGTTTATTAAAAATATAAAAAATAATAAAAAATTAATTTATTCAAAAACAAAGGTCGTGTGTTGAGCCGTGAGTTTTTTTAAAATAAATTTATATAAGAAAAAACAAATCGAACAGTGATTAGTTATTTCGAATCGAAATTTTTTAACTATTTTAAAAATAACATTTTTTTTTTAATGACAAATTGATGATGATATTAAATGACCTAGTTGTTTTTGAGGAACAAATCTCCAAATAAAAATAAAAAATTATAGAAACATTTTAATAATCTAAATTTTAAAATTATTAAACTATTTTCGCAATTAAATTTCATTCCTTATGCTGGAAATTTGATCATTTGAATTTATTTTTTCTTTAAAAAACAACTCAACATTGATGGCCTTTGCATATTAAACTGCAAAATTTATTTTTTTTGTTTATCAAATCATAAAAAGATAATAAATAATTTCAATAACTATTTTTTAAAAGATATATATTTATACTTTTCGTTTTATGATAATATTATAAACGACAACAGCTATTAACAAAAAATAAAATAAAATAGAAATATATTAATTTAAAACGACCTAAAATTTGTATTTATTATTTCACTGGAAATTTATAAATACAATCTTAATATTAATATTTTTATGTTTAATCATTGGAGGTCAATCTATTTATATGAAAAAAAAAATGGTGTTAATTATTCACCGTTGTTATCAGTGACGCATTCCACCTACGCACAATATACGGCTTTCCCAATTTTATTTCGGGACAATTTTATCGTTTGATATTATCAATTCTAACTATCATACAGTCAAAATATATTTAAAACTATCGAACTCGTCATAGGAATAACCAATATTGTATATGACTCATATTTTAAATATTTTTATTATCTACGTGTAACTAACAACTGTTCTTTTCAAAAATAAATAAATAAATAAATAATCTTATCAGTTTTTTTTTCACACATACTATTTAAAAAAAAAAATTTAACTAATATTGTATGAATGCCTGAACAGTATTAGTAAACCAAAAAATATTTATATAAAGAACGTTGTCGCATATTTTCTATTCAGTTTTTTTTATGAACACGGACATGCGACACATCAATTTACAATGAGCCGGGTTATTTTTCTATCAGTTGTTTTAATTTTTCTTTGTCATCACGTGAGGATTATAATTTTTTTTCTGTTTTAAATATAATACTGAATTTATTTTATCATAATTACAACTGGATTATTTTTTTTAACTCCAGGTTAATGGTGACAGCAATGATGAAAAAGTTTTCGAGTTTAGTCGTGATTTTTGGAGCGACTTTGACTACAGAGTATTCGTGGATAAAAATGTTACAAAAGAAATGGAAAATTATCGACAAAGTATAAATTTTATAATTGATCATATGGATGAAGATGTTGCAAATCAAAAGAATGGTTTAAATGCGTTTGATGGGGATGACAAATCTTGTTATCAATATGTACATAATACACTCGATATGAAGCACCAATTTATCAAGAACAATATCATCAAGACATACGAATATTTTAAAAGCCATATCAATTATTATGAGGTATAAAAATATCTGTAAAATGATGTTTATTAATTTTATTAATTTATTCTTATAAAAAATTTTTATTCATTATAGAACGATACAATTTATCAACAACAATTTAAAGCAGTTATATATCCATGTTTTCAGAAGAGAAAAAATCTTGCACATTGTGATTTTGATAAAATAAATTCTAAAATTTCTGAAATTGAAAATTATTATTTAAATAAAACAAAATTTATTGATAATATTCTATTAGAAAAAAATAAATTAGATGATTATCGATTAACATTTACATTATTTTCATCTGACATGAATGATTTTTTAAATATTTGTTTAAATTTAAAATCACAAAATGAAGTTTACAAACAAAAACATTATCGTCGTGTTGTTGATCTTGAAGGGACAATTAAAAATATCAAGGATACTGATTTGACGGAATACACTGAATTAAAAAATTATGCATTGTACTTAATTGAGTCTACTTATAATGATTCAGTTTCGAAAAATACAAGAGCTTCTGGTAAAAGAAGTGATTGCGATAAATATTACAAAGAGAAATTATCATATGCTAAAAAAACAACTCAAGATATCATCAACAATAGTTACAGTAAATTTATTAGCACTCTATCAAATGAAGAATCATTCGAAGAAATCGTAAGTTATTATTTACTAACGTCATTTAAAAATATATTTATAATTAATTTGAATAAATTAAATTTGTATTATAATTTTCAGGAGAAACAAATGGATTTATCATTGAGTATTTTCAGTAATTTAAAAGAGACATTTTATTTCCCAAGTTACGTTGAAGAAGTAATGCAAATTCATATATACGAAGATTTTAAATTAAATATTTTTAAATTTAAATTTGAAACGTTTAAAAAATTTATCAATGATAATGCTGTTGATCTTTTCCACGCTTACATTCGTGAGGCATCAAAACTCAATGGATTATGTAATTCAATAATTAAAAATAGTATATTATAATTAAAATTTTAAATAAGGAAAAATATTTTTTTAAAAGTACCATCAGCTAATTTAATATCAGGAAGATCACAAGCATTAATTAAATTTCACAGCAAATTATCAATAATTAAAAATTAAAATCAATAAATATTATTGTAGAGTTAACAGGTAACATTGTATAATCAAATTAAAATATGTACTTTAATAAAAATTAATTTATATATGAAAATTCAACGAGTATTATTGTAAAGTCAGTTAATCAACAATTTTTTTTTTTTATTGCATGTCAGTTTGTAGCTTAGAAAATTACTAGTTTGAAAATATACATCTGCCAATTGTAGCTTTTGATATTCCGAGATATACGTCGACATGAAAATAACCACAGTACCTTTCACACTTTTACCATCAATCTTGACTATAACTATCTCGATACCTATTATTTAATTTATCTCAACTCATTATATAATCGTGCAAACATCATGAAAATAAACAAAATAAATGACTTTTGTAAAAATATATTTAAAAACATCCTTACAACAATTACTAGCAATAGTTTTTTTTTATAATTTTTAATATAAATAAATGACATCATCAAAAAAAGAAAAAAAAAACTGTAAATTACTTGCTGTATAATAATAAAGAAATATAATTTTATTTTTCTATTTTAAATATCTTGACTTTTTAACACTAATCGCGTATAATATATTTATATATATTTATCGTTATAATTATTTTTTAATATTGCGCAAATATTCATGCCAAACCTGTAAAATCAATCATAAAACCAAGGATACTTGATAATATCTTTATTTTGTCAGGTGTAATTGAAGATAAAAATAACAAAGCTTGACTTTTTATAAAAGAACTAGAAAAAGATTGTATAAATGATTATTCACTCAAAAAAAAAAAAATACCAACTTTTATATTAATTTATTATTTTTAAAAAAAATATATAGGTATATTCCAAGATCGTGTAAACATTTCAATCAATTAATTTGATTTATCATCTACAAATAATTGTAAAATAATTCTTAAATAAATAAAGGTCAATTATAAAAAAAAATAAATAAAAAATATTAATTGGATTAATCCATGAATAAATTAATTGCGAGTTTGCAAAATAGGACAAAATATAATAATATAAATAAATTACTTTTAAAATTGATAAATAATTTAATTTTATTTGTTATTTAATAAAATAATTATTACTATTGTTTGTTTATCATCAAACAATATTGTGAAATTGCAAATGAGTTATGTATTGTAATTTTTTATTTTTTTTCATTTGTTAATTAGCTTGAATGAGGGAAAAATTGAGTTCAAAATAATAAAAAATAATAATAAAAGGACCACCTGTAGTGTTTGTTAATATTTTTAATAAATGTTATATATGCCAATTGAACGTGACATGAGATAGAAAAAGAGGAAGAGAGAGAGAATAAATGTGCCAACGACAATATATGAGACTCATCTTTTCCTTATCAAAATCAAAAAATCTACAGCGATGAATCAGCAATGAAGGACGTGACTCGTTGAACATTTTAAATTCTTCAACCAGCTTATAATAATTTGCACTATCAACTATGTTTTTTTTTTTTTTTCTTTTATATATTTTAACATCGTGGGATGATTAATCCGCCTGGAATTAAAATTTTTATTTGTATTATTATATTATTTTTGTTACTTGAAAATTCCAAATGTAATTGTGTAAATTCAATATAGCATTTGAATTTATATTATTGACCTTTTGCCACATCTTGATTACCAAATTTGTCCATTCTTGAAATTCCAGATGACATTCCACAGATACCCCAAGACACCAAGACATCAAGAGAGCTCAATCGATTTTAGATATAGCACCCTCTAAAGTGCTTGAGATAAAAAAATAAAAATAAATAAAAAAAAAATAGATAAAATTAAGCTACAGCAAGCTACAGTGTTATCTCATTGAGAAAATTTTACATCTTGAAATTGGAATTAGATTATCTTGATTAAGTTAAAGCTACTCTAATAAATGAGCTTTAAATTTATCCCCAAAATATAATTATCCTCAAAGTTAAATCAATAAATTTAAAAAATAAATATAAATATTTTATACATTTATATTCAAGCTTTATTATTTTTCAAATTTTTGGAATTTTGCCATGAAAATTAAAACAGCAATGAATGCAAAAATTTTTCATTCAACACCTATTAAAATTAATTATTAATTAAAAATACACATCAGCAAATTTTATTATTCAATAATAATAATTTAACCATGTGATATTTTTACACATGATAAAAGAATTTTTTAATATTACAAACAATAAATTTAAAATTTAAAAAACAAAAAAATAATAGTTAAATAAATTTAATAACAAAACCCATTTGTTTTATCTTTATTCACACTTCTGTACAAACATATTTTACATAAAAAGTTTATATATGGGGATGTATCTACACTTTGAGTAAAAGACACTCAATAAAATAATAATTAATAACTTTTTTTTTTTTTTTTTTCGTGTATAATATATATTTCATTAATTAATGATAAATCTCCCGAGATAAGAAAAACAATAGTTATCAAAAAAAACGAAACAATGAAAATCCGTCTGAGTAAAAATTGTCTCTTGGCAGTGAAATCAAGCTAACAACTTGAATTTGTTGAAAAGTTTAAAAAAAAAACCAACAATCGATGGTGGAATTGGCCAATAAAATTCAGTTCACTTTGAGATCATTAATAATCCTCGAAATTATTATTGATAATTATCCCTATTTTTTTTTATGTTGTTTATGGCTTTTATTATTGCTTAATGACCAATTGTAAAATTTAAAATTAACATTGAAATATATAATAAAAATTTTTCATTGTTTATGCATTTTTTTTTTTTGTTCATTTGTAAGATAATATTATTTTTATTTTATATATTTCCCTGCGATCTTGAATTTATTTAATTTTTTTTTTAATTAGTAACATTATTTTTATTATGTTGTTACTTAATACATCAAGTATTAATTAAACTTTGATCCTTTTTTTTTTTTAATAATAATTAACATTAGTTGAAAATATTTATATCATTAATAATAAAAACAAGCTATGACTTAAGATTAAATTGAGTAATGTCAGATAGTTTTTTAATTTTTTTTTATAATTGACAAAATCGAAATAAAAAAAAAAGCTGGTTTAGATCGTTGTGTTGTTGTTAAAATACATTTTTTTAATAATAAAAACATCCCTAAAAAATGAGACTAATCTGCATGCAAATATTTGTAGCATTTGGGTATTTTTGTGTTTTAAATATTTTTTAAATTGAACCTACATTCGACGCATTTGTAAATATAACAAAATTTAATCTCGTAGATTCGAAACAATTCCTCGCTTTATCTTTTTTTTATGTTTTTTTTATTTTATATATTTTTTTTTTTTTGTATAACTTTTTTATTTTTTTTTACTTTGCTACTTATTGCTATTTGATGAAACTTAAATAATTAATTGTATATCCATCTACATAAGTAACATTGACGATACTGGCCAGTTTAAATTTTTCAAAAATTTTTTTAATAAAAATAAAGAAAATTAAAAATATTTAACACTGGTTAATTGTTTTTTTTTTTTTTTATATAAATATTTCAAAATCCTTTGTATAACATGAACCCAAATTACATCAACTTAAAAATAAAAAATAATTTTTATTATTAATTATTATATTTAAATATAAAAAATAAAAACTAAATTTTATCAGCCAAATAATTATTATGTCATCTAGGATTTTCTTTTCAATTGCAAACAAAATGAAAAAAAAAATGATTAAAAAAAAATAAAATATTAAGAAAAAAAAATCCTCATGATATACTCGTGTTTGTTTATGAGCAATGTTGAGTATTATTTCAACCCCATTTGGCGGCAACAGTATAAAGCGACCTGAGTAATTCAAGTGCCCTTGCATCAGACACAACATTATCATCAACAATATCATCACTATCATTATAATTAATTAATGCATCATCAACATTTGTTTTAATTCTTTTTAATTGTTTACTACTACGAAATGTTGTAACAATTGGTTCAGTTGATGTTGTTGATATACTTGTTGTTTTAATTTGTGTATCATCAATAACAATTGGTGATAAATTAACACGATTAATATCAGCTACTATTTCTCGTGATTCATCATCACCAAATTTACTAACTGGCATTTTTAATAGTTCATTTAATAATTCATTTTTTTCTTCTTCTTTTGTTTTATTCATTGGTCCACTACAATGACTTATCAACAACAATACTAATTGTCTAACAGTAACATCTTTATCAGCTGTTTTCATTATTTTCATTAATGTCGCTGAACTTGTATCATTTAAATTACCAAACATTTCTTTAGCCTGTAACATTTCATTTTCTATTGTACTATTATTATTATCATTTAATTTTTTATTTATTGTTTTAGTTATTGAATACAATGCACCACTTTGTTTATTATTATTCGTTGTTATTGATGATGTTATTGTTGTTGTTGATTTTGTTGTATAAATTGGTGATGATGGTGTTGCTGTATTTAAATTATCAAGTAATGAAAATGATGTTGGTGTATCAGTTTCAGTTGCAGCCCATTCTAATGGTGTTGATGATTCAAAATTATTATTTATATTATAATTATTATCATTAATATATTGTTTCGAATTACGTGAATTAATACTGTTTGTGGCATCTGTTACTAAATTATCAAAATTTGTTGTTATTGATGTATGAGTTGTTGGATCATTGCTTATATTTTCAACACTTGTTGTTTTAATATTATTATTTGATGATGTTAACTCATGATTAATATGATTTGGATCAACAAATACATTTGTTTCCCATAACTCTGTTACTGGTGATGATGTCCAATGATTATTTATTCTATTTTCAATATCTTCATTTGTTAATTTATCATTTATATTATTATTATTATTATTTATTGGATTTGTTGATTGTGATGATACTTGAGTTATAAAATTGTTATTTGGTTTATCTAATGAATATTTTTGTGTACTTGCATAATTATAATTTTTATAATTTGAATAAATACTATTTGCTGTTACAAGTGATTCACTGTCATCATCATTATCCTGTTTATCTGGTATAATTGTTGTTGTATCATAATAACGTATTCTAAATGGTACCGTTGTTGTTCTTGGTAAATCTGTTGTTGTTGGTATGTCTGTTGTTGTTTTTATAAATTCAGTTGTTAATTCTTCACGTCGATGATTTGGTGGAAATGTTTCTTCATATGATGATGGTGTTGATGATGCAACATAATTATCATGAATTGGATTTGAATTATCTGGTTTAACATATTGACCATATGGCTGATATGATGTTGAATTTTTTAATAATTTACCAACACGATTATTTTCATCTGGTAAATAATCAGGTTGATAATAATTATCAGCATCATTACCAGATGGTCCACTGAGATTTTGTATTTCATTACCATTTGATGAATCAAATGCTTGATTAATTGCTGATGCAAAATCATCAGATGGTGGATCTAAATAATCACGTGTATTTTCAATTGATGCTTGTGTTGTTGTTACTGCTGCTGCTGCTGGTAAATTTACATCAGAATATGTTAATGATGTTGTATAATAACCAAATCCACCGTCATCTGTTGTTGTTGGAATTTCAGTTGTTGTTGGATTACCAATATTTCTTCTTGGTCCAATAAAATCTTCTGAAAAATCTAATACTTCATCTTTTTCTTTAGTCACTGATGGATAATCATCAGATGTTGTTGGATAAATTTCAGTTGTCATTGCTGTAAATGTCGTTGTCTCATCAATATTATTATCAATAAAAGTTGGCTCTGTTGGTCGTATTTCAGTTAATATTTTTTTAAATGTTTCAGGATCTTGTAAATATGCTGACAATGCATGAGTAAACACTTGTGCAAGTTCACGTAATTTTGTATTATTTGTTCTTCTATTTAAACCAGCAACTGGTCCTTCACTTTGTTGTATATCTAAATCATCATCATCATCGTTATCATCATTATCATCTTCACCATCATTACTTTCACTATTATTATTATTATCAATTGATGATGCATTTTTTAAAACATCAATTGCATCATTTAAATTAAATAATTCAGTGTATGAATTAATTGTATGTTGAGTTAATATATTTGTTGGCAGCTCAGCAGAGGTATTATTTTTTTGTATTAATTTATCATTTTGATTAGCTTGATTAAGATCATCTGTTTCATTAATTTTTTCACTACTATTTTGAGCAAAATATAATGCCAATGAGTGTAACGTTGCTGGACTTGATGAATGTGGTATTGTTAAACCATCACGATTAGCATTATTTGATATAATTGTTGGCATTGTACCTTCCAATCCTTTCAATGATTTCAGCATATTTAATGCATGCTCTTTTTCCAATGATGAATTTGGTGGTGTTGATTTTTTTGGCAAATAAAGTTGTTGATTTGTTCCAACTTCTGGCAAATATGCTGGACTACCTTTAAATGTACTAACTGTACTTGGTATTGAATTTTGTAATTTAGCAATTGGCTTTGGTCCATTTTTATACTGCAATATACCAGTAAATGTTGGCACTGTTGCTGTATATGTCGGTGGTTTTTGTGTTGTTGTTGTCGTTGATGATGATGAAGAAGTTATATATGCATAATTTTTAGTAAATGGTACATATGGAGTTGTTGTTGATTGTTGTATTTTACCATTTTTATATGTTATACTTGTATCATATGTTTTTGAATTTTTAGTATTATTAATATTTTGTTGATTAAAATGTTGATAATTTTTTAATGGTTTTTCAGTTGTTGATATAATATTATTTTTTCGTAAATTTGTATTTATTTTAACAGTACTTTTTGATGGTTGACGTACTTGATTAATTTTTTCATCATTAATAAGATCATGTGATTGTGTTGTACCAAGTGAATTTTGATCATAATTATTATTATTTATTAATTTATCATTTTGATATTTAACAATTGGTTGAGTTGGATTACCAGCTGTTTGTCCAACATAACTTTCTTGTAATAATGGACGTAGTGTTGTTGTTGTTGTTGTTGTTAATGGTAAACGTGAAAATTCATTATATTTTTGTATTTTTTCAAATGTATTATATGTCTTTGAATTAGCATAAGTTTGTGGTGGTGTTATGAGTGATATTGTACTTGCTTCCGTAAAGTCACTTGGCGTAGTCTCCGCCCGTTCTGTGTAAGTAGAACCTGGTGTTGATGTACCTTGATAGTTTCTTATTATGTCTGTTGTAAATACAGGCACCATTGTCGTTGCTGCTGTTTGTTTAAAATCAGGATATACTGTTCGCAAATCTTGATGTGTTTTACGATAATTTTGTGTCGTTACGTATGGTATTGCAGTACTTTTTTGTTCTTTATTTTTATTTCCATAATAATAATTATTATTTGTATTAGTTGGTTCAGTTGTTGTTGTTGTTGTTGTTCGTGGTTTGAAAATTGGATTAAATGTCGAGTGTGGAAAATCAGGTATTTGTTCTCTTGGCTTTAATATATTTTGTGGTGTATTTTGATTTATAATATTTTTACGTGTTGTTGATGATACTGTTATACGATTTATATTATTATTATTATTATTATTATTATTGTAGTATGAATTAAATTGATCATTGTATTGTTTATTGTAACGATTTCTTTGTGATACAAATGCTGATGTTTCAGCTGGTTGTTGATACTCTTTAATTGGACTTGGTGTACTTGTTCTAAATGTTGTTGTTTCAATATATGCTGGTGTTCCACGATTAACATCATCATCATTATTATTATTATTATAATTATCTTGATATTGATTTTTTCGTGATTTCGATTGTCTTAAATTTTCACGTAATGTTGTTGTTGAATGATAATTATCATTATTATCATTATTATCATTATTTTGTTGTTGTTCTTGTTGTTGCTGTGATGAATATTTATTATTACCTCTTTGTTCGTAATTGTTAAATTTGTCATTTTTATTATCGTCATTTATTAATTGATTGTTATAATAATTTTTATTACGTGAATTATTTGTTTCTGTTTTATCTGTTAATTTATTATTTTTATTGATAATTGTATCGTCATTTATTTTATTCAATTGTTGTTTGTTATTTAATCTTTTATTTGTTTGTTGTTGTTGCTGTTGATTGTTATTATTATAATTATTTTTATTATATTCACGTTGTTCTGTACCAGGCAATTGATTTCTTGATACTTGAGAATAATTATTATTATCATTATTATCTCTTGTAACACCCTGTTTACCACCAGAATTTTGTTGTGGATATTGATTATTATTATTATCAGTATTATCATTACCAAAACGATGAAATTCAGAATTCATACGTTTTTTATCAGCACGTTTACGTTCATCCTTGGCAAGTTGTTCAGCGCTTTGTTCATATAACTCAGCTGATTTACTGCAATCAACTTTAAACCACCAGTCACATATTAATTGTGATTGTTGAAATATTGTACCATTTGGACATAAAAATGATGTCTTACGACCATTGTCACAGATATGGAATACCTAGAATTAATAAAATTATCTTTTTTCATTTTTTTTCTAATATCTTATGAATATAATTAAAATTTAAATTAAATAAAAAAATAAAAAATATAAATGCTGTATAATAATTTTACAGACTTGTTTTTATTTATAATATGTTTATTATTTTTTTACTTTTGTTTTTGTATTATACCTGACAATTTGTCTCAGTATCACCATAATAACCATCCTTGTGTTGCTTGCAATTAAACTTTGTCGGTGGTATTGATGTCAACATTGGAAAATCAACACCTGGCTGACCCTTATCTACATGCAAAATAAATTAAAATAAATTAACAAAAACAAAATAATACATGTATTTAAAAAATAAATAAACAAGTACCAGCTCCCTTCAGCCACTCCTTTAAAAGTTCCTCATTTCCAAAAAATACTAAGATCAAAATATTGTTAATCAAAAAGCCATTAGTATTATTATAATATTATTATAATTTTAGTATATTTAAATTACGAAAATTAAAAGCCAATTAATATGATAATTAAATAGTATAGTTAGATTATTGTTAGTTTTATTATAATGAACCTTGATAAACTTGGTACTCGCCATTCTCTTCTGATGGTGCTAATCTTTTGACAACTTTACTAAGATTATCAATATCATCTTCAGTTGCTTCGAGACTTTCCAAATCCAATTCACTCAATAATTCCGGAAGTCTAGCTCCTCTTTCATTTTCAGTTATCTATAATTAATTACAATAATATATTTTAATTTTATCAATATATATTCAATTAATCAAAGTCTTGTTGTATCAATGAATTTGCATAAAATAATAATTTTCAATATACATTTATGTGTATTGTATAATCAGGTAAACATAACAAAACAGTGTTTAATTAATCACAATTCAATTGGCAATGTACAAAGTGAACAAAGTTTGTGTTTGGTCAATTGTCCAGATGTGACATGCCAACCAAGTGACGTACAATGTGTTATAACACAAGTTAAATATATTTAATTTACAATTCATTGGACTTCAAAGATAACACTTGTTTAAATAATCTTCTACTTTAATTTATAAGAAACTTAAAAAAATAATTTATCCATTCTTTTCTTTTATTTTGGGTTAATTTATTTATATTGTTGTTGTTGATTTTTTTTTATATATTATATTTTTTTTTAAAAACAAACTTTCATTGAGCCAATTAATGATGGGGTCTTTTCATGAAAGTGAAATTCACGTTTACTTTCTCTGTGTATATATTTTTCAACTTCCTTGAATTATTGAAGATGATTTTGATTGGCAATTCTGTGAATGATGAATGAGTCAGTAGTATTTAATTTAATTAATTTTTTTTTTATAATTTAAGAATCGTTTAAAGTTTATTCTCATTAGATTTATTTTTAAAAAATATATAATAAATTGTAAAAGAATTATATGTAATTATTAATTTAAAATTAATAAATATATTTTATTATTAATATTGTATATTGTTTTTTACAAATAATTGAATATCTTTTTTTTTTTACTTTTTGTAATACTAAAACTTGATTATTGTGAAAGCAAGTTTATTTATTTTTAAAAGATGGTTCAAGTATTTTTGTATATACATTTGTTGATGACAAGTAAATACAAGTAGTCAAGTTTTAAAAATAATCCTCAGTCTTTATTCAATGAATAATAAACACTATTTTAAATTTAAAAAAAATAAAAAAAATTACTTGTTACATCAAAGAGCAACAGACAGGTATTAAAAAAAAGTTTTTTAAATAAATTAATATAAAAGCACTTTTATCAAAATTTAATTAAATATATTTTATCGTGATATTGATTTGACGCAAACAAACAATACCCATCTTATGAAAAAATAAAAAAAAATAACCCTTGTTTACAAAATGAAAAAATAAATAAAATAAATAAAGGGATATTGAATTTCTTTTGAGAGATAAAATCAATTGAACATCATGAAAATAAGGAAACAACAAGTATTTTTTTTTTTTTTTTAAATATACAGATCCTGTTTTCTAATGTTTATTGTAAATTTATTTATATATAGGAAAGAAATTCCAGTGAGTTTATCAGCTCGAATATAATACATATAGATTTTAAGTAAATATATGTACAACTGATGAGTATTGCGATAAAATGAATACCAATACACATATGGAACACGTGATATTTCTTGTTAAATAATATCAAAAAAATAAAAATATAAAATACAACTTGGTTATTTATATTTTTAACATGACATTCAATGAAGATGAAATTCAACATTAAACAACATTTCAAACATTTAGCAATATCATTTCGCTCCAATTTTATGTTCGATGAGGCTGAGCTCTCAAGGCCTTTTATAAACTTCAACATTATCATCATTGACTCGAGTTAAAGCTAAGGGAAAGGCAAAATCCGAATTTATCAATTGTCCTCAATGAATGTCAAAATAAAATTTATATTTTTCTTATCAAAAAAATACTCAAAGTATATTATTTTGTAATTATTTTTTTATATTTTTTAAATTGTCATTTTGTTTTGTCAATAAAAAATAATATTATGTAATTTAAATTTCATTTTGTATCTTTTAAAAATTATAAGTGAATTTTGATTTAATTTTTTTGGTTCATTTATTAATGTTATTTTGTCAATGAAATATTCAAGGAATTTTTTTTTATAAATAATAAATATAATATCAGTATAAATTTAGCAAGTAGAAAAATTACAATGAGATGTGACTTTAGTGAAAGTAGGATGTGCACAACTATGGTATATTGCTTCTCTTCGAAAAACAAGAAGAAAAAAATATAAAAAAAAAAATATGTTGATACTCCTCTGAGTTTTATTAGCACTTGGTGTAATAAAGTTACATAAAAAAAATTGTTAAAAGTAAAAAAAATGTGGTAGAAAAAAATAAAAGTATGTTCACATTTTCATGAGTTATAATAATAACATACTGATATATAAATTATGAAAGAGAATATGTTGATTTAATTACATATATTCTACTTAGAATTAAATTTTCAATGAGATAAAATATAAATGAATATAATAATTATAAAATTTTAATTAATATGATTATATTAATTGAATAATAAACATATTTTAAGAATTAAATTATTATTATTTACTGTAATTATTTATTTTTAAAAAATAATTATTAATATAATTAGTTGAATATAAAAATATGTTGATTATCATAAATGTATTAATTGCTGATTTGAATTTGTATTGGGAATTGAATTGTTGGTTTTAGTAAAACCACTGGGGTGGCTTGTCAATGTCGTTTGTAAATCAGAATCAACAAATACAATTTGCATGAAATATACAGATACACAAAGTGCAATCAATCAATTTTAAAAAAATAAATAATAAATCAAAATTTATTACAGTTATTTCCATAATTTTAAAATTGATTTTAACAATAATTTCAAAAACGAGGCAATAAAAAAAACAAGTAGTTCGAGCAAAATTGATCAGCCCTCTTTCCAGTGTCTTACTAATTTTGCCGTTACTACTTTTTTAGTAGCTACATTCTTTAGCTTATAAAATCCGGATGATAATATTTTTAAAAAACGCATTGGAACGTTAAAAAATAAATAATAATAAGAGAGAATTAACACACCGTGTGATATATGAGTTAAATGATCGTTAAATCGATAAAGTCATAAAAGGTGTTTATAAAAAAAAAAAATATGTGTATGTGTTAACCGACAATTTCTTGGCAGATGAGTGTAAAAAAAAAAAAAATTTTTTCATCTTTATATGGAAGGGATAAAAATATAGTCTTGGATAAAATCCATTTGCCACAGGCTATTTTGAATTGCACGAAAAAACATCAAGATAGAAAAAAAAAAAAAAATTTCTAGGTTGAATAACATCCTGTTAAGTGTCCTTTGGGAAGTATCATTACTTAATGTAAGTTGACTTTACATCAGTACTTTTAGTCATTTTATTTATTATTAAATAAAACTTATTTTTTTTTTTTTTTTATTTTTCATTAAATATCGACATAAAGTTTTTAGTATATATAGAAATATACAGTAGGTAAATAAACTGAAATGTATTTCGAAAGGTTTCTATATGAACAAGAAACCCTTTAAAATCAAATAAAATTTTAAGTAACTTTTTAAACTACTTGCAAAGATGGAAATAAAAAAAAAAGCTTAATTTTTTTCTTCTCTTTACACAATTTTTATTTTATTTTTTTATTAGCTTGTTATTACTGTTGTTGTTGTTATTATTATATTTTTTTTTCGTTGTAGTTTTATATGTTTGGTAATGAAACTACTTTTCAAGTGTACAAGTTTTCTTTGGCTATTAGAAATATACATAATTTCTACCTGAGAAATCCTGGCTTATACATGGTATTTTTGTTTTTAGTATACGACTAAAGTTCTTCACTCTTCCCACAATGTTCAATATATATTTTTGAAAATTTAATAGCACAATTATTATGTAAAATATTATGTAAAATTAAAAGTTTTACATGGTTATTAATAAACATAAACATGAACATCTTTTATAATATTATCAATTTTTTCTTATTTTATTTTTTTTATTTTTTTGAGCTTGCATATTACATGATTCATCAATCATTTTTTTTTTTCTACAACAAGCAAATTTATAAAACGATGACAAGTATTGAGAAAATAAATAATACATTTATGCCAAAGTATTATTGATTATGAATGATTACATAGTTAATATTAAATAAATAATTTTTGAAAGTGAATGATATCAAAAAATCTTGTTTTATTTTTATACACATATTTTTCAATTGAAGATGAACAGATAATATCAAAAACAAGAAAGTTTTACTTTAAATTTTTGATTTGTCATTGTTCGTGTATTACAATAATCATGATGATTATTTAAATCAGATAAATAAAAAAATTTTACATCAACAACAAGTTATAGTAAATTAAATATATTTAAAATATAAAAAAATAAAAATTTTCATAAAACAATAGCTCATCCAAATTGGATTGTAAACTGTCATTTAAATTACTTGTTTCTTTTTTTTTTATTAATCTGTTGAGCTATTGACTTTTAAATCGACTGCTGCTGACGAATGAAAAAATAAAAAAAAATAACAAAACAAACAAAAGAAAATTGGAAAATGGTAATAAAAAAATAAAAAAAAATATATGTAGAATAAAATCCCAAAGGACAGGTAAAATTGGGTACAACTTTTTGCTGGCTGGTGATGTGTATAGGTGTGTAGAATGAAATTGAAGGACACAATAGCGTAACGATGAACTCGAGCGTTACAATGTTACAGAACAATACGAGTATGTGTATAGATGATTTTATATAAAAGTGTTTTAAAAATGTAGTAGTTGAATAAGTTTAAGAAAGACAGATTGTCTATAGCCTATAGGTGAGTGCTGATATTTTTATATCCATGTATATAAATAGAATATTATAGATATATAGTGTGATAAAGAATAACCACTGAGAAAATTCACTTGAGAGTTGAGACAGATTTATATATATATATTTAAGGTAGATGCACCAAGTGCAGGATGTCGATGAACACAGCTGCAAAGCAGTTGCAGACAATGTCGAATGAAATTGCTAAAATGAAATTTATATTTTTTTTTCTTTTATTATTTATCATTCACCCTCGAATACATTTTTTGTTATATACTTTTAATATTATCATATTGTATTTTTTTTTTTATTTTTTAAATTTGTTTTACTTTGACATCGCAATCACGAAAAGATCAAATATTTTACAAGTGTGTATATACAAATACAGAATAGTGAATATGCTTCTAAAAAATATATATTTTTTTTTTTTCTACACTGTTGACATGAATGTGGCAAAATTAAAAAAAAAAAAAAAATATTTAAATAAAACCAACTTTAACAAACAAACTGAGAGGGAAAATAAAAATGTAAAAAATTTTTTTTTTAAACCAGCAAATTCGTGGGGTGCATATGAATGTAAAAACCACACAAAAATTGTTTTTTTTTTTAATATTTGATTTTTCGTTTTATAGAAGGATGTGGATAATAAAAAAAAAATATTTATTTTCATATGAAAAAAATTGAAATTTAAATTAATGAGTGAAATATGAAAATTAAATAAATTTTTACCGATGATTTTATATATTTTTAGTTTATTATTGATTTTTTAAATGAAAATAAAAAAAATAGAGTAAAAAAGTAAATTGAATTGTTCATTGAAGTGTATTTTCTATTATCCCTTAAATTTATTTATCTCACTGTATAGCCAGATTGAACAATGATTCATTTTCTTTTGTTCAGAAAATTGACTCAATGTGATTACTTGTCTCTGGGGGTTGGTTGACACCCTCCCTCTTAATTTTTTTTTTCATTTTTTTTTGTTTCTTTCTTCCCTAATTTTAAGTCTGATAATTTTTATTTTTTTATTTCATTTTATCTTTCTGTCTTTAAAACACATCAATATAATACCCCATTGCATCATTCGACAATTCAGAATTCACCATTGTCTTGCCAATCTGATCAGGACCACACCGGAAGTGCCAACGCTTTGCCAATGCGATAAGGTAAATCTACCAAGTGAAAAAAAAAAAAAAAATAGACGGACGTGACCGCCTCCTCATTCGTTCTATCTCAACCTGTACCTCGATACTTAATTCTTCTTCTTCTTCAATGAAAAAAAAGGAGAGAAAAAAATTGCACTTATAATAATGGAAAAGCAAAAAAATAAATAAATAAATTATGACGTTGTGAAGAAGCAAATTCTTTATTACGAGAAACAAAGAATGATGATGATATTGACCTGAATTGAAATTTGAAAGAGTTAATTGAATAAAGAAATTTTTTTTTTATTTGGATGATTAGATCATTCGGGATTCACAAATGAAAGTAACAAATAAATAATTATTATTTTAAAAAATATATATGCTTACCTTAGTCTCACAATTTGCCGACCTCAGTGTGACCGCAATTATCCCTGAAAATAATAAAATAAATATAATAAATTAAAAACAAATAGATATTATAATTGAATTTTTTTTTTACAAAATTAGATAAATATTTATTCAATGAGATATTGTAAATATCAAATTTATATATGATAAATATGTTGATAATATTTTAATAAAATATTCATCAATTCAAAATATTTTTTGCAGAGATTTTTGTGAATAATATTTTATTAAATAACAAATTATAGAATTTTAGTTTGAAAATTGTTTAAAATACAAATAAAATGTTAAAGTAAATATATTATTTTATAAATTAATAATATATTTTAGTTGTAGATGAAAATATCGTTATTAAATTTCGTCAAAGGAGAAAAGTTTCATATGACCATGTCAATAATTTTCAAGTTTTGAAATTTAGTTGGAAAATTTTGAGGTCAAACGGAATATTTAACAAAGAACATGCCATGTAATATAACATATGCAATTATTGACTTTGTCAAAATTTTATTCACTATAAGTAATCATAGAAAAAAAAAAAAAAAGAATGAATCATAATTTTTTTTGTAAATTTTAATTTTCAAAATTTCATTTTTAAATTTAGCCATTAATAACCAGATTAAAAATAAAAAAAATTATAAAAAGTCATTAAAAATAAGACAGAAATATAATATACATTTTTCTATTTTTTTTTTTCGTTAGTATATTTGAATATGAGAAAATATAAGAAGAAAAAAAAGGGAGAAAAATATGGTACTTATCTTGGAGGTTGATGTAGGTTTATTACTGACAGAAACGCATAATACAAACGTGAAAAAATGAAATAGAAAGTTTTTTAGATTCCTTGACGTTTAGTTATTACATGCATTTATGTTTAAAAAAAAAATTCCAAATAATATTTTTATTATTTAAACTAAAACTCAAGTGTAATTAAAGCTATGATTTAATTATTTTATATTTTTTTTAAATTAAAAAATTAAGCAATATTTGTGTCAAATAAATTTATATATAAATTTTGTTAAATTACAATAGATAAAAGCGGGTGTATTTAACATTTGGGTATTAAACCTTAACAAGACTTTACAATACAGCCAATGATATCGCGGTTTTTGGGTAAATACAAGTTTCTAGGTATACATTGTATACACCTGAACTAGAAATACGTACGTGTGGTTTTCAAGAAGGTTTAACAATGCTCAACCCCCCAAGGCACAAAGTTTAATATCTGTTACAGACAATGTAATTATCCAATTCAAACTTAATTGAGTATCTAAAATACATATATACTTGACATTTTAAGCCAATTAATAATATAAATTATGTTTTTTTATTGTTTTAAAAAAATTAAAATTTTACATGTATTTAACTAGATAAATTAAAAAAATATATAATTAAAATTAAATAATAAATAATTTTATTTAAATTGTATTGTAAAATTAATAATAACTAATTAAATTTTTTTTTTTTTTTTTAATTAAAACAAGAGTAGATAGGATATCCTCGAGCTAATTTTTTTAATTTTAATTTTTTTTCATAGATGTAGTTAAATGTGAAAAAAAAAAAAAAAAAGGAAGTGTAAATTAGAAAAAGGAAATGCATTGGTGACAGTAGCAGAACAAAACATTAAAACTTGTATTTCATCGTCGTTTGATAATTAACTTCTTTCAAATGCCATTACTCTGGTAAATTTACGAGACATATAGTCGAGACAAATGGTATTAACTGAGACGAGTGCTGACTTTAGCTAGTGTTTGTATTTGTAACGGTACAAGATATCTAGCTTGTTTTTTATTCTTGGCATCAAGTAGATCCTAGAGATAAATTGAATTCATTTGTTCTATCTCTGACTGAAGCAAAGGAAGGGTCACGCACGTCGACTCTTCCTTCCGTTTTTCTTTGTGTGAGTGCGGGTATAATATACAGTGTGTACTTGATTTAAATACCACATGGTAAATTGTTCTCTTTTTTTTTGTGTTTTTAATTTTTTTTTTAACACTATCATTTCTTGACGGAGGCATAAAAAGTACTTGTCTTTTTTTTGTTTTTTTTTTGTTAATTGTTGTCTACAAATATTGTTAATTATAATTTTCATTTTAAAAAATTACTTAAAATTATATTTGAATTTATTTTTTATCTATTTTATATGTTGTTTATAATTTCAATTAATTTATTTTAATATTTAATAAATGATTTTCTTTTTTAAATAACAAATTTCATTTAAATTTTTCATATATTTTTTAAATTGATAATAAATTTTAATTATAAACCAAAAATATATATTATCAAGAGGATGAAAGAATTTATAAAATGAAAAAAAAATAAAACAATTCAATCATAGCTTTGTTGATGTCATTGAATATTGAATTTTATTTTTTCGAGTGATTGAATAAAGTACATCAACATTTTTTATATTTCATACAATATTATAAATATGGAAATTGAAAATTTTAAAACTCAAAATATATACCAGTGTTATAACCATGCAATTTTTTTGGATTTATTTATTTCAAAATATAATATTGATACGATGGTTTTAACAATTTCAATTTGCAAAGTGCAACCAAGTGTTACAATCCCATTGTTTATTTTATTTTTTATTTTTCATTTTCCATTTTCCATTCGTGTCCATCTGAATTTTCTTATTTTTATTTTCAAATGAAACATTTCTTTTATTCCTTTGCTGCTTTTTTTATATTCTGTTTATTTTTATTTTTATTTTTATTACTATTATTATCAACTTACCCTCGTAGAATATCCTATTACATGCTTCTGATCTTTCTAGATAGGATCTAAAAAGATACTATGAAGCAAATTTTTATCTCAATTCTCAAAATAAAACTATTTTATTTTCTTGTTTCATTTATATCGTTCATTAAATAATTTAATGTAATTTTATGTTTTTTTAATTTTTTGTAAATTAAATTTTTTTAATATGTACATTAAAATTTAATTGGTTTTTATTTTTGAGTAGTTTATTTAATGTTTTATTAATTACTTTTTATAATTGAAAAATTTATTGTTAAGTGTTTGATCGATGAATTATTAAATACTTTTATTTGTCATATTTTTTTTTTCATTTATAAAAAAGTTGAATAATTAGCTGACAGGTTCATCACCCTGACCATCAGGATTTTGCTACAACTATTTACCATTATCTATATAAACAAGGTCACAAACTTTTACCAAACAATTTTATTTATTTATTTATTTATTTATTTATTTATTTATTTATTTATTTATTTATTCGTTTCATTTTCCAGCTGTCAAATCGTAAAAAGTTTTATACATTTTTTTTCCTCTTCATTTAATTAAACTTTTCATCATACAAAAAATATATTATTTCAATTTTTTATCATCTTCAATAATAAATAAAATAAATAAAAAAATTCCATATAACAATTTTAACTCAAATTATAAATCACATAATAAAAATTGCTCATTAATAAATCAAAATTCAAAAAAAAAAAAATTCTTTATCACGAAATTCGTATAATTATACTTCACCGAGTTAATAATTAATGTCAATATTTTTTTTTCTAATTTTCAATTCATTACTTATTATTATTTTTATTTAAAAATCATAATCGAGAAAATATATATTTAATATATCGTTATGAATTTGTTGTTGGCATTTTCGCGCGCGACGTCTCGAGGCAAAGTGCTAAAAGATCAACGTGTCTTCAGTTAGATTATGCATTGAATTATAAAATAAATTTAAAGAAAAAAAAAAAAAAAATATATAGAATTATAATCTAGACATGTAAATATACCAGTTGATATTATAGATCATTAAAAAACTGTATAAAAACAACCACAGAAAAAAAATTTCAGCAACAGTAATTTTCTTTTTAAAGATATAATTTTTTTTTTCCTAGTCTTGTTAATTTATTCATATATAAATTCTATCATAATTTTATTTGATAGAGATTTCATGTCCACCTCATTATCATCACCATCATCATAATCAATTATTAATTTTTTTTTATTATTATTTCCTTCACTTCTCATCAGCAATCTAACTCCATCACCAATTGCATGATGTCCATTAATTTTTTTCTTCATTTTTCTACTATGTATTACCCATCTTCATCCTTGACTTTTAATGTAATATTGAAGATGTCATGACGATCTCACGCTGCCCAATCACAAATTAGTTTTTAAAATTTTTATAAAAAAAATTCTTGTTTATTATTTGTCACGCCGGAAATATATACAAAAATAAACAAACAATAAAGTTAATTATTCCCGATAGATGAAATATTCAATCGACATTTAAATAATAAACAATTATTATCGTAATTATTTATATATTTTTATTATTTAATTATTATAATTGGCTGATGTTTAATCGCGTGAATAAAAAAGGTCTTGACTATTTTTTTAAAATAACCACAGGATATATACCTCTGTCACATTAACAGCATTAAATCAGGTGAATCATCAATATTTTTTATTGTTTCTTAAATGTCGATGCAATAAATAAATTTATTCATTTAAAAAAAAATCTTAAAACGTTTAAAATATAATCATATTGTTTACTATCCATGATGAAATATAATTTTTTAAATAAACATTTATTATTATCGAAATTTTTCGTTATTTAAAAAATTTCTTTTAATGACACATCATTTATTTATTTATTATTAAAAGTTTTTTTGCTATAAATTTAATGTTATTGCAAAAATAAGGTAAATTTTTTTTTTTCATTTTATTTTTAATGAGTAATGTTTTATGACGTCTTTGTGATGATAATGATAATTTTTTTGATATGGAGAAATAGTATTTTGATGATATATTTTATCATATTTGTATATGGAATTGAAACAATGGACGAATAACTAACCTTTATTGCTTAATAAGTTCCGGGCAAAGAAATTTATTATTTTTTGTATATTTAAAATTGTTGGTTTTATTTTTGGAGTAATATATGTGATGTATATTTTCATCGAGGTCGTGGTCGTCACGCTCAATAGCATACACAAAATTCCATTCATTTGTCTGACATATATACTCATCGCAAATAACGATTGTTTTCAATTGAACAATCTCGCCCTTGAATCGTTTGATATTAATATGCTCCAGTGATTTTATGATTTTTATTATTTATTATTATTTAATTTTTTTTTTTTTTTTTTATAATTCATGTACTTACCAAGCCAAAATATACCAATGGGACCCATCTCGAGTTCCTTCACCTTTCTTCTATAATTAAACAAAGAAAAAATTAAAAATTAAAAATTAATACTAGTATTTTTAGTATAAGCTTTTATACAATTATATTTTATAAATGTCATGTTTTATATATTTATAAATAATCACTGGTTTGCTTGATAAATCTATAGTCATTTTAAAAATATATTTTTAATTAAATTAAATTTGACATATCCGCTATTAAATAATCATTATTAATATATAACTTTTTTTTATTTTTTTTTTTAAATTAGTTTTTGAAAATAAAAGTGTTCATGTAAAAGTAAGAGTATTAATTTTGAATTAATTACAACACAAATTACTGGAATTTGTGTCAAGATAATTTAGGGAGACTTTGATGATACTTTCAATGGGAATTTAAAGATAAAAAAAAAAACAAGATACCTCAGGCAATATCAAATTTCAATTGTGTTGTTATGTATTTGAATTTAAATAGCGTGTGATGAGACTTTAAAATGATACAAAATATAACTTACACAAATAAAAATCTTCTCATGAATCACGTTTTTTTTTTTTTTATATCGAAAACGATTATTTTTATATTAAATAAAGTTTTATTGTTTGAAAATTTGTACGAGTTAACTTTAAAATATATTTATATGTAAATAAATTGCTGGAAATTTAAATACAATTTTAAACTTGATATTTTGTATAAACTTTATGTTTGGAAAAGAAAATTATATATAAATTTGACTTTATTATTTCTAAACGTTTTTTGAACTCATTCAAAAAAATTACCAGAGTCTAGATTAATTTTATATGCGTGTTTGTGTGTTTATGAGAAAACAATGTTTTTTTTAATTATTATTATTTCAAAGTCTATCTCAATTGAATTTATTTCAACTGCCAAAGTAAAAGCGTGAGAAGGAGGACGAACACGAATTGTAATTTATCATCAAATCTAAAGTCCATGTTGTTAATAAAATTTGATTAATTATAAAATAAAATTAATTTTTCATGTATAATTAATAACTTTTTAGTATATTTAAAATTATTTATATATATATACATAAAAGGGACACAGAGAAGAGATAATTAGGAAGTTTAATTTTTCACGTGAATGACCACAAAAATTTAAAATACAAACAAGAAAATCAAGCCACCCAAAATAATTCCTAAAGTAAATGAAAAATCTTTCATTCAACCCTTAATTTTTATGTTTATTTATAATTTTCGTGACCTATTTTTGCCTTGCAATATATATTCTATGACTCAACTCATTTAAATAAAAATAACTAAATTTTAAATCAATAAATTTTTAAATTGACTGTATTTATAGCTCAAGTAAATCAATAATTATCAACTTAATGTTTAATTTACTAATTTTGAAATAATAATAATTGCTTAAAAATAGATAAATAATTGTTAAAATGAATAATTGTCATATTTAAAATAATAAAAATTAACCCCTTTTGCAATATAGATAATAAATTTAAAAAAATATATAAAAATTATTATGCAAAATGTATTTAAAATATGCAACAATATAAACAACTATTTAGCATGTCAACATTGAAAATAAAAAATTAAACTCCACTTTGAATAATTAACAAAAATATACAACAGTCGTTCAATTGCAATTATAAATTAAAGTCTATCTACAAAATTGGCAATTATGCATCACACGGTTCATTGCCTTTTCGTATTTGATTGAGGCAAAAATAGAAAAAAAAAAAAAGAACAAAGCCATTAGCTAGCAATAGTATAATTGGAAAGAAAGTTCGGCTGGAGGCGTTGTTGCGGGCGATTTCTGACATCCAACTATTATCAAAAATAAAAAAAATAAAAACCAACTAACACCCTGCAATAAAGTCTATGAAGTAATAAAAAATGTAAACAACAAAAACATAATCCCTAAATACACACAAGAATTATTAATAATAAACATTTATCTTTAAATTAAAAAAAAAAAAAAAACCACAAAGTAAAATAATAAAAACACGTGTGCAAAAATATAAAAAAAAAAAAAACATTGCAATTGTGTAGCAGTTTGTAGATTATGAAATAAAACAAAATTATATATTCAGCTAGTAACAAGCACACTTGTCTTAATTTATATATAAATTTTTTGCTTTGAAAAAAAAAATAAGAGAATAAAAAAAAAAATTTCATCATGATAAAGTGTGCATCAACTAACGAAATTTTGGCCAAATTATTTCGTAATTAAAATATGAAAATATAAAACAAATTTGCAATGCCAAAATACATTAAAGATATTTGAAAAAAATGTTATTCAAAAAGCTATTATTATTATACAAATTGCTTTTACAAATTTGCCATATTAATTAAAGCTAATTGGCGATAAGCACTAGTGCAGCTAATTACCATCAAATTCCATCAATATTTAATCAATGATAAATTTAAAAATAAATAATAATAACTTAAAGAGAAAATAAAAAATAAAAGTGGCAATCAATCGTATAACCTGTACGAGGTCAAGGAGAATTAATGAGTCTGATTGTTGTCTTGTCTAATAATATTCAAGGAGTAATGAAATTAATGTCGAGCTTTCTGCTGATAATAACTGAGAAGACGCGCAGAAAATAATAATATACAGGTATACAATTTTAAATTAATCAGAAAAGTTTATTATATGTATACAGACAAGAAGATGGTATTTTAAAATGAATGAAAAGATAAATAAAAAAAAAGAATGATAGGTCGAAGGGAAAAATGTCTTGGATTATATAGGCGTCGAGATTTTTATTCATAATCAAGTGAAAGTGCACGAATCATGCGGTTTTTACTAAAGTCATTATTCTTCTTCTAATTCTTCTTCAGGTTTTTATTATTATTATTTATCAAAGTAATTGTAAACTTTCATGTAACATATATTTTGTCATTGACATGAAAAAAACATAAATCATCAATACGTATTTTTATTATTGAACAAATTTTTATTTCCTATATTATCTAATAATATTTTCATCAATCAATTTTCTTTTTTTTCTTTCTATTTTTATCTGCTTAATTTCTCATTATTTATTTCGACATTTAGTGAATAATTAATTTTCATTGGAAGGTGTTTTTATTTGGACTGATCGATTGGTTGAATTTATTTTTAAATTTAAAAAAATATATTATTTACCGCGAAAGATTATTTGTGAATTTTATTTTTTTTTATATATGAAGGATTCATTGAGTCATCTTGATGCCTTTCTAAAAAGAATATATTTATTACAATTCATCAAAAATATTACGAGGAAAGTTGATTAGACGAAGAAAAAAAAAAAATGATGAAAATTAAATAGTAAAATAATGTGAACAAGGAAATATGAATCGAAACAAATTTTCAATTATACAAAATAATTTATCCTTTATTCCGTAAAAGGAATCAATAATTTATTTTTTATTGTTAATAACATTTGGTATTTTAAAGTAAAAAATACAAATAATAAAATTCAAAAGAGGTATATATTTTAAAATAATAATAGTTAAAAATAAAATAGCTGAATAAAGATAAATTTTAATGATAGGTATAAATACAATAATTTATTTTAAACGTTTAAATAATATATATATATTTTTTAAACTTATTTTAAATAGAGTATACAATATGATGAGTTATTGACACATTTAAATATTATTTTGTAAAATTATATTATCGTTAATAATTATTTAAAAAAAAAAAAAAAAATTCTAAAGAAAAATGATATTTTAAATTCTGTGTAATTAAATTAAAATTGTTACTGTTATATTACGTTAAAAAAAAAAAAAACAAAAAGAGAATGATATAATAAAAACTAAAAACAATAAAATTGATGTATAATATTATTATTTCAGTGAATTATTGGAACTGAATAACGGATATTACAAGAATTAAAATGTGTAATTCAGACTGAATTAATTAATTTACTCATCGGATATAAAATTGTCGGTTATAAAAAAAATGTATATATTTGAAAATATCCGGTTAAATATAAACCAACTCTTCAAACCCAATTGTTTTTGTTGCATTTGAAATGGATTATTTTTTTTGTCCAATTAACATTTGTATATAAAATACATAAACAATTTTATTTATAGAAGAAAAAAAAAAATAAAACTCTCGAGATAATTTAAAATATAAAAATCATAAATAAAAGTATAATAATGAAAAAAAAAAAAAAAGACATTATGATAATTTAAATTTAAGAAAAACTGGGAGGATTTTCTGGTTGACGAGCTATCATCAAGGGAGTGTATCTCATTTCATTTAGTCACGATTTACAAAGATGCATTATTATAAATAAAATTTGTAGCTAAAAAAAAAGACAAAAATAAAATAAATATAAGAAAATAGGTAAAATATATAATAAGATAAAAATAATACGATGAAAATTGTTGAGAAAAATTTCGTGATGAATGGTAATGCACGATTATTATTTTAATTTGTAAATAAAACAAGCTATAATGATTATTTTAAATAATCGTGATGCTTACGAATGATGAATTTTTTCAAAGCAATCAATTATCAATATTTTTGTTATTTAAAAATATAAATATAATACTGTTTTTTAATTTTTATTTTATATAAATAAATCATTTATATTTTATATTTTATTCAAATGATATAAATATTAAAATTCATCATCAAAAATTCAATCTTCTTGTCCACCAATTCGAAAAGAAATGTATAATATCCGCAAAGGAATATTACAAGTGAGTGAAGAATAGACTGAAATAAATAGACTTTACATTCAGAAAACTACTTGAACAAAAATAGAGAATAATAAAGTTTGAAAAAAAAAAAGTATTGCATGTGTTTGAAGGTATAAAACTTTATGATGCAGTTTGAAATGATGCATTTTTATTGTTGAAATTTTGATGTCAATTCAACTATTTTATAAACACATTCAATCAATAGTCAAGTGTCTTTAAATAACAGGTTAAAATATCTTCACCCTATTCATCCATTCACCCACCACCGACAAGTATTATTATATTTTTAAAATTTATTAATAATTCAAAAAAGCATGTACAGTGTTTTTTTTTTTTTACTTTGAATAACTAAGTAGGTTTTAAAAAAACTTTTGGCAAGATTTTTCAAGGGAAAAGTAAAAAAAAAATAAAATCAAATTTCCATATAATACCACAGAAAGTGACATAGGAAGAGGAGAAAAAAAATTGATGTAAAAAATGTATAAATAAATATAGAGGAGAAAAAAAGTGTGAGAGCTTTGTTTGATTAGTATGTGAGAATATTTTCGGTGAACGGAAGAACATCCGAATACGTAATATTACAAGATAATAATTACGTTTTTGTTTACCATCAAACTATTTAACTTGCACTTACGCAATAATACATATAAATAAAAAAGAAAATACATAATATAAATTAAAGTAAGAAAATTAATTATCTAAATATATATATTAATAAAAAAAAAAAAAAAAATTATAAATGAATGGATAAATAATTAAAAGAATATTATAAATGAAAAAAAAAATTAAAATATATTATTGAGGGTCATTAACTTTTTAATGTGAATTTTAAATTTCAATATGAAAGTAAATATAATGCAGAAAAATTGAATTGAATTAAATCAAGGAAACCAGCAATTTAATGAATAACAAAAAAATAAAAAAATTTACTCCAAAAATACCCTTTAAAATCTCAAGAAAATTGTAAAAATATTTTTTTCATTTTCATCGAGAAAATGCTAAGGTACACTCATCATAACTTTCTCGACTTTATTGTTTGACATAAATAAAAGAAAAAAAAAAAATTAAATAAAAAAATAATTAGAAGGGGAAATATTGTGATACCTTGAAATTCATCAGCTCATCTTTAAAATGTACTTTTTATTTCTCGTGATTAGCCAACATTCGAGACCGTGAAATTTGCAGAATTTAATTTAAAAATAAAAACAATAATTTCCCCGACAATTACATTTAAATAATTGTCATTAAAATTAATTTAATATTTTTTTTTTTTTTAAATATACAAATAATAATTAATAACAATTTAGCTAATATAATATTCTGGTGACAAATTAATTGACACTCGTGATTGCAGTAGCAACGAGAATTGTTGAATGAGTCTGTATATTAAAATTATTATTACGTTGTTATTACTGCAATTTATAATGATAATATAATGAATAAATTAAGTGCATTGGTGTAAAGACACATTGTTTAAAAGTATTATGAAAAAAAAAAAAAAAAAAGAATAATTATACTGACACATTAATTGAATTAGAGAGGAATAAAAATAATAATAAAATTGTAATATGTCGTCAGTTTTCACTTTAGTAATCCAATTGTAGTGATCAGATAATAATAGACAATTTTTTTTTTAATGATCAGTAATTAATTATTGATACGACGCACTACTACCCATGCCAATCGAACAATTGATTTTCAAACTGTAACACACAAATCTATATACGCTATCAACAATATATTTTTTATTTTTTATTTTTTTTATATTTTTGTAATTAACATGCATTATCTTTTTACTTCAATTCTCATCAATTGTAATGCATTTTGTCTATCGGACCATAAACTTTACTCGACTTTGAAATGAAAAAAAAAAACACATATTTTTTCAAATAGAAAAAAAATATATAAAACCAATGAAAACGTGACCTGGATCTGATAATCTTCTTTTTTAACCGCACTTTCTTTTCGCACCATATGGAAATTATATTCCATTCACGATATCCGCAAATTTTTTTTTTTTTATATTTTTGATTTTTCAAAAAAGAATAGAACTTTTTTTACCCCGAAAGTTTTTTATCAAAGTTTATATATAAACTCAGGATTAATAACTTTTTTCAAAGTTTCAAAAAAAAAATCAACTACCATAGAGTTTGGACATGCAAATCCTTTTATTTATTTATTTGTTTTTTTTATTCCAAAAAAATTTGGATGAATTTCTAGATAAAAAAATATAGAGAAATAAAAAATTGTCGAGTGATATGTAAATTTAGTAAATGTTTAACTCGATGATAGTTTAAGTAAATATTATTTATTGATTCAATTGAGAGAGAAAATTTATGGTGTGAATATTTTTTATTTTTTATTTACAAAAATGACGTTAAGTGTTTTGGTATATTATTTTTTATTTAAGAAAAAAGGTAGCAAGTAGTGACGTCAATATTTAGTCGGACAGAAGTAGTGTCGAGGAAATTTTGATTTACAAATTACCAAGTAGAGGAGCGTTAATTGCTCAAGCGTGATTTTAATTGTTTCGTAACAATATTCCTCCAGAACTCATGAATATTCCAACAGCTATATTACTCATAATTTTTCCTTTTTTTTTTATAAATTTAACGACGTGTTCCTTTAGAAGAGGAATGAAAAAAAAAAGGTATATTCTCTTCTCACATTAACATAAGCGACATGTGAATAATAATTAAATAATAAAACCAGATTTTTTTTTTTTATTTGAAATATAAACTGAGGAAATAAAATGACATAATTAAATTTGATATCCGACATATTGTAGATTATTAATAATTTTTTTTTTAATCTTTTAAATGCAAAGTGTTTAAGGATAATTAAAATTCGCACTCAAAATGTTATATAATATATATGAAGAATGAAAGGAAAAAAAAAAATTTGAAAATAAAAATAAAGTGTTAAAAAAGTAGAACAAAAAAAAAAAAAAATAGTTTGATGTAACGTTCGATTAAAAGTCTGATCCTGGTCTCGAGGGCCATTTAAATTCTTTCCGTATTTTTCGCTGAGTATCGATTTTATGGAGAGTACAAAACAGAGCGTCATAAAAAAAATAAAAAAAAAAAACACAATAATAAAAAAATAAAAGTTAAGAATATAAGAAAAAAAAATTTTTTAGCAAAAAATAAAAGCTCAAAACTTTAGTAGTGCCTTGTCTTTTGTTTTAAAAAGTATACGAATGAACTGATGAAAGAAACGGCTTGATAGAGAGCAAATAAAAAAAAAACGATAGATAAAAATAGGAACTAAAAAAAAAATAAATAAATTAAACCAGAAAAAAAATAATAATAACGAGAATATGAAAGGTAAAAAAAAAAAGAAGGAAAAATTAAAAAAATGTTTATTTGAGGAGAAAAAAATTGTTAAAAGATGAAAAAATAAAAATAAATAAAATGAATATATATGCAAGTTGGAAACCAGATATTCAAAGGGTCATACATTTGAAAATTGTAAAAACGAGTGTCGATAAAATGATGGCCATGATAAAGTAACGTAAATTCACTATAAATTCGACAAGTGCAAGCTACATTTTTATTAATACATATACAGATACACTGATGCTATTTTACTATCAAAAATTTATCACTAAAATGTGTCGAATTTCGAATGTAAAAAAACAATAATAATGAAATTTAAAATAAAAAAACATTACGATGTTGTAAAATACAGAAAAGTAGAAATGAAATAAAAAAAATTCAACACATCTTTGAGTAGTTGATAAATTTAGTAGTTTAAAAATTCATTTACTCAGAGCTTAAGAGACAACAAACTTTAATAGACAATAAAATAAAAAAAATAAATAAACCAATTTATTTTAAATAATTCTGTATGTTGATATTTAAAAAATATTCATGTATAGTTTATTTTTCAATTATTTAAAAATTTTTCATTCACAATTTATTTTCATTATGATAAAAAAAATATATAGAGATCTCAAGAGAATTTTAATATTTGTTTTGTAGCATTAATAAAAAAAAATATATTAAAAAAAAATTCATGTCCCAAAAGGTTTAGAGCTTTCAATTGATTTTTATATTTTAGTTATTACTCAGATTGTTTTAATTTCATTTTTAAAATGTAATAAACAATTGTGTGTTAATTTAAACAATTATTTTAATTTTAACAACGACCTTTTTTGCAATTGACTGTTATATATAATACTACTCAACCCAAAAATTTAACACTGCGAAAGTAAATCGTGCGTAAATAAATTAGCACCAGAAATTAGCATTGAAATATACATAAAAATTATTATCACATACTGCAAGTGACATGAAAATATTTATTTATTCATTATTTAGAAATTAAAAAAAATGTATTTTTCAAAATATGAATTTATATTATAAATTAAAAACGACATTTGTAAAAATGAAAATTAATTTTAAATAAATAAAATTTTAGATATTTAATGAATCTTTATTATCTTACCCTTGTCATGATAATGTAATAGAAAATATAGAGGTATACTTTTTTTTTTTCATTTTTATAAATTATTCTTCAGTTAAAAGTCTCGTATATTTGATGTTTCTATTTCATATAAAATTTAATTTTAACAAGTCAAAGCTTTTGATGTTTTAACATTCATATATGACTGAGATATAAAACAAGCTTGGGAAATTTTTTTTTTTTTTAAAAACAGCGAACTAACATCAAAGTTCATGTATGATTATTTAATTATAATTTTTATATTTATTCATTTTTTCATAATAAAAATTGAATTTATAATTAATACATTGTACAAGTAAAATTTTTTCGAATAAAAAAAAAATGAATAATAACATTTTTTATTATTTTTATTCTTAAAAATAAAGTTAAAAAAAATTTTTATTATTATTTTATACCCTACAGGATGTTTGATAGAAAATTTAAATTTTCAGAGAAAATAATTATTTTTAAAACAAGAATAAAACTGTAATAATATTATTGCCAATTTTTTTTTTAGACAAAAATAAAATTGTCATCTTTTATCGGATTTTATATTTCAGTTTAAAATAAAAAATTATTAAATTTAATTTTAATGGAATTAACAATGAGACAGTCAATTGTTACAGTGTACATTTTCCAAATGAAAATCAGATGAATCCCACAGGCAATGGTAATATTATACAGATACATTTGACAATATTACAGCAAGATTTTGCGATAGGCTTATTCCAATATGATTTTAACATTAAAGTGCTTGTGGGATTTGACTATTGTGCTATTGTGACTGCATCACTATCATCGTTCACTATCATTTTCCTATATAATTTCCGAATATGTTCTTTGCTCATTTACATATGGCCAACTGTATTATTTAAATATTTTTTTCATCCGATTATTAATAAAATAAATATATCAAAATTTTTCTTTATAATTATTTTTCCTTTTTTGTTAACTAGATCGTTTTAAATGTGATCATTAAATACCTCTCTTGAAAATAAATAAACAGCAAATTTAAAAATCAATAAATTATTTTTTCTTTTATTTTATTATCTCTATAAATTTTTTTATTCACTAAATAAAAATATAATAAGATATTGAATTTATTATTTTGAATTTATATTATCTTTTCAATATAAAATGAATTTTTTTTTTCATTTAAAAAGTGAATAAACTCATTAATTTTGATATACAAGTTTTGTTAATCGATATCAAAGTTTTGGTTATAATACTGTAATACCATGCTATAGGTATTCTCAAAATATCATGCAATATATAATTTACCCTTAACTAACAAACTTAACACGCAAAGAAAAAAAAAATAAATAAATTTTTCATATTTTTTAATCTGTATTGTTATTATCAAAAAAAAAAAAAATAATAATTCTTTAAAACATTTTTATTAGAGAACAAAAAAAATTATCAAAGTTTGTCAAAAGCCAAAATAAAGAAATTAAATCCTTTGAAATTATTTACATAAAGAAAGTAACTGTTGAACAAAATATATTATTATTATAATAATTATATATTTTCTTTGTTTGTCGTAATTTAAAAAAAAAAAAAAAAAAAAACCAACAAACAACTGTAAATTGTTATATTTTTATAAAATTTATATATATTGTTGTAAATCTTTGTTGAAGAATTCTCGTATATTCATGATAATATAGTTAAATAACACAAGTTATACGAGAGAAAATGAATTCAATGAGAATTGTTTGGCCACAGTATAAAGAGAAGGAAGAACAACTGTCATACTGATGTGGTTTATCAAGTATTAAATCAGCCAAACTTATATCCAGTACACGCAGTAGCTACAACAACTATAAAACAAACAACCAAACTTGTGTATATATACGTGAGAATCTCGAGTTATCTAAAATTGAATTTTGAATATTTTTAAAAAGAAAAAAAAAATAAATTAAGTTTGTTTAATATTACGTAGTCAGGAATCTTATTAAGTAGAGTATTTACAAAGCTAAATTACTTTCTTCTTCTTCTTGAAATACAAAAAATTTTTTTTATAAATAATATGACCTTCAATATAAATAAATAAATAAATAAATAAATTATATTCATAAAAATATTGTTATGAATATGAAAGTAAGAAGCAAAAGTTTGAAAATCCCCTTGGGGCTAAAAAGCCACCATCAGAAAATAGAAAATCGATATGATATTACTAAAATTTCTTACAATGAAAATTCGAAATTCCAACAACAACTGACATCCACTGATAGCCTCAAGGTATATATTTAAATATCAATACAATAATTTCACCCGAAATTAGTCTTCATAATAATTTATATTTATATATTTTATTCGAAATGTCGTTTTGTTCGTCAGTGTTATTTTAAATATGATACAATTATTGTAATTAAATTTCATGTTGATATATTTATGGTGAAAGGTATAATTAGTAGTAATAATTTTAAATGATGATATCTTGATTTGTTGAAAGTGAACAAAACAATTTTGAAGATTGTAAATTAGTAAAATTATTATTGATCAAGTTGATGTAGATGGTGGAGATATGTATATTGAGAGAACAATTGGTTAAGACAGACGAGAGCTATGTATACATCCCTCAATTTACTTGGTTATATATATTTCATCCCCCTTTTCTATTCACACACTGTCTCATTGGAATGAAACCGATTATTGTACTGGACATTGAATGCACTTAAACTATATATTCAAGCTTCTCAGTTGTCTGTGGATTCAACTATAATACACTATTGAAAATTGCTCGTGTTAATTCAATTTAAACAACTCAAAAAATTTATATATTTTTTTTTTTTTTCATTTCAGTTAACAATTAAATTTTTAAAAAAGAAAATTAATTATTCAAGTTAAATTTTAATAGTATTAAATAATATTTTAGAAATTTTTTAATAAATTAAAATTTTATAATTAATAATAGATAATTGACAAATTTTTATAATAAATATTTGAAATAATATAATGTAAAGAATTTATTTAAAATATTATTTATATTAAATAGCTTTTTTTATACAATATTTTAAGAATTTTTAAATTAAATTTCTTTTTAAAAAATAAAATTTGATATTAATATTTTTTTTAAGTATTATTATTTGGTGGAATTTTTTTATCAACAATTTGTATTATTTTTTTTTTTAAAAAAAGTATATTTAAGTAGGGCTATATTATCGATGCCGGTAATTTAATTAAGACATGTACATGATGATCTTACAGACCGTGGGACATATTTTATTTTTATTTCTATTGTTTAAGCTATTTATTTATTTATTTTTTCATGCGTTTGTTGTTATTATAAATATCCTGGACACATAAAGACGGATGTTTCTAACACGCGATTTCTAAAGCCCACATTTCGCCTTTCGGCTTATTAAAAATAGGCCGTATATTTTGTTTTTATATATACTATATTACAAAATTTCATTAATGATGCATAATGCAACTTCATTATTATGTATATGTCGATCAAATTTTTAAATAATAACAATAATAATAATCGAAAAAAGAAAAAAAAAACATAGCTAAAGGAAGTGTATATGTAAAAAAAAAAAAAATGTATATCGACAAGTCACGAAAAGAATATTGAACGAAGGAAAAAAAAATAAATATTTTTCCTTCAAAATTTTTCGATAGTGGAACTGTCGCGGATCAACGGAGGACAAATTGGCTTCATCCTACTTCCTGATGGAGCCGACAAACGGAAGTGACGAGCATTGGAAAAGGCTTCTCACTGAGAAGAAGAACAAGTCTTTGCCATCACGTCATGAAATAACAAAATGAAAATGCAGTGAATAAAAAAAAAAAAGAAGAAAATTAAATAACATATTGTAAAACGAAAAGAAAAAAAAAACCCAAATAAACTTCAATGAAAAATTGAAGTAGAAAAAATAAATAACTAAAATTATTCTTATGATAAAATTTTCAATATAGCCAATCAATCAGGAAAAGGAAAAAATACATTATCATGTAATATATTTATAATAAAAATAGAAAATAAATTGCAAATGTTTTATTTACAGTTACGAGTCAAAAAAAAAAATCATAAAAGCGTCAAGAAGAGTCATTTTCTCGGTGTTAACCGCAACAACAAATGACTGTCTATATAAATGTATTATTATTATAATATGTGTGTATACGCATTGTGCTTCCGTATTACATGTAGTACAACATATTATAAATAATAGCACTATATAACAACATCTCATCAAAACTGTCATCACGTTTTACATATAAAAGAAAACATTTTTTTTTTTATAAATAATCCTAAATATAGTATTTATTGTATGAAAAAAATTTTGTAAGATAATTATTTATGCACCTTAATATACCGGGTTTAACTGATAAATAATTGTTTCATCTAATCAAGTCAATAATAATTATTAATACACTGAGAGAAATATTAACTAAGAATTACAAACGTAAAAGAAAAAAATACAAAATAAATAGTACCTTGTCATTTATAAAAATTATTCGTATAGATAGATAATTTTACAATAAAATTATGTTCAGTTGACTATATACCTACTAAGCATAAAATTTAATTTTATTGTAATTTGTTAAAAATGACTAAATTCACGACATACAAGTAAAATCTAGAATTTATATTTTATTTATATTTTATTACAATTTTATTTAAGTACATTTTTATGTTAAGTTTGTGCTAATTACGTAGCAATCAATGGCAACATTCTGTTTATATAAAACTAATTGTTAAATAGAAAAAATTATTCTTGATAAATAGAAATAAATACAACATAAATATACTAGCTTCAACAGATAAGGCTGTAGAAATGCTTGAAATTACATGACAGTTCAATCATTTGTAATCTATCATTTACAAAAGAATACAAATAAATATTCAAGTCTATGTAACTTATATATCAATGATAATTTTATTATATATATAAGAATATTTATTAAATTATTCAGTATTGATTCAAATATAATAATTGTTTCTACAAAACATGTATGTATTTAATTATCATAACTCATTATCAAAGAGATTAATCAAAAGTAATTCTTTATAAATTGTATAATTTTCAATAATAAACTTCACTCATGTCCATAATATATAACGATGTATACTTGAAGTAACCCAACAATTGACATTTTACACATACATAATTTTATTGTAGAATTCATCTATATTAAAACAATTAAAGTATATATAATTTCAAATATAATAATTATTAATACGTATTATCTATTTTTAAAAAAATATCCTGTCATTGTAAAATTTAGATAAAAGTCAGTAAAATTAAAAATAAATAATAAAAAAAAATTTATGTTATTAAATTAAATATTAAGACAATACTCACAATTATTTTTCCAATGTATTTTTTTATTTTTTTCTTCTTATTAATGATTAAATATTTTGGAAAAAATATAAAATATTGAATCCACTTGGTTCAACTCACTCAATGTATATTTATTTATTTATTTAATAAACAAATAAAGTAAAATAAAATTAATAAAAAAATTTTATGATAAAAACAGATTAATGTTTATTTATCTAAAATATATATATTTTTTTTTAAATAATTAAATGCATTGTTGGATGCACAGGACACGTTACGAAGGAGTCGCGGCACGATACTGACGGTTCACCGCTGCCGCATGGAAATCTCATGCTACGACGACGTGGTTACTCCCTCTCTCCCTCAATTTCACCCTTCTTTTTTTACTCCCTTTCTGCCTTACTCTTTCTCTCACTATTTACTATCATTTTCTCTTTGTCATTTTTGATAGTCAACCCTCTCTAACCCTCTTTATACTACAACTCTTTTGCCCACTTGGATATTTTTATTTTTAGTTTTTCTTCTTCTTCTTCTTCTTCAACAACAACAACTTTCATCCCAACTTATATATATATTTTTTGTCCTCTTGCCATACTACCACACTTTTGGTCCTTTTTAACCTCCCACCCACCCACCCACTCACTCAACCATCCTCCCCGCCAAACAAATTCATCCGCACGCGCACTTTTATTCTTTTTTTTTTTTTGGACACTCTGGACCAGCCAGAACACACATTGCACTAGTATTTTTTTTTTGTTCAACCTGGAGGCATAAATTTTACTGCCAATTTGGTACACAAAAGATGTCCAGTTTACTTTTATTTTTAATATTATTTTATTATTTTTTTTTTTTTTAACCATGGAATTATATTTTTGAATTTTTATTTTACAGGATATTTATGGCTGAATATGAAAATTTTTAAAGGCGAAAAATATGGAATTTTTCTATTGAATTTTCTTTTTTTTTTTTTTCAACTCTATGTAAAAGCCATAAATATAGAAAATATATATTTTTTTTTTTCTATCGTTTAATTTTCAATGAAAGAAGAATAATACTTTAATTTTAAACTTGTATAATGATTGATTTTATTAAATAAAATGATTTAAGTTTCTCATTAGAATATTAGTCGAGAAATTATAAAAAAAAATTCATGAATAAATATTAAAAAGAATTTGGTGTAAATTTTTAAGAAAATTATACTAGACTTAATTAGATGCACAAAGTTTGTTGGAATATCGATCCATCAAAATCATCAGTCAATAGAAAAAAAAAAAAAAAAAGAAAAAGTATAATCAAAAAGTTCCAGCTATAAAGTTTTATAAATAATAATTAAATTATAAAAATAATTGAACAAAATTAATTTTACTTATAAAATGTAATTGTTTAAAAAATAGATAAAAAAAAAAAAAATGATTCGAATGTCTTTGAGGTGACACGACGATGAAGAAGTAAAATAAATAAAAAAAAATATTGTCGATCAGCAAGACACGATCCTCATCCAATCATGCTTGGTACAAGGCAAAAGACCCATTGGGGATTGACTCACTCACTTTCATCTGTGATATTAGCTGCAGCAGCAGCGGTGAGCGATCTTCCTTCAGCTCTTGTAGTAGAACAATTTTATTTTTTTTTATTTTTTCTCTTCATTATTGCTCTCCCCACTTTTAAGTTTTACCGCCACAAGACTCGATAGTAGTACAAAATGAGCCTGGATCTTCTATATTGCTAGAGGTCATCGCGCCAACAGTAAGAGTGATCTTTAGCCAACGGTAAAATACATATAAACATAAGACAAATAATTTCAACTATAAATATACCTGTAAACAATGATATTTATTTTTTTTTAAATATTATTTTTTATTTATTTTTCATAATGTCTAATGATGATGATGATAATAAATACATGTATTGGCTATTTTAAACAACTGTCTAGTATATTTTTTAAAATACATTATTTTTTTTTTTTTTATTATTATTTTCATCACGATTCATGGTCATCAATAAATAATTCCGATTAGGCTATTGTCAGCTAAAACACTCTCTATTTTATTTTGTTAAAAAAATTCATTTAAATAAATTTAAAAAAAATAGGACAATTTCTTTCTTAATCTTTGATACAAATCTTAGTCAATTTATAGTAAATTATAGGTTTTTAAATTATAATATTCAAGTATATTTTGTAATATATTTTAATAGGTATTTAAATAGTGACAAAAAAAAAATCTTCATGATGGTTATTATAATAATAATAATAGTGGTGAAATGAATAATAATTATAATAATATTGTAATCATCTATCTAGTCTGGTATTTGTATGTATCAAGGCTGCACGCAATTTACTTCTTTCACTAGTACTATTTTTTTTTATATTCTTCTTTTTTTATATTGAAGATTTATCTCGATGCATTGATCTGAACTAATTTTAAGGCACGTGCATTTTATAATTTACGAAATAAATACACTCTTCAATTACGAAATAAATTACAAGAAGAATATTTTTAAATTTTATATGTACTTATGTATACATCATTCAACAAGTTTTAAAATAAAAAAAAAAAAAATATTATTTTTATCTCTCCTTATTTCGATGTTGATTTCTGATTAAATATTGCAAATCATTACAAGTATCCAAAGATGAAAGAATTTTTATTAAATGAATCAATTAGTATTTTGCTCTATAATTGAATATTTTTTAATGTATATAATTTTTTTTTAATCATTTAATTTTTCAGCTTTGAATTTAGTATTTTTTTTTTTTTGATATATATATCTCAATCAAGATGTTTACAAATCAGCTTGTATATAACTCTTTAAAGTCAAATATTATTAAAAGACCCGTATATTAAATTGAAACGTGAATATGTTATACAAAACTATAGTTAAATAAAAATAAATAGTAAATGTAAATGAATATGTCTGACCTCGATTAAAGTTTGCGATAAACCTCAACACAGTCTTCCTTATAAATTAAATTTGGATCAATAGAATAAACTACCTATTTAACTAGATTATATCACCAATTGAATGTAATTATAATTGTGTTGATAATACATGTGTTTATTATCAACTAAAAAAAAAAATTATAAATAAAATAAAAATTGTATTTGTTTATTTATTAAAAAAATAATAATATTTATTATTTACCTTTTTAACAATTAAACTAATAGACTTAAATGGCAAATTTAAAAAATAAAAAAAATGTTTTTCAAATTTTTTTTTTAAATGAAAAATTAAATAAACGAAAAATATATAAAATAAAAATTTTTTTGCAAAAAAATTTTATCAAAAGGTGGATGCATAAATGAAAAAAAAATTTCAATTTATATTTTAAAATATATAAAAAAATGAATGAATATAAGCATTTTGATATGATAAGTAAATGGTTTTTTTTTTCAATATAATATTTTATTGATTTTAAAAAATATTAACTGATAAAATATTTTTTCAAATGAATAGTATATAAATAGTAGATAATTTTAAACGCCCAAGGAGAAAAAAAATAGTCGGTCGTTTTTGGTCAGTAGCAGAAGAAATAAAAAAAAATTAAAAAAATAAAATAGAGTAAGGTAAAATAATAGTAATAAAAAGAAAGAAAAAAAAAAAAAATTTATGTTGCAATGCGGATGTGAATCTTTCCATGATGGTTTTGCCAGGTCAAAAAGTCTGCTGGATAAAGTTGGTTTTTCTAAAATAAAGAAGAAAGAGAGAATAAGTATACAACGTAAAAATAAAATAGAATATAAAAAAATCATGAATTCAAGGAGTCAACAAATAAAACGTCGCCTCGTCAGACTGATTTGTTGTGTAAATGTTAAAAAAATTCTTAACTGGACCAGTTAAACTGGTACACTCTTGGGTCATAACATATAGTGAATTGTCTCTTGAAGAGATTCACAAATGTTTTTTGGCTTTTATCTATTGTACAATGTTTACCATCTACCTCTATTGCTCCAATCTTTTTTATTCTATATACTAATGTCATGTAAACATATATTTTCTTATTGTTTATTTATTATTCATCATCTTTTGACTAGTTGATTCCAACTTCAAAAACACTGAGATATATTTTCTTTTTTTTTATTTCACAATAAAATGTCAAATAAATAAAAAGCTCCGTCAAGTAGTACGTATAAATATATCGTCAGCCTTATTTGCAAATTTAAAAATACGTATTATTATCAAAGAAAATAAATAACAATTTTTAATATTAAAAAAATGAAATGCAGCAATGCAATTATAATTTTTTGATTTTTCATTGTGTTGGAAAATTATCGCGCATTCAATATATAAATATTTTGTTAATATATGCATTTCTACACCCTGAATTTAACCACAATGCCACGCGAGTTGCATTCAATTTTGTTAATAAATCAACAAATTATTGTAGCCCATAGCCACAAAATTCATATACCATTGAAAATATATAAAATATTATTTTTAATAATTAATAAATGACTTTATACAATAACAATAATAAATAAAATTATATTTAATTTGAAATAAAATAATTTTGTTTCAATAGTATCAAGTTTGAAAGCTCGAGAGTACGTCACTGGCGTCACGACGCTTTAAACTAAATCACATTACAGACGAAATGTGGATGGAACAAGCCAAGTTTCCGGAGTAGTGAACTTTATTTATGCGAAAAGCCCTCGTGGAACACCCCCAACGAAATTTTATCTCTCTTTCTCTCTACAAGCAGTGCAACTTTTAAACCCCATGGGTTACCAGTCGTTTCCTGCTTGTAACCAACTGGCATCCAATGCAGCACCAAAACTCATTTCGACATAATTCAACACAGTCATTTCCATTATCAACTGAAATGTAATAAAACTTTGTATATATATATCATCATCATACATAAAGCAGAAAAACTTTTAATTCAAAATAAAAAAATAAATAAATATTTAAAAAAATAAATGAAACGATAAATTGATATAGAATAAAAAAAAAAAAAAATTGATTTTCATGAAGACAACTGCAAATTGTCAATATTTACGATGTTCAAAACTTTTTTTTTTTTTATAAAATAAATATATTTTTTAATTAAAAAAATATTAAAAATGTCATTTTTAATAGAAAATATAATTTAATTTTTTTATAAAAAAACATATCAACAAGATAAACAAAATTATTTTTTATAAATTGGTTGTTTTTAAAAATAAAAAATAATATTGAAAGCAAGGACAGCCTTCAATTTTCAATGAAAATTATTAAAAATGTAATAAAGATAATAAAAAGAAGATAATAATTTTTGATATAAATATAGTTATTTTTTTATTTAAAAAGAAGAGAAAATTTTATTTGAAAAAAATTAAATAATGGCAAGAAAAAGAAGACGTGGAGGAAAATCAAAATCACGTCGACGTAAAAATGGTTTTATAATATATTATTTATCGATATTAAAATGTCATAAAAATAAACACATAACTGAAGTTGCTAAAATTGCTGGTTGTAATTGGAGAAAAATGTCAGATAAAGAAAAATGTAAATATATTAAAAAATCACGAAGTGGTCGTCGTCGTTGATTGATAAAAATATTCAAGATATAAATTTGCATACAATAAATATAAATATATTAAATTCATGTAACAAAATAAAAATAAAAACTTTGTGATCATCTTGAGTAGTTGAAAAAAAAAAAACACAATAATACTCAAGATATTAAAAATGTTGATGACCTTAAAAATATCCAAGTGTTTATCAATTTATTTAATCATTACCTACATAAATATTTAATCAAATTTAATTTATATTAATATTATTTTTTACTATTATTAGGGATTTAAAAAAATAAAAACAACAACGAGAATATTAATCGTGATAATCAGCTGTAAATGTCACAATAATTTATTCACGTTTTGATCTCTTCATGTATATTTTTTTTTTTTTCTGATTGATGATTTTATTGAGAGATGAAACGACAATATATTTTTTATTTTTCCAGTTATTATTACCGATTGAAATGATGATTTTAATTTGATGATATTATGATCTGCCATTAGAAATCAGTCGTATAATTGGCACACAAAAGTTCATCACAATCTCTTGCGGCGATTCATCAAGTTTTTCTTATAAATAATTTTTAATTTTCATTCGTTTTTTTTTATTTGCTGATTCTGTTAGTCTTTTTTTCTATTTTTTTTTTTCTACCTCGGACACACCAATGAAAAAAGAATCTCGAGAGAATATCCACTACGAATGAGATGGTTATCCTTTAACGACTTTTTCACACCTTGGATATATAAATTTTATTTTTTTTTTATTATTTCTTCAATCGATAGTTTGATTTTACGATTCAGGTAATTTTTTAAAATAAATTTATTATTTATAAACGTGTTAAATTATCATTGCAGCTTAGTGACATTTATCATAGTGACATTTATAAAAATTATTTTTGAAAATTGACATACATTGTCTGGGATTTTCATTTTTAATTCAAGTAAAAATCCTACCTCAAGTATATCAATAAAATCACTTTTTTTTAATTTTTTGAATTATGAAACGACTCCGATTTATTCTTGGAAATTTTATTTTTAAAATAATAATAAAATAAAAAGTCCATTAACAATTAAATTTCTACCTAAAAAAAAAAATATATATAGTAATTATCTTTTTCCACATTTTTTTTTTACTATATTCATTACCCAATTGATGCTAATCATTTTTTTTTTTATTATAACAAAATGAAATAAAAATATTCAAATTTAAATTTTAAACTTTTTTCCCATGTCAAATAATACGCAACGGTATGATAAATCTCATCAACGATGACGATGAAGAGTAACAACACACCGAGGACAAACAAAAAATAAAAAACCTGATAAATTACCCTTTACATCATTTAAATAAAAAAATAAAATTTAAAAAAACTTTGCGTGTGTAGTCTTTAGATTCTCCTTCACCTGATGATGTTAAATAAATATTATTATTAACTTAATATTACTAATAATAAATAATATACACGAACATTTCAAAAATCGAAATTATTATATTTTCGAGTATTTACATCTTGCCAACACATTTATTAAATTATTCAATGTCAATCTCAATTAATTGGTACTAATATATATTTTTTTTAGTGGCTTTTACTTTGTATATTTTATATTGAATCATTATTAATTCATTCCCACATCAAATATCATCATCATATTACAAAATTTCTTTATTTTTTGTGTACCTTTTCTTTCTAAATATATTTAGTAAATTATTTCATATATTTATGATAATTTGTCTAGTATTTATTACCATTTTTTTCCATGTAATTTAATTTTTAAATTAATTAGCTTTATTTGAATATATGTTTCAATTAAATATATTATTTTGTTTTTTTAAATATCAATTGAATTAATTGTATATAAATTTCGTTTTAAATTTCCCACAATTTTTTTGATTATCATTTATCATTTCGGCTTTATTTGTTTTGACAATTTAAATAATATTTTGTATATATATATATTTACTGTTGGATAATTAACTTAGAGAGAAAGAGTGTTATTTCGACAAAACGTTTAAACGCCAAGATGTTGGTAACACGCAAAAATAGAACGTCACTTTGTGGCTTGTGCTATTCCTCGAGCCAATTTTTATTTTTATATTTCATTATATATTTTTTTTTTCGTGGCAAATGTAACGCAAAAATTCAATGCTTATGGGGACGTTGGTTGTTGGCTTTAATCTACGGCGCCAAGGCGTCGCCACGAAGTTGATGTTATATTTTTTTTTTTTTTTTTCATTCTTCAAGACGTTAACTAATTCATAGTCCAATTTTTTCTACCAACAATTTCCATATAATATACAAATTATTATTTATAAAATTTCGTTTTTTTTTCAACGATAAATCATGAGTTTAAAAAAAATTTAAATTATGAAATATAAAAACAAAAGGAAAAGGAAAGAAATGATTTCAACCAGAAATTAAAAAATTTCATTATTATTTTTGTAATGTTTAATTGAGATGAGAGTATATATATGAGAAAGGACAATCAATATGTTAATTTAATCAGTTAATAAATGTTGTAATAAATTAAATATATTATATGTTTTTTTAAATTGAAGGTAGTAGTGAGGCAAGTGGAATGATACTTCCGGTGTTTGTCGAAAATTTTTTAAAAAGTGATTGTTCATCATCACTAAAATGCGATGAAGAAGGTCGATGCTGATTGCTGAGTGTATAATTTTGTCCAATGAATTATAAATTATTAATACATAATACGACGGGGAAAAAAATTGAAAAAATAAATAAATAAAACAGTTATATAGAAGAGTTATGGAACAATTGAAAAAAAAATTAACGCAGAGACAACGAAAGTGCGAATGAACCGTCGTTTTCCCACTGGAAAAAAAAATAAAAAAATAAAAACAAGACGAGTAAGTGACGAGTCAACTTGAACAATACAATGTTGGTCACATAATACCCCAATGATATGAATCTCTTTTCGTCCCCCACACATAAATACACATTCATAAAAAAAAAAAAATATATATCGAGAATGAAACTTTCATTTCTGGATTCAAATGAAGAAAAAAACCAACCAAGTTCTGATGGGGTTTCGCTTCGATTCATTTTTATCCTCTCACTGTTTTTTTTTTTTTATTTTTTCTATCAATTTAAAATCAATAACAAAAAAAAAAAAATTCAAATTATTGGCTCAGTATATTAATATCATTTTAGAAAATAAAAATAGAACACTATTCGAAATAAATATAGTCTTGTTTTCAGAAAAAATAAATAAAAATTGAAAAATAATAACAAGTCAGGATTTTGATATGAAATTATAGAAAAAATTAGATTTAAAATAGTGAAAATTATTGCGCTGTTTGTATGTGTCAATTGTAATAAGAGTTATTTTATTTCAAAATAGAAAAAAATCGTCAAATTGTTAGTTGTTGAAATTTACTATAGAAATGAGTCACAGTAGCCATCTCGGTAATTTTAAAATATATATTTTATTTACTCACGATAAAGACTGAAATAATAGATATAAAAATAAAGAAAAAAATTTAAATGTTGAGTGTTATTGTAGCAAAAAAAATAAAAAAAGTTAAATTGAAGAAGAAGAGGAATATTTACTGCGAAATGATGAGACAGCAACGTCAACAATTCGCGGTGGCTGTGGTCCATGATGCTTTCACCTTTGACACACCCTCTTGTATCTCTTTACTATTTTTTTTTTTCACTATTTTCACGCAATTTACGGCAATTGCTTCTGCATAAATAAATCAACACGTCTCAAGCCACAAAAATAACAAAAAAGAAAATACAAAAAAATAAAATATTAAATACTATTAAATAATCGATTAACTGATTTTATTTTCTCTGATATATTGTTTAAAAAATATCATAAAAAAAAATTGTTTTAATTTTTAAATAGCTAAATTTTCTTCTCAACACTTAAAAAATTATTATTTTTTTTTTATATTTATTATCTCACTTTTAAAAAAAAAAAAACTATTATTTGTTTTTTAAATTATACGATTGATTTCCAAATAGTCTTTAAATATAAACAGAATCAATTTAAAATTGCAATAATGAATTTCGAAAGAATTTTAATCGCATCGATTTCGGCGTCAAGGAAAAATAAGAAAAAAAAAAAACAATTTTTTTTTTAAATAAAAAAATGGGTGAGGATTTAAATTGCTTGAATAAAGGCACGAAATCCAAGATGAGAAAAAAGAAAACATTGTTGAGGTAGGGCAAAAGAAAGAGATGAAATAAAAAAAAAAAAATTAAAAAATAAAAAATCACTCGAAGCTTCTGTATGCCGAGTACATATATTTAATGGTAAGAGGTTGATAAAAAGTCAAAGTGAAAAAGCTATCTACTCAATAATTCTCTGAATTCTTTGTACTATATAATTGGCTCTCGTATCACTCTCATTCCTCTCTCAAACAAATATACCTTCTGAAAAGAAAGAAAAAAAAAAAACCAATTAACAAAATATTTTTCTCCAGCTTATAAAATTAAAAAAAAAAATAAAGAATCTTATAATACTTAAAACTTGCTTATTTTTCAATAGTCAATAGTATTTATTTTGACCCAAGTTCATCATCATCATCATCATTTCGTAATTTAAAATCGATTTTAAAGATTAAAAAAATAATAAAAAATAAATATGATTGATTATCTGTTATTTAAAATTGACACAACAAGCTTTCCAATTGATAATAACAAATAAATTTTTCATATTTTAACTATAATTTTTGATTAAAAGATTTTAAAAAATATATACATTTCAATACTGACATAAATTATTATAATAATTTAATAAATATGTATATTAAAAAATAAGAAAGTCGTTCAAAATATAATTTAATAATTTTTTGATATAATCAACAAGTATATTATTATTATTTTTATTTTTATGATTCAAGTGATTCAAGTGAAGAACAAGATAAGGGTTGTTTACTGGAATAAAAAAAAAATAAATAAATTCACCGTCATGTAAAACCGGAAGAGTATTTCTAACGAATATTTTTTGTTGTCTAAATAGATCATAGATCAAACGTGGTCCAAACAGATGATCCAACAGTAAAGAAGAATTATCAACAGCACACAATCAACTTGAGCCAATGAATTTGCTTCTAATAAAAAAAAACATATTGAATATAAAATATTTAAAATAAGTATATATAATAATAAATAATTTTTCTTTCAAAAAAATCTAAATAATAAATTGTTAGAAGATGATCTTTGTTACACAGTTCATGAACTCTCTCCGCCTCTTTCGATTGTGTCGCCTTTTATTTATTTAATTTTTTTTTTTTTTTTTGATGATCGTGACGGTCGTAAAAATAAAACACAAATCTTCAGTCACAAATACAACGTCCTCTAACCGATCACGGAAGAGAAGCTAAAAGCAAAAAAAAAATTCATGCCATAGGAGAAATCTCAAGACTCTTTATTTATGTATTTTAACGTTTATATTATTTTTTTTTTTTTTTGATGTAAAAACATTATTGTTATTTGTTTGTTTATATTTAAATATTTTTAATAGTCAGTGTGATGTAGCTGATTATTATAACATATGCAACAAAGATTATTATTTTTCTGAATGTGGTATTTTCATGTTCCGAGTTTGGTCATTGCTTGATTCATATGATAATATATAATTTTTTTATATTTTTAAATTTTTCATAGTATTATTACCGGTGATAATTTTGTATTATCAAATAATAAATAAATTTTAAATTATTGATTATCAATAATCATTTACTTCGTCTGTATTATTCAAATTTCGATTTTTTTGTTTTCCACTTTTTTTTATAATTTATATAAAATAGTGTGATTAATTTTATTACATAATTTTTCAACAAATTAAATTTGACATCTATCATCTACAAAAAAAAATGCCCATTGTTTTGAACCAGAAAAAAAAGGTAAATGTATTTTTTTTTTTTTTAATTTAAAAAAACCTGTAAAAAAAAATAAATAAATGTAATTTATTAGAGAGTAGATATTATCTGTTGACAAATCAAATTTTCTAAAATAAAAAACATTTGTTTTTGATTATTCAAATGAAAATATAATATATGAAATTTAATTACCATTGACCTGGATTTAATATTTTAATAATTGTTTGATGGAAAAAAAAAAAAAGCTGAAGGTCAATTTGATTGATTTGAATCTTTTGATAAAAATCCCACGGTGGAATCTTTGGTAATATTTTTTTTTTTTATTATCCAAACGGAAATATCGCGTAAGTCATAGTTAAAGGAGGATAACTTTCTCGCTTTGTGCCCCCGAGGAATCCCAACTCGTTGGATTATTTCGTGGGATATATGTTTTTGAATCATCGTCGTCATTGTCGTTTTATTTTTGTAGCTAAGGAAAAAATGTAGCTGGTGCATTACGAATAATGTGTACCTTCTCAAAGACACAAGAACATAAACATTTTTTTTTTTTTCTAAATAAGAATAATAATTTTAACTAGCGTGAAGGCTCTTTGCACGCGCACATCGCTTTTTTCACGACCTACGACCGATCTCTTTCTATAAATGTTTTGACCTTTATTATTTCATCCTTTTCCTCACATTGTACAATTCAAGTATTTGTTAATAAAAAAATACAACATTTTGTCTTTTGCTTTTTTAATATATTTTTTATTATTTTCGTTTTTTAGCTCAATTTTATTAAACGAAAAATTAACTAATATTGTCTTGACATTTTTTTTTTTTTCTTCAATCAATGTGTACTTTTTTTTTTTCCCTTTCAAATAGATAATTGATTACAGATTTTTTTTAAAGATTTTAATATCGTCATACGATCAATATTTATTTATTTAATTTTATAATATATATTTTTTTTTTTAAATTCAGCTTTGATAAACTATAATGTTAAATCTTCTGATCCCTTCATGTGGCTCCCATGACCTGATAATTTTTTAAAATTATTATTATTCATCATTAAAGATATAATTTTTTTTTTTACATAAATTTTCATTAGTATCATTTTAATTATCATTATATTACAAATATTATTTTCTTTTTATTTTTTTTAACTATAGAATTTTTTAAATAGCATCAATTTGTCCAGATCAGCTGTTATTTTCAATGAAAATATATATTTTTTTATTATCATTATAATTCGTTAATATATGTTTATTTTATCATTTTATTTTCATCAATAGTACATTAATGAAAATTAAAAAAAATAAAATATATATTAAAATTTTAGTGATGCATTTGTTTTTTCGAAATTTAATTAAATTATTAAATTTACTAAATGTGATATTTTTTATCTGTTGATTTTTCTTTTTGTTAATTTTTCTAATAACTATTATGGTTTTTTTATTCTTCGACTAAATTATCATTGAACAACAAATTTATCGACATAAAGGCCTACATGAGTATCTTAATATTTCAATTATTTCATCAACTTTTTTGACAAATCAACTACTAAAATACGTCATACATTAGCTGGACATTCATATGAATTATCCTGTAAATTATAATTGTTTTTCTTTTTAAATATATATAATATCATTTATGTTTACTTTTTTTTTTTTTTTTTTCACGCCTGTACATAATTATTTAAAGTGCACACACACAAAAAAAAAAATAAAGAAAAAAGTTATATGTGCGCACAACGCCTTTAATTGTTCCACTAATTTTTAATATTTTCTTTTTGATATAACCAGTTTTTTATTGTTTAAATAATATATTGCCATCTATGTATAATACTTGATAATGTTTGTAAATATTTAAAATGAAATTAATAACTATTTTAATAAGCAAGTAACAAATTTTAAAATTGAATTAATAAAAAATAATTTACAACAAAATATTTTCATATAATTTGTCACAATTAATATTTTGACATAATATTATTATTAATTTCAATCTCACATGCTTTATTAATATAATAATTAAATTAATATTTTTTTTTTTTAGCTTCTTTTTTCCTTTTAAAATTGCGAATAGTCCAGAAATATCTTTGGCAAGCATGGACGCGGATCAATGATTAATCATTAACATTTTTTTTTTTTCTTTTATTGCAAACATAATTGATAAACTGTACCTGAGGCATACATTCATGCATATTTTATATTTCATTTTTTTCTCTAAATAAAATTAAATATTTCATTAATGAAATTATTGAAAAATTAATAATAATAATAATAGTAATAATAATAAAATAATAATTATAAAACGCGCCCATACTTGACTAAGCACTGTGGGCCAACTTATTATTTTATACATTCACCTAAACAATTACAATACTTCCAAACATTTATAAAGTAAATTAGTTAATTGCTGGAAATTGTTGGAATTTTATGATGCCAATGCATCGATATATTATATGGATATCTATTATTTAAACTTTTATTTTATTTACTTATTTAATTATCATTCTCTGTCATTAGAATTATTTTTTTTTAATATTTTTTTTTTTCATTTTTATTGATTAATAAAGATCAGAAGAGAATAGATAATATATTTTTCAATGAACAATTAATAGGGGCATATTTTGTGAACATATTACACAATATTTACAACGTTGATCCATTATTTAGTTGAAAAAACTCGTCCCCTGAAAATGAAAAATTATTTTAAAAAATATTTAAAGAATATAAAAATTAATTTGACGTGATTGAATCAAGTTGAGATATTTAAAAGAAAGAGATAATTAATTTACAAGTACCTAGACATCATTTCACAGTGCACCAAAGGGATCAAGTTGAAGTGGATTACCTTGAACTGGACCAGTTGGTTGTGCTTGTTGTTGTTGTGGAATTGATGGTGGTATCATTGGATTACCTGGAGGCATCATCATTGGATTACCAGGAGGTTGTGCACCTGGTGGTATTGCACCAGCCATCATTGGCCTCATACCTTGCATACCACCCATTGGCATACCTTGCATTCCCTATTTTAAATAGAAAAAACAAACAGGCACTTTATTAATTTGAAAAATATATATAATTAATTATTATCATCATTTGAAAAACATTATTATAATAATACAAAAGAGTAAATGCCATTATTAATAACATATGTAATTGTTTTTTTTATCTTTATTTATAATTTATTTATAACAATTTTTAAATGTCTTTTTAATTCAAATAAAATAATACGTAAATTCTTTTGTGTTATTAAAAAATATAAATAGCATTTATATCCTTTTGTTATTATAATTGAAATATGTAATAGTAATATTTTTATAATTATATAATTTTTGATTAATACTAATTATGATATGGTATATTAAAAATATTATCGTTAGTTATAAGCAATTTCTTCTTGACAAAGATCAAATGTCAAAAGTTGAAATGAAAGTCACATAATATCTGATCTTTATCATGATAATAATTTATGTTTATAAATAAATTATGATAGTGTAAAATTGTTTATAAATTATAAATAAGATAAATCTACTAGTTTTAATTAATTATAACAAAAATAATTATAATAATTAACTATTAGATTAATTAGAAAAATAAAAAGTAAATAATTGCATAGATAAATAGATATATAAAATGAAATATTAACAATTAAAATTGACTAGTAGATATGCTGCTGGAGGAGGAGAGATTTGGTATTGTTTTTTTTTTTTTCTTTTCTGGATAAGTGCATTGAACTCACCAATGGTGTGGACTGGGAAGGAAAGCCAAAAGTTGTGCTTGCTGGAAGTTGTGTCATTCCTTGGCCCTGCAACAGCCGGCAACATGCCATATGCCGTGCCATGCATCAAAACTAAATATGCCAATTCAACAACTAATACAATATTTCTAATCTCAACTTTCTTTTCTTTTTTATCTCGTGATTTTATCATATTTTTTTTTCATATTGTATGATACATTTATTTTTTTTATTGATAAATAAAATAATGTAATATAATTAAAATTTAAAGCTATTTTAAAAATTATGAAAATAAATTTTTAAAATTTATAAAAATATGACTTGCAATGCACTTATTATGAAAAATTAAATAAACATCTACGTGCTAATATTTAGATTGTATTTTTTTGCTTTTTAGTTTAGCTATTTTGCATAAGAACAAATTTTTTTTTATTGAATTCTCACCATTGGTCGATATCCAGCACCAGTTGTTGCAGCCATTGGTTGTGGTGACCATCCAGCAGGTCCTCCACTTTTAGCTGTATTTTTTGGTGAATTCCATTGCATTCCCCTGATAAAAAAAATTAATTAATTAATTAATTGATAAATAGATTTAATTATTTATAAATAAATAAACTTACTTGACTTGTTGTTGAGCACTTTTATTGATGCTCAAATTTTCAGCAAGACTTGCAAGGCTACTGTCCAAATCACCAGTCAATACTTTGGCTCCAGATTGTGATGTCATTGGTTGGCCAGCAGCTGAAATTTTATTAGCTCCAGAAACTGTTGTTGATGATGTCATTATAAACGAGCCCACACCATCAAAACCTAAGCATTAGCTTGATTAACGCAAAGCCACCAAATAAGCAATAATACCAGTGTTGAAAATCTACTTTTTGTATTTTTTTTTTCTTTCAAATTATTATTGTTAATTTATTTATTTATTTGTAATTATTTTAAAATATATTTGTAAATAAATAAACAATAATATCAGTGTGACTGCATTTGCCAATTACAGTGAAAAGTGCATTAATTCAAACTACAATAATTATTTTTATTTAATTTTTTTATTTACTGGGAAGTTGATATATATATTGTGTAAATATATATCAATGGTTAATTATCAATCAATCAATAAAATTACACAAAAAGCACACGATTTACATTTATCACAATTCACATGATGAAGGCCTACAACTTCACACTTTATTTAATATAATTTTCATCAAATAATGCAATTTAAAAAAAAAAAAAAAAAACAAATAAAAAAATAAAATAAATTATTATTTATTAATTTTGGCAATGTTTGTTAATTTGGTTGTGATGGCAAGCTGGGCTCGATAAAATTCACAAGTGCTGATAAAATAGTCAACAATACAAAGACTTAAAATACACAATATATTTTAGAACAAGAAATTGTTGATTTAATTTTAAAATCAATTTTTTCTTGTTAAAAAAAAAAAAAAACAAAAATAGTAGAAACAAAAACAAACGAATGAATAAAATCAATAAATAATGTTTTAATATAAAAAAAGGTGACATGCAAACAAGATAAATGAAAATATAAAAAAGGGATATGTTTGTATATCTTGTTAATAGTTCCCGTCACCTGCGATTGGCTGCTTAATTGGCGAGCCGTATCCAAGGATAACTTGATTAGGAGGTACAACATATCCGGGTACAGTACCGATAGTATTTTGTCCAACACCTACTGGTACACCACCAACAACTGAACCAACATAGCCTTGTTGTTGCATTATCATTTGAGGTTGCTGTTGCTGTTGTTGTTGTTGCTGCTGTTGTTGTTGCTGTAGTTGTTGTAGTTGTTGTTGTTGTTGTACAGAAGGTGATGGACGTGACGGAGACCCACCCAGTGCCATACGAATACTATCATTAAGATCGTCAAATGCACTTTTATTTGTTGTTGTTGTTGTTGAAGCATTACCACTACCAGATGACACACCACCAGCAACTGGTGATACAGCACGTGGTGTACCATTTGTACCTGTTGCAGGAGGTGGTGGTCTTGGTGGTGGTGTCATACTAGATTTAACAATACCAACAACTGCTTCATTAACACCAGATGTTGTTGTTGACTTTATTGTATTATTAACAACACCAGTGCTATTGTCACGATCATTATTTATGTCTTGTTGACTATCAAATAAATCAATTGGCTCAATTTGTCTACTGAATAAGTCTCCGTCATTAATTTGACTATCGGCACCGTGTTGTCCTTGTAAAACAACTCTTCCTGATTGATCATTATGATCAATTGTTGTACTATCACCATCAACACCATCAGTATAGGATGTGGGAGCGGAAAAATCGGCCATAAAAGGATTGGGTATGGATCCGGTCGATCCTTGAACGGCAGCTTGCGCAGAAAGTTACGAATCGATGAATTATCGTTATACCCTGGTAGAAAACCACTTGTAATATTTTATTTTCTTATTTTTTTATCATTTAAAATAACACAAGTTTTTTTTTTTTAGCACAAAAATTAATTAATTTATATAATAAAAATTAATTAATATTGTTTATATTTAAATATTAAATAAATAAATAAATAAAAGCTGTCATTTTCATCCAGGGTATTAATTATAATTTTTTAAAATATATTTTAAATTCCTTTAACCCTCCCTCATTGCCAAATTGATAAAGAATATTTTCATGTGTTTGTTTGTGTGTATGTATGTCTTGTTGTACAAGCAAGTATTATTGCAAATTTATTTTTTTTTTAAACAATAACAAAATTTTGTTAGTTGTGTTATGATAATTAGGATAATAATTGTGAGTATTATTTTAATCGTGCTCAAAAGCTCGTAGCAAGTATTAAAAAATTTTCATTTTTATAATCCAATTTATTAAAATGACAAAAATAATAATAATATAAATAAATAATTATTTATTTTTAAAAATTTACTTACTCGTTTGTTGATCTTGATTTCCAAATACAGATGAAAAATTATTATCTGTAACAAAATTATTACTTGCTGGTGGTGTTGATGTCACAAAACCTACAAATACAAAAAAAAAAAAAAAAGAAAACAAAAATAAAACTGTGCAATGAAATAATAATAAAATTTATGTAAAAATAATATTAAAAATATTAATAATTGTGCAATGAATAAATAATAAAAAATAATATATAATTTTTTTTTTCATAATAAATATAAAATAAAAAAAAATTTATTTACCATTACCGTTGGACATCCACATGTTATTTGTTGCTGGAGGCATTGGTCCAGCTGGTGCTCCAAACATATCAGCAAATGGATTACCAGCTAATTGTAATAAATCATCTGATGCTTTTTGTGACTAAAAAAAGTAATATTAAAATATTAATTAAATGATATAAATAAAAATGGCATAAATTAAATAAATTACTTGTATTTCAGCTGCAGTTGCTGAACTAAATAAATCGACAATTGGTTGATTGCCACTTCCAGTTGGTGAGCTGAGAAAAGGATTGGTGCTTGGTCCTCCAGATGGTGATTGAATTTTCGACTAAATTTATTATAAACTTGTAAATTAAATGTTTTTTTTTTTTTCGAAAAATTAATATAAATAATGTAAATAGTAAAATCAATATAAAAACTACTACCTTGTATTGATTCATAACAGCTTCTTCCTCAGCAAGTGCCTGTTGTCTGAGTGTCTCATCAATATGTCCATTTCCAGCTTGATCAAGACGTGCATTGCTAGCAACTGTTCCAAACGCCGTACTGGTGGAAGACAGTGCGGATACTCCAGACTTTACATTCGTTCTATTGCTGCTTGGGCAATGATTGGGGGTTTTTTTGTTTTTTTTTTTTTGTCGAGGCAAATGATTGGATAACGAAAGGATTCATATTTTAGCCGATCGACATTTTTTTTTTTAACCATGATGACAAGGAAATGTTAAGGATTGGTGATAAGATGAAAATAAAAAGGAGAAAGACAAACAAAAAAAACAAAGTAAATGTGTAGTACGTACAGATGCAAACAATACATTGAATAATTATGTTTAAATTTGTATACAAAATGCTAAGGTGTATTAGTGTTAATTCACGAGTGTATTTTTTTTAAATTTTATATTGTTAATTTTATAAACAATTAAGCGTGCAAGCTAATGTGGTTAAACTACACGGACAATATTTATAGTATTATTATTTTTTTACATTATGTATTTAGTTAGTTTGTTTAATTTATCATTTCTATTAGTATTGATAAATAAATAATCAAATCAACTATGATCATGCTTAACACACGAATTTCTATTGGCCACACACAAAACACGATTATTTTTAATAATCATTTTATCATTTATCAATGTAACGTGAAATTATTTATTTATAACAAATTGCACAACCATATAACTCATGAATGATAGATCACAAAGAAAAAAAAAACCATTGCATTTATGAAAAAAGCATTCGATGAGTTTTAATTATGATTAAAAATAATTTTAATTATTTTTTTAACTAATATTTGTCATAGTTTATTTAACAATTATTTTATTGTTGACATTATTATTTTTTAAATAAAATACCATATTGATACTACATGTCAAAAATGTGTATAAGCAAAATAAATTAATTATAATTGTGCAAAACACGTTACAAATGTGGAGACAAAAATTATAAAAAAAAACAATAAATAACAAAAAATTATATGGTATGAATGAAGGTAAAATGATGTTGGCAAAAGGTTAAATAATAATTATATTGTTAATTAAAAATCATAAACAAATTATAAAAACAAAAAAAAAAAATGATAATGAATGAAAATGATGGTCAGTAAAATTTTCCCGGGATAAGGAAGCTTTTTTTTTTTATTTAAAAAAAATATAAATTATTTGGAACTTATCTGATATTAATTAAGTAAACCTGAGATATTTTTTTTGCCACGATTGCTCACGGCATTGATATAATTAATTATATTAATTGATTAATTATTATTAGAAAATAAATAAATTACTATGGGTTTTTTTTTAAAAATTTGTTTTAAATTAGTTGTTTAAAAGGTAACAAAAAAATATAAATATAATACCTTGCTGATTGTGTAGGTGTATTTGCTGCTGAGCCTTTTTTGCCTTCTAGGGATGCAAGATGTTGTTCCAGGGCATCAAGTAAACTACTTGGTGCTTTTGTTAAATCTGGTATATCTCCCTTGTCAATTCCAACATTCTAAAAAATAATGAACATTAATAATCTCAATTTAGATAAATATTATTTACAAAAATTATTACCTCAGCAACTTTTAAAAATTCTCCAACTCTGTCCATTCTAATTAGAAATTTTTTATACAAATCTAATGCATCTCGACATTGTTTTTTATTCATCTCAAAATATTTTTCTGTAATGTAATTAAAAATTAATTTTCAATGTAATATTACACTTGGAATATAGATGTAATAGTAATTTGAATAAATATATACCTAGTAAATTAATTATTCCATCATTGTAACATGCAAATAGACGTATTAAATCTCTAAAAAGTAGCATAAATGCCATGCTAATAACACCATTTGTTAAATCATTTGAAGTACAATCAAATTCAAGAAGACTGTCTAATTGTGCTTGCAATACTGGCAATGTTTTTAATAATTTTTCAGCATTCATTGTACGTAATGTTCCATCTTCCTTTCTGTAAATTAATAATTAATTAATATACACATAAATTATAGTTGATAATTAATAATAAAATTAAATTCTTACCCTCTTTTAACTTTACAAAAATCAAATGCAACACTTCGATATGACATTGCTTTGTCATTCAGGTATTTGGCATACTTTCTGATGAATGGTGACATATCATATCCTTTAATTTAAAATTTTTAAAAATTAATAACAAATTCATAATACATTTATTTTTCTGTTGATTTTATCAACACAAACACAATAGATTTTAAGAAAATTTATCGAAATTATTAGTTTTAACTTACCAATACGTGCTCCAGCTATTTCCAGACAGATAAAATATTAAAATCCATGTTAGTTGTGATAGAAAAATAATTGACAGGAATATAGAAGAAAAAGAAATAAATCAAGAAAAAAGAGTTAGTAATTAATAATTATTTTTATATAAACAATGAAAGAAGAAAGTTTTTTTTTAAATTAATTTTAGTTCAAGTTACTAGATATTTTTATTTATTATTAATCAATGATTGATGTATTTGAATTGACAGAATGACAATAAACAGTGCGATAATATCAAACTATATATACATTTTTTTTTTATGCTAGTTATGTTTAGCACATTATTTGCTCAATGCTAATTTATTTTCACGGCTGTTTATTATATTATTATTATATTTAAAAAAATATTTATACAGAACAAGCACACATTATTGATTAATAATAACATTATCATTATTTTATGAAACAATTGATTTGAATTTTTCTTTTGTAAAAGAAGAAAAATAAAAATCAATTGATGGGAATATTTTTAAAATATTTTTTCGTTACCTTGTACTCCACTTTTATCCAAAAAATTACTGAGCTGGAATGAACTATTACTCGATGCCAAATACTGTGTAAATCGCTGTAAAAAGAAATGAAAAAATGATCATTAGTATATTGATGATAAAAATCAAATGGAAATTTATTTTTTAAATTTATTTACCTCGTTTCCATAGCATAGCATATGATGCACTGTAATAAGTGCTTTAAAAACAACTGTCCAATTGGTACTCTGTGATCTTTCAACGAGTAAATTTGCCAATTGAGGTATCGACACATTTGGCTCATTGGTGCAATGTATCAAATCTGTAAACAAAAACCATAAATTAATTATTTAAAACAAGAACGAAATGTCAACTTGAAATTAGAAAATAAATGTCAAGATTTTATGTAAAGAAATAAATAATAATTGTTTAAAAGAGTAATTATTAATTTTGATATAAAAAGTATTATGTAAAGAATTGTTTTTAAATAATTAAAAAAAAAAAAAAAAAGGAAACAACAGTTATTCAAGTTATTGTAATTTGATGTATGTCAATTGGCTGGTCAATTGAATCGTTTGATCTTGGTTGTATCTCAAATGGAACAGAGCTAAGTAGTAGAAAAAAATTTTTAAAAACAATATTATTTTTCGATAAAGTAAAATAAATGAAAAATAAATGACTATTGTTTTATTAAATAATTATTGTTGGTTTATTTGATGAAGATATGCTGAGTTAATTTAATTTAATATTTTTCTATTTTGGGACTTGGTATTCCCAATGGAACTTGTAAATTTGACGATGATTTTCGATGTGAATTTTGGCACGTGGATGTGTTCCAAAATTACCAAATTGAATTAGCACCAATACTCGAACATTTGATTTCTTTTCTTCTTATTTTTTTTTTTTTATTTAATTTATTATTCTTTTTTTTTTTTTTCTTTGTAGTTAAATTAAACCTGGCATTGTCTTGATGAATCATTTGACAGTAAATTTAAAACAACAATTGATCGAGATCAATGACACAAAATTTATGAATGAAAAATTAAATTTATAATTAATAAATTGTTTAAAAAGTCAATGGTCTTTGGTAGAACCAGGTGACTCACTCACAAATTTAATAATCAAATTATATTAAAATTAAAAAAGGAAATAAAAACAATGTTGAATATATTTCATAAAATTTATATTCAATTTAAATTTTTTATTTGTCTAGAGAGAAACTTTATTTTTTCTATTTAAAAAAAAACAAAATTTCCTATTTTTTTATCAGCTATTCCCACTTATTTCTTGTCATATTTTTTTTTATTTGTTATATTGGTAGTTTAGACAAAAAAAAATCACCTAAAATTGATAAACCTGACACGTTTGTTGAACAAAAAAAAATAAATCAAAAGCACATTTTTTTTTCTACTGAATATTTATGATGTAAATTTGTAATTTTTAAATTAAATTTTAATGTATTTTAATTATTATTCAAACTTTATTCTTCTTGTGTGTAAAAAAAAAAAGATTTAATACTTAACATATTTTATCGCATCATAATGAAGTGGTCTATTTTATTAATTATATTTTTTTTTGTCTATGGACTATCAGCCCTTGAGGGTAAGTTTTTTCGAAGAAATTCTGCAATTTTTTTTTTCCTCTTGCTTAATAATTTTTTACATTAATTAAACATCTTATTAACTATTAATTTTTTTAACTCAAAATATATTTATTTTCTGACTCATAACCGTGACCACGTCATTTTCATTTTCTTTATCTTGTTTATATTTAGAAACAAATTAAAATAGATAAAAAAAATGTTTTTTTTTTTTTCATAAAATAATGAATCAATGTTATGATTTGAAATTTAATATTTAAACAACAATATGCATAAAAAAAAAAAATAAGAAAAACCATAATAATCACTACAATCCTGCAATTAAATAATCAATTTAATTTTACATTATTACTTATTATTTTATATCCAGAAAATTATCAAAACAGCACAGCTGTAAAATCAGATGATCAACATGATATAATAGCAACAATCAGCGATCCAATTTTCATCACTGCAGGTAATTGTTATCATAAAAATAAATACTCTAAATTTATTAACAATAAAAATATTAAATTCAACTATTATTTTTTAGTGGTAATCATTGTCACAATTTTGGTGACATTGATATTCATTGGATACATATTTTTCAGGCGAAGCAATTCTGGAAAATATTTTATCGAAAAAACTAATGATAATATTGCTGAATAATATTAATAAAAATCATCAATGCAATTAATTGTATTTAAGAAGAAAAGAAAATAAATTTTATCGCAATTGGGACAATGACGTAGCAGAAACTATCGCCCTTTAAGTATTGATCGTGTTGGCTCACCAGAGCCAAGCCCCTCTTTTCCTCTTCCTAGTTATTTTGTCCTCCACGTGATGATGAAATAGTTAAATAATATTTTTTTTTTTTAAATGTAACATTATGATAAGCAACTGTTTTAATTTATCAAAAAAAAAATTCATATTAATATCTCACGTAACATTTTATCTTGATACTATTAATTCAAAAAAAAAATGTAGATTTTTCATGTCAATTAATTGAATAATAATTTTAAAAAATATTATAACAATGTTTAATTATTTAATAAAGTTTAATAAATATATATTTGTATATTTTGAAGAAATTTAATATTATTTAAATTTTCACATTGACCTTGAACACTTGTCTTCCTATTCCAATTATATTCTCTTAAACAATGACGTATATTTAACCTCGTGTCTTTTTTATTTTAATTTTTTTTTTTGTTCGATTGACATTTGGCACAGCATCATCAAGAAAAAAAAATATATATACAATGTGTATAAGACAAAGAAAAAAAAAGTTTCTCATTCATCTTGTTTAATTATTTTAATATTATTATTTTTTTTTTTTTGTTTAATTTAATTTGGGTAGTTTTAAATTACTAGATAAAATTAGAAATAAAATTTTTTGATTTATTTTTTTATGTCTAACAATTGGAAGAATAGTTTATCGAAATTTATAATAAATTGAAAGAACAATTAAAACATTTTTGAATAAAAAAATTTAAGTATTATTATTGCTGTTATAATGTACTCGTCTATTTTACTAAATTGCGAGCTTAAAATAATTGCACAATAAAAAATTGTCGCCAAATAATTATGTTGTATATATTTTTTTAAAAGTCATTTAAAAATTAATCGAAAAAAAAATAAATATCCTACAAGTGATAGCGAAATAAAAATGAAGATAATTGGTTTTTATTTTTGATAAATTTTTACTTTGGAAAATACTATAGACTTGAACAATAGATTATATTTTAAATAAAAAAAAAATAATAGAAATATAAAAAGCTAGACAGTTAATAGACAGAATATTAAAAAATATTTATTTATATTGCAAGTGTTGTTGAGCTTATGATGATGAGAGCCAACAACAACATAAAAAAAAAAAAAACTCGTACATGTTTTGTATATTGTACACGTAATTGTAAATGTAAATACAAGTATGTAAGTTTAAAAAACAAGAGGGGAAATAGCAAGGCAACATAATCCAAGAGTCGTTCACCTATACAATTGTATTTGCAATTTCTCTGGATATATATTTTCTTAGCTACAGCAAATGGCATTACGTGGTGTTCACTATAGCGTGCGAAACGTGTCGTGAGATCATTCGATTTTAATCAACAATTTTTATGTTCAATGTTTTTAATTTTGTCTATTCATATTGATGAACAAATAAACTAATAATTAAACTATTTTTTTCTTCATATTTACACTGGAAAATATTTCTTTCTCATGAATGAATAAAAATTTTCTAAATAAAGAAAAAAACGAAAAATTCTAAATTTTAAATAGTTGCAATATAATGTGTGTAATATTTTCAAAAAAAAATTACCTGTGTTTATTTGAAAAATACGTTTAAACTTGACACTGTTTTCTTGATTGAAAAAAAAAAATTCAATTATAGTGTCATCCAGATTGACAAGAAGTCATGAATAATTGATTAATAAAATTGATCGATATTATTGCTATCATTATGAGGCTATCAAAGATCAAATTGCCAATACATATTTATAATATACAGTGGACACTATATCGTAAACGCCCCTTTGCATGTTTTTTACAACAATTAAATAACAAGATATTATTATCATTAAATAAAACACCAAACATACTGTATACACACCCCTTAATTGATTAAAATTTCAAACCAACAGTCTGGCTATAAATATAATAATTTATGATATAATTTTGCGACATTATTAAGTAATAATTATAAATAACAATAATAATAACAACTATCTCTCATAATTATAAAATTTCAATTTATAAAATTTTGTTTATCTATTTTATTATATAGATTAACTTTTATATTTTTTCTCATTAAATTTAGAAAGTTTGTGAAATTAATATTTCGCAATAATTACACTTTGCGCGTTAATTAAATTTTTTGGCATTTGAATAAATATGTAAAACGTGATTTAGAAAAAATAATAGCAATAATTTTCAAGTATTAATAAATACAACTCTATAATATTTATAAAAAATGTTTAAAAAAAATTATACAGTAAATTATATAGAATTGTTTAATTGAAATTTAGAAAAAAAAAAAAATCTCAATTACTGTAATTTAAAATAACGTGAAATATTTAAAATTTTTATTGTTAATAAAAATAATATTTAAATGACAAGTTGTCACATGCGTAAAATTATTTTTACTGCAAATAATAAAATGTATATTTATTTGGCATTTAATGTTGCACGCAAAAATCTGTTAATGTCCTTGATTTATTTTTATTGTTATCAACACCACTTCCTACAGCATAAACATTATAAATAAAAGAAAAAAAAATATATTCAAATCGATAGATAATTATTACGTAGCTTGTAATTATTATTATTTAAAAAAAATAAATGGCTTTTTTTTTAGACATAAAGAAACATTTGTTTTTCAATAGATAAAAGTGACAAAAAAAAAAAAAAGTAACAAGTACATCATCATTCTAGACAGACTGTTTAATTTATTTGCAATAATTTTTTTTTACTCTAAATAAATATGAGGAATTCAAGTAGCTGCAAGTCAAACATTACTTTTACTTTCTTTATGTATTTTTAATAAAATTATTATTCACCCTAAAGCAATTTATTTCATTAAATATATATTTTTATTTTCATAATTATTTTGCAATTTTTTGTTCTGTCTACGTTTCAATTGATGGTATTACCATCAATTACTATTATATATATATTTTTTTCATCATTTGCAAATACATATAATCAAGTTGCCATACATATTATATATATTCAAAAAATCACGAGTAAATATATGTATGTATGATGCAAACGTCCCTGACCTCAATCGCAAAAAGTGAATGAAACATACGACGGATCTCTAAGAAACACTAAGAACTTTCTCGAGTATAAAATAACGAAAAAAAAAATTAATATATATTTGAAAAATACATTAAATAATAAAATCATAATAATATAACTCTAATAAAATAAATTTTCAATGTAAAAATAAATAATTAAGCCTGACAATATGAAGAAAAATTAAAAAATTTCATTATTAAAATTTAATTTCATTTCCATTTGTATAATAAAATAATTTTGTGGTTTGAATGCAATGATAGGAATGACGATGATAATACCACCACCCCAGTAAACAGGCGGAAGTTCATACAGAGATTCCAACCGAGACGACGACCATCATCACCACCACCACCAACTCCATCAACAAAAAAATTTATAAAATAAATGCACACGCAAACGTGCCGGTTCCCTTAACTCTAACTTTTTTTTTTTTTTGTATCATTGTTATTTTTTTCTTTTAAATTCCCAGTAAATATTAATTTTCATACATGTATTTATTATTTTATTTATTTTGTGGTTTTACAAGTTGGTTTTAGTATCAACCACCACCACCACCATTTTATACTCAACATGATAATAATAAATAAATAATAATCAGCCACTTGATGACACAGCTATGTTTATTATTCAGGACAAACACCTTGTACAAATAAATTTAAATTTAAAACTACGTCAAGATGATGATGATGATGATGATGATATATTTTGGAAACTTTTTTTTTAATTTGTTATCAGTTAAATGATAAGTTTTTATTTTTTCGAAATATATTTTGTCACGTAGGCTAATATTTTTTTCTATTATTTGTTTGATTCTATTTTTTTTTTTTCTTGTGTTATTTATTTCTGGATTTTTTTTACATGACTCAGGTAATTGAGTCATGTATTTTAAAAATATAATAATAGAAAAAAAATATATATTTATTAAAGGACGAATTTTAATAACTCGAGCAGTTGAAAAATCGATAGAAACAGTAGATGATATACTTGGGGCTTCTATTATATGTGTGCCAGGTTCGCTGCCATTGCTAACAATTATTAAATTAATTTTTTTTATAATAAATTTACATTATAATAAATAACAAAATACTATTGTCATATTGTTTAATGTACCTAAATCATCAATGTCATTATTTTATCTCAAAAATTCAATGTTATCTTTGACGTCACAAAAATCTATATTCTTTTTTTATATATTAAAGGTAAATATATAAAATAATATAATTATAAAATTTTCTGTTGAGTACGCGTAACCGGTGAGAGTAACTTTAAAGATTTTTAAAGAAAAAAAAAGGGGAAAAAAAAACCGGTTTATCATGGTTTGTAATTCAGAGTAAACCAACATCAAAAAATTATTTAAAAAAATAATATAAAAAAGAAGCTTCAGCTCAAAATTGTGTTTGAATTTTTTTGAAAAAAATCTGGGATATTCTAGGACAATATATGAATTGAAAAAATCAAGACTCACAATCCAAGTGTTTCTTTTTGGGTCCAATCATCTCCTCGGTGGTGGCCTTGCAGACTGATTTCGCAAGACCCTGACCAGCAATACTGTGTCTTGCTGCCAAAAGTCTGTCGTTTATCGTTTGACCCGCCATATTTTGACTCTTTTATTTCTTCTTTTTTATAAATTATTATATTAATTAATTAATTCTTTATCTATCACCAATATCCAATAGATGAGGCAAAAAAAAAAACACAAGTTATTTCCTTCTGTCACTTGTCACCGAATAGTCATTGATCTTTCATCAAATAAAATACCAAATTTCTGAAAAATAATAATAAATCAATTAATAATTATAAACAAATTTTAAATAAAAAAAAAAATTTTTTTTTTGTCGATATTGAATATAAGCAGACTCACTCTTTCAACAACTCCCTCTTCATCAACCCTCTTTCACTGCGGGCACCACCCGCCCCCACACACTTATCTTCAACACTCACACACACAAAAAACAAATAAATCCTCTGATAATAATATTTATATTTTTTTTTTTTATTAATTAAACGTTAAATCAACTTGATAATAAATTAACAGTACACTTTATAAATCACCATAAAATACATTCAAATTTAATTTTAAACATGTATTTTTTATCATGAAAAATTGGAGCAAAAAATAAAAATTAAATCACCTTTTTTTTACTTTGACATTTGAAGACACGTATTTTTATATTTACTATTATTATTTATAAAAAAAAACAAATAAAAATGTATTAAGTGACTCTTTTTTTAAATTGTATTTTATCAAATTATTCTCTCCCACTTTTGGTAATTATTTATTTATATATTATTATTAATATCATTGAACCCGGCTTTGAAAATATTGGTTCTATGTATATGTTAAAATGTCGGCGATTGATTGTGATGTATTATTATTATTATTATAACTATTAACTCTTTTATTTCTTTGACAAATAATATTTCGGAGCACTTTTTTTTATTTTCTTTTTCAATTATCAGTCAATATATTTTGGATATTTGTCATGAATTTAAAGTTATTTTTATATATTATATATATTTTTTTTTGACGTATATTTGACACACACAGACACACACACATGCACACACAAACGCACGGGGTTAGGGGGACCTGGATTAATAACGATCGGCCCTTGAGCTGGTGCTGGGTGGATGATGTTGCTGTTCGCTCACTCACGCCGCGTTTATTTTACAACACTAAAACTGGCTCAGCTGTGTGCGAAAGACACCTTGTGTAAAGTTGCGATATACGTATTCAATTGCATTGTGTTATTTTTTTTTTTATTATTATTTGATACACCAGCTTTAATCTGTCCAATCATGAATCACAATGACAGCGAAATACTCCCCTCCACCAAAACAAACAAAATGGCTGACTTGTTTTTTTGCACCATCTGTTGGGTAAATTTGTAAATGTTGATAAGACATTTATTTATTTTATCATTATATGGTCATAACAATAATGATAATAATTATTATTATTATTTTGATATTATTTTTTACAACAACAACAATACAGCATTGTTTTTATTTTTAAATGTTGATGACATTTTTAAACTTGTAATTTAATTTTGATCTATAAAAATGAGCAGCAAAATAAGATGCTTGTTGCAAAACAAGGTGGGTTTAAATATTTATTAACCTTTAAATATTATTAATAAATAATTATATATTATTGTTGTTAATTATTTTTTAGATATTTAAAAATGTTGGAATTTCTGAACTGGCTGTAACATCAAATTTATCATTGAAATTTGATAAAACAAATGGAACATTTACCTATGATTTACCAGTTAAATCAAAAAATTATGATATTAGAAAAGAAGCTGATGTTATTGTTAATAATAAATATAATGATATTAATATATTAAATAATGCAATAATTTATGAGCGTAAAAATCATAAGCTACTGTCGTTTAATGTTAATAGAGATAATTTTGTTAAAGAAATACTTGAAGGAAATTCATCAGTTGTATCACCACCAATTATTGGTGATAATAAAAATATAATTATTGAATTTAGTTCACCAAATATTGCTAAACCATTTCATGTTGGTCATCTTAGATCAACAATGATTGGTAATTGTATTGCAAATATAAATATGTATTTAAAAAACAATGTTACAAGAATTAATTATCTTGGTGATTGGGGAACACAATTGGGATTTATATTACTTGGTATGAAATTAACAAACACAACACAAGATGATATTAAAATTGATCCAATTAAAAAATTATATTCAGCTTATGTTATGGCTAATAAATTAGCAGAAACAGATTCAAGTGTTCTAGAAAATGCTAAAAACATTTTTCATAATTTAGAAAATGGTGATGTTGATGGTCTAAAAAATTGGGAATTAATTAAAAAATATACAATTGATGAATTTGAAAAAACATATCAAAGAATTGGCATTAAATTTGATGAATATAATTGGGAATCATCATATAATTTTTCTAAAGTACAAGATATCATTGCAATTATGGAAAAATTAAATATTTTAAAAACTGATAATGAAGGAAGAAAAGTAATATCAATAAATGATAAAAAAAATTCAACAATAATTAAAAGTGATGGTTCAACTTTGTATATAACAAGAGATATTGCTGCAGCAATTGATAGACATAATAAATATAATTTTGATGAAATGTATTATGTTGTTGGTAATGAACAATTTGAACATTTTAATAATTTATCAATGATATTAGAAAAAATGAAATTGAATATTTCACATAAAATTCATCATGTTAAATTTGGAAAAATAAAAGGAATGAGTTCAAGAAAAGGAACAGCTATTTTTTTATCAGATATACTTGATGAAGCTAAAGCTGAAATGAAAGATCAACAAAATAAAACATCAAGTTAATAAATAATTAATTAATATAATATATACTAATCAATTAATAATTATAAATAATAATTTAATTTATTTTTTAGCAACAAAAATACTTGCTAATTTGGATGATGATAATAGTTCAGACATACTGGGTATATCAGCAGTGATTGTTCATGATTTAAAACAACGTAGAACTAAAGATTATGAATTTAATTGGAACGTTGCATTGGATGTAAGAATGATTTTTGTATTGCTAATAATATTAATTAATTTTTTCGAATGATAAATATATTTTAATACGTAAATATTTATCAATAGAGCCAAGGTGAATCTGGTGTACGTTTGCAATATGCACATTGTCGATTAACAAACTTGGAAAAAAATTGTGGAGCAAATTTACCAAGTCAATGTGATCCAACATTGCTTCAAGAACCAATTGTTAATGAACTCGTGGCTTTGATTGGTCAATTTGATGAAGCTGTTATTTCCGCTCATCAACAATTGGAGCCATGTCATTTGGTCAAGTATCTTTTTCATTTAAGGTAACAGTCAACGTAATTTAATACTTAAACTGACAATAGTAATTAGTGTTTTTTTTTTAAGCTAATTTTTGTTTATTTTTTTTATTTTTCTTTAGTCATTCAATCAACAGAACTATGACAGAACTTCGAGTTAAAGATGAACCATCTGATGTAGCATCACAAAGATTATTATTATATCATTCAGCTAAAAATGTATTGAATACAGGAATGAAATTAATTGGTTTGACACCATTAGAAAAAATGTAATAATAAATCAATTAATTATTTAAATTACATCAACATTTGTGTTTTTATTTTGACAATAATGAAAATGTTAATTAAAATGATTAACGTTTTTTCCATGTAAATTTACGTCTTGCACCTTCTTGACCAGGCTTCTTTCTTTCTCTTGAACGCCAATCTTTGCTCAATAATCCAGCTAAAATTGAAAGATAAAAAATAAATAAAATTGTATTTTTAATTTATATAATTATTGAATAATAATATTTCATACCAATTCTCATTTTTTCAACCATATTAATAGGAACAAAACTTCTGAGTCCCCATGAAATACCCCAACGAACAGCACCAGCTTGTCCAGTTGGTCCTCCACCTTGAACACTAGCTTCAATATCAACTTGACTCTCCATACCAGTAAACATCAATGGAAAAATTACCTGAAAGCAAAAAATAAATAATATTTATAATAATTAATAATAAATAATGCAAAAAAATTAACGAAATAAATATCACCCACCACAAAATCAAATAAATATTCACACGCATTTAAAATAAATATACATTTTATTATGATTAATTATAAAATAAAAATAAAAAGAAGAAAAATAAATTTAATAATAATTTGTATTAAACAATATGATTATTGTCATTTGTATTTAATTTAGATAAAATATCAGTCAACATTCTATTATTATCAAGCATTTGTTCCTTAATAATTCTAAGACCTTCTTGTTTGACCTTAATGTCAATTGAAAATTGATTAAATGTATTATCAAAATCTCTATTATTATAATCACTAGCACATTCTTGTTTTTTCATCCATGTAACATGTTCACTAAAACTAACAACATCATCATTTAATATTGGTACATTTTTTTTAGCAATATCATATGCTGCTTTTAAAATTTCTTTTGGTAATCTTTTTTCTAATGGATTTAATGGTTTAACAATTAATACTCTTTTACGATTTTCCATATCAATATCATGATCAGACATCCATTTACGAAATGCAAATGGTATTGCATTATTATTTAATACCATTTCAGTAAATAATATAAGCTTTGTTTGTCTAACAAGTTTTGTTAAACCAGCATGATTTCTTAAACCTTGTATATCATGCACAGCAATACCAACAAGTAAATTCATCAATATAACAGTTACAAATACTAAAAATAATGTAAATAATATTTGTGAACATACTGATAATGGATGATAAATAACAAATGGACCACCATCATTTAATTGATCTGGTTGATTAATAAGACCTTCAAAATCTAATTCACCAGCCATCATTGCTAATACTTTAATTAAACCAGTAAATGGATTACCAAATGATGGCTCACCAGCAAATATAACACAAAAACTTATTGTAAAACCAATTAATAAACCAGAATATGCTAATAATAATTTTGCAAATTCAAATTGTATATGTGTAAACATTGCAACATATGTACCAAATGCTGGTAATTGTCCAACCATTAACATTAAATTTGTCCATGCACATAATATTGCAAATGCACCAACATAATTTTGCCAATCATATGTCCTACCAGTATATATAAATGATGTCATAAATACACTTAATATAACAACACCATCTAATACATTATCAATATTTGAAAAATATTGTTTTGCTGATTTATGTACCATAAAACCAAATATTTTACGTGGTATTGTTATACAAGTTAAAAATAATGATAAATACCATTCAATTTCAATAACTGTTTTACGAAATAAAAAACCAGTTATTCTTTTACTACCACATGATTTTATTGTTGTTGTTATTGTTGTTGTATTAATAATATTAAAATTATTATTGTTAATATAATCATTATTACTACTATTATTATTACTATTATTATAACATTTATATGCAAGCGCTGTTAATATGTATGTTGTCATACAAATAACAGTCATAGCATATAATAATATTCTCATTAAATAAAATTTACGTATTTTTTCCCATTTTAAATGTAAAAATGCCATGACAAGTGGATGTGATAGTAAATCTTTTCTTCTTTCAATAACAAATGTATTTATAAAACTAGTTTCACATGGATTATTACTTGGAAATAATAAATCAAATTGTAATTTCATTTCAAATTCACGATTATGTGGTACTGGTCTTTTTAGCGTTATTGATGCATCTAAACGTTGACGAAATACATTAATTGATTCTGGTATTTTACGTAGAATAATATTTAATGCTGATAAACCAGTACTTGTTGTTGCACTAATATCAGCATTTGACCATATTAATGCATCAACACATTGTGATTGTTCATTTAATGCTGCAATATGTAGTGGTGTAAAACCAACTTTATCTTTTGCATTAACATTTATTGGATGTTTTAATAATAATTCAACAAGTTCAGATGATGAACCATTTGTCATAACAGCAAAATGTAATGGTGTTCTATTTGAACGATCAACAGCATTAATATCAGTACCATTTGTATTTAATAATGCTTCAACACATGCTTTATCTTGTACAATACATGCAACATGTAATGGTGTTTGTTCTTGTTGATTACGTTGTTTAACAGATACACCTCTTTCTAATAATAATATAACAACATCTAATGATTTTGCACGTATTGCACAATGTATTATTGGCTCAACATCATTATTATTTAATATTAATTTTGCTCCACTATTTAATAGCAGCTCAGCAGCATCTCTTGAATTACCAAATGCAGCAAAATGTAATGGTGTATAATTATTATTAATACTAACATAATTAACATCAATATTTTTATCAATTAAATGACGTAAACATGCTATATTACCAGATAATGATGCAGCAAGTATTGCATTAATACCAGTACATGGTTCAACATAATCAATTTTAGCACCATGTAATTCTAGTTTTGTTAATAAATGATCTAAACCACGAAAACATGCCCATACATATGCTATATTTTTAAATCTATCATCAAAATTATTATTATTATTAAAAAAATTATCATTAAAATCATTACGTTCCATTTTTAATAATTTTTTAATTTCTGTCATACTAAATACCGACCACATAGCACTTTTTAATGTTGTACCATTTATATCAACATTACGTAATGATTCAAGATTATCAAAAAATAATGATTCATCAACTGGTGGTGGTTCACCAGCATCAATTTCCATATCAATTGTTGATTCAACTTGATCAGTTACAATAACTTTATCTGGTAATTCATGAAGACGTGCAAGACGTGCTGATTTATAAATTGATGATAAACGTGATGATAACACTTCTTTTTCTTTCATTGTATCAGCTGTTGTTGTTGATGATGTTGAATAATTACGTTGTCTAAAACTATTACTATTGTTATTGTTATTTATATTATTAATATTATTATTTGATAATTCTTCTTGTTTCATTTTTGTATTTATTGTTTGATACATATAAAAATAATTAATAATCTATTTAGAAAAATTAATCAAGATCTTATCAAAAATTTTAATCATTATATTAATTTTATATTTTGAAAATAAAACACTTGTGAGACAAGAAAAATAAAAAGGCGCGACATTCAAAATGTCAAGTGTCGAATAATCTCGACGCTTTTTATTATGTTGCAATAATAAAATTCTTCTTAATTTTTTTGTTGAGATATATATTTAACGCGCTTGACGATGTCAACTCGTTGCTGGACACGATTTATACTGACGATGTGGTTTATTCGTTTTAATATTTTTCATAAATGGCGCGGCCTCACTTACTTACTTGAACTCCCTACTTTATACATTAAACCAACATCTTTTCATTCAATGCTATTATGAAGAATCACGTCATATTTATAACATGATTAAATATCTGTCGTCTTGCTAAAAAATTTAAAAGCTCCTACTGTACGAAAAAAAAATATCCTATATAAAATAATATTTAATAAAGTTATTAACTCTGTTTATTCAACGTAATTTTATCAATTTTATCAATTTTTTTTTTCTAGATAATATCGAAATATTTCGTAATAATAATTATAATAAATGATTAGATAAATTCATTAACTTTAAAAAAAATAAATATTTGACAATTTTTGATCTGAAAAAAATAATAAATAATAATACAACAAAATACTAATAAAATAAATTTATTTATTTCATGAAAAAAAAAAAAGGAAAAAAGGAAAAATTCATTCAACTTGACAACACATTTTTAATAATTAAAAAAACAAAAAAATAAATTTAATTATTTTGAATTAATGTGAAAAAATAAAATCATTTATACAAATTAAACTACAAAAATTAATTTACTATAAAAAAACAACCAAAAATGATATTAATAATAATTGTAATAAAATTAAATAAAATATAATAATAACAATTTATTTTATAATGTCATTTTGATTATTGTTATTTTTAAAATTAAAACGTTCATCATTTGAAAGTATTTTAACAAGATTATCAATGAGTTTTCTATTACTTTCACAAATATCAGTTAATTCAATAATTTTTTCTTGTAATTTATTACCAGCTTTATTATCATAATCATAATCAATAAATTTATCATGATCATAATTAAATTGATCATATCTAAATGATGATGGTGGTTCACTTTTTCTTCTGTATGTAAATGCATTACTACTACGTTTTGATGATAATGTATTTAAATATAAAAATTTTTTATTTTTAGCAACTCTATGTGCAGCAACAAGAACATCTCTTGGTAATCTTTTTTCTCTTGGATTTAATGGTCTAACAGTTAATATTGCTCTTAATGGTGATGGTAATACTAACGTTGTCCAACTTAATAATTTAATTAATTTATGTGGTAATAATGCAAGTAATAATGCACTTTCAACATCACATATTAGCTTTGTTTGTCTAACTAATTTAGCAAGACCAGCTGTTTTTTGTAAACCTTTTATATCATGTACAGCAATACCAACAAGTAAATTCATCAATACAATTGTTACAAATAATAAAAATAATACAAATGATAATTGTGCTGATACTTGTAATAATATCCAACTTGTACTACCAACATCAACATGTCTACCAGTATCTTCTTCACCAGGAAAAAATAATTCTTCAAAATCTAATTCACCAGTCATCATAACAAGTACTTTAATTAATCCTGTATGAGGTGAACTAAATGATTTTGAACGTGGAAATATAACACAAAAACTTGCTGTAAAACCAACAAGTAAACATGCATATGCTAATAATAATTTAAATACTTGTGCTTGTACACTTGTAAACATAGCAACATATGCACCAAACATTGGTAATTGTCCAATCATAAGCATTAAATTACTCCATCCACATAATACAGCAAATGCACCAACATGACTTTGCCATGTATATGTTCTACCAGTATAAACAAATGATGTTGCAAATACACTTAATATAACACACCATTCAACAATATTTTCTGGTTGTGTTATAAATTGTCTTATTGATGGATATGTTAATATACCAGTTGCTTTTCTCATACCTTCAAATATTGTTAATACAACTAATGCATACCATTCAATTTCCAATACTTCTGGATGACGATGAAAAAAACCTTTTAAACCAGTTGAATTTGCACATAATGGATGATTATTTGAATCATCAATTTGTCCATGTGATTCATTATAACAATTATGTGCTAATGCTGTCATAACCCATGATGTTAAAACAACAACATAAAATAAATAAAAAAATAAACGTCCAACATAATATTTACGTATTTTTTGCCATTTTAAATGTAAAAATGATTGACATAATGGATGTTCTAATACTTCTTTATATCCTTCTTTAACAAATGTACCAAGATAACCAATTTCACCTTGTCCACGATGTTGTAATAATGGATGAAAATCTAAACGTAATTCCATTTCACCAGCAGCTGAACTTTGTTGATGTAAAGTTATTGATGAATCTAAACGTTGTTTAAATATACTTAATGACGTTGGTGTTTTACGTAATATTATTGATAATGCTGTTGTACCACCTTTTGTTCTAGCACTTAAATCAGCACCATGTTGTATTAATATATCAACACATTGTGATAATTCATTCAAAGCTGCCACATGTAATGGTGTATAGCCATATTTATCAGCTATATTAACATCAGCACGCCAATCAATTAATAATTCAGTAACATCATATGTTAATAATGATCTACCAAGTGCTAAATGTAATGCTGTACGTCCATCATTATCAATATCATTTGGATTAATTTTACCATTACGTAATAATGCTTCAATACATTCTAATGAATGTGTACGTGATGCTAAATGAAGTGCTGTTTGTCCACGATGATTTTTTATACTTGAATTTCCACCATTTTTTAATAATAATTCTAAATTATCAGTACAACCAGCTTCAGCAGCAATATGTAATGCACTATCACCTTTTTTACTTAATAAATTTACATTTGCACCACATTCTAATAATATTGTCATACATAATGAATCACCACCATCAGCAATATGATGAATTGGTGCATAGCCAGATGAATCAATACGATTTATTGATAAATTATTTGGTGCTAATAAATTTAATACATCATATGAATTTGATCTTGCTGCAGCATGAAGAACTGTTTCATCATTTTGTTGTGAATCTTGACACATACCAATGTCAAAAAAATATTTTGCAACATCTAATGAATTACCAAATGCTGCATAATGATATGGTGTATGAATTTTTGAATAATTAATTGTTGCACCATTTGTTAATAAATATTTTACACCATTTAAACTATTTGAAAATGCACATAAATGTAATGCTGTTAAATTTCTTTCATTTTCACAATGATTTAAATCAGCACCAGCTTTATGAAGATATGCTATTAGATTATCATGTCCAAGAAATGATACATATAATAATAATACATTTAATTCTTGTGATCTACATGTTTCTAAACATTTTAAAAATATATTAATATCATTGTATAATCCATTTTCAAGATCATCAATTAATTGTATTCTTACACCAAGTAATCTCATATGTTCTGATAATAAACCATTTATAATATCACGACTAACAATAAATGAACCATCATTATCATCAGTTATTGATGATTCACTCATACACATTGAATAACAATGTGGTTCTTCTACTGGTGGTGCTTTTCCATAATCCATACAATAATCTTCGGAGTCCCATGTTACTTCTTGATTTGCTTCGGGATCTACTGTGTTTGTTTTTTTTGATGATGATAACCATCTTGTTAATAAAATTGATGTATTTGCACGATGATAACGACGATTTGTTGTTGATGTTGTTGTTTGATTTCCTGGACTACTGTAACTTTGCTCAAGTGTCACACGTTTTCTTGGTAATGATGTTGCTTGTGTTTGTGATAAATTTGGCACACTCGGACATCTATCAGATAGTGTCATTGTCTTCAAACTCAATTAGGGTTCATTACTGCAATAAATTATAAAAAAATTTTGATAAGCAATTTATTAATTATCAGATAATTTTAATTTAATAATAAATGAACATAAAATAATAATTCAAAGTACAAATTATTGTGACCTTTGTGAGTATGTACCTTTCAGTAAATAATTATTATTCATTGCTATACGCAGTATAAAAAAGTAAACAATATTTTTAAATAAAAATTATCATTATTCAATAATTTAAAATTCTAATAATAATTTTATCTTTCTTTTTAGATTTAGGATTGAATGTTTATACATATATAAAATAAGAAGATGAAAAAAAAAGTGACAATAAATATTATCCAGCAAAATAAAAATGATAAAATTTAAAGCATTTGGTATAATATTATGATAAAACCCACACGAAACGTCATCATCAAAGAAGCAACACACGTTTCATTGCATATATAACTAAATGAACACGAAATGTCATTTGCTACGAATGTCAAGTGGAAAATCGGGCAAAATAAATTACAGACGATGCTCCAGTTTAACGGGGAACAAGGAGGTAAGTAGAAGAAACTGAGGAATTAGATGTAGTGAGAGGTAAGGAGATATAAAATATCTAGAACTATTTACGTATCTTATTTTATACCAGAATGAACAAGCAAGGAGAATAGAAGGCTGTCTTTACTTGTCACCACTTGTTAATCACGAAAAAAAAAAATAATAATATTAATAATAATAAAATTTAAAAAATTTGTTTTCTTAAAGTTCAGTGTATAAAAAAAAAAATATAATAAATAAATAAATAGCTATTATTCAAAAATAAAATAACAAAGAAATTTCTAGAAAAAATTATTTCGATTTTTTTAAGATTAAAAATAATAATTGATTATTTATCTTAAAATTTATATTGATTGATTTTTTTTTTTTCCATTTTTTTTACAAATGATTATTCAATAGTAATTATAAATTTAATTAGTAATGACAATCACCTTGTTTTAAAACTCATCCTTTCTGTATTTCGAAAAGACAAAAAAATAAAATTTGTTTTTAAATTTTAAACTGGTATCACTTGCTTATTAATATTATTTATTATCAAGTGTCTTTTTATATTGTAAGCTATATGTAATACGTAATTTTTAATTTCCATTAAAATTATTTAAACGGTTTATTTTTATTGTTACGTGAAATCGGTTGATGACCAAAGTTTTATATTAAATGACTTTGTGAACCGGTCACACACGCTGACGACAATCGACTGAATTTATTGACCGACGTACATTCACATATTATCATCAATCATCTACAAACTTTTATCTTGTAAACGTTTTAAAATATAATTTTAATTATTTTTTTAAGGTATTACTTATTTTTATATCTTGTCTTTAATATTTAATAGAAAATTATTAAATAATACAAATTTTTTTTATGGCTATTCTTTTGGGTTTTTATATTAAAAAAAAAACTCTTTATAATTTGTTTTTTTTTTAATCTATGTGTCATTCTTTGGCATCCCGGAACTTCAAGAGGATTTGATGATTTTAAAATTGCGCAAAAAATTGTTTGAATTGTCATGAGAAAGTACATACTCGTTTAGTCATTTTCAAGGTCATTTAATTCTAAATATTTATAACTTACTATTATTTTATTTTTATCTGTAATTTATAAAAAATACTTACCTTCAAATAATTCTTCTTATATTCACATTTAATCACTTATTTTATTTTATCATAATCACAATAATAATAACCGATTTTTATCGTAATTCCCTTACATTTACTGAATTTGTTTTTCACGTATTTTTTTTATCAGATAAAAATTCTGTTATGTTTTTTTTATCGATATTATTTCGCGTTTGATAATTAATTAAAAAAATATAACTAATTATCAAATAAAATATAAATTTCTTGGCTTTAATTAATTAAATATTTGTTTAAATAAATTCAATGATAGAAACACTCACTTGTTCACGATGATATTTGTCGTAAAAATATGTAATATCTTTTCCATTAATATTTATTAATCCAGTTCCATTACCCCAAATTTTAACTGTTCCTGTTGATGATTTTCTTTGGCAATCTAATTAAAATAAATGAATCAAGTTGAATAATAATAGTGGCTATTGAAAGTAATAAATTTATTTACCTTTGACAACAATGAATGGTCTGCCTTGTTCGTTATACTCCAACTAAAAAAATAACAAACAAAATTGAACAATGAATAGAATATTATTTATAAAAGTATAATAATAGCTGTTGTTGTTGTTTTTTTAATTCAACTTACAGGAGTTATCATTAATCCTTCAGTTTGTACTTTTTTAATTTCTCTAAATTTCATTAAAAGATCCTTGGCATGAGCTGAGTATGGATGTTCAGTTAATCTTTCAGCAGAAGCTATAAAATACTCGTACTATAAAAATAAAAAAGTAAATATATAAATAAATAAATTAACTAGGAAATTATTATAAAATTATAGCCAATTGGAATATGTAATTGAATTGATATTATTACGTACTTCTTTGTCATTCATTGGCTCCAGAAATCTTTTTTCAAGTTCTTCTTTATTCACCCAATCGGATCCAATTAAATTTCTACAATTTTTATAAATAAATACACACATCATGTTATTTTTAAATTAAAAAAAATTTAATAATAATAAACTTACACTTGATTTGTTTCATTTGCAGCTAAACCTTTACGAATTTCAGCATCTTCAAGTTCATTTGATTTTTCCATAGCTTCAACAATATCCTGTTTTTTAAATTGAAAAAATTAATAACTTGAAAAAAAATTTAATTATTTATTTAAACTTACATAAAGTGCTTGATAATAATTTGGTCTTGTTGTATAAAAAAGTGATGAAAATGGTCTTCCTTCAATATCAAATTCAGCAGCTTTTTTTTTAGGATGTATTTTTTCTGGTTCATCCATTATTGGACGTGCTCTTGGATCAAATATACCAGAAGGAAATAAATATTGTATTGCAGCCTGTATAATTTAATTTAATAAATATATATTAATAAAGTTATAATTAATTATTTATATTAATTAATATAATACTTGCATTAACATCTTTTTGTGTAAATGAATTTGGATCTAGACCCATCATATTAGCTAAATGTCGTTTGCCAATTAAATATTCCTGAGTTTCTTTGTGAATAAATTCATCTAAAATTTAAAATTTCAATTAATTATTTGTCTTAATTTAACAATCATTAGCTTGATATAAAATTAATATAAACAACTTACCATGTTCTTTTGCACGTTGCAAATAAGCTTTCATAGCTTTGCTAAGTTTTTTTTGTTGTTTTGGTTCACCCTCATTGATAACATGATTAATATCAACTGATACTGACGAAAACCTTAGAATAACATTCTGGAAATAAACAAATATATAAATTAATAAGTAAATATTAAAATATATCATTGTTGTTTACATTTCTCATTGTCAATTTTTAGGTTATGCATAGAAATAATTATAAATAAATATATCAAAATAGTCATGACAATTGTTTAACAAGCAAAAATAAATTAACTTACATTTTGTTGAGTTAAATAAGATGTTGACGAACAAGTATTACCTATATTTTTAATAACATTTCTGTAAACATTGGATCTAATAAAAAATCCACATGATACAGTCAACGCCATTTTTAAAATATAACAATTGTCAATTGATAATAATAACAATATGAAAATTTTTTACTATTTTTATTTATGGCTGCTTATGGCAATATAAAATTTTTATTTATCGACAAGGATTTAATTATCACGTGACGTTTACACTTTACAGACTTTGTTTATTATTGTTTATTATTACCACGTGCGTTGATATTATATAAATAAATTGATCTGGTCAGTACCACTCAAAAAAATTACTTGAGGAAATTGATTAGCTGAACAAACTTCGATAATCAATACACAATATTCAATAAACATAGTTTCATTAGTCATTTCTATTTGACAAGTTGCTACAGAGGTTAAACTACACCATTTCATTTACGTTCATTGGAAAAAAAAGGTATATAAATTGCAATAAATTTATCAAGTTCTTACAAACAAATTTTTAAAATTAAGTATTTAAAGTTGGAATAATTCATGCATTTTTTTGTTTTTTTTTTTTTAGAATGAATACTAATTCAAGTGATCAGATGGATATGGAGACTGATTTGAGTCCCACCGAATGTCTTGAAAAAAATATGTTAAATCCGAAGGAAGAAGTAGTAAGTTTTGAATTTTATATTATATCGATATCAAGTGAATATATAGTTGATTAATTGAGTTTTTGGCTGCTCTAATTATTTATTGTTAATTAAATAAAATAATAAATTAATTTTTTTTATTATAGCTCAAGGCACGCGACAAAAATTATTATCTACGTAATGAAATAATGGAAACCATAAAAGAAAATAATGACGATGATGAAGATGAAAAAAATTTTCAAAATCCCATAATGGATAATGAAAAAGAAAAAAAATTATTAGCACATTATGATATGCTTATGTTCGAACTGCGTCACCAATTTCGTGTTCATTCACATTTCGAAAAACGTAAGAAAATAACAACAGAATAATTTTTAATGATAAAAGTTAAATTTTGTATAATTATAAATGTACCAATGTTAATGGTTAATTAATTTTTCAGTATGCGAAGATTTTCGGAACAAATTTGTTTCTTCAAGCTTTACAACATATATTTTTCATGATTCCCATTATAATGAGGATTATGATGAGGGATATTATCATTCAGAACGAAATGATTTAAAATATGTAATTGATCTATGTGGACCTAAATTAACTTGTCTAGATGTAACAAGCTATCCTGATTCACAAATAATGCCATTAATTAACAATAATTGTCCAAATCTTAAGCAACTTCGATTACGATTTAAAAGAATTGAAAGTGAAGATTTTGAAAATGTTTTTTCTAATATGATTAATCTCAAAGGGCTGAGGATTCAATGGGAATGTGAAAATTCAACTTTACCAATGACTTTGGTTGAGTCATTGGAACAAGTTGGTGGAACCTTGAAATATTTATTTCTTAGAAATAATTTAAAGCAAAATGATATTTCCTTGCCAGACTCATTGACTTGGGTAAATTTAAATTTTTAACTGATATATTATGCATTAAAAAAATTTATTTAATTTTTTAATAAATTTATTTATTTTTCAGATATTTCCTAAATTAGTTGCTTTGGAAGAGTTATGTATATTTGGTTTTTCACTAAGTCAACCATTACTCCAGTCGATAGGTAAAATTGAGAATTTGGTTAACCTGAGGTTAGGGCCTTACCCAGATAATGATTATCCAGTGTTTGATAAAAATATCACTATGTATCCAATAGGCAATTTGAAAACTTTGAAAATATTACGTATTGGTTGGAATTGTGGTGTTACAGATGAATTTTTAATTAATCTTTGTAATAATGCTAAGCAATTACGAAATTTATCTATAATTGGTACAAATATAACAGATAAAGGTATTATTGCATTTCGTAAGTTGAAACAATTAGAATACCTCGATTTTTGTTTACTTGATCTTTATTCAGCTGATGTAATTGAAAAAAAAAATGAGTTTATCACTGATAAATCAATTCGAAGCTTATGTAATAAAAAATTGCGCAAATTGGATTTATCAAATTGCCTTGAAATTACTAATAGATCAGTGATTGAACTTGTTGAAAAAGCACCACGTTTAAAACATTTATATATTAAAAATACAAAAGTAACTTTTGAAGTTGTTGAAGAAATATCTGACTCAATGAGACATCGTAAAAGACCAATATTTGTGTTTGTTTCCTTCAAAAATCGTAATGGTACTTTCGAATCATTAGCAGAATCAGTTAATGTTCATTTTGTGCCTCCATTTGAAGATTCATCAATTAATTAATAATATATGATAATTATTATTATTACTATTGTATTTTTTTATGGACATGTCTTTTAATTATGTAATAAATCATAAAACTACTTTGTTGAAAAAAAAATTAAAATTTATAAAAAAAAAATAAATAATGTTTAAATTTAAATATTTACATGTCATTAATTTATTTTTGTTCTATTGTTATTTCATTGTTATAACAATTGTCAGTTGATAATAATAACTATATAACAATCTGAATTTTTTTACATATCGGCAATATAAAATTTCTACTCATCGACAATAAGGATTTTATTATAATACGTTTACAGACGTTTATCATTATTTATTACCACGTGTGTTGAGTGTTGACAAACAAGTCTGATCAGTCTTGTAAAAGTCATCATTCGTTTCAGACTGAAAATTAATTTGAAAATATATTTAAAAAAATGGGTAAACATGAAGTTGGAACTCCTAAATATATTGCCAACAAGATAAAATCAAAAGGACTACAAAAATTACGATGGTATTGTCAAATGTGTGAAAAACAATGTCGTGATGAAAATGGTTTTAAATGTCATACAAGGTCAGAATCTCATCATCGTCAACTTTTACTTTTTGCTGATAATGCTCGCGAGTATATGAATGAATTTTCACGTAATTTTTCTGAAGGTTTTTTGTCTATATTAAAACGACAATTTAACACAACACGTGTTTTAGCAAATACAGCATATGGATATTATATAGCTGACCGTGATCATATCCGCATGACATCAACAATGTGGTTAACTTTAACAGCTTTTGTTAAATGGCTTGGTAAAAATGGTAAATGTGTTGTTGATGAAACAGAAGGAAAATGGTACGTAACATATATTAACAAAGATCCAGAAACACTTGCTGCACAAGAAAAAAAAGCTAAAAAAACTAAAATGGATAAAGACGATCAAGAAAGAATGATGGATTTTATTGAAAAACAAGTTGAACAAGGACGTAAAGAAAACAATAATAATGCTGATAATAATGTTGTACCTTTAATACGATCAGACGATGATGGTCCACTTGTTTTGAAGCTTAATTTGCAACCAAAAGTATCAGTAGTTGATGGATTGGCATTTGCACCAAGATCTGTTGAATCATCCAAGTTAAAAATTAAAATTAAAGATGAACTACTTGGTAGTATTGAAAATGACAATTGTCATATGAAATCATCATCATCATCATTAAGTTCATCAAAAAGAGGCTCCAAAAGACTACATGAAGAAATAGAACAACAGTCTGGATGGTTAAAACCAAATTTAGTTGTTAAAATTATCACAAAAACACTTGGTTCCAAGTATTACAAGGCCAAGGGTGTCATTCTAGATCCAGTACTAGAGTCAGGTTTTGTTGGAAAAGTTGAAATCATATCTCCAGATGATGTCAATGGCCATGTTGTTAAATTAGATCAAGAACATCTAGAAACAGTGATACCTGCTATTGCCAGAGAAGTTTTAATTGTCAAGGGTCACAAAACTGGTTCCATTGCTGTACTTAAAAAAGTTAGAACTGATGAATTCAGTGTTGATGTTGAGCTTATTGATAAATCAATATTAAAAAGAATTCCTTATGAAAATATTTGTAAAATTCATCAACTTTAATGACTATGTTTAATGATTAATAAATAAATAAAAAAATTAATAATAATAATTCTAATTGAAATAAAGACTTTTTTTATTTTAAACAACTTTAACTCTTGTAAAGAAAAAAAAAACGTAATAAACAATTGTAACTAAATAAATTAAAAAAATTAATTTTAGTAAAGATTATTTTTTATTTTATTATACTTGATGGATTGCATGAAAATTGTATAAACTTAATTGTTACATTATCAAAAGTAAACAAGACACTTAAATATTTTATTTTAATACAAAAAAATAAATCAACCTTCTGTTATATTGGTTATTGACCCCTATTTTAAATCAATAAATGACAGCTGTTGTCTTTTATATAAAAACTATCAACAAAAACAAGTTGACATTACAGTGACTTAGTGTGTGTGTGTGTGTAAGTGTGTAATATAATATTACAGAGATTGGAGCAATCATTGAAACTCTATCTATCATTAAATAATAAAAAATAAACCTTGACAGCTTCATGTGAAAGTATCTGGAGCAAAATAAGTGTTACTTCTCATTAATAATAATTTATTTATTGATAATTGTTCATCATGTCAGCACCAATAGCTTATTTAACAAGAAGAGAATCAATCTCTTCATGCCACAGACTTCACAGGTAATAATAAAAAAAACTAAAATAACAATGAATTAATTAACTAAATTAATTTACATTTACAAAATAATAATATTATTTTTATATTCAAGTCCACACTTGAGTGAAGAAGAGAACAAAAAAACATATGGTAAATGCAATAATTATTGGGGCCATGGACACAACTACACTGGTAAATATATAAACAATAATTAATTTATGAAAAAATTATTAATAACATTTAATAATTATTTAATAAATATTATTATTTTAATAGTTGAAGTTACTGTTCGTGGTCCAGTTGATTCAAAAACAGGAATGGTTATTAACATAGCTGATTTAAAAATTTACATGCATAAAGTTTTAATGGAACAATTGGATCATAAAAATCTTGATAAAGATGTTGAATATTTTAAGAGTGTTGTATCAACAACTGAAAATGTTGCAATATATATTTTTAATGAATTAAAAAAATTAATGGATAAGCCATCGTTACTTTATGAGGTCAAAATTTGGGAAACTGAAAAAAATATTGTTATTTATCGAGGTGAATAAATAAATAACTCCGGTATTTTAATTTTTATATATATTTTTATATTATTATTAATCAAATAATATTGTATTTTATTTAAATTGTTGAAATATTTACAACAAATAAAGGTAAAACTTGAATGGAGAAATTATTTATTTTTTTATTTGAAATATTCGCGCTTTTTCGGGCGCCATGTTTTATTGTAAACATATGTTTTTTCATATGACAGAAAAAAAAAAAAAATATAGGGCTTGTTTATTATTGTTTATTATTATTTATTTTACATGATTGTTGATAGCTAAAAATTAAATAAAAATGTCAGAACTTGAAGTGTTTTTAAATAATTTACAAATCGAAAAAGAATATCAAGAAAAAGAAGCAATTCGATTAAGAAATTCTCGTCTTGATGAACTTGAAGATTTCCAACAACAAATTAACAAATTAAAAGGTTAAAAATAATTTTGATTATCTTATTTTTTTTTAATTATTATGATGAATTGATAAATATTATTATAAATTAATTACAGATGAAAAACAATTATATATAGAAACAATTAATAAAAATTTAACTTTAATAACATCAAATAAAAAAAGTCTTCAAAAAGTTGTTGAAGAAACTGTCGAGGAACATGGTTTACCAATTTCAAGTGCTTGCAGAACGTAAGTAACAATAACTTGATGATGAAATTTATCAAAAATTAAACAAAACAATTATTAAAAGTATAAAAAATTAATAAATAATTTTATTTATTTAGAAAAGCATTGAATTTCTTTTCGACTGCAGCAAAATTTATCAATGACAGTCAGAAATATAATTTTTATTCTGGTGAAAATGCAAAAGATGTTACTGAGATTGCAGAATTACTTGTGAGTATTAATTAATTATAAAAAAATAATTCTTAAATTAACAAAACAATGATAATTTATTACAGCAATTATCAAATGAAAATTCGATAAAAGAAATATCAAATTTTAAAAATAAAGTTGAAGAAATTAGATCAGTAAATCAGTGTTCTCGTTTGCTCAATGATTATTCATCACTTCAAGGATCTCAAGGTATTTTATTAAATATAATTAAACAATTTAAATAAATAGAAAAATTAATTAACATTTATTTATTATTTAAGGTGAAAAATCTCAACTTGATGAATCAATATTTGACTAGATAAACACAAAACTGTAAACATTTTCATAATTAAATTATTAAATTAAATTTTTTTAACAATTAATTATTAAGTAAAATTAAAATATTAATTAGTTATTTGCATGTCTGATAATAGCTGATTAGATGTACTCAAATTATTGTCCAAATTTAATTTTAAAAGAATCAATTTTGGATCTACAATATCCTAGAAAAAAAAAGCAGAAAAATATATATTTTAATTGTACAAAAATTAATTAATATAATTTTATAATTTAAAAGTAATTATTACCGAAAAATGTGTTTGTATTTGTGATTCATGTTTTTTATCATTTTCATATTTCGAATAATGATAATTACTTGTCATGTCTTTTTCTGGTTTTTCTCTTTGGCTTGTTTTCATTATTAATCTATCTCTAAAAACAGCAATTAATGTATAAAAATATATTCTATAAATTAGTTAAATAATCAATTAATTTACCTTGCTAATGATAGTTTATCTGTAGCAATTTTATTTTCACGTTGTGCAAGCATTTCAAGTTGTATTTGCATTTGATTCATTTTATCAGTCTGTTGTTTTTCAAGATAATGAGCATCTTTAAGTGCTTTCAAGCCTTCATCACGTTTTGATATTGCTGATTGTGTTAAATTTTCTAGCTCTCTTGCTTTATCAGTTAATGATTTTTCTTTAATTTGTATACGTTTTTTTTCCATGTCAAGTGAAGCAACTCTTTCTTGCCATTTTTCTCTTTCAGCATTAGCTTCTTTTGCAACTTGTCTGGCTGTATTCAATGCTGATTCCAACTGTAAGAAAAACATAATTATCTATCATCAATCTATTATTTATTAGGCGACTAAAAAATATTATTTAATTTATTATTAATTACTTCAGCTTTTGTTATATCATCAGAATTGCATTTTAAATTATTTAATACTTCAAATTTTGCTTTTTCTGCATGTAACTTTTCACGTTCATCAGCTATCATTTGCATTTGTCGTTTTTGCTCAATTGTCCATGTTTCTTTCATGTACTAAATAATTAAATTAATAAATTTATAAATTTATTAAAATAAATTAAACAATTAATATATTTACTTGAATATGTTCACGTTCCCATTTACTCTGTTCTAAAAATAATTCCTTTTCTCGAAGTAAAGCTTTTTCACGAATTTTTAATCTTGATTCTATGTCATCTTGAATATCAGAATTTTTTTTATATTCTGATGATAATTTTAAAGATTGTGTTTCGATTTTTTCAGCAGCAATAATTAATTGCCTTCGCTCTTTTTCCATTGAGTCTTGTTGATTTTTTAAATTTTCTTTCATCTCTGTTAATGAAAAATAAGTCCAGTTATTTTTTGGTAATTATATGGTTATTAATATTTAATACACACCTTGTAAATATTCTTCTTCTTTTTTTAATGCATTATTTTGTTTATCAGTTATTTGTTGATCTTTGTTATTTAATTTATCAGAAAATGTTTGAATATTATCAAAAATTAATTGAGATTGTTTGAGCACATTATCAAGATCATTTTTTTTATTTTCAATAAAATCCACTGTTTGTCTTTCAAGTTCTTTTGATCGACAAATATTTTCCATCATATTGGAATGTTCATTTTGTAATAATTTAATTTGTTCCAAGTGTCTATTGTAAATTTCTTTGACATATTCAGCATGATCAGTCTAAAAATTAAATAAACAATTAATATTTAATTATGCAATGATAAAAAATTTTACCTTTAAAGTTTCAATTTGTAACTTGTAATAATCCTCCAATTGTTTTTTTTCATTTATTAATTTTTCTATTTTTATTTCATAATTATTTTCTAATAATTCAGTATCATTTTTTAATTTATCTTCAAGTTTTTTCATTGTTATTTCCATAAAATGCATTTGTAATCTGTAAAAACAATTTAAATATTTTTTTATTAACAACTAATAATCTAAAATTTAATTAATTAATATTAACTTACTCATGTGAATCATCGAGAATTTTAATTTCAGTCTCTTGTTTAATTTTTAAAATACTAATAATATTTTCTAAATTGTCTTTTTCAATTTTTAATTTATTTATCATACTTTCTGTTTCAATATTTTTATTTTCATGATGTATATTATCCTCAATATTATCATTACCATCATTTTCATTTTTAAAAATTACTGGAAGACTTGGTTGTCTTGATAGTGCCTTAAATGATCAAAAATTTATAATTATATTAATTCAAAATTAAATTAAATATAAATATATAAAATTACCTGTATGAAATGATCAATTTTTGCTTGTTGCATTTTAATTTGTGTATCTAAATTTGCTTGACGTTCAACTTGACTTTTAACAAGTGTATTTAACATTTTTTCTTGTTCTTCAATTTTGGCTTTTTGTGTAGAAACAATGCTATTAAGTTGATTACTCTGTTCAGTTAATATTTTGGCAGTACGAAGTTCATGTTCTTGTTGATGAAGAGCAACAATTGAAGCTTGTTGTTCAAGCTGAGTTTCAGTTAACAATGATAAATTATTATTACATTTATCTTTAGTATTTTTATCATTTGTATTATTTTTTACATCAAATGTTGATGTTAAATTTGATACTTCAGCTTCTTTATTATTAATTTTATCATCTAATTTTTCAGCATTTGTTGTTCTTTTTGTACCACTTAACCATTCTGGTAGATCATCTTGTGGTAATGCATTTACTGATTTTTTTACATCAACTTTAGGCTGTAAAAAAAATTAAAATATCAAGATAATATCAAGTAAAATATTAAGTAAAGAAAAATAATATTTACCTGAACTTGTTGGACAATTTCTTCAGTAGGTTTTGATGTTGTTCCCAAAAGACCAAGAGGATCATCAAGAATATTTGATTTAGCTCTTCTTCTTGGCTCTCTCGTTGCTGAATTTGTAAGTGTAAAACCAGTTGATGATGTTTTAACAGTTTGAGCATCATTATTGTTTAAAAAATTTGGCATTGATTGTGTTAAATTATCATCAAGACGTCCAACAGTTGTTGTTTTATTTGTTTGAGCAATATTTTTAGTTGTTCGTGGTTTTGTTCCAAATATATCTTCAATAAAAGCTGACCTTTTATTTCCTTCTGTTTGTTTTACACCTGTACTATTATCATCTTTTAATAGATCCAATGTTTCACTTATTTTTGGAATATTTTTTTGTATCTCAGTTGGGCTAGATTTATTTGCAATTGACTGTGATTTTTCATTATTTAATAATATTTTTGTATCATTTGTTGATGAACCAGCCAATGCTGGATTTGTTTTTGATATTGTTGAATCAATTTGTGTATCAATTTTAAATAATTCAGCAATTTTATTAGATTTCGTATCAGAAAATGTTGATTTATAATTTTTTTTTGTATCAACTCCATCGCTTAATAAATCATCAATAGAATTATCATCATTAAAATCTGGAAATACAACTTTGGGTTTATCATTTTTTTGAAATAATTTATTTGGTTTTTTTGATGTATCAATTCCAAAAAGATCATTGTCTAGATCATCCAAACCACCAACGAGTCTATCAACTTCTTCCAAATCAACAGAATCATCAGAGTCCATTTATTAATAATTATTAAATTATATAAACAAATAAATAACACAGTTAAATTATTTATATTTTTTTATTTATTGTCATCTTAGAGGAGAGAAAAAAATATACCTATATAAATTTATCATCACAATGTTTGTATACAAAAATCAAATGTTTTGTTACCATAGCAACTCAAATGGCCATTTTTTTTTTCTACAGAGAAACACGTATTCATCCCAATTTCCAACACACACAGACACACTCCAATATTTATATTTACACACCTATAGTAATAATAATTAAAAAAAATTGGAGTAAAATATATTATTAGAAATTAATATTTGATAGATATATTAAATTAAAGTTAATAAAAAAATAAAAACAATGGCTAAAATATCAATAACACCAAAGGCATACTGTAAAATAATACTTCATGCTGCAAAGTATCCACATTGTAGTATAAATGGTCTACTCTTGTCAAAAAAAAATAAAAATGACACAAAAACATCTGATTTAATAATTGAAGATGCAATACCATTATTTCATCAGTGTCTTCATGTTTCACCTATGGCAGAAGTTGCACTTGGACTGGTATTTATTTTAACATATTAATCATGTTGTTAAAAATTAATTTGACAACTTTGTACTGTTTTTGTATCATAACCTTAAAAAAAAACAATTAATTTTAATGATTATTTTGGTATTTTTATTTACAAAAGGTTGATCAATATGCCAGAGAAAATGAAATGATTATTGCTGGTTATTATTTGGCAAATGAAATCATCAATGATGTCAGGTAAATAATAGCTGTCATAATATTAGATAATTTTTTATAAACAAATTTGTATTGTTTATTTTAGTGCTGATAAACCTGCACATAGAATTGCTGATAAAATTGCTGAAAATTTTTCTAATGCTGTACTAGCTGTTGTGAGTATTTATATTGTGTTTATAAAAATACAATTTAATAATTAAAATAATTGCTTATTTTTTATTTAGATTGATAATCGTGAATTTACCCAAAATATGAATACAAATGTTTTAAAAATATCTCAATTTATTGATGGAAAATGGAAAGCCAAAGACAAAACAGAGTTAGTATTTTATTTATTAGTATAGTTGGATTATATTTAAAATACTAAAATAAATTTTACTTGCAGTATTAGTTATTTTGATGAGGATGCATTAACTGAGGCAGTTGGAGTTTTAATAAAAGATGAGAAATATCAACAGCTCATTGATTTCGATAATCATTTCGATAACATTTCACTTGACTGGAAAAATTCTGAATTGAACGTCATTATCAAAGAAGCAGTAATTTCACAATAAATTAAAAAATAATAAAAAAATTGTTAATGAATATTTTTCATTCCAAAGGTAATATACGATATTTATTCGAAAAAATAATTATTAATTTCAGTGTATATTTTAATTTCACAAACAATTTACACATTTTTTTTTTTATCTTAAATAATGTCACTGATTTTTACACATATTTTGCGGAATTTTAAACGAAAATTAATTATTTAAATATAATAAATTCTTTATATTATATCGAAAAAAAAAAAAACACACACATTTTACTCTTTATTTTATTTTTAAATTCAAATATTTACTGAATTTTCTACCTTCTCATTTGTTTTACAATTGTTTTACAATAATTTTTTTTACAATTGCCAAACAAAAAAATGTTTGTATTGTTGAAAAAATATTGAATTTTATTTATTTATAATATTTTTTTTCTTTTATTTATTGATAATACAATTATTATTTGTATTTCAAACAATGTAAAAATTTATTAACACCAACAATTTGTTACTTTTATTTATTTAATTTCTTAGAATATATTTCATAGAACAATTTCAATTTAATGTTCATTATATTAATTGGCATTCTACAGTAGCATTATTTTCACAAGGCTTCTATAAAGGCAGGGTTATATGTTTTTTATGTTTAATTCAAGGCATACATAACTACCTAATTTTATCATTTTTAAAAACTTCAACACGTTTTCTAATTAAAACTTTTAATACTAATTAAAACATTTTTTATTCATTGACTAGAGGATTTTATGTTTTTTTTTTTAATTCAAATTTCAATACGTGATATGTAACAAGACAATTGTTCTCATCAACTAAAATTCATTTAATTATTTAAAATATATTTTCTTTTAAATTTAATTGCATCTCGCAAGTCCAACAATTAATTAACAATTTTTATATTAAAATTTTTCCATCATCGAATCTTTTGGATTATTTATATTTAAAAAATTATAAATAAATTTAAACTCGATGATATTTTTCTTTAAAAAGCACCGTCACATTACACAGCCGAGATTTTTTTTATACTAAATTTTTTTCTAATCTCTTTGATAAATAATTGTTCTTCAACATTTTGTTAAAATTTCAATTTAAAAATAAATTTAGTAGATTTTTAATAATCATACTAAATAATTTGTAAATTTAATATATCTATCATTTTAAATTTATTGATTGATTTATTTGTGCAAACATTGCAAAGCTAATGTGAATTGGCTCCCTTGATTTTTTTTCTACAAAATTTTTAAATTTAAAAACTGGCTTGTCTTTCAAATACTCAGCTTAACATACAACAATTTATTTATCATTATTATTATTGCTTTATAATAATAATATTAATTAATATTAACGGATAACAACAATTATAAAATCTTACAAATCCGAAATACCTGTCTTGGGCTAAAACAGCAATTGCTTTTAATAAATTTTTTCAAACAATCCCATTGAGATTTAAAATAAAATAAATAAGTTTTCTTAACTGAGCAATTGATATACTTCAATAATTAATTCTATTGATTAATGAATTATTTGTATAAATATTATTTCCGAGGCTGTAATTATGCTACGTCATTGATGGTGATAATTCATGATTAATTGTTGATTGCATTTGTGCTGTTTGTCTACTACTATTATTAATAATAATATTATTATTATTTATGTTATTAATATTACGTCGTGGCCAGTGTTGTGGTGATGCTGGTGGTGTTGAACGTGGTGATACTGGTGCTGATCCACAATTTCTTCCACCACGCCATGTATTTATTCCATTAACACCAATTCTTCCAACATTTGTTAAACAATCACTACTGCTACATGCTACTGATGCTGATAAATCCACTCTAGATACAGCTCTTAAATTATAAATATATTATTTATTAAAAACAATAATTGTTACAGCTATTATATATTGTTTAAAAAAAAAATTATAAACCTTGATGGTGGAGCTGAACCAGTGTATGAATGTAAACCAGCTGGTCCACTTCTTGGTCTAATTGTAGCTGACATACTGCTTGCTGATCTTGTAAATGCTGGTGATGGTGGTGCTGATGGTAATAGTCTTGGTGTTGGTGGTGGTGTACGACCAGATCCACCACTTCCTGTACTACTCGTTGATGATTTTCTTCTCAGTGTTCTAGGAAGTATTTTTTTGTTTGTTTTCATCAACAATTTCAATTAACTTTTAGTAAAAAAAAAAAATTTTAAGAAATATATAGATTTTCTATTTAAATAATAATTAATTTAATAATAATTTACCTTTTTGATGCTTGCCTGCATAAACCAGTTGGACATTGTCTACCCATTGCACATTTACCCTCACAAACTTCTTTAGCAAGTGCTAATTTTTCATAATTACTTAGCGTTGCATGACAAGCCTCAGTATCAGATACTGTTAATGCAAGACTTGGAAAACGTTCTTTTAAACGTCTTCGTTCCTTTAAATTTTACAATGAATATATTGATGAATTTTTTATCATAAAAAAACTGAGTACAAATTTTTTTATTTATCATATACTTACATCTTGTAAACGACTATTTTCAAAATCTTGAAGTTGTTGTTGAAATCCAACATTTGGATTGGCAACAGCACGACCAACTCTAACAACTTTTAGTGCTTCTTTCCAAGATAAATTTGTGATACTCATGATGTATGCAACTGCAACTGTTACACTTCTTGACATTCCTGCCAAACTAAAATGAAAAAAAAAACAAGAAAGATATAATTTTTTTTATTTTATATTCTATTTTGGCACTGACTGAAAAAATATATTAAAAAGTTGAGATAAAAATGATTTATTAAATATGGATTTTAATGATTGTAATAAATTATTTACCAATGTATCAATACATTTCCTCCACGAAGACGAGCAGAGTGAATAAAATCATTACAAAGTGAAAAATATTGTGTTAAATTTTGATCTGGTGTATCAGCTGCCATAATACATAAATAATGTTTATCCTAAATATTAAAATTAGAAAAAAAGGTTTAATTAATAAATAATATACATTTGAAAAATGACAAATAAAAAAATATATATCAACTTACAGAGTGAAGTCTACGTGCAGCATCATGAATTGATAAAATATGTGTTATTTGGAATTGTTCTAATTGTACTTGATCTTTACTATCACGATAATTACCAACATAAAGACCTGGCAACACCTGGAAAAAGTAAAATATTTTCTAATTAATACAATATTTTTTATACATTTATGTAGGTCAAATTATTGTATACGATAATGCTCTTAGTAAAAAAAAAAAAAAAAACGTAAACCAGATAAGTCTTGCATTAAAAAGATTTACAGCTCAGTCGATTTATTTGACCTCGTTGTCCAACAAAATAAAATCTCATTCACATTGATTTCTATTCACCAGTTTGCTCTATTGTTCTAACATGTCATTTATTTTTATTTTCAAATAGAAAAATAATAATAAAAATAAATATTTTGCTAGAATTATTAATGAATTATTTAAAATTAAATTTATTCAAATTATTGACGATAAAATTTCATATAAAATCACGTTTAAATGAGCTTATAGATTATTCAAAATTTTTTTAAATTATAAATTTAACTTCTTATCCGTTGGGAGTAATATTTTATTCAATATAATTATCATACTGAGTTGCTATTAATAATTTTTGTCACTCAAATTCATTCATTAACTTCTTGACGTAAATAAAACATTATTGATTTTATTTAATATCCTTAAAAATAGATGAATATATAATCAAAATTTTCAAATAGACCAGTAGATAATTTATGTGAAAATTAAATTTAAAAAACATTGCTCAAAGTTTGAGTTGAGTTTTTTTTTTTTTTCAATTTTTTATTTTGATGAATTTATAGATTTTAAAAATTTTTTTAATAATTAAAAATACTTGTGTTAGATTGACAAGTTTGAATAATAAAAAAAAATTATTTTCATTAGTTTTATTCTACTGGGAAATATGCAAAATGACATTTTTAATTTTAGAAAATTAACTTAATTTATTATCTGGATTATAAAACATTCAGTTAATTAAAAAAAAAATTATTCTCCTGTGTAAATGGAAATATTTACCATCAATTGCAATTTTTATTTTTGCAAGTGTCCGATTTTTAGTTTATTAAAATTTTAACTGCGTCTAGTTCATTTAAAATTATTGCCCATTTATATTTTTATCCGATAATTATTATTATCTTGATTAATTAAAAATATTGAAGAATAAAAAATCAATGTGTTGATTGTTTAAATTATTTTGAACAAGTACAAAGTTTTTGAAATAGAATACTTGAAGTTTTATTTTCGTTATTTATTTTGATACAATCGATATCTGATAAACTTCATCTTGATTTAAAATTACGATTGGATATTGTAATTCCCCGAGGGTATTTACAAGCTTCTTACTGCAGAGTAACTTGTTCAAATAAAATAAAAAATAATAAACACACAAGATGATCAACATCGATACATGATAAGCACTTTACATCAATCAGATAAAAATTATTGATTTCCAATTCTCAAACTATCAACAAAAAAAAAAAAAAAAAAATTACCAAGCTCTGAAAGTTACTTGAAATTGTTTTTATATATTTACTAATTAAATAATTTATAAAAAGAAAATATTTAAAATTGAGGAAATTGCTGATTTTTTATCTCAAAATTTAATTCAGATAAGAAAAACTCATTCAAGTATTTTAGATAAATATCATATTAAAAATAACAAAAAAAAAAAAATAGTTTAAAATTATAAAATAGTAGTTTTGAAAAAAAATATATCATGCAGTTGGTAAGGATAATTAATTACCTATATTTTTCAAAAATATAAATCATCAAAAGGACTTAGCATCTAATTGGCACATATCCAAAAATATTGAATGGCGCCATATACAAACAGTGTCATTGATTTTCATTAAATCTTTGTCTTATTTTAATTTTTTTTTTTCTATTATTATAAGCTTCAAATAAATCTATAATTTGCACTATATAATAATGCACATCTCACAAAAAAATCTAGAAAATATTTGTTTTATTTTTTTAGCAAAAAAAATTTATTCGTCACGTCAATGTCACATCAATATCAGCTAAATAATAGCATGCATATATAAATAATAAAAAAATATTATTTTCATCAAAATACATTGCATATAATAATTATAATAATTTAAAAAAAAAAATTTTATTAAAATTTAAATGAAGAATTGAAGATTGAAAAATGCTAAATGATTTATTTATGTAAATTAATAGTAGACGTAATAAATTAGGCTGTTTAATTAAAATTTATTTATTGATATTTAAATTACCTTGTTCATACCATTACCCATTTTGCTCATTAATACAATCGTCACCCCAATGATGCACTCAAATAAATAACGTTGATAATTTTAATTTCATAAATATCAACGTATTCCTGCATTCTATGAATTTTTTTTTTTTTTTTACCACGTTTATTTGGATGTTTTATTATAATATCATTTAATTTACAAGTTATTGATTTTGTATCACCAAATTTTATCCATTCTTCAGTGTATAAATGTAAATTTATTGCCACTTTCAAGCAGCAATAAACTTTATTCTAAAAATCCCTCCTTTTTTTTTTTTTACCTGTAAAAAAAATAAAAGTAAAATTCATTTTTTTGAAGCATCCTTTAAATTGTATGTATGAAAATTATTTAAATGCAAATATTTGTATAATTTTTTAATTTATTTATACTAGAAAATAAATTTAATTAAATAATTTCATTTAGTATTTAATTGATCAAATAATAAATTCATTTAGCTGAAAACTTTTAACAAAAAAATGCATACAAGAAAGTTTAAAAAAAATAAAAAATAAATAAAATTCTGCAATGACCTTCGCGTTAAATTGTCTATAGAAAAAATTACGTGTATGACGGTCCACGTAACCAACGAGTGAATCGATCGTTACAAAATATACACAATGTCTTTGGAACAGTTCACGTTCATGATCACGGTCAGGGGCGACACACATTTTATTATTTTGTCTATTTATCTTTATTTATTATTTTATTTATCTGTGTAATATGTACTTTGACATGCAAAAAATAAAATAAAATAAAATACAATTGCTAGCATGACTTTTATCGATTCAGTTTTTTTTTTTTTTTAACATGTTAAACGTGAATATTTTTTCTAAGTAATATAAACTTGCATATAAAAAAAAAATCAATTATTAATTTATTCGTATCGTTGTGTTATATCATTGACAGGATAATTATTTTTCACGTGTTGCAAAATTGCATTATTTAATCAATATTTATATACGAACAAAAAAAAAACATATTGAATAAATAAATATTTCTATGAATTTTTGAATTTATGAATCATGAGTTTATTAAATTATTCATATTACTGTTTTTTTCTTAAATTTAATTTATTTTGTTTTTCTCATTTTACCGATAAATAAATATATATTGTATAGCAAATAACAAATAAAAGTTTTATGAAAAAGTTTAAACAAAAAAAAAATACAAGATGAATACTTACAATGCCTATTTTTAAAAATAAAAAAAAAAAATTAGAACGGAAAATGCAGACGTGAATACAAGCATTGACATGGTTTTACTATTTAGTGGTTTTGTCTTTGATGCAATAATACAAAAGATTATCCATATGACATTGGTAAATCCCCAAGATAAGGTCAATTGGCAACAAGAAAAAATAAAATAACTAACTAAAATCACTGTCTTATTTTTTAAATAAATTTATAAAAAAATTAATAACAAACAGCCAAGTTAGGATAAATAAACAAAAATTAAATTTACAAACAAATAAATAATCAAGTTTAATTATTGATTATAAAATAATGATAATAGTATTTAAAAAAAAAATTGATTGATATAGAAAATTTCCATATGAAATAAGGCGGTAAATTTGTGCGATACATGTGCTTGACTAAAATCGATTAAATTTACTAAACATGTAGTAATAATTAAATATTAATTAATTAAATAATATATTATAAATATTTTTATGACGTTTTATAAATGACTAAGGGTGTGGCATGCAGTAACCACATTAATACTACTATTATTTCGAAGAAAAAAAGTAGTTTCCTTTTTTTTTTAATCATTACATTATATATGATTCAAATAAATTGATTGTACTCGCGAATAGTTCATGGAATAATTATTAATCAGCTAAATATTTCATACAATTATTGTATTCTATATTTTTTTTTTTTTTTTGTTTAGCAAGTGTACGACGACACGTGGTTCAAGATTTTATTTTATGTGACCTCAATCGAGGAACTTGGCCAGTGGTTTTTTCTTTTTTTTTTTTTTATCATTTTTACCGGCCTTTTTTTTTTTTTTTCATTATTCTTTTCAATAGTTTGATGCGATGCAATTTTTTTTTTTTTTTGTCTAAGAATGATGAGGAAGAGAAAAAAAAGAGTGAATGCAGTTTGCTGAGGGCTAAATACTGCAAAGTATTTTTATCCCAACTATTTTGAGAAATAATAATTATTGCATCTTGATTATAAATAAATAAAAAACTCAAGTCAACGAGTTGACTTGAATTTAATAAATTAAATTAATAAATTGTTTTTTTTTTACAATAAAATTTAAATAATATTGTGATATTCAAAATATAAATACTTTAAAATTATTTTTACCTCAATGAATTTGTAGTAATAACTGTTGTAAAATTATTATAAAAAAAAAAAAAAATTATTTAATATTTCCAGGTATAATTTCCATATCAAAAAAAAAAAAAATTATTTATAAATTCTATTTATAATCCCGCTCTTTTTTAGATGTATAATAATTTCAACACTTATCCACAAATACAAAAAAATAAATTAATTATAAAACGAATGGAATAAAATATTTTAAAAACCTGTATTTTTTATATTTTTAAAGTTCTATTAGAGGAAAAAAAAAATAATATTAAAGGGTTGAAAAGGAAAAAAAAGGGGGAGGAATTGCACACCGGTTAAATATACGAGTTGTTGATGATTTGCAAATAGAGTATATATTATTTCTCGTTGAGTGTCGTTTCGAAACTGTTCGTCATGAGTAAATTGGTAAACTGCTCACTCGTTATTGTGAAGCTAGACCTCGTGTGTTTTCCTGATGACTCAATATATATATTTATAATAAAATGGAAGAGTTGATAGACAAAGCAGAGGGGGTTTTGGGTTTATTCATGTGCAATTTTCATTTACGCAAGCGCAGCTAGATCGATATTATCCCTTTTTTGTCTACATTATACCTGCAGCTTTTTTTTTTTATAACAAGTGCAGCCCCTGGCCATGAAATAAATATTCATGCACACTCAAGTTTGGCACCAAAATTTCCAAACAAACACTGACACTTGAATTATTATTATTTGGACCAATCAAAATAAACATGAGTCATATATAAATTATATATATTTATAGATATAAATATCTTTATTATGAAAGGGGGTGACTAGCGTATGCAATTGATATTTAATTCAGTTTATTTGAGGTATTAAATTTGTTAAATGAAGCATGTACACCGCAAGCTCAAAAGGAAATTTGTTAATAGAAATAATATCTAACATAATTATTCAATTTGTTTATAGCAAGTGCGATTTATTAGTTTAGAAAAATATTTAATTTGCAAGAAAAATTTGTTATTAAAAATCTGGATTTAATAATTTTTATTGGTTTAAATGTTTTTAAAAATAACAACATTTTTGTTTTTTATTACAGCAGATTTAATAACAATTTATTATGTTTTTTTAATATTATATTATAAAAAATTACGCTGTTGAAACAATACTTGAAATATAAATTTAGCAATCAATAAAATTGCCAGGTAAAAATATCAAATATTATGTAAAAAAAAAAAAAAACAATAATGTAATAATATTTCAAGTCTCAATATGCCAACACATATCAGCTACATATCAAAGAATATTATGGCAACAAAAAAAATGTAATAATAATGAGAATATTTAAAAATATTAATTTTTCTTTTTATCATTAATATTATTTTGTTGTTTTATTGTTGATGATGTTGAATAACAGATGAGAATAAGACCCAATAGAACCAAAGATGTTCCACACCACCAGAGCATTGAGGTAGTCTCACCAAATACCAAGAAGCCAGCAAGTGCCTTTCAAATTTGATAATAAAAAATAATATTATAATTAGAAAAAAAACAAAAAAACAACAACAATAATCTACATGATCAAATATATAATATTGTTTTTATCTTTAAATGTTATTTATTTAATTTTAATTTCAAATCGAAATATGATAATAAATAATTGATTTATATAATTAAAATTATTTGATATTGTAATATTAATATTTCACAGTAATATATTGATATATATTACTCAATTATTTACATCATGTTAAACTAGACACCTGATGCATTGTCGTCGTCATCAGACTGTGTCTGGTAAGTTTCACCATTGCGCCTTTCACTACTGAATTTTTTTTTTTTATCATACACATATATTTCTAGACAATTATTATTATATTCGCAATATTTTTTTATTTATAGAAACATTCACGAGCAAGATCTAAAGATAACAATCTCTATTTCAACGATGTATAGTATTTTTTTTTGTTTTTGTTTTGTCTAAGACTATAGGCAGTTTAAAATATTATGTGAATATGAGTACTTTAAAATATAATAATAATTGAAATAAAAAATTGATTAACACTTACTGAACAAAAATAATTAGTTGCTGCACTAACAACAGTTGCTGGTAATGATGATGAACAACCTTGTAAACTTTTTACAAAAAATGTACATCCAGCTGTATTGAATATAATCATTATAATAAATAATGATAATTTAAATGTAATTTCAATCTAAAATTATATAAATATATTATATTGATTAAAGTGAAAGGTATACTTAAAATTTTTTTTTTTAATCAAAGTTTAAATAATAAAAAATTATTCCCGCGACTTACAATTGTTCCAGTTTCTACCGCTCCAGCAAGTTTACCAAACAAACTGCCTGTCGTTGCAAATATTCCGGCAATAATTGACAGGTTCAATGAACTTTTTTCTTGTTTTGATATATTTTCCATCATTTAGTAGTGTTCAATAGACTTTTAATTAACTGTTTATTATAAAATTAATTTAGTGCAATTATTTAAAAGGTGATTATATTTGCTATTATTAAAAACTAACCTCAATTTTGTGTCTTTTTAAGACAATGTTTGCGCAGGTACAAGTGTTATTTTTTATTTATATTTGTTTTTTTTTTTGCTATGTGTCTCATTCAAACTGACAGAAATCAACTGACTGACTGACTGACTGACCTACTGAAAAAATCAAATTTATAAACATATTTCGTACATTTCATTGATCAAAATTTTTCAAGTTTTTTTTTAATTTTAAAATTCATATTCTAATAAATATAAAAAAATTTCTATTATTTTTTTTATAATAAAATTTATATTATAATTTATAATGAGTAACTGGATATTTTTTTTTTTTTTACGCTTGATGAATTTAATAATAAATTATAGCAAAATGCAATATTAATTTTATCAAAAAAAAAAAAAAAAGCTAAATATAATTTTTCTAAAAATGAATAATGATAAATCAACTAACGGAGAAAAAAAAAAACAATTAAAATATAATAACAAGTGCTAAAAGTACAGTTTTTTTTATTTATTAATTTTTATCATATTGAAATATTTTATTACTGTAAAAATCTAATAATTATTTTATCGAAAAAAATTACATTATTTTATAAATAAATATATTTCAAATATTTTCAGTAACAATATGAATTGTTTAAAAAATAAATAAATCATTATTATAAATTGATACATGAATAAAATAAAAATAAAAAAAACAGGTATATATTGAGGGGGGAAAAAAAGGGTGGCGCGCTGGTGATCACGTTTACAGGTAGTTTAAAAATGGCTGCCGACAGGTAAAGGCAAATTTGGTGTTGTAATTTATAAAAATATTGTTAATCAATTTGTTTATTTTTTCTATCAACAGTAATGTATTTATAAAAAAAATAAAAAAAGCAAATAAACTGTGTGTATTTTAAAATTGAAATAATATATATATAAATAATAATTGTGAATAATTATTATTTATTATTTAAACAAAAACAATGTGGAGTGTTGTAAATTTATGTGATTAAATTAACTGTATATATATTTTTTTAGTATAAATTTTATACACGTGATAAATCAAATAAAATAGTAATGAAATATAAATTATTAAATCAAGCTGGATTCCAAATCATCATGAAGACTATCAATAATAAAAAGAAAAAGACAACCTGGCAACAACTACAACAAACAAATAAATAAAAAAAAAAATAATAATTTAAAATAAAATTAAAAAAAAGACAACAACGGAAACTTGTTCACCGCAACTTACCACACGTCAAATAACAAGCGACATGTGTCCATGACAACTATCAAATTTATTTACTACTAAAAAAAATTTATGTAAGTTATTATTTATTATTTAATATTAATTTTATTATAATTATTAATAATTCAATATTTATTATTTATTTTTTAAATATTGGAATGTCTGGCAGACCCGGAAATGCTTAAAGCTTTGACCTAATTTTAAAAATTCTTTTCTTAATTTTATCTTTTTTTTTTCTTATTATTTATTTATATTAAACGAGAAAATATTATTATTTATCATTTAACAATATTTATTTATTTATTTTAATTGAAATAAAATCTGGAGAAAATTAAAAAATTTCTTTGACCTATTTCTTTTTTGTTTATTTGAGGATAAAAAACGTAGACAAAAAATGTCAATATAAATTGGATTTTCGATTTCTATTGATGTTAAATTATTTAATCTCATTGTGTTTTTAAAAATTGTTAATACTAATTAATTTTATTATATAATATTGCCATTTAAATGTGGGAATTTTTTTTTTATAATAAACAATAGTTATTTATTGAATAAAATATATTAATATTAATAAAATATATAAAAGTGAAAGTTATCAACAATGTCTTGAAATATTTCACATGATAATTTAATTTTTTAGAAGAATAATAATATGTGTATTGAAAAAACAAGAATTATTTTTTATAAATAAATAATATTTCATTTGAAAAAACACTCATTCATTTAGATAATTTTTTAACATCAAGTTGTTTTATTTTTCAACAATGTAAAGAGATCTATTGTTATTAAAAACAAATGTTTTTTTTTTAAAAAAAAAGGAAAATTCCCACTGCGTTTTGTCTGTATTCTGACTCTCACAAAATAATAATTTAGATTATGTTAGTATTAGGTGATGCAGGTATATAATACACTAAAAAAAAAAAATGAAAAAAATAACGATAAGCAATGATAATAACTCTTGATAAGACCATGATTACACAACACACAACTACGGTAGAATTTAACAGTTGTACAATATATTTTTTTTACTCATTTTAACTTTCAATTTTCATAAAAAAAATAAAAAACATTTATTAATTTTTAATACTGTATAATTTAAATAACAAACTTGAAAAAAAAAATGATATATATTCAGCAAGATGACGATGACAATGTAAGTCATTTATTTATTTATCAAAATTATTATTAGTTTTTTTTTTTTAGGATATTTTATTTGATTATTTATAAAATACTGATGATCTTTTTTTTATTCATAAATAATAATCTTGTCTTGTCAGGGGGGATTTAACAAAAAGAAAAAAAAAAAAAAAAAAAGATAATATGCTCATGGTAGTTGATGTGTTGATGTGGCGACCATACTGTCTTTTAAAAAAAAGATTATATTCATTACTACCTGTCTTCTTGTTGTTATGTTCATTATCAAGAAAAAATTCTAAGTCATTGCAATATTAAGCTAAAACAAATTTTGGTGTGTCTCAAATTTATAAATATAATTTTTTTTTTTATTTTTACCTGGTCTTATTGAATCAGCTTGTTTTTATTATTGTTATCAATACACAGTGTGTGCATGCTTATGTGTTTAGGTGTGTTTTTTTTTATTTTTCAATTTTTTTTTTTTTAACGTTTTAAATTCATGTGTCGATATGAAGAGCAGACTTCATTTGGATCCATGGCGAATAGTCAAACTTGCAAATGTATCTAATCCAAAAACAGGTATTATTAATTTAAAAAAAAAAAAACTTTTTTCTATTTTGTAACAATTAAAAATAACGTAAGTAAGTAGCAATTTTGGTTTTTTTGTTTTCTTTATTTTTTTATTTTTTCTTTGCTTATTTTATCTGGGGCGTATGTTTTTTTCCTGTCATCGAACGATGTTTAAAATTTATTTAAAAAAACATTTGTATAAATATTTTTATAATTAAATAATTCAAATAAACATACTAGCACAAGATCGAGTTATAATTTTTTGCATAAATGAATTTTCATTCATTCTAAAATTTAATCACGAGACAAGCCAAGAAATAATAACTTTTTTTTATTTTTAATTATAATGAAATTTATTAAATTGTTATTTGAATTATGGAAAAATAAAGGTATACAATATTATATAATAAATTTATTTAAAATAAAATATTGATAATTAAATTATTATAATTTTTGTTTTAGCAAAATATCGTTGTAAAAGTAAATACATAATAATGGAGCATGCTGATTTAGTATCTGAAATGGTTCATGTTGAACGATTGACAACACAAGAAAGATTACATCTTGCACGACACAGAAGATTACAACAATTAAAAGTATGGCGACAAAGAGAAAAAGAATGGTTACGTCATCAAACAAAACATACAAGTAATAAAAGACATATTTATTTTGATGATAGTGTTATGTTATTGGAAGCTGCTGCTAGAAATGATATTGATGAAGGTAAAAATGACTTGAAATTATTTTCTATCAATTATATAATTATTAAAATAAAAGCTCATAATAATAATTATTATTAATTTACAGTAAGAAGATTATTAAAAAAAGGAGTTAATCCAGATTCAACAAATGAAGATGGTTTAACAGCATTGCATCAATGTTGTATTGATGATAATGAAGAAATGATGAAATTACTTGTTGAATTTTGTGCAAATGTCAATGCTGAGGACAGTGAAAAATGGACACCGTTACATGCTGCTGCAACATGTGGTCATTTACATCTTGTTAGATATTTAATTGCAGCTGGTGCAAATTTATTAGCAGTTAATGCTGATGGTAATATGCCATATGACATTTGTGAGGATGAAAAAACATTGGATTGTATTGAAGGTTTGTACAATTAATTAATTATTAATTGTAAGATATATATTTATATTAATTAATTTTAAATTAATTATTAATAAAGGTGAAATGGCTAGTCGAGGTGTAACACAAGAATTAATTGATGAAACACGTGGATCAACAGAAATGCAAATGTTACATGATTTACAAAAAAAATCATCATTGGGTGAAGATTTAGAGTATAAAGATCATCAAGGTGCAACACCAGTAAGTTTTAAATCAATTAATTAAATAAATATAAAATGATTTATAATAATTTTAATAAAAATAATTTCAGCTACATATATCAGCAGCAAATGGCTATCATCGTGTTGTTGAATTTTTACTTGATCAACATGTATCAACAGACGTTGAAGACAATGATAAATGGCAGCCAGTTCATGCAGCTGCATGTTGGGGTCATGTATGTTTGCATTATTTGATTTATAATTATATTATATTAATTTTCCTGTTTATTGATTAATTAAATTTTTAATGATTAAAAAAAATATTAAAACAGCTGGAAGTTCTTGAGTTGCTTGTACAAAATGGTGCAGATTTAAATGCAAAAAATAAACATGAAGAGACACCAGCTGGTAATTGTTATTTATTATTTTATTATGATTAATAGCTATATGATTTATTTTTTTAACCTTGATTATAATTAATGATTTATTTTAAAGATATTTGTGAAGATCCAGAAATAAGAGAAAGAATTGTTGAATTAAAAACTGAACAAGAAAGTAAAAAATTACGTGAAGCACAAGGACGTAGAATAAGAAGATCACAAAGTATTAATACAAGAACACAAAGTGTTAGAAGAACTTCAATTAGAGATAAAGTACTTACAACTAAAAAAGATGCACAAGAAGAAGCAAGACTTAGAATACAAGCACAACAGGTAAATTTTGATATAATTAATTTAATATTTTTCTTATATTAAAAGCTTTAATTATTATAAATTTAAATAGACTTATTCAACAACATCACAATCAACACAACCATCATCATCACCACCACCATCAACAACAACACCAGGTGAATTATCATCACCTCTTAGTAATACAAATGAATCGAAAAAAATTGATGATACTGATTCAACAGCATTGGCAATACGTCGTGGACCAGAAGGAAAAGATAATGACTCATTTCTTCATGAAGATGTTGACAAAGACTCAGGTATATTAATATATTTTATACATTAATTATAATTAAGTAGGTGAATAAAATAATACAGAAAAATATTATCAGCTTAAAATTGAGATCAAAAAAATAATGGCTTTTAAAATTTAGGAATTTTTTCATTTTAAAAACGGATAAAATATAATGATAATTTAAATTTATTAGATATCATTTTTTATCAATCAATTATTATTATTTTTTTTTTCTATCCTTTGGTGCGTGTGATTCTCTAATTATCTGAGGTCAGTTTTTTATCTAACATTTTTGTTTCTCTAATTTATAAAAACTCTAATGATTTATTATTTTTTTTTTACAATTAAATATTTTTTGAGGTACTATAGATAATTTATTTGACAAACTCAGTGCGTATTCTCAACATTGATTTAACTGTCTTGGCATGAGTAAGGGTTTTTTTCTATCTTTTAAATCTCATTGATATTTTACTAAATCATAAATGATTTTATCTTGCTTGTCTTATACATACTTTTATTTAAAAGTTGAAAAAAAAAATAAATAAAATTTAGCTTTTTACTCAACTTATCAGCATGATATTTAAAAATAATAATAAAAAATATTTTTTAATTTAAATCATTTGCATGAATTCACTATTATTTACTAAATAATTAATTAAATTTCAAGTAAAAATTTGATAATTATTTTACTAACAATTCTGTCATGTTTATAATGAATAATAAAAATAAAAATTTAGCAAGTATTTAAAAATTTAAATATCAAATAATGTAGGTAGTTAAAAATAATTAAAAAAAATAATTCTCAAACAAAAAATTAAGTAAAAAATTAAATTTAAAAAAAATAAAAATCACGTAATATATAAAATAAATAATTCTGCATGAATATATGCAATGATTTTTTAAATAATAATATTAAAAATAAAAGCATTTTGTAAACAACAATAAAATATTAACATAAATCTAATAAAAATATATTTATTGTTTTATTTTGTCAGTGACAGGGCCTGACATAAATGTCATTGGTAGCCAGCAACATCAACAACAACAACAATCACCTATATACACAGCAGAAAGTGATGCAAATGGTAAAATAAACATTCATGTATCTGTTGTTATTGTTAAATCATTAGCTGATTTAAAAAAAAAACGTTCACAAAGTCGTCATATAACACCTGGACAAGTTGATGCAAATGGTAATGGTTTACCAATAAATGCCATTGAAGATAATGATTTATCAGCTAATGATTTTCATAGATTTTCGGGTAATACAAGTGAAATTATTGGTGACAGTCAGTCAAATCAACGCTGTTGTATTCTCATGTAACAACACAATAACAAAAAAAAAGTACTATTATATATTTATTATCAATACCGCTGTGCCGAATTATTATCATTCTCGCCAATAATAATATTGGCTCATTACGAATTAATAATAATTAATTAATTATCAGTCGGTTATATATTTAGGAAAATATTATTTTCAACGAGATTATTGTATTTTTAGTTGTTTAAATATTGTTGAAAGTATTATTAATTATTATTATAATTACGAAACGAATTTGTGAATTTAATTTCACAATTATATAAGTAATATATACTGGTATATATTTTATTTTAATTTTAATAATTAAATTAAATATGTACATACAATTTAATTATTATTATTAATTTTTTATTTTATTATTTATTTATATAATCATTGATTATTAATCGACATTGTATCTACGTGTGTTTTTATTTATTTATTTGTTTTTTTTTTTCTTGTTAATTGTAAATTAATAATGATGAAATTTTTTGTTTATTATTTCAATTTTATATTATGTAAATTATTATGATTTTTTTTTTATGTTTAATATTACAGTAAGATATTCAAGACCACAAAGATTTTATAAAAAATCTAAAATTTTTGTTTAATTATTTTAAATTGTTAAAGCATAAATAACAAACGTTTTCTTTGTTTTTAGTTATTAAAAAAAAAAAAAAAAAAACACTCGTAGATGTAGTGTTTGATTTAGAAAAAAATTTGCTCATCATTATTTATTAAATAGTTATTGAATATATATTTTAAAAATCGTACGTAGAGATTAAAAATGTCGGGGAAAAAAAAAATGATAGGTGAATGTGTTGGCATGTCGAGGCCAAAAAAAAACATATATATATAAAAAAAAAAGTGTTGTGATTAATAGATGCGCAAAAGAAAAAAAAAAATATTTTTTTATAGTTTTTATTGAACTTAGTATTAGATAATATATTTGTCAATTTTTTTGCGATAAAAAATAATGATTATTAGGGTTTTTTTTTTCTTTGCTTTCATAATTTAATAGTTTTTTTTTTTCAATAGACAAAAATTTAGATTTTATTATTATTTAATCATCTATACTGTCAATTATTTTTGAATATGTCAAAACTTTCGAGGTCAAATTTTTATGACGAGTTCAATGACCACTTTCATGGCCTGATGAGCAACAAGATTATTTTAATTTTATTATCCAGAAAAAAATTACATATTATCACATAATTTTTTTCAATTATTGACTAACAAACTGTTTGTTATAAAAATTACAAATACGTGATAATTTTTTTTCTATATAGTGTTCAAATTTTTCAATATAATCATTGTGATTGAAATTGAGTGATTAAATTTTATCAGAGTGACACGCAATTACAATTGTGCCTACTCCAATTATCTAATAGAAAAAAAGCATAATAATAATAATAGTTTAGAGAAATGAAAAATAAATAATAAAAACAAAACATAATTAATTATTCTTCCAAACAATTGCATTTATATCAAAGCCAAACTTTTAATTTATAAAATAATTATCGTAAAATTTAGTAGGTCTATCACAGTAATAAATAATAAACAAAATAGATTAACTAATAGATTGAGTGGATCAAAAATGAATTAAGTCATAAAAAAAAAAATAGAAAAATAGTATTTTGTGAAATAAATGTCCACCAAAAATGTTCTTCTACAAACATTTCTTACAATAACAAAACAAAAATAATATAAAAAATCTGTACTTAAAAAAAAAAAGGCTGATGAACAAAATTTCTTAATTATCAATAATTAGAATAAACAAATTGTACATTTTTTAAATTTATTTTCTTGTGGCAATGATTGATGGTACTTAAATAAATTGTAAATAAGATAAATTATCATTATTTAAATTTTTTTTAAACCTCTAAAGATTCATATTAATAACACGGAAATAAATGATAAATTTTAACAAGATTTACAACTAAATGATAACATTAAGGAAAAAAAAATATCTTTTCCTTGTATTAAAAAATAAAGCTTGATTTTCAAGATGTTATTGATAATACTGGATATTATTATTTTCTTTTTATCTCTTTATAAAAAAAATTTCATTGCCACAAAGAAAAAATCAAATAAAAAAAAAAAAACTGGTTGTTCTACTTCCAGGACAAGTTCAAACAATTTTATTCATAAATTCATATTTTAATTGATCAATAATTCATACACAATTTCGATCATCAATGACATAATTATTTTTTTTTTCATATGTCATTTGAAAGATTATTTAATGCACTCTCTATTATTAAATGAAAAAAATGAATAAAATCAAAAAGAAATAATTAATTTTGCTTATAAAACAAAAAAAAAACATTCCGATAATTTTAGTAAACAATAAAACAGTTTTATTGACTGTTAATAATAATAAATACATAATAAACTTTCAAATTAAATTAAGAAAACATGTAAAAAAAAACAAAAAAGTACTTGAAAAAATAGAAGAAAAAATAAATAAAATTAATAATCATATGAACTATCTATTTTTTATTAATCTAAATCAATTTTCATTTGTTAATATATTATTTTTATTGTGTTATAATTAAATTGATGATATCAAATTTAGTCCGTAAGCTGATGGAAAAAAATTCGATTAAATCATCAATAATTTCTATGATTTTTTATTGAAATAAAATTTAATTTTTAAATATATTTATTTAAATGCATCAATGCAAGTTTGTTATTTTATTTTTTCTCTTTTTAATTGTTTATTTATTTACAATTGTAATTTATTCTATGTGATTATTATCATTATTATTGCAAAATGAAATTTGAGTTGCCATTGACCTACATACTAGATTCATGTCACGCCCAGAAAGTTTAGTATATGTAGTAACTTAGTAACGTAATAATGAGTTGAAAAATTTACATTTCAGTTAAATAATATAAATATAAACTAAACAATTTTATATATGAATTAATATTATTTTAATTTTTATGTAAAGAGGAAAACAGGTAATTCAAAGTTTTTCTTTTATTTATTTATTTATTAAACTGTTTTTTTTTTTTTTTTTTCTTAAGCCAGATAAATAATATTTATTGTCGGTTTTATTTAAATGAGGAAACTGTGGGTTTACATATCATTGACTTTGTTTTACATTGTGTGAAAAATTCGTCAATGACAATTATGATAAATAATGATTGTTGCAGCGGATGCTTGCTGAGTGATTCTCAATAAAAAAAAAAAGGAATTTAATCAATGAACTTGTGAACTCAAATAAATATTTATTTATATTGAAATTTAAATAAATAAATATATTATTTAATATCAATTAAATAAGAAAAAATTAACAAATCCAAAAAGTTTAATCACTGATTTTTTGGACAACAAATTTTCAAGATATAAACGATTGAAATAATTGAATAATAAATTTAATTTATTATTTTTATTTTTTTATTTATTATGATGATGTAGTATAAAATGATGGTATAATCCGAAATATAATATTCATTTAATCATTGTAATGATGATACTTAAATAAGCTGATAGATAACAATCATTCACTCGAAGAATTTTATTGATAAGATAAAAGAAATTATCATATTTGGCAATTTACAAATAAATTACTAACATTAAAAAATTGCCAACTTCCCCTCATCATATAATTAGTATATTATCATTTTATGATAATGAAAAATGATCATCATCAAAATACAGTCAATTGAATTAAAAAATCAAATGAATATTTTTTATAAAAAAAATAACACAGCTTCCGTGAATTTTTTTTTACTTGGCAGTTTTAAAATTGAAGGGAAAAAAATTATTGATGATGATGATCATGATGATGACATGTTTCAGATAAGGGAGAAGAATAAATAGAAGTAAAAAAACCAGTTGTTAAGATAATTGTTTATGGTGGTATGGGAAAAAGACACAACAGGTATTTATGGAAGTTGAATTTTTTAAGAATTGTGGTTTTAAAATAAAAGCAAATATATCAAGCTAAATAAAATAAATAAAAAGCAAATATAAGAAGATGATTATTGAGAAAGGAGTGGTGGTTTTCAATTGAATGTGCAACTTGAGTAAAAAAAAAAAAAGAGGGGAGTTATCTCGTTTTATAAATAAAAACTCGTGCTCCATAAATGCAATTGTCAGTAACAAAAAGTTTCTCGATCCTTTTCAACATTAATCAAGATTTATTTTCAAAATTACACAGTAAAATTTTTTATAAATATATTTCTTTAATTATAATTATATAAATAATTAAAATGCCAGGACAAATTGAAAAGCCAAAAACAGCAAAAAGAGCAACTTTTGGAATGGGTTGTTTTTGGGCAGGTGATTCATTATTTGGAGCAATACCTGGAGTATTAAGAACAACTGTTGGATACTCTGGTGGTACAAAATTATCACCAGCTTATAAAAATATGTATGTTTTTATTATTTAAAAAATTTATTATTTATAATTCAATTAGCTATAATTATTTGTTATTTTTTTTTGTAACAGTGGTGATCATACTGAAGTTATTGACATTGAATATGATCAAAAAATTATTTCATTTAATCAATTGTTGAGTTTATTTTGGAACAATCATGAATATGGATTGACAACAAAAATCAAGACTCAGGTAATTATTGTTTATTAATTTTTAAAATAATTATTCAAGTATTTTTAATATATTTATTATTATTTCAGTATGCATCATTGATACTTTATCACGATGACGAGCAAAAATTATTGGCTGAAAAATCAAAAGATCATTTACAAAATAAAACAAAAGAACATTTTACAACAGTTATTAAACCATTTGAATGTTTCCATCCAGCTGAAGAGTAAGTAAAATTATTTTAACTTTGAGAAAAAAATTTAAATGATAAAACAATGAGATTAGATAATTTTATTAATGCTTCTATCATTATTTAATTGAATAAATTGATGATAATAATTGTTGGAAAATTTTAATTGATAAGATTAATTGATGGGGACAAAAAAAAAATTAATATAAATGAGAGACTTAAACACGTGTTGACTAAATGAATCAAAATTAAATTGATAATTTTTTAAAATTTTTTTCTGTATTTGCTTTGATGGCATTGACATTATAATAATGATGATGATGATGTCTGGCTTTATTTATTTAACAAAGACAATCAGACAATCAGACAATCATGTGGCCCCCAAGTGAGCCTCTTATCATCATTAATTTATCAGATATAAAAAATTATCATTTTAAAAAAAATATAATATTAATTTTAAATTAGTTAAAATTTAAATTGAAATATTTATTAATTATTTATTTTAAATTTTTTTAGTTATCATCAAAAATATCGTTTACAATCACATACATGGCTTTTACAATCAATTGGTGAAATAACATCAGAAAATTTGCAAACATCAACATTAGCTGCAAAATTAAATAGTTACATTGCTGGTGCATCAACACTTGAAGAATTTGAACGTGATCCAATGATTGCAGAAAGACTTAATGAAAAACAATATCAGTATTTGAAAGATTGTCTTATTAAAAATCAAGGAAATGGTCTTTATTGTTAGCTATTTTTAATATTATCAATTTCAATCATTATCATCATTATTTTCATCAACAAAAAGAAAAAAAGAAAAAAGAAATTTTCAAATAGCCAATACACAATAAGTGCTACAAAATTAATTAATTATTATTTCCAGTATTACCGAGTCTCAATGTTTAATTTTTTCTTTTAATTAATTAATTTTTAATACACTGTATAACAAATAAGTGATTGTCATTGAAATAATGTTGAGTAAGGCTGTGAAAAAATAGAAAAAAAAAAATAAAAACAACGTGATCATTTCACAGCCACTCAGCTATTTATCAATGCTCAAATAAATTTTTTTTTAAATAAATAAATATTGTTAATAATCTCCACATGTCTTCAAAAAAAATATATATGTATAACAATTAAATAATACACATTTATAATTAAATAATAATAATTGTATAATTATCATATATAAAAAATAATCAAGAAAAATAAATAAATATTCTTACAAGTAACTTCGAAACATGAATTATTTATATGAATATATTTTTCTTATACTTGAAATATTTATTAATAAAATAATAACATTTATAAATATAAAAAAATAATAATAATTGATTTAATAAATAGAGATCAATATAGATAGCTCGATCGAGTGATCGAAATTTTTAAATATTACATTTTTTTTTGCAATTGAGATGAGAAGAACGAGTTATATATTTTCGTCCCCACTTTATCATATCATCAACTCCCACTTGACGATTATTTAAAACACTTGGAACGATCATCAGTTAAGTAATCATAATGATAATAATAATGAATATACACGTGAGCACATTATTATTCAGTTAGTTGGTTTGTTAGTTTCAGTTATAAACTACTGTTCAACGAGGTATGTACTCCTTTTTTTAATTTTTTTTTATTATTTTTTGTTTAGTTTTTATTGAGTTTCTTAGACTTTATTTATTTATCAATTTTAAATTATATTAATTTACTAAATATACATTAGAAAAAAAAATTACTTATTTATTTAACAAGTAAATTATTTATTAATTTACTGCAGTGCAATTTATAGTTTTTTTTTTTTATATTGATTTCACCTTAACCTTACCCTCTCTACTTTTTCTAATATAATTTTCTTGCCAATTTTCCGCCTATGAAACTATTACGTAACTATTATGAATTTGAAAAAATTATTTCTTATAAAAGATAAATTTTTATTAAAAATATTCTTGACTTGTAAGTATTAATAGAAAATTTAAAAAATAATATTTTATAGAAATTATGAATATTTTTTTCGAATTTTATTTATTTTAAAAAATTTATATTAACTTGGTTTACTTTTTTATTGAAAAAAATTAAAAGTTAAAATGTCAGGACAAAGTGGAGATGTCGAAAAAAAGAGAGCAACTTTTGGCATGGGATGCTTTTGGGCAGGTGATTCACTATTTGGAGCAACACCTGGAGTTTTAAGAACGACTGTTGGATATGCCGGTGGTACAAAATACTCACCAACTTATAAAAATATGCAAGTACTTTTAAATTTATTTTATTATTATTATCATACGAGTTTTAAATATTTTTTTTTTTTTTTTTGTTGCAGGGGAGATCATACGGAGGTTACTGATATTGATTATGATCCTTCAATAATTTCATTTGAACAATTGCTTAATTTATTTTGGAAATATCACGAGTATGGTTTGACAACAAAAATTAAAACCCAGGTTATTATTAAAATTTTTTATTGTTATTATTATTGTCATTGGGTTTGATGATAATAAAGTGAAAGTTATAACTATGTCATCATTAAATTGCCGATCATAATAATGATAAAAATTCAAGTTAACGGTTCTTAATAATGTATTTAGAAGAATATCGAACGATAAATATTAATTTGTTTTTTAAAAAATTTCTTATCTATTTAGGTTGTTTTTTTTTTTAATTTAAAAATGATAATTTTATATGAAAAAAATAAATCCTTCTCGTATTAAATTTTACAATGTAAAAATATATTATATAAAATTTTAATTACAGTATGCTTCATTGATACTTTATCATGATGATGAACAAAAATTATTGGCTGAAAAATCAAGAGATCATTTACAGAAGAAAACAAAGGATCAATTAACAACAACTATTAAATCATTTGATCGATTTTATCCAGCTGAAGAGTAAGTTATTAAAAAATATTCAACTTGATTTTTATATAATTTATAATTTTTTTTTCTTGACTTACTATTGTTCCAGTTATCATCAAAAATATCGTTTACAATCGCATCCTTGTCTGCTGAAATCAATTGGTCCAAAAACATCAGAAAATTTACAAACATCAACATTAGCTGCAAAATTAAACGGTTACATTGCTGGTGCATCAACACTTGAAGAGTTTCAACGTGATAAATTAATTGCAGAAAGACTTAATGAAGAAGAATATCATTATTTAAAAGATTGTCTAATTAAAAATCAAGCAAGTGGACTTTATTGTTAAATCATGTTGCAAGATTAATTTTAAATAGCCAATTGATTTCTTTGTAAATTGGTTACACTGTAACTTTTTTTTTTTAAATCACAAATAAGTTACAGAATAAATTAAAAGAAATCAGCCTTCAATTGTAATTCCAAATTAATTCTAATTATTCACTGTTGTTATTATTTTTCTATACACTTGTAACAACTTGATGATTAATTTATTAAAATAACCAATTTGAATATTATAATAAAATAAAAAATTCTTTGGAACTGTTGTATATTTTTTTTTTAATTTTTCCATTTGATTAGAGACTAAAGTTTTTCTACTTTTCAAACTGTAGGACACGTGAGATACAATTGCCATCTGGTCGCAAGAATGTCAAGTAAAAATTATTGATAATAATAAATTAATTAATTTAACTTATTTATAAACAAATATATATTTTTTAAATAACCATATAATATTAATAAATATTTACTGTATTTCATTTTTTATAATTGACTATAGTTTTCTCTGAATTTCTTTCTAGTACAATTTAAATAAAAAATGGCTTCAACTGTCATCATCAACAGATCAACAGACAACAATAGGTCTTGATGAGATTTATTATTTAATCATACAAAATAAAATTATATAAAATATTAATCAATTAATTATATAATTAATTAATTAATTAGATAGTTATTTAAATATATAATTAAATTATGGATATTTTATATAAAAAATATAATATTAGTTAACAATTTTATACAATACATATAAAATTCACGTGTTTAATTATTGTAAAATAATATTCTAATTAATTGTTAATAGTCAGCTCAGTACAATAAATAAATAAAAAGCTATAAAAAAATTTCTATTTGATGACAGATGAAGAGAATACAAAAACAATTATATAAAATATTATCAAGTAAATTAATTAACAATTAATTATAGTTTGTAAAGTTATACATTAAAGTTATGGATATTTTAAAAGATAAAACATATAAATGCGGGTGAGTTTACAAACAATGTTTATCAGTCAACAAATAAAATACACCACGTGTTCAATAATTATGTCAAAATAATATTCTAATTAATTGTTAATTATAGAGTCAGCTCAGTACTCAACAAAGACATAAAAAGCTATGGAAAAAAATTTCTATTTGATGACAGTGAAGAGACATGTTGGAACTCTGATTCGGTAATGAAAAATAAATAAACAATTGACAGAATTTTATTTTATGTTTTACCTGTAAAAAGCATGATTTTTAAATAAATAAATAATAATTTTAGGGAACACCACAGTGGATATTAATAACAATAGACGAACCATGTACACTGTCAACAATTTCAATTGAATTTCAAGGTGGTTTTGCAGGTAAAGATTGTCATCTAGAGGCAGGTACTGATTCAAAAAATATGAAAAAAATACAAGATTTTTATCCAAATGATATAAACACAATTCAAGAATTTAAATTAGATAAACCCATTGAAGGTTCAATATTTAAAATTGTATTTAATTCAAGTACTGATTTATTTGGTAGAATTATTATCTATAAATTATCTATGTATTCATGAAATTAATAAAATTAATAAAAATTTTATACATTTTAATTGATATTTATTTAGCACGTGGCTTTATTTTTTATTTAAAAAATAAAATAAAATAAAGGTACAATTCAATTTTATAATATTTAATATAGCTTAGATCTATAAAATTATACACAGATGTAAATGTCTGCAATATTTTTTTATAACAATATAAATCATTGCAAAAATTTTACAGTTTTTTTGATTAATTAATTTTTTTTTATCTCATTGCCAAGTTTTTTGTATTTTTTATTTTTACTATTGACTGCTAATAGGCTTAAATTTAAAAAATATCTTTTTCGATTTCAATGTATTTTTATATTAACAAAAATATAATAATAATAACTACATTTCAAATTTTAATGAAAAATTAGTTTATTGTATAAAAATTCTATCTCGATTTTGTCACTTTTATTTTTCCATAATTTAAATTATCTGTGCAATTTATTTATTTTTTTTGTGACTCAAAGGCACGAATTGGCGTATTTTTTTTTACATATTAATATTCAAAAAAGAAAAAATAATAAGTCAAAATATTATTAAAATAGTGATTTGTTTAAGAACAAAAAAAAAAGCTCAATAAAGCAGTTGAAATTAAAAACAAAATAAATATGACAAATAATGACATTAATAATTAAAAATCTATAAATCAAATTTCAAGAAAATATGATTAAAAATTCAGTTGAATATTGACATTATTAAATTATTTAAAAGAAAATAATCAAAAAAATAATTTGATAACTGATGGTTAATATTTTTACATTATTAACAATAGAGAAAAAAAATAATATATCTGACTTATTCGCAAATTAAAAATACTGCGAATAAAATACTAATAGTTAATTAATTTTATGCTGAGTAAAAATATCATCAATTTTTTGTTGATAATAATTAGTTTTTCCTTTTTTTTTCTGTCAATTATATATATATGTATGTATTAATGTAAATTGTATCCTGTTATTTACTCAATAATATTTAACCTGATTAATTTAATTTCTTCAAATAATTATCGTCATTGATTATTCAATTTTTTTCGTTATCATTTTAATTTTTGTAAAAATCATCGTTGTAAAAGAGTCGAGTAGAATTTTGGCTGTAAAAAAAATACAAAATGACAAGAATTAATAAAAAATATTTATATAATTTTATCAATTAAATTAGAAAATATAAAAACGCTTACTTCGTCATGTGTTTCTTCCTTATTAGCAGCAGCATCATCATCGTCACCAGAACTATCACCACCTGAGCTATCTGCTGAATTACGTTGTTCTGAATTATTGTTGACACCAGTTGGTGATGATACTTTAACTTTACTTGCTGTATCATAACACTGTAGACAAACACGTACAGCTTTACCATTTCCTTGTCCAGGTAAAAACAATTTTTTATTACTGCATGGTCCACAAACAACTGTTCCACATTGTCGACAATGATGCTTTAATATTTAAGCAAAAGAATACATATATAAATTGTCATTATTTTATTGATAAAAAAAATTTTAAAGCCAAAAAATATTTACCCTTCTATTGAGAACTGTAAATTGAGATTTTTTACAATGCATGCAAATGTTTGCCTCATTATCAGGCACCCAGACAGCAGCATGTGTTTCCACTGGTTTTTTACCGCCTGTAATTATCATCATAATTATTATCATTATATTTTCAACTTGTTGTTTTTATACACTCTCTTATCTTTTCAGTGACACACGATGACACCACAAATAAATAAACATTTATGAAAAAAAAAAAAAAAAAAACCCACAAAGATAATAATAAATATCGAAAAATGACTCACTTTTTCTTAAAAGATCTTCTATGCATTTAGTTATATGTGCCATCCATTCTTGTTTTTCTGTTGATGTTGCAGCATGTACAGCAAATGATTTTGTTACTGTTTTAATAAGCCAACCATTCCGACATTCTATAAAAAATATTTTTCATTTATCAATAAGCAATGATAATTTAATTTTAAACCTCAATTAAAAATACTCACGTGCATCGTCTTGTAATGATTCCAATTTGACCTCTTCAAGCGGAATAATATGTTGTTTGTTGTACTTGAAAAAAAATAATTGAAATTAAAATTAAAAACTTAAATTTCTTCAAGGAAATATATACATAGAAATTAAAATTAAAAACTTAAATTTCCTCAAGAAAATATATCCATAAAAATTTAAATTTATAGTTACATGTATATAAAATTGTTATTAAAAATATAATTCTAAATTTATATGAAAAATATTTAGGTCAATATTAAAATTTAAAATTAAATAATACCTTTTTTTTATTAATAACTATATTTCCATAAACAAGTATGTCATTAAATAGAAAAAATTGTCTTGATTTTGGTTTTTTTCTGCACATTTTAGTCAAGACACCTTCACCAACCAGTACTCTGCCAGGTACACCAAGTGGCTGTTTATAAAATCATAAAAAAAAAAAAAAACAATTATGAATATATGAATAAATGAATGAATCATTGAGTACAGTCATCAATGATTGACGAAACAATAAAAAAAAAACATAAACTTACAACGCCTGAACTGCCAAAGCAGTTTTCCACCATAGCAATTCTTCTGGCATTTGATTCAGTATTAACTGCAACATAATAAACAAGCAATAAAATTAATAATTATAATAAATAATGAAAAATATAATGAAAAAAATTAATGACATGAAAAAAAACAAAAATAGCCCTTGATAATTTCAATCGAATCATGCTGAGTTTGATTAGTTAATCGCGTCCGTTTATGATTGATTACACTATTTATATATGTACATTATTTTTATATACATATGCATAATATATAAAATATATATTATGTATGTGTACATATTATCATCACTGATGGAATAAACTAGCTGTCAAAAACACTGTCCCACTTCAACATATCGAATTTTCCCACACTCATTAAATTCATTTAAAATTTCTAGTAAAAAATTATAACAAATGTTTATTATTATTTATAATAATCAAATTATTATTAATTATAAATTATTGTTATTTATAATTATTATTAATAATAAATATAGTTAATATTTAAGAATATAAACTAACCAAGTCGATCAACCATGATTTCTCTCTGTCAAACAAAATATGTTCTGAAATAAAAAAATTATTTCACGTTTGCCAACTTAATAATGACACCTTTTTTCCTCCCCCTTCTTCCTGCCTCCTCCAACAATAAAAAATGGTGATTTCATTTTTTTCCCCCAAAAAAATATACGCCATTTTGTTTCTTAATATTAATTTGTTGACAACAATTTGTCATGAAATGTTATTTTTAAAATTTCCAATGTTTTTATGATCTGTTTTGTTTATTTTTAATTAAAAAAAAAATTAATTAACTTGTTAATGATTATTATTGATTAATAAAAATGCCAAGTTGTTGTGCTAATAATTGTTTTCATCGTCATGATCAAGGTTTTAGATTATTTAGATTTCCAACACATAAAGAAAGAAGAACAATATGGATTGAAAGATCAAGACCAAGAAAATTAACACCACATTCTAGACTATGCGAGGTATATTTATTATAATTTATAAATATTATTAATTAAATTTATAATTAAATTATTTTTTTATTTATTTACAGTATCATTTTGATGATTCTTGTTATGAAAATAGACGTGCTGATGGTGTACGTAAATTAAAATGGAATGCATTACCAACAATATTTTCAGATGTTGGTGTTATTGGTGATCCAACAATGCCAATACCAGAAAGACCAGGTAATTAATAATTATTCAACAATGATTTACAATATTAAGATGATTGTTTAATTGAATTTTTATTATTTGTTTTACAGTTAAAGAAGGAAAATTATTTCAAAAAAATGTCAATTCATTTATTCATAGTCTAGATAGTCAAAAAAAAAATTGTGTTAATAGCCAAATTAATAAAAAAAATGATAAACAACAAGAAAATTTTATAATATCATTTGAGGCTGAGACTGGTAAAAAACAAGAAAACTTTATTGTATCATTTGAAACAAGTAATGACAATAATGATCATGTTGTTAATGAAAATGTAATATTTGTCGATAAAAATAATGCAATAATTGATAATGTTAATGTTGTTGAGACAAATACAGATGATGAATTTGTTAGATATGAATGTTTCATTGAAGAAAGTGAAATAGAAGAAAATTTACAAAAACAACAACAGCAACAGCATGATAACATTGATCAACATGACAATAATGTTTATCTAAATGAAAAAATTGATGAATTAAATAATTATGCAGATAGTCTCAATGGTGCTGATGATGATTGTGCAACAGATTATGAATATCTAACAGATTGTGATGAATTAATGGAAAAGCAGGATAAAATAATTCAAGATATTGATAATGATCATGTAATACTTGATGATGATAATGTTTTATTAGATACAACATATTTTCCAACAAACAGTGGTACAATACGTCAAGCAAATGAAATTAAAAGATTAAGAACACAGCTATTAATTGCAAATAAAAAACTTCGTGTTATAACAAAACAAAAAGAAGAATTAAAATTAAAACTCAAACAAACAATACCATTACAAAAAAAATATAAAATATTATACAATGAAAATGAAATATTAAAAAAATTATCAAATAAAGTACCAATGTTGCATAAATTTGCTGCCAGTTATGATTTGTCAAAACCAGCATGGACACAGGATTGTCTAAAATTAGCAGCTAAAATTAGATGTTCAAGTAAGTTTTTTAAATTAATTAAAAATAATGTAGTTTAATAATAATATTTATATTTTTTTTTATATACTTTAGTTGGCTTGAAATCATATATGATATTGAAAAATGATGTTGGAATACCATTGCCATCTTATCCAACAATATGTAGATATTTAAAAAAACAAAAAATTGGTGTTCAAGATGATGTTGATGATCCACCTCAAAATCCACTTATTGATCATGTTTATACATCTTGAAAAATTATTAATATTATTGCTAAATCACTGTGATTCAATTTTTTAATACTCAAATAATTATTTAAAATGAAAAAAAATAAAGAAAGTTGCTTTAAAATTATAGTATTTTTTTGTTTTAATTATTAACTAGGAAAAATAAATTACAATTATTTGTTGGTTTTTTTTTTTTGTTTTAATTATAAATTATTTTTAAACTCTTAGTTTTTTCAGTCTAATAGTACAAATTGACGATTTTTTTTTACGATAAGTTAAACATTAAAATATTGTTAATTTATTCATAAAAATTATACATATATATATATATAGGGGTCAAGCTATTTCAAATCAACCAGGTCAAAAGCCAATTCGAGTGATAATTTCTTTTTTTTTTTTTCTTGTGGTTCTGGTGCCTTTACAATAATAATTGTTACAAATTGTTAAAATTAAAATAGGCTTTGGTTAATAAATTTTTCAAAGAGCCTAAAACCAATAAAATAAAATTGTAAAAACACCCGGAACCCAAAGAATCCAATTGGATTGACATAAGGACTTTGATCTGATTGATTTAATGTAACTTAATTATTTAATATATAATATTTATTATTATTTATTATCCCTGATGTAATCCAGGACCATGAAGTTCAATAAAACTTTCAAGTGATCTTGGTACATTACCAGCATATGATAAATTATATGTTTTAACAGCTTTAGCAGCCATACATTGTAATGATAATTTAGTTTGTGTACGTAATATAATTTCAGCAACACCAGTTGTTGCTGCATCATATGGTGATTCACCTTGACAATTAATTGTATCCATATGTGCACCAGCTTCAATTAATTCAAGTATAATACAATGTAATGTCATAAAATCACTAATTGGTTTTTGATATGTAACTATTAAATGTAATGGTGTATTTCTATCATTATCCATTGCATTAACATCAGCACCACATTGTATTAATAATTTTGATGTTGCTGAACATGGAAATTTACATACATCATTTGTATGAAAATCATCAACTGGTGTTTTTGAATTAACAGCAAGATGTAAAAATGTTTGTCCATCACGTAATGTCATTTTTAATGAGCATAATTTATGTACAAGAAAACGTGCTTTTTCAATCATATCTTTTTCATATGCTTTTTCATTTAATGTCATTAATTTAACTAATATTGTTAATATATATAATGTTGATGTTATATTTGATTCTGATTCTTCAATATATTGTTCAATGTCTTCTTTAATATCTGGATTATCTATTTTTAATTTATTTTTACCAAGTTCAATGATACTTGCTTCAAGTACATTCATAACTTGAAAAAATTGTAAATCAATACCAACATGTACCATTTGTGAAAATACTTGAGCAAATCTTAATAAATCTTTGGCAACAGATATATTATTTTGTTGTCTTAATTTTAATGCATGTAGCCATAAATCAATACATCTATCAAATCTAGCATTATCAGCAAGTACAGCACCTCTATAAACAATTGGATGTGGTACTTCTGGATTATGTTTACCTAATATACGTTCACGTATTGATAATGATTCCATATGTATTGAATTTGCATCATATTGTATATTTTCAAGTGATGCTAGTGTTTCTGATTCATGCCAATGTTCATATGCTGGTACTGGTTCAATTATTTTTTTATAAATTATATTATCAGGATCACTGTATCTTAACTTCATAGCTTCATGTAAATAATAATATGCTTTTGTTAGACAATAATTATCTTTATCATTTGCAAATGATGCACCAAGTAATTCATATGCTTCAATTTTTTCTTCTTTTGTTGCATATTTATCATCAACTAGGGTTTCAACAACACTTGATCTTGTACGTTCAGCAGCAACAATAAGTGGTGTCATACCAATTTCATTTTTCATTATTTTAGCTCCAAATTTAAGTAAAATTTTAACAATTGAACAATGACCACATTCTGATGCAAAATGTAAAGCTGTTGCACCACATAATGCTTTTTCATTTGGATCAGCTCCATTTTCAAGTAAAAATGATACCTATCAATAACATATATAAAAAATGAAACAAAAAATTGGTTTTTTCAATTTAAAAAAATTATATAAACTTACAATATTAAAGTGGCCTTTATAAGCAGCAATCATGAGACATGTATTATTATATTTATTTGCTAAATGTATATTAGCGTCATGTTGTGTTAAATAACTAACAATATCAAGTCTACCATCAAAACATGCTGCTCTTAGTGGTGTTGAACTTGTATTTGTTGGATGATTAACATCAGCTCCAGCTCTAACAAGAGTTTTAACAGCATTTAAATGTCCAGCTCCTATAATAATATTCAATCATTAAAATTATCATCATCATCATCATCATGATAAATAGAAATAAATAATTAAATGATTGAATTAACAAACCTGCTGCACACCAAAGTGGACTTGCACCTTCAATAATATATCCATCAAATTTAACAGTACCTTCTTGCTCCAAATCTGGTTTATATTTATCAAGCAACATTTTAATAACTTTATCTTGTCCATGACGTGCTGCAATTATAAATGGACTTGTTCTTTGTCCATCTTGTTCAACAACCTTTTACATATGATAAATGAAAATTAATTATTTTTAATTTTAAATTAAATTTCTTTAAAAAAAAAAAAATTTTTTAATAATGCCAAAATGACGAAATAAATAAAAATAAAGATAAATATTTTCTTTGTTCCATTCAACCTTCATACGCAAATTTGGCTGGATTATTGCCAGACTTTTTGTCTTTAATAATATTTAATATTTAATAAGTAGATATTAAATATACACGTGTTGATTATTTGAAAAATATAAAATATTCAATCTACAGCTAATTAATAAATAGATCATTTATATTAAAAAAAAAAAAATATAATTATTTTATTACCTGATTAATTAGTGAATTAGAAACATCATCAGATTTTTCACTTAGATGAGTGTAAAGTGCCATTGATAAACCATCCTTGGCCATACAATAAATAATATCTACTGGAAGAATTTCATCCTCCGCCATGGTGTGATGATATGATGGTGATAATGATGGTATTAATGATGATGATGACGAGGACACTAGCTAGTCTTGATCTCTGTTGTTGCTCCAAGGTCACAATCAGTAGAAATAACACTTGAAATTTGTGTTTTATTTTGTTATTGTTGTTTTAATTATTATTATATTTTATAAATATCAAGTCAACTGTTTTTTTTTCTTTCTTTTTTTTCACTAGAAACAAATTAAGGTAATGTCAATATTTTTTAATTAACGTTTTTAGTTGTATATATGATTTTTTTTGAGTAAAAATAAATGAAAATAAAATTAAAAAACAAGACAGTCTGTTTCTTGTCCATCAAAGTACTAACCTGGAAAGCCACTTTCATCGTTCTAGTATTTACGTTAAAAATATACACATATACATACGATGCATACGTATGATCAATCTATTTTAAGTTGAAATATATTCATTTGCAAAATCAAAACTCTTTTGCTTCATATTAAAAATAGAAAGTTTCAATATCACTCTTATTTTTATTTTTTTATTTATTTATTTCTTTGTTGTAGGGTTTATATTTTTTTTTATTATGAATCAAGGAAAAAATTTTATGATAATTTAAGAATTAAATATTTTATAAAGGTGGATTGATCTTGGTGTTATTGGCACTTGTCCTAATATTAATTTCAATAATGATGCTACCCAATTGAAATATGTAATTGGCAGCTAATGAATCAATTATTATTGCCTGGGGATTTTTAAATTGATGGCACATATAGCTACAAATACGCAAGTCACGTTGATACCAACACATTTTTTGGTTGGATTATCATATTATTTTAATCATCAGTATACTTAATGATAATTGATAAATGAATAAATTTATTTTTCAGCAAAGATGAATGAAAGTTATCATGAAAGTATGAGTGAATCATCAACAGACGAAAATTCAATTATTGCTGATAAAAAACGAGATTGGAAAAAACGTGTTAGAGTTATGAAAGAACGTTTAAAAATTCAAACTGGTACTGAAATTTATGACAAAGGAATTCATGAATTAATTTTATATCATGGATTAAAAGAAATATTTTCAACTTCTGTTAATGGCGATTATTTAGATATTTGTTTTTCAAAAATTTCACAAGTTTGTTGCTATTATTTGTTTGATAATTTAAATTTATATTTTTTTTCAATAATCATCAACATTTAACAGGAGTATTTACTTTTGACAAATAATTTAACTATCAAAAGATATACAATACAAGGAAAAAAAATTCAACCATCAATAAATTTATCAACAAGTATGTCATTTAATAAAATAATAATATCAAATGATTTATCAATTTACATATGTTATTTACAACATGATGATTTAATATGGCTCTTGACATTTGATTGGAAATTAATACAAATTATTAGAAATGAATTTAGAGTTGAAAATGTTTATTATTTAAACAATGAAATTATAGTCATTGGACCAACAAAATCAACTGTAATTAATATTATTTTAACTGTAATTCATTTAGTTTTTATTATTAATATTTTATTATTATAAAAGAGATATCCAATTGATGAGAATGAAAGAAAAACTTTGAGATCAAAAAGTACAATAATAATGCTGGATATATCAGCTGGACCAACATGGAAAATTGATTATTCATCACTTATTGATGACGAACCTCGTTAGAAATTTAATTACCAATTAATGACAATTATTTATCAACATAATAATTATTTATATTTATTTTTTTTAAGAATATTTAAAACTTGCTGGATCATATTTATCATCAATATATATAGTACCACTTTATTCAGATAAAAATGAAGACACAAATGTACCAGTTGAATTTTTAGCTAAAAAATTGAATGCATCATCAGATATTATTAGTGCAATTTATTATCATCCAACAAGTCAATGGATTATAACTGGTGATCAAAAAGGAAATGGTAATGAAAAAAATTAAAAAATGATTATAATTTATTTTATATATTTAAAAATAGTTATAGGATGGAATATTAAGCTGGAAATTATGATGAATTGTTTTGATGATCAAAAAGGTACTGTTAAATTAATTTTAACACATCCATCTATATGTGGATTTATCACATCATCATCAAATAATCGTGTTCAAGTTTGGAGCTGTAATCTTAGAGATAAAGTAATTTTTTAAAATTATTATTAGTGTTTTATTATTAATTTATTATTAAATATATTTAGATTGAGTCGTTTGATGGTCTTGGTGAAGTTGTTAGTATGACATTGAATGAATCATCATCTTCACTTGCAATACTTGGTGGAAAATTTAATTGCTATCATATGCATCAGCTATATAATTTTTTTTCACCTCTTACGTAATTTTTATATGATTGTTTAAATAATAAAATTAGTAAATTAATATCTTTGTCGTTATTTTACAGAGCTGAAGTTAAACAATTATTTTCTACAACAAATATACTTTATCCAACAAAAATTATTGCATGTTGTTGTGACAATACACAGAGTATATTATCATCTGCTAATGGAAAACAATTGAATGTAAATTTAATTGATAAAAATATTCAAATTATTACTCTAGCATCTAGTGAAATAACAGGTATTTCTATTATTATATTAACGCCACATATTTAATATATAATTTATCAAACAAAATTAAAATTCAACAGGTTGCATATATATGTTGACTAATAATGGAATATTTATAATAAATTATTTGCAAGACTATCCCATGAAAATTAGAGACGTTTGGAATGATGAAAAAATACAAAATATAACTTATTTAGTAACATTTGATTATCTCGACGAAATTCTTGATAAAAATAATAGAAAACCACTCAGTTAATTCATTATTAATTTATAATTATTAATAAATAAATAATAATGTTGGTAATTTTTGTATTTTTTAGATCCTAGAATTGTTTATCCAATTTGTACGAGAATTATTGTTGGAACAAATGATGGATATTTGATGACAATTGATGAAGCAAGTGGACAACTGCAACATACTTATAAGGTAAAAAAAATAATTATAAATATATTAAATATCAAATTTAATTAATAATAATTCAATAGGCTCATGATGGATCTATTTCAAAGCTTCATATTTCAATAACAACAAAAACAGTCGTATCAATTGGCCAAGATAATTATGTTAAAATATGGAAAATATTTCCAGCGATTGAAAAATGTCTAGCAATATTAAATTATATTTATTATACTGTTCCAATAAATCTTGTATCAACAATGGGGTAATTATTACTATTTAAATACCTAAAATTCTAATTAATTTTCATATTTTAAAAATTTAAAGATCAACAGTTTGTATCGTCAGCAACACAAAATTATTCATGTATGATAACTATGAAAAAAGTAAATAAAAATAAATAAATATATAAACAAATTAATTAATTATTTATACATTATGTAATTGTAAAGTTTATGTTTTTTTAAATTATTATTTCAAGTACAAATCCAGCATCATTTGTCGAAAGATCATACTGCTAAAATTATTGATATTGCAACATCAGAATATTTAAATATTTGTGCAACTTCATCACTTGATCGTGTTATAAAAATTTGGGATTGTCATAATGACTTGATAAAGGTAGATAAAAAAAAAGAAAAACACTATTTAAAAAATACTAAATATTATTATTATTTTTTGTAGATTTTACAAATAAATATTATCGCAAGAAATATTGTGTTTTCTTCTAAAAGTGGAGACATTGTTTTCAATGTTGGAAAACATCTCTATCGAATTTCTCATAAAAATTGTAATAAATAAATATATTTTAAATGATGAGTTAATAATTAAAAATGGGTAAATTTTTTGGTACAGATTTATCATCAGATTATCGTATGATTGTGTCAAATGAAATAGTTAATGAAGAAAATGATGAATGTCAAATATTTGAAAATGAAAATGAAGATTTAAAAAAAATTTTACATCCAGTAAGTAGTGTTCCACTTGGTTCACTTGATCCAAATTGTAAAAATGCTCCAAGACTTGATCTGCTATTACAAAAAGAAATGTGTTCTCAATTAGATTACAGAGATAAAGGTAAATAATAATTTATAAATAATTAATAACATATAAACAATGTCTAAAATACACAAAAAAAATTTGTCAGATATTTTGCAAATAAAAAAAGGTGAAATTGAAGCTAAAAAAAAATTGAAAAAAAAATCAAATATGACGGATGAACAGTGGGAAAAATATATCAATGATATACTTGGTTTATCAATTAATAAAAAAAATAATAACAATACTGAATTACCTGATGATAAACAAATGAAAAATATTATTAAAAATAGTAATACAAATTTTTCTAAATTTATTCCTAACTCAATTGTCAATAAAAAAATTGAAATTCAAAAATCCTTATCAATAAAAGATGAAATTCCAGTTGAAAAAAAAATTGTTAAATATATTTATCCACCAGAGGTACTAATTAATTTGATAAACAATTAATCTTTTAAACAATATTTTAATTTTTTTTTTTTACAAACAGGTTGGACGTACTCGTTTATCAAGCAATTTCGAACGGCAAAAAAAAATTTCTCTTGATGATATTGATGTTTAAAAAATTAAAAAATAAATAAATAAATAAACTCTTTAAAATCCATACGAATTAAAATATTTTATTGTTATTATTATTATTATTTTATGTGTAAAATTTTATGACTCGATCAATTACAATTAAGAAAAACTAATAAACATCAATTTTAAAAAATAATTATAAATTAAAAATCGAATAAATACTTAATGTAATTTTTAAAATTAAATATTAAATATTATTCAAATGCCTGAATCATTTTGGGACAATCATGTCGAGCCACAAATTATTATTATTATTAATTTATTATGATACTCAATGAGGATACTACGAAATTGTATGAAAAATATAAAAAAAATTTGTTAAAATGCATTTCATGCAATAATATATATTACAAACACCCTTTGTTATTAACTTTTTTTTCTTTTTCTTTTTTTATTATAAACCTATATAGTTTTTAATATTATTATTTAAAATTTTTTTTCAATCTAATTAATACTATTAGATTTTTAATTAACTTGGCTTTTTTTTTTTTTGCTTTTGTATTTTTACGTTATGGAAGCTCATTATTATTTTATCTCTCATCCCATGATTCACGCAAATATAAAAAAATTATTTTAATAATAATAATACCCATGATTCAATGCTAGACAATTAAAAATGCTAGAAAAAATTAAAAAAAAAAAATAGAAACTAGCATATTCAATAAAAATACATTTATAAAAATAAAAATTATAAAATGTATGCCTAATTTATCATCAAAAATTTACAATTGTTTGTTGTTTTTTTTTTTTTAAATTATGATAAAATTATTTTTTCATGGAAATTTTTTTGTTATTAAAATTAACGTGGCACTGTAAATTATTAGAAAAAAAAAGTTTGTTATATAAATTAATTTCTCTTACATTTTTTAAGTAAATTTTGAATAATTATTTGGCTACTCAATTGGCAGCAGTTAATTATTATTAATATTTAGTAGTCTGTACGTCTGAGTACTGGATATCTTAGAACAAGTGCACTATCAGCAGATATAATAGGTAACGCATTGTCACAATGATGATTAACCAAGTGACTGACACTATCAAATATACGATCTTTTGTGCGTACCTAAACAAAATAAAATAAAAAGTAAATAAATAAATAATTATAATAAATAAATAAACAAATAAATAATACATACCACTCCTTCTGGATCAATTAATAATAAATGTTTTGGTATTCCATTATTCATACCAGTAAGAACATATTGTCCAGGTGTACCTTGTGATTCTCTAACTAAAAATTCACCATCTTTTGTTAGCATTGATTCAGCCTCAGATCTACTAACACTACCATGATACCACACTTCATGTTTTAATTGTTGTTTTTGTGATTTTGGACTTAATTTATTCATTTCTGATATTGCTGTACTAAATGGTTGCATATCAAATGCATCAAATAATGTTGATGTTTCTCTTTTACAATCTCTTGTTGAATTTATAATAGTATCATTAACATAATTATGTTCTGGTTGATCTGATGATATTGTTAATGATGTTGCACCATCAGAATTTAGATCAATTAAATTACCAGTTTCAGGCCATTGTTGTTGACATGATTGTTTTATTTTACCATTTGTAAAACCATCATATCCACTACAATGTCCTGTATTTGTTGTTGTTGTTGCTGCTGATGCTGCTGCTGTTGTTAATGATGATGATGTTGCTGACGATGATGATGATGATGATGACAATAATGCTTGTCCATGATTTTGACCAGAATGATGATGTTGATGATGGTGATGATGATGATGATGTTTTAAATTTGGTAATGTTGCTGATGTTATTGGTAATGGTGGTACTGGCGGTGGACCAATATCTGGTGGTACTTTACCAGGTAAATCATTGTAATAATCACGATCTGGTTCACGTATTCCATTTAACGTCATTGGACTGTAAAGTTTTTTTTATTATTGAATGAATTTATATTAATATTATAATTAATAATTAGAATTTACTTACTGAATTGATGATGGTTTTGTTAAAAATTCTTTAAATCTTAATTCAAATGCTTGACCAATTGTTGATATAACATCTTGTGCTAAACCACCACCACATTCTAATACATAACATGCACGCCATTCTTGTAAATCTTTTGCAACATAAGCAACAAAATCAAGTATTTCAGTATCACCACCAGATGCAAATGATATTCTTGGCATTTCATGTTTAGCTATAATATTACCAGTTTCAAGACCAGTTAATGCTAAACTTGTACTGCTTATTGTTAAATTTATATTTGAACCAGCATTATCCATACATGGTTTTTCAGCAATTGCTCGCAATACTTTTCTGTCAACCTGTTTAATTACATAAAAATTTAATTATTTACTTACATAAATTAATATTTTAAAAATATAAATTAATGAGATAATTACTCTTCTTTTTTTATCAGCTGATTTTAAACCTGCTGCTTCACAAACTCGATTAATACATTCTCTAAAGAGAATAAAAAATAATTAAAAGTTAATAATTAATTAATATAAACAAAGATCATAATTATTATTGACATACTTGGCAACAGATGATCTTGTTTCAAAATCTAAACTTTTCATTGATGTATAAATTTCAAGGCAACCAATGTACTGTAAATTATAATATAATTATTTATAATATTTATAACAAACGATAATAATAATAATATTAAATAAATATTTACTCGAACAGCATAAGTTATGCCTTCTTTGCTGACAAGATTGTCTGGATGAAGCCATCCTCTTGCTGGTTTACTTATAAAACTTCCACTTCCTCCTGCCATCACTGCATTTCACTTTTTTATTTACAACAATAACAATTTAACTGTAAAATTATATTAATTATTTATAACAATTGACAATATTATAACATTTAAATGAGTCAATAATAAAATAAATTTAAAATGAGTAATCAACAAAAATAATAAGGAAACTAAAATATTGTCTGTTTTTTAAAAATAATAATGATAAAAAAATAATGCCAAGTGGTGAAAGGATATTATGAATAATAATTGCATAAAAATAATCCTATTAAAAAATCTTAATCCAATGAAATATAAGTACACAAACTTTTTAATATTAAAATAAATTTTCCTCAACAATTATTTATTTTAAAAATAAACAAATAAACTTGGTAATCGTCATTGTTTTTTATTGTTTTTTTTTTTTTCTTAATATTTAAAATTAAATTATTATTTTATATGTTTACACAATGAATTTATAGACACCAACAAAGTGGGTGTTTTTAACTTATTGCCAACGCAATGTAATGGAAAAAAAATAAAAAAAATAATGAGTCATTGATGATACTTACATACAAAAAGAGTATAAAATATATTTATCAATTTTAAATGAAGATTAAATTGTATCAATAAAATGTTATTATAGATATTAAAATATAATTATATATTTGATTTTTTGGAGTAAATAAATATGACAAGTGTTGTTGGCACCACGACTGTAATTTTTGACAGCTGATTAATTCAATAGTTTTTTGAGTTTTCTGCGCAAGGGCGGAAATTAAAAAAAAATATATAAAAAATAAAATAAATGTAATGACAACTGCAATGACAACTTTTTTTTAATATTATAATAATAATAAACCAATAATGATAATGATAATAATAATATTAATTGGCAATAGATGATAATAATAATAATAAAAAATAAAAAAAATTTGCGATAATGATTCTGATTGGAAAGATATTTATTTATTTATTTTATTTTTTTTTTTTTCCTTTTTTAGATTTCAGATACAATATGGCAGCTGGTGTCATTTAAATGATGTTAATTTTACTCCAAAAAAAATAATTAAATTTATCTAATTAAATGAGTATGTTTTTTACAGGAAAATTTTAAAAATATTAAGTTGATAGATTATGTTAAATGATTGATGATAAATCATTGATAATAAGGGAATTTTATCATTTATTTATTTAAATTTAATAAACAACCATTGTGATCATTTACTTGATTCACCAACAACATCAATCGATTATCAAAATAATAAACATAACCTCAAACAACATTAACACTATTGTCATTCAGCAAAATAAACTCTCAAGTTTTATTATTTTTATATTGTCTATAAGTAGTTGATTTAAAAAAAAATTATGCCTACTCGTAAATTAACAGAAGCAGTTTCACATACATCAGTGATGAAAAAAGAGAGTCAAGGTTACATTGATAATTTAAAAAATAAAAATAAAACTGAATTACAAGATTTATTAGAAAGACAAAATAAACTTTTAGCAAACACGTAAGTAATTTTGTCTAAACTTGCAAAAAAAAGCAAAGAATAATATCAATTAATTAATTACAGATTTTTCATTAAAAAATTACCTGATAAAGGTGAAAGAATAAAAAAATTCAAAGATAAATTGATTGAAGAGTTGAGTGAACGTAATGATATTGATAATGCAGCAAATTTGTTGTCACGTCTTAATATTGCAATTGAAGGAAAAGAAAAAATGAATGAGCTTGAATGGACTGGAACAATAGATGATAATAAAAACAACAATGACATTGTCATTGTTGAGAGTGATGATGAAGACAAGGATCCAATTAAAATTATTGCTGAGGTATTTATATTTTATAAAATAAAATCAAATGGTTTTTCAAATTTAAAATTAAATAATAATATTATTTTTAGTCAGCTGGAGCTGGTTTTCATGAAAAAAAAATAATTCATCTTCCACCAGAAGAACGTCTCATAACTGATACAGATTTAGCAGAAATTGAATCATTTAAAAATGAAAGAGAATCAGTTAAAAATGAAGAAGAATCATCTGGTCATGTAAAACATATTTTAAATAAAATTGAAGTTGCCAAAGTTAATTGTCAGGGTAAAAAAGAACCATTTAAACCATATCAAACAACAAAAAGTAATGTTCATGATCCAGAAAAAGAAAAATTAAGAAAAAAAAATAAACACTGGGAAAATACTGCTGCAACACCACCAACAACTGTTCATGGACGTGTTAAAGAATTGAGTTTAAATGAATCCCTACAATTACAAATTCAACAGACTGAAAAACTTCACGTAAGATCATTTGTTTTACTTATTTTATCATCATGTGGATCATAAATATTAATCATGTTTTACTTAACATTTTGCAGCAAGTACAGATGAAACATTCAATTGAAAGATTGATGCAACAAGTTGGAATGCACAATGTTGGTCTACCACCAATTGAGCCAGGTGATTATCGCTTTAAAAAAGATGATTCAGATTCATCAGATGGAGAATACGAAGATGAAGAAGTTTATGATGATGAAGATAATGATCGAGCTGGTACCGTTTCATTTCCAGTTGATAGTATTATTGAATAATCAATTGATATTTTAAAAAGTAATTTATATCTAATAATTATTTAGTTAAAAGAAATTTAAATCATCAAAAATTCTTGTAATTAAATCATCAAATCTATATTTAAGTAAAAAACCTCAATAATAATTATGTATTGTAATAATAAAAATAAACAAATGCATTATTAAATAAAACAATATTTTCACGAATTGTGTTTTCATTTTATTTGTCTTATTATATTTATTACAAACACTTAGTTGTATCCATAACTGTTGATGATAGCTGTGTATGGTGCAGTAACTTTGACAAGTTTTTCTCCAGCAGTTTTGGTAAGTTCCTGTAAATAAATAAAATTTATATTAATACAAATAAATAAATAAATAAATTTTTGTTCTTTGAATCTATTTAATTATATAAAAGTTATTCCTCAGAATTGAAAATTATCATCAAAACATTTCAGGCGCAAATTACCATTACCATCATTGGAAATTAATTTTCAAATAAAATATATTAATAATAAATAATTCAATATTTACCTTGAGTTTGTCACGTTTTTGGATATCAATGATGGTCTTGACTCTTCTCTTGTTTTCCAATGTACGTACAACTGACTTGTACTTCCAGCCAACTTCATGTGAAAGACGTCCAACATGACAGTACTGTTAAAAAATAAAAACAAACAATTACATTAATAAAACAATTGAATCATTTGATAAAAAATAAAAATTAAATAGCATAATAAATTATAACTCAGCAAAGTTTGTCATAATTTGAGTAACTTAATTACTTCATCAGTCGCAAATTACCATACCATCATTGTTGTTTATTATTGATTATAAATAATAAATAAATTAATCAAATAAATTACCTCTCTGCCTGGTTTCAAGCACATGACTCTCATTGCACCAGGAACAACAACACGTTTTCTGCTGTCATAAGGTGGTGGACATCCTTCGTAACACTTGAGCCTTCTCAAAGCTTGCTTTCCACGTTCAGTTTTGTGTGGAATCATACCTTTAAACAAATAATTTTACATATTAATAAAATGCTAATTTTAAAATAGTAAAAAGATTAATAATTTTTAAATGCTTCATAATAAAAATTCGTTTCATAACACTGTCAAATAATGTAGGTAAGAATATTGATAATCATGTCATCCACAACATAGACGTGGTGATTTATAAGGGTGTTGTTGTTATTAATAATTTAATTATACCTCTGACTGTCTTCCAGAAGATCTTGCTTGGTGCACGGTGATGGAATGGTCCACGTGCTGGATTGACATTACATCTTTTACGAAGGAAGGACATGAACTTCAACTTGTTGCTAAAATTAAAAAATTAACATTTATTAATACATTGTTTATATTTAATTAATAAGAAACAATTATTAAATTGTAATATTACTTCATTTAATAAAATTCGTTTCACAGTAACACATACTCAAATAATGTAGGTAAGATTTTTTATAATCATTTGCAAATTGTTTTTTTTTTTACTTTCATATGACAATTATATTAACTATTGATAATTAATTACCGGAAGAAGTTTCCAGAGATGTTCAATTGTTCACAACGAACAATGATGACGGTGTTTCCTTGGAGGATTGTCTTTGAGACAATAGCTGCCAAGCGACCCAACAAATGGCCACGGCCATCGATCAATATTGGCTGTGGATAATAAAAATACACACATTAATAATCAAGAATCATCATAAAAATTATTATAAAAAATTGCACTTTGTCTACACGAGATATACTAAAGTTATACTCCCGAAAAAAAGAAGGTCGACACACCAGGTTAATTAACCCATGTGTACATAACCTAAAAAAAAACGTTTTAATTTTAAATTGATGCATCAATCAAATAATTCATCACGCATTATCAAATTTAATTATATAAAATTGAAAAAAATTAATTGAATAATAAAATTTAATAAATTTATATGCAGTATGTTAATTGTTTAAATAATCAGTTAATAAAATTTTACTTAACACGTGCTCAAATGAGACAAAAAACACTACATTTATATTGTTTAATAAACAATAAATAATAACGTAATTTTAATAAATATATTATTGCATAATATAGATCTACACTTGAACTTAATTATTATCAAATAATATTAACAATTTTTTTGATTAATAATGTATTTATTAAAACTTTTATCACAAACCTTGTTAGTAAAGCCCGTCATTCTTGAAGTTAAGAATTAAAAAGGGATAAAAGCAGCTCTGGTGCTTGGTGAACACAGAGCGAGTACGAATAGGGCTGCGTTCAGAAATCGTAATTCCGTTTGGATCTCTAAGATGGCCGTGATTGGCCGTGATTCAAATTGGTCATGAAAAAATGTAAAAAGTCTCTATATGTTTCCTCAAACTTTATGAATATTATTTATTTGTTGATAAACATTGATGTCAGTAATGTTTTTCAGTAAACAATACAACAATTCATCATGTAATTTTAAGTGTCTACTTTATTTATAACAATTAATCATTGTTAATAACAAAAACAGCTACCACAATAAAAAAAATATAAATCACTGACGACTGCCATTTTGAAGATCAGACTTTGGAACGCATCCCAAATATTTCTATTGGACGACATCTTTTGTTTTTTGGTAACTTTTACCACTGTTGATAAGTTTTCCGATATTTTCTAAATTTAAAAATTATAATTTCCGCATACTTTGTACGTTAATAAAAATTTAATATGCCTATAAAACTTATTGCAAATATATTAAATTTTTATATCTAAAAATATTCAGGCAAACGAATAAGTTCATTTGAAAATTGAAGTAAAACATAAACAGCAAGTATAAAATGTTTTTATACATTTTCATTTTTGGTGAGTAAATTAATTTATTACTAAATATTTAATTGAATATTAATTATTAGAAAAATAAATATAATTATTCAATAGCGATACCATTTGTGGTTGATGGATATATTGATGATCCACCAATCGAAACCAAAGCACCAATATTGCCTGAAAAAAGCTCAATGTCCAATTGTGAACCATCAAGACAACCAATAGGTACAGGAATGTTGTATGATACGACTCTCAAATTGTATGATTCTTCTAATCCGACTGATGGACCCTTCGATCTTTTAAAAGACTTTGAAAATTTAGAGAATTCAGGATTTAAAAAAGAAATTTCAACAAAAATAATAATACCTGATTGGCAAGAGGATCACAATGAAACATGGATTATGGAAATGGTTGGAAATTATTCTGCAAATTACAATGTTATTGTTCTTGATTGGCAAAATTTATCAAAACAGCCAAATTATTTTTATGTTATGAAAAAAATTGGTCGCGTAAGTTTTAAATGCATTTAAAAATAAAAATAATATTTAAATTATCTATAATATAAATATAAATGTTTTTTTTATGACAGATAAGTGCTGATATTAATGGATATCTTAAATTTTTAAATAATTACACACTTAATCATGTTATCAACAAAAAAGTTCATATTATTGGTAATGGTATAGGAGCTCATATTGCTGGTTTAGTTGGTGCTCATTTTCAAAATCATACAATTGATCGAATAACTGGACTTGATCCAGCATCAAGTGGTTTTGAAAATGCACTACGTAAACATCGTCTTGATAGAACTGATGCTGAATTTGTTGATGTTATACATACATGTATTGATATGATTGGTATTAAACAAGCAATCGGAGATGTTGATTTTTATCCAAATGGTGGAATGTGTAATAGGCAACCTGGATGCGAATCAGCTGGACAAAATTCTTCCCAGTCATTATGTAAGCATACATGAAAATATTTATATATACATATTATTTATGTTAAATAATTTTTGCAGATACTTGTGGACACAGTAAAGCAGCTCAATACATGACTCAATCTATAAGTGAACCAAAAAAATTTATGGCAACACAAGATCTGTGTGGAAAAAAAAATAAAACAGCTGCATATATGGGTGAAAAGGCTGATCGTAATATCCTAGGACGTTATAGTTTAAATATAAAAGAATAGGAAACTGTTAAACATTCCAAAGTTAAAAATAATATTATATAAAATATAATATGTTATTTTTTTTTCAATAGATAAATAAGTAAACCAATAAAAATTTATTTCATTTTTTTCAATAAACAGACAAAAAAAAAATTTAATTGCAAAAACGTGTCTGTAAAATATTTCAACGTAAAAAATAATAAAATAATATGTTTTAAAAAATAATTTGTCTTTTTTTTTTTCTTTCAATAAAAATTTTTTATTTATTTGTTTACATACTAAATTTTAATAATATATTTTTATAAATATCAAGGGCAAAAAAAAAAAAAAAAAATATCTAAAAAAATTTAATTGCAATAACACGTATATGTAAAACATTCCAAAGCAAAAAAAAAAATAATAAAATAATATGATATTAAAAAAATCTTTTTTTTTTTTTCAATAAACAAATTTTATTAACTTGTCAACATACCAAACTTCAATAATACATTGCCGATTGACAAGTATAACTGAACGCTTCGAAGAAAAAAAAAAATATATATCAATAAATATTTTTTTTCTTTATTTATAAAATGAAGTTACAAGTGTTTTTTTTTATTATCAGTAAGTATATAAAATAATTAAATTTTTAATATTAATAATATTTATTTTTTTTGTATCACTAATGATAATGATAATATTATAAAATTATTATACAGTCAATATTGTGGATGTTTTTGGAGTGGATCTGCATTTGTTTACAAAGTCAAATCCCGAAAATTCATATAAACTTACTCTCGATAAATCAGGTCAAAATTTACCTATAAATTTTACAAATCCAGTTAAATTATTAATTCATGGATGGGAAAATGATAATAATGAAGATTGGTTATCGGAAATGCGCAGAAGTTATTTAGCAGTTGCACGTGTAAACTACGATGTTATTGTTGCTGATTGGGGAGAAATTTCAAAGGATCTACTTTATCCCGTCGTTGTTGCCAGACTTCATAATGTAATAATAATAAATTTCAAATAAAATTAATCTCAATAAATAAATATATGTTTCTATTTTAAAATTATTTATCAACAGGTAGCTGATCAAATTTCACATTATATTGAAATACTGGAACATACAATGTCATTTGATGTGGATAATCTTCATATTGTGGGGCATAGTTTGGGTGCACATGTTGCTGGTTTTGTTGGATCTCATTTTCATGGTACTATTCGACGTATAACAGCATTGGATCCAGCAGGACCATGGTTTCTAAGCGGAGTTCCAGATGAGTATAGAATTGACCGATCAGATGCAAAATTTGTTGATGTTATTCATACTTGTGCTGGTGTTGCGGGCTTAAGAATGCCATGTGGACATGTTGATTATTATGTCAATCGAGGAACCTGTGATCAGCCTGGGTGTTTAATGCCTGGAATGAATAGTATGTATTTATTATCATATAGTTACACAATTTAATATTTAATATATATTTATTATTTATATTTTAATTTCAGTACCATGTAGTCATTCAAGAGCATATTGGTTGATGATTGAATCTATAAAATATCCGAAAGCATTCAAAGTAAAGTTTCAATATTGCAATATAAATGGAGAAGTCGGTGAGTGCCAACCAAGAGTCCCTATGTACATGGGTGAAGGTGCAAGAAAAAAAATTATTGGTCTATTTGAAGTATCAACAAATGATAAATCACCATATGGAAAAAATTATATCAATAATATTTAAATTAATTTTTAAATATTGCGTGTACATTTGCCGCCATGTGTGAATATATATGGAATCTATTGTACCGATCTTATCTAAAAGTAAAAAAAAAAAAAAAATATTACTTATTAATAATAATAACTGATAATAACTAAAACCAACTAAAACATAAAAACACACATATGTAAATGATAAAAAATATAAATGTTGTACACTTTGTTTATTTGTAAAAAATTTATTTAAAAGTCATTGTGTATGTTAATGATTGAAAATTAAAATTGAAATATAGAAATAATTTTGGCAAACAGTGTATTGTTGTTTATGTCTTGATTCAATGATAAACATTTTGACAATGTGTCATAATAATTATTGTAATAATTAGATGAAAAAAAAATATAAATAATACATATTAAATACAGGTATATTGTAAAATAATTTTTTATTTATAAAATATATCATTAATATTTTTGTTTTATTCATATAAATAATAAAAAGTAACCTAAAAATTAAAAAAAAAAATATAATTTTCTAGAAGACAATCAATCAATATATGCAAAATGACAGAAACAGAAAAAGTTGTTGAGGAGCAAGATGATAATACACAACAAGATGCAGTAGAAAAAAATCATGAAATACCAATAATATCAACAGAAATAATTGATCATGATCATCAATATTTTGATGATTATGTCAGGGAACTTGAACAACGTTTATCACAAAAAGATGATATAAGATCATTAAATATAAATCCAACAAGACCTCAAGAATCATCATTCAGTAAACTTGATTCAAATCTCAAAAAAAATACAACACTTGTTAAAAAATTACGTAATTTTAATGCATCACAATTGGAACAATTGTTAAAAGATATGTCAACATTAAATTTAACAAAATATGTTAGTGAAATAGCAGCAGCATTAGTTGATGCAAAATTAAAAATGACTGATATTAATGCTGCAATAAAAGCATCAAGTTTTATGCATCAAACATATGCTGAATTTTCTGGTCATTTTTTTGAAAATTGGCAACGTGTATTGTCATTAAAAATTAATGATAAAATAATAAATCCAAGTAAATTACGTGTTGATCTTAGATTTTATGCTGAACTTGTAACATCTGGTATATTTACAAATAAACAAGGTTTATCATTACTTGGTAGTGTATTAACTGTTTTAATAAATATGGATAAAGAAGAACATAATAATGCAAATATAATATTAAGTTTTTGTCGTCATTGTGGTGAAGATTATGCTGGTTTAATACCAAAACGTATACGTCAATTATCTGAAAAATATAATATACAAATACCAAAAAGTAAAATATTAACATTTGAAAAACAACAAAATTTACGTTCATTATTACGTGATTATTATAATTCATTATGTCGTCATTTAATAAAAGATTATAAAGAATTACAAAGTTTTGAAAAACATAATAAAAAAATACTTCAAACACGTGGTGAATTGAGTAATGAAAGAAAAGATAAATTAGAATTATTACAATTATCATATGAACGTTTAATGACAAGTGTACAAAATTTTTCTGAAACACTTGATGAATCAATGCCTGAATTACCAATTAATAATGATGTTAAAATTGATAATGATGATTGTCTTAAATTAATGATGATGAATAATGATAATCTTAATAATGAAGACAACAGTAATAATAGTAGCAATAATAACAGTAATAATAATAATATTAATTCATTGATTGAAGATATGTGGGGTGATGATGAGACACGTAGATTTTATCAAGTATTTCCAGACTTGACTGTATTTTTACCTGGTTCATATAACAATAAAGATAGTATTGTTAATAATAAAATTGATACTATTGAAGAAAATACAACAACAGCAACAGAAACAACAACACCAACAACAACAACAATAATAAATGATGAAATTATTATTGATGATGATATAAATATTAATCTTGATGATGATGATGATGATGATGATGATGTTGGGGTTGTTGTTGTTGTTGATGATGATGATAATACAATTGATGTAAAAATTGATAATGAAGTTGCTGCTGTTGAACAAGATACTACGTCTACTTCTACTAGTGCAGTTGTTACAAATATTAGTAATAAAATATTACTTGATGCATTTTTAACACATTTACCAAATTGTGTTAATCGTGAAATGATTGATAATGCTGCTGTTGATTTTCTCATGAATTTAAATACAAAACATAATAAAAAAAAATTAATAAAAGCATTATTTGGTGTATCAAGAATACGTCTTGATTTATTACCATTTTATTCACGTTTAGCAGCAATATTATATCCAGTAATGCCTGATGTTGGTAATGATTTATGTACAATGTTAAAACATGATTTTAAATATCATGTTAGAAAAAAGGATCAAATAAATATTGAATCAAAAGTAAAAGTTGTACGTTATATTGGTGAACTTGTTAAATTTAAATTATATACTAAAATTGAAGCATTATATTGTTTAAAAGTATTATTACATGATTTTACACATCATCATATTGAAATGGCATGTAATTTATTAGAAATATGTGGTAGATATTTATTTTGTTCACAAGATTCACATCAAAGAACAAAAGTATATCTTGAACAAATGATGAGAAAAAAAGCTGTAACAGCACTTGATTCACGTTATGTTACAATTATTGAAAATGCATATTATTATGTTAATCCACCAGAAACAATAAGTGGTTCAACAAAAAAAGAACGTCCACCAATACATGAATTTATACGTAAATTATTATATCAAGATTTATCAAAAACAAATACAGATAAAATATTAAAATTAATGAGAAAATTGGATTGGCAAGATGATACAATATCATCATATATTATAAAATGTTTAACAGCAGCATATAATGTAAAATATTTAAATATAAGATGTATTGGTAGTTTATTAGCTGGTCTTGTTGGTCATTATGAAACAGTTGGACCACATGTTGTTGATGGTGTACTTGAAGATATACGTATATGTATGGAAATAAATAAACCAAAATATAATCAACGTAGAATTGCAATGGTTAAATATCTTGGTGAATTATATAATTATCGTATGGTTGAAAGTTCTGATATATTTCGTACACTTTATTTGCTAATAACATTTGGTATTAATATGGATCATAATATACCAACATTACTAGATCCACCAGATCATTTATTTAGAATACGTCTTGTTTGTACATTATTAGAAACATGTGGACAATATTTTAGTGGTGGTGCTAGTAAAAAAAAACTTGATTATTATTTAATATTTTTTCAAAATTATTATTGGTTTAAATATACACATCCAATATGGAAAAATGAAAATAATATATTTCCAATTGACATTGAATATATGTATCGTGATACATTAACAATGTTAAGACCTAAAATGAAATTATTTACAAGTTATAAAGAATCACAAGATGCTATTGATGAATTAAAAAAAACATTTTATCCAACATTAATTATTGATGAAGATAATTATGATAATAATAATCATTATGATAATGGAAATGGAATGGATGTTATACCAGAGGGTGATGAAAATTTAAATTCAACTATTAACAACAACAATGATAATAATAGTCATACAAATGAATTAAATTTTGAAGAAGTTGAAGATTTATCAGAAGCATTGAGTGATGAAGATGAATGGGCTGTTGGTGATGCTGGTGGTGGTACTACTACTACTACTGCTAATACTGCAACTATTGCTGCTGCTGCTGCTGCTGATGATAATACACAAGATGAACAATCATTATCACAAGGTAAAAATAATGACAATGATATTGAAAGTGGTACTGTTATGGATTTATCAGAATTAAATGCAGCTCTACCACAAGGACCAAAACGTGTTCAATGTCCAGAGGATGATGATTTTCTATCAGCATTAGATAAAATTGTATCAGATAATATACAAGATCGTATGAGAGAAAATGTAAAACCATCACAAGTTGATATATCAGTACCAATACATGTTAAAAGTTGTAAAAAAACATATGAACAATTACAAGAAGGACCATCAAATACATCAACTGTTGATTTTGTATTAATGATAAGAAAAGGTAATAAACAACAATATAAAAATTTAGTTGTATCAGAAACATCTGATTTAGCTAAAAATTTACGTAACAGAGAACAAGAACAGAAAGAAGAAAAAGAAAGAGTTAAAAGACTCACATTAAATATAACTGAAAGACAAGAAGAAGAAGATTATCAAGAAACAATTAATCAAGGTACAAAACCAGTTACTGTTAATTTAAATCGTGAAAGAAGACAAAAATATAATCATCCAAAAGGTGCACCAGATGCTGATTTAATATTTGGACCTAAAAAAATAAGATAAATTTTTTAAAAATTATTATAAATTTTCTCTTATCATCATTGTCTTCTTCTATAAAATTTAAGAAAAAAAAAAATTCATCTTTAACAAACTATAAATTTTTATTATCTAAACAAACAAAAAAAAAAAAAGATTTGTATTTTTTTTAATTATTATTATTATTATTAAAATAATAAAAAAGTGATTATTATTTTTGAAAAAAATGATAAATTATTAAATAAAGGTTGATTGAAAATATTCAAGTATTTTTTTTTTTGTGTATTTATTTTACACTAAGAAATTATTGCCATGTACAAAATGAATATAAATAAAATTTGATGATATTTTTTTTTATTTTAATTAAGTGCTTTGATAATGATATTTAAGTTTGCAGTACAGAAAAAAAAAAAAAACAACAAAGAGCATGTAGATAAAGAGAGAAGTAAAATTAGAGAATATCTGTTATGTTACTCTACGAAGATTGAGGCCATATACATTTATTAATTAAGAATCTAAATGCAATATTATGTTGCTGCTGTTGCTGATACGTTTTTTTTTTTTTTTTTTAATATTTAATTTAATTAAGTTAATTAAATACTTAAGGATCTTCTTCAGCGTCTTCAAATTGACCAGCTTCAATGTCCATTGATTCTTCAGCTTCAGTACCATTTTGATTACCATTTGTTGTATCTAAAAAAAAAAACCAGCAAACAATTAACAATTATTATAAAATAAATGACAAAATGCCAAAAATAATTTTGTACCTGTTGGTAAATTGTAATTTCCATCACCAGCACCAACTTCGTAATATTCAAAATCATCATCTTCATAATAATCAACATCATCCTGTTCTGCATCTTCATAAATATCTTCTTCAGCTAAAATATATATATAATATAATATAATTAAATAATTATTAACAAGCTTTATTTATAAATTTAAATTAACCATCTGAAAAGCTGTCTTGTGGATCAGGATGAAGTGCTTGACATGTGTTCATTGCTTGAAACATTGCATCAAGACTATTTGTATTATCTGGTGCAAACCTCATTTCAGTCATTGGTGTTTCTGATTCTTCTTCATCATCATCATCATCATCATTAGCATCATTATCATTTGGTTGAACTTGAACATCTAAATAATATGCATAATTAATTATTAATTGTTGAATTTCTATGCTAAATATGATTTTTCCTTGTCAAATTTACCTGGTAAATCAACTTTGGCATCAACCATGACGTAGAGACACTGTCGAGGATGTACTTGCTCATCTCTGGATATTGCATGCAATGAAATATGTGGATATTCAAGAGAAAAACCTTGCTGTGTTGTACTGTCAATCCATGACAATAGACTAAAATAAATTTAAATAATTATAAAACATTTATTAGGTTCCGTTTTTTTGTATTTTTTGATGAATATTTAATTTACCTTTCAGTTATATAAAGTGTTCCTTTACCAACTTCTCTGTCATTAAGATATACTGTTGTATTTTTTTCCTCATGTCTGATTCCCTCTTGAGGTGTTAAAAAATTACTCAGTACAACCATTATTAATTCTGTCAATAATAAATATTACAAATTTTATTCAACTTTTTATCGATTTGTAAAGACTTTTAATTTAATTTAATTGTTGATTGATTAATCTTTACCTTTGTAATATTTCTAATTTTTTTTATCAAGATACTGATGTCAAATTTAATTGAAAAATGTTACAGCTTCAATGTAGCGGTATATGAACTGAAAAAAAGGTTATTCACCTTAACACCGCAAAAGATTTTTTTTGCAAATTATTTTTTTTTTTTTAATATATTTTTTCAATTAATTGTCATACAATATTTAATACACTATTATTTTAATATATAAATAATTTCATTTACATGTGAAATAAGATTGCAATATTCAGTTAAAAGGGTTACTTTTTTTTTTTTTATATAAATAAATATTATATATTTTTTTTGTTTTGATTAAAAAACAAAAATTATTATTATGCTGGTAAGTTTACATGAGATTTTGTAACTAGATAAGAAAAAAAATGAACTAGATTAACGAAATGGGAACAAAATGGCTGCTCTTTTTATAATTTTATAATTGGTACACCTGATGAATTGACGGCTCTCCCTGGTGGACACCATCACAGTTTACAACAGGTTGTTGTTGAAGGTGGTGGTAGGGATGTGCGATATCAGCGATATCGATATTATCGGATATCGCGATATCAAAAAATGATATCGTTATCGAACCGATATTTTGGCGAAGTAATATCGGATATTCGATAATATCGTGGCCAATTGACTTTACCAACTGTAGAACAAAAAGTGATTTGCGCATCTTAGAATTTAAAATGGCGACAACAAAATAGATAAATAATAATTATAACTATTTAATAAATAAATAGAATAATAAATAATAAGTTATTATTTAAACAAATTTAATATAAAAATGACTTATTATCCATTAATTCTATTATTTAGTTTTTATTTAATCATTTCGGTATGATTATGGTATTATTGTAAACCCTTGTTGATATTTCTTTTTTTAATTAATTAATATTAATTAATATTTCGTTATTTTTTATTGTTTTTTACAATTTTTAATATCGTACTTTTTGAAAACATATAATCGTTCAAATTGACTATGAAAAAAATAGCATAAACAAATGTAAATAATTATTTATTAAGGAAAAAGCCGATTTTATTATTAAATAAACGATTTTAAAAATCGAGAAATAGGTTTTCCAGTTGAATTCATATGTACAATTGAGACTGTTAGACAGCTATTAAAATTTTTTTAAATTGATTTTTACAATTGGAACTGTTGAACAGCTGTTTTTTTTACTTGCATTTTGCAATTTTATGATTAGAATAATTGTTGGAAGATTAATCCGAAAATGAGTCCGAATCAAAGTAGTCTGAAATAAAAAGAAATGTCAATTATATTTTAAAATTAAAAAAAAAACTGCAGGCAAAAAAAAATTTAATAAAAAATTCAAATCCATATATGTGCATACACCAAAAAAATAAAACAGTACAAAACTTCTTCATACAAATACATATGTTCGTGTAATTTTAATACAAAATACATCAAATTGTAAGAGCAGCAGTCAGTTTAATAAAATTTATTAAATGTAATTTTGATAAAAAACACATTAAATTGTGAAAGCAGCAGCCAGTTCAATAAAATTTTTTTTATACGTTATATAATACTAAAGTAATATAAAAAAATACCAATCCCAAGTTAACAGTATTAAAATGTATTAAAAAAAATCAATGAACTATTTTAGTGTTAGGTATAGAATAATAAAAAACAATCACTTCAATCCCCATTGTTCCAAAGTTAATGAACTAAGGAAAAGTAATTCATTTAAGTGCTCACCAGTGATACGATTTCTTGTTACTGTTTTGATGTCTCCAGCTTGTGAATTGATTCTTTCTGATGGTACAGATGAACATGGGACACTAAGATACATCATTGCCAATGGATAAAGTCCTGGAAATGATGGTTTTAATTGATCTTTCCATACTTGAATTGGGTTTGTTTGTCTAGGCCAAAGCTGTTGATTGAGATACTGCTTGATTTCAGGCAAGACGTGTTCAGAAGGATTTCTTTTTTCCATGAAGTCATCGTGTATATCCCATATACTTCTTTGTGTTTTTTCATTATTTTCATTCAATTTTTCAGAGAGTTGTTTTTTTTCTTGTTTACCAGTCATTTTTATAATCATGTCTACTAAATAAGATACTCGTCGAGGATCTTGAAAATACTTTTTTTTAAAACGAGGATCTAAGATAGTAGCAATACCCAATATATCATTTGCTTCTAAATCTCTTCCTCGTCGCTCGAGTGCATCTGTAAATTTATTTTGGAATTCTTTTCCACATTGAGTTTGAGTTTTACAATTGCCAATTGCAATTTTTATATTTGCCAAAAGTGGTACAACAAGACTAGCAGTTGGGTATTTACTTTTACTAGCTTCTTTTGTTGCATTTTCAACTAGCTCCATCAAGGGTATAACATCATCTAAAATTTGATAATCTTCATGTTGAAGTAATTCTGGTGGAAAGGCACATTCTTCAGTTGTACTTAGAACGTAATCTTTTAAGATTAAAAATTTTTTTATCATGTACAAAGTTGAATTCCAACGAGTTGAAACATCCAACTCAAAAGCAAGACAATCACCTTCTTGTATACCTTTTGCTTTTTGTAAATTTTTAAGCTTGGTGGAGGCACAAGTACTGACTCGAACAGCATTAACAATAGCTCTTACTTTTTTAATAACTATCTGAAGTTTAGACATTCCTTCCATGAAATCAGGAAACAATTGAGCCAACATATGACAAAAGCATGAGACTTGTTTTTTAGGCCCAAATAATTCGTGAACAGCCTTCAAAATATTAGCAGCTCTATCAGTTGTGACACCAACTATTTTTGCTTTTTCTAATTTAAAATCATCAAGGATAAACTCGATAGCATTTTTAAGGTACTCTGCAGTATGATTGTCATACAAAGGAAACATTCCAATTGTACCATCAATAAGTTCCCATTGATTATTTAGATAATGGATAGTCACTGCAATATATGTTTGCTTAGTTCTGTCACTCCAATTATCAAGAGTCAAGCTATAAGTGGTTGCTTGCTGTATTTGTGTAACAAATCTTTCTTTTAAAATTTTATAACGATCTTCGAGTGCAGTTGATATTGTTTTTCTAGATGGTATGTTATAAAGTGGCTTAAATTTTGAACATAAGTATCGAAAACCTTCATTCTCAACCATACTCATAGGCAATTTATCCTTGGCTATCATGAAAAGGATAGCATTTGTAAGTTCATCATGAGTATGTCCTCCAGCTAACGTCAAAGAAACATTATTATTATTATTATTATCAAATAAAAATATTAAAATTTTGTTTTTCTTACGTGCAAGTGATGTTATCTTTGAAAAAACTTCAGTGATTTTAGGTGTTTTTGATGTAAGTTGCTTTTTTGGCAGTGGTTCATCACAACTTTCACTGGTTGAAGGAGAATTCAAATAATTTGATGCTTTATATTGTTGTGTTTGCCGGTTCCATATTGCCGGATGATGTTTCATCATATGCGAACGCAAGTTTGATGTTCCTTGTGCACGTTTGACTCTAGTTTGACACAGCTTACAATGTGCCACACATAAATCACTTGAATCAGACTCAAAGTAAGACCAAACATTACTTGATTGTCTTCTGTAAATATTATTCAAGCCAAAAAAATAATATTTAAGTAATACCATATAAAATATTACAATAATTATGAAGTATAACGTACCCAGGTTGTTTTATTAGAGGGTATGCATCAGCTGGTCTTTTTAAATTTTTTTTTGTTGATTTACGTACAGTTTTTTTTTGTACATAATGATCCAATGTTCCATTATTCGAAGAAATTGAATCAGAGTCAGGAGTACTCACTGCCGGAAATTCTCCACTACCTGCTATCAATTTTTCCCTCCATGATCCCTGGTGAAACTTATTGTCGAGGCTTATATCACTGCCAGTATCTTCAAGCAGAATGCTACAATTGTTAAATGAAGAATTACGTATTAATTATTCAATAAAAAAAAATTGTTGTCATTATATGATAAAACCCACTAGTCAACATCATCGAGTGACATATGAAACTCGAGAGGAATCTCTTTGTCTTCTATCCAAGCTCCTTTGGCAGCTTCTTTTATAAAGTTGTAGGATTCTTTCTGACTGCCTGAAATTATAAATCATAATATTTACCTCAGTATGACTAATTATTTATCCCATTTTGATAATGTATGAATTTACTATATATTTTTTTTACATATTTTATTGAAAGAATTAAATTATGTTATAGTTTAAAATACCTTTCAAAGTTATATATTGTTCACGATCAAACGAATAACGAATAGGGTCCTGATTATTTATTTGAAAATAAATATGAAATTCATGGTCCATTGTTTTTGATACAGTTTCCTCAGGTAACAGTATCTCATCTAAATGTTCAATAAAATTAGAAAAATTGATTAACAATGCCAGAAAAATGTAAAAATAATCATATTAAATATCGATAAAATTAGCATTGAGGTATTGTTTATTATTAATTATTACTTTTGTTTAAATTATGACATGCTTATGTTTTAAATTAAGGTTAAACATTGGGTCGTAAATATATAAAGTTCAATCCTTCTTACCTTCATTATATTCATATGTATCCATGACTTAGAAATACAAAATTTCTAATAACTAAGTTAAATCATGAACAAAATTGTAATTATTAATAATTAATATATAATTATTAATATTAATAATTGTTAAAAACACACTACTTTGTTAAAGTGACGCTTTATTTTTAGACGCTTTATCTGTCGGTAATAAGTCCTACAGCTGGTAAAGTCAGCCGATATTTTCGTGACGATATTTGGAAAATGATATCGAATATCCGATATTTGACGCCTACCGATATCGAATAAAAATATCGTCGATATCGGGTAAAAATATCGGGTCCTCCGATATATCGTCTGATATCGCACATCCCTAGGTGGTGGAAGGTGGTCGAGGGCAGTTGAGGGTAGAAGAGAAAAAAAAAAAAAAATTAAAAGAGCCGGTCGATTCGACAGGTGTTTTCCTGATTGTGTTGCGCACGTGAGAAAATCAAGATTTGTTTTTTTTTTTTATATTAATTTAATATAATAAATAACAATATTAAACATTGACAATTGTCATTAGTATTTGATTAAATAAACATTGAAATAAAAAAATAAACAATGACTCATTATAGTGGAACAAATGTAAGTATTATTTTCTACTATCAAATTATCATTATCTATTTTATGTTTTCTTTATAACCTCAAAAATAAAAGAAAAAAAAAAATGCAAAGCAACGCCACTATTGTTTTCTCTTATCTTCAAAACTTCGACTCCATATTATCAGCTAAAATGATTTTTTCTATTATCAATAAATAAACATTTAATATTTATTTATACAAATAGAGAATATATATTTTTTTTTATACTGTTTATTGTTGTTTTTAATATTTAAAAATATTTATCAATTTCAATTTTTTATTATTGTTTTAGATGCATATGAGTCCGGCGTCATCAACACCAAGTCCATCAATGGCTTATGATGGAGTCTATGATCCAAATTTAAAACATAAACGAGCTATTGAATTTTTACGTCAAGTTAAATATACATTTCATCATCAACCTCATGTTTATCCTCTTTTAATAACAGTACTCAAAGACTTTAAATCACAGGCAATTAATCGTTCTGAAGTTATTAGACAAGTACGTATTCTATTCAAGGATCATCAAATATTACTTGAAGGATTTGACACATTTTTACCACCAGGCTGGTCAGTATTTGATCAAGTTGGTTAATTAGAAATATAAAAACATTTTAACAATGAGTATTAAGACTAATTAACAATTAAAATGACTGTCAGTTAAATTGTATATATTTTTTTTCCACATCATTGAGAGTTGTTTATTTGTTAACTCCATTATTTTTTTTTCTATTTTTTTATTTTAAATAATCAACTGTCAATTTTGGAGCAATGATAATCAAAATAATAAAATTTGTTTATTAATAAGTTACCAAAAAAACATTAATTTGTTGCAATTTGTTAAATAATGTAACTTGTTCAATGAGAACTTGTAAATTGTTACCTCAACTGTATAGCTGTAAACTGTAAAAAAAATAAATAAATTCAAGGACGTGATAATTAATAAAAAATGTTTTATTATTTTTTTAATTTTTTATACAAATGTTATGGAGATATAATTTTATGTTAATGAATATTTATTTATTTTTTATTCTAGTTAAATTAATTTAATGATTATTCTAAAAATTTTTTGATCTAGCAAGTTGAATTTCAACTGGATAATTTTAATTGTTTTTTAATCCAAATGACACGAAATTTAGCTGAAAATTTTAACAATATAAATTTGTAAATTAATTTATTAAACTAAATGTTTAATTATTTATTTATAACAATATTTAAATTTATTTTTAATTATGTTGTTTTAAAATTATTTTAAAAGTAACAAAAAATAATTTTTCATAAATAAAATAATTTTCAATAAATAAATAAATAAATAACACAAAAATTATAATTTTTAATTATCATTATTATTCAATTAATCATTTGAATTTAGTTCACAAGTTTACAGAGTGGCGCTGGCAAATAAATAAAAAAAAAAAAAAGATGAAAGACATGTTTGTGTCATTTTACAATGAGTAATCTTAAAATATACAATATAAAATTATAACTAAACGAACAAAGCTAAATAATAAATTAACAAATAATATTTGTTAATATTAAAAAATGCAGTATAAATTTTTCAACAAAAAAATGGCCGTTATATTGTGTTTTTTATAACTTGTAAAAAAAAATAAAAATAATAAAAGAAAATAAAACTTTTTGACGTTTATGGTAAATATCATATATTATTTAAAATAATAAATATTAATTTAATATTTTTTTTTTAAAATGTCCTTCAATAAATTAACAAATAATATATAAAAATAATGATAATAAATTTTTAATTAACTATGTATTTAATTGTAGAAATAAATATAAGAAAAATATATATTTTTTTTGAGGCTAAACACTTGACATTGATGCAGATTAAAAACACAAAATATTGGAGTGCCTTAATTGGGCCTACTCCTAATATATTGGAGAAAATATCAACAATAAAAATAAGGTAATAATAATAAATTTAATAATATCCTTGTTAATTTTATACATAAATAATTGATTAAATTAAACATTGCTAATATTTAATATTTTATAGCTTTTGACATAAAAACTGCCGATGCAAAATAATTTTTTAAATAAATTAAAAGTAAATTATCAATGGGAAATTGTTGGCCGTGTTTTAAAGTGCCAAATCCTCAAACTACGACACAACAAACAACTGTGTCTGAAGTTAAGGAAGGTAAGAAAAATTATATATTATAAAACTTTTATATGAAAAATATATAAATGATAATTATTTATAAAAAATATATAATTTTAGACACAATGGAATTACGTAGATTATTTCCATCAAACACATGTTCAAAAGGTGCAATGACATCAATAGACTCACATATTAATGGTAGTAAAAAATTATCATCAACAACAACAACAACAGCAACAAATAAAACATCAACATTTGTTAATATTGTTGGATCAGATAATTGTGGTTCAGTACCAGCTGTACAAAATAATATTCGTGTACCAAAAGCATTTTATGCTAGATTGCCACCACTTGGTAAATCAAATACACCAAATAGTTTTAATACAATTGATAATAGTAAGCAACAAAAAGATGCATTAGATTTAAAATTAAATGCATTATTTGATCAATACAAGGTAATTAGAAGAAAAAATATTTTTATTATTAAAATTGAATAATTAAATAATTAAATTTTTATTTATTTATTTGAAATAAAGGATCCAGTTGAAGATACAATACTTGCTGATGGTATTGAAAGACTATGTGATGATTTACAATTATCACCAGATGATTTTAAGGTACTTGTACTTGCATGGAAACTTGATGCTGAACAAATGTGTCAATTTACACGTGCTGAATTTATAAATGGACTTAAATCATTAAATGTTGATAGTATATCTAGTATACAATTACGATTACCAAATGTTGTTAATGAATTAAGTCAAAATAATGAAATGTTTAAAGATTTGTATAGATTTACATTTCGTTTTGGTCTTGATATTACAACTGGACAACGTATATTACCAACTGACATGGCTATTGTATTATGGAAGTTAGTATTTACAATACGTGAACCACCATTATTAAAAAAATGGTTATTATTTCTTGATAATCATCGTATACGTGGTATACCACGTGATACATGGAATATGTTTTTAAATTTTGCTGAAATAATTGGCAATGATCTTGGTACTTATGATGACACTGAAGCATGGCCAAGTCTTTTTGATGATTTTGTTGAGTATGAAAATGATCAAATGAATCAAAATGTCATTAAAGATGACATTAAAGATAATACAAATGATAGGGATTAATTAATTTAAGGCTTATTAGTTTCTTTTTTCTTTTTTTTTTTTTTTCTTTGTTTAATTATTGTTTTTTTTTTAATTCATCATTCGCGTGCTTCCTCTTTTACACGGTGCCCGTTAATTTTGACAAATTAACAAATAGAAATTTAAAAAAATGCAATCAATTTTATATATATTAAAAATAGAATTTATTTTAATTTTAAGTATCAAAGATACTTAATTATATGATTAGAAAAAATATTTATAAAAATTTTAACAATGTGGCCCGATGACTTGTGATAATGTACGCGTTTTTTGTTTTTTAATTTATTTTATCAAATGACAGCAATTTAATTATCAATCATTATCATAAATATTTTCTTTTTTTTTTTTTTTTAAATGAGTTAAATCAGAAGTTTTTCATTTTTTTTTTTTGTTTTATTTTGTAAATATCAATTTTAAATTGATTTTATAAAATTGTAATTATAATTTTTGTTTTTTAAATGTCAATAATGACAGTTAGCTAATTGTTTTTAAAATATCTATGTAAAAATGTGAGTGAGTATGTGCTTATCAAATATGACCAATTTTTTAGTGAAAAAAAAAAAAAATTTAATCATAAAATAAAGTAAATTTAATCTTCAAAATATGACCAATTTTAAAAAAAGTTTAATCATAAAATAAAGTAAATTTAATCTTCACGAAGAAAAATAAAATATGAACAATTATGTGATAAATCAATAGATAAAATTGATACAAAATAAAGGAAAAAACTAAAAATATTTGTCACATTTTACAATTGATAATATTATTAAATTTAACATTTATACAATTATATTTAATGCAATTTTTTGTTTTTAATTTATAAACCAAACATTGGAGGCCTTGTAATGTCACACAATAATTTTTATCAATTAATATACAAAGAATTAAATATTAATGCAATTTGGCAAACAATCAATGTATTTTTTGTTTTTTATATTTTTAAAATGTGCCAATTTTTTGCAATCACTGTGTGCAAATCTCTGTAGAGCGATATTATATATTTATTAAGTCATTTCAAATTTATCAATGATGGTTACGGAAAGTGTCTATTCTCGAATTTTGTACATCACATTTGTTAAATAAACAAAGAAAAAAAAAAAATAATCTTTCTGATAATCAAGAAAAAATTTATTTTATTTTTTTAAAACAACATATAATTTTTTCAATATAAAAAAGAAAAAAAAAATCCTTTTTTTTCGCAGTTTGTTGATAGAAAACGAATTAACAATTTTTTAAATATTTCTATTAATTTTGTTACAGTTTTAAAATTTCAAATTTCTTAAAACCAAAATCATTATTTTAATTTCTGTAAAAAATTAATTAGCATTTTTAAAATGTATTATATAAATTGATCAAAATATTAGTTAAAACATTTTCGAAATTTCGAAATCGTTTAAGCTAATATTTCGAAATTTAAAAAATACTAAAATAAATCAATAAATTTTTTTTTTCTATATTAATTCTTTTTATATTGTAGATAGATAATAAAATAATATTCTTTTTTTTCATTTATAGTGTAAAATGAATACTGCAAATTTCCCAAGTGTTCAAATAAAACATATGAAATTCTTTGGGTTTGAGTTTTCGATTACTAGCACGTGTAAGTTTTCACACTTGGTAATACAACATTAGAGTTATATAGTTACATAAAAAGAGATATATAGTGTTAGTGAATAAGGAAATAGAGAAAAGCTAGTTTGAGTATGCAATAAGACGATGAACATATCCCACAGTAACTTTGGTTTGTATGTATAAGTGTATTGTAACAATGTGAATTTTAAGTTGGATTAATTCAAGCAACGCAGCATTCAAAATCCCGGATGTAATCCGGATGGTCTTTCTCATCGTTTGTCGTCCTTGTATTTGGCTAACTTCGAAAGTCTCACGTGAGTACTCGTAATTCTTTTTACTTTTATTTTAACATATATATAGAGAGAGTTATTTATTTAAACGACTTTACTATATTCAAACCCATTTAATCATTTATTTTTCATCATTCAAATTCAAATAAAATCAACAGATTAACCAAAATTTTAAAATTCATTGAAATTTCTTTTTTTTTTTATTTTTATTTAATTGAATAAATAATATTTACGTTTTATAAATATTTATTAATACAATTTTTAATTAATATAAATTAATAATTTTATCATTATACAAATAAAATTAAAAAACATCAATTTTATTTATTCAGTTAAAAAAAAAAAAAAATACTAAAATTACAAAATATTATTCAAAATAATTTTGTTTAAAAATATAAATTTTTTTTATCTTGTTTTTTTGTTCTAATTACCTATCAATTTACTGAATTTCTAAAGTCCAAAAATAAAAAAACATCATGTAGATATTATTATTTTTTGTTGTTAAAATATTTCCAATTAAATTACATCAATTTGACATGTTGGTTTCATGTTTCTAGTTATTATCTATGTAATACATCAGTTTGAACATCAGTAAAAATATTCAAAAACTACATTGATTAAAATGATAATGTAAATTTTCATAAAAATTTATAACAAGAATTTTTTTAATTTTTGAGAATTACTATAACGTGTGTTAATTTGAGTACCTGTCTACAGCCATTTATTTTATAATATATATTTTATCTTGTTTATATACATATAATATACAAATATTCAACATACACATTTGGTTTTGAATTTATCAAAACTATTTTAACATGATGCTTTTCAAGTTAAATACGTGTGCTTTACCTCACTCATACACTTGATAATTCACCTCTTCTTCTATCAATTCAAAGCACATGCACGCACCTTGTATTCATCAATAGTGAATGTCGAATGGCAATTACCATTCCTATCCATTTTCTCTATCTACATATATATCTGGTTCTCTTCATCACCATGACTATTCACTATCATCAACACCATCCCTTTTACCTCTATTCTATAAAGCACTATTTGGCTCAAGAGAGAGCAGACAAATCGATCAAAACAAATGTGTAAATATCCTATTAAATTTTTCAATTATTTATTTATATTTATTCATTTTTATTCTTCTATTTTATCCCAATTTATTTTTTTTTAATTTTAATTATGTATATAGTATTTTTTTTCTATTTTAAATTTACATTCATCTTATTTTCTTTTTAATCCTTGCTGTTTTTTTTTTTTTTTTTGGATCATTTGTTAAAATAACTGGATGCTTTCCAATATAATTTAATAAACTTGAGTGCTTTATCAAAATGAGGCGTAACATTAGAAAAAAACATATATAAAAATAAAATAATGATACGTATATATGAAAATTGTGGTTTTTATTATTTTATATATATGTAAAAGAAAATATTTGTTTTTTTTTTTCTTTTTATTTTTTTATTAATATCTTTATTATTGCATATTATTATTATTATAATTAACAATGTTATTTTTTAAATAAATAATGAATTTAATTAAATTGACAGTGTAGATTTAAATTTGATAAGAAATAAATGGGAAATTCAAGTGATAAGCAAAATCATTTTATAAATTTATATGTAAGATTGAGAATTTTTTGATAAGTACATTGTATTGATATTAGAGTTACTATAAACTTTTTTAAAAACCTTGAATTGATAAGATAAAATTGTTATTAAGTATGTGATATATTTTTCATTTGTTTTTATTTCATAATTTTATCTAGACATTTTAATTTATTAGTGTTTTTAATATTTGATGAGTTTGTGGTTTTATGTGATAGGAAATGTATTATAAATTAAAAATATATTTTATATTCATTCTTTTGATAATTAACATTTTTCGTAGTTTATCATTCATCAAAAGACAAGTGATTTTTAAAGTTCATTTTAATTTTTTTACATAAAATTTTAAACACCCTTTGAATTTTTCATCTCATTTTTTCTCTCGTGTTTGTTTGAAGCTTTTTTTCTTTGACCAAAGTTTTATGAATGAATATTATATCAAACGATTAATACAAAAGTGGTGGGGATAAATAACTTGTTGAGTATAATTTGTAACAATTGAATTTAATAAAAAAAATTAGTTTTAAACAAGTTGATAAGTTTAGTTGTGTTATTTTAAAAAGTTTAACAATGAATGAAAAAAAAGATAATGATGTTACATTGCCATTGACAACACAACTAAATAATCCACAAATTTTAAATAGTAAAGTTCATAAAAATATAAATGAATATGAATTTAAAAAATATAAAAAAAGATGGGTAATGTTGAGTTTGTTTTGTTTCTACTGTGCATTGAGTACTTATCAATGGGTCGAGTATTCAATTATTGCAAACATTGTAACAAGGTAAATATTATATTTGTTAATTTGATATTTATTTATCAATTATTTATTCATGTTTTTTAATATTACCATACAGATATTATAGCGTGTCAGCACTTGCTATTGATTGTACATCAATGACATATATGTTTTACTATATATTTTTAATAATACCAGGATCATATTTTTCTGAACGCATTGGATTGAGATGGACAAATATATTAGGCAGTTTTTTAGTTTGTTTTGGTTCATGGATTAAAATATTTTCTCTCAATCCTGATGGATTTGTCATCACATTTATTGGACAGTCATTTCTGGCAGTCAGTCAAGTGAGTAACATCATAATATTATCAAAAAAAATATTTACAAAAAAAAAAAAATAAAAAGCGAAAATAATTTATTCAGCTCTGTCACACATGAATATTGTGTTGAGCTTTCATGACAATAAAAATAAAAGATAAAAAAAATACAACAAGTGGAAAAAAACCTCATTGAATGTGTGAAAATTTATTTATTTTTTTTTTAGATTGTAATATTGACAGTACCAGGACGACTTGCTGCACATTGGTTTCCATCAACTCAACTGTCAACAGCAACGTCATTTGGTATATTTGGAAATCAACTTGGTGTTGCATTTGGTTTTTATTTTACACCAATTATTGTTAAAAATCATGAATCAATTGATGAGATTGGTCATGATTTATCAACGCTATTTTGGTCAATGGCAATATTAACGACACTTGGTTTTATTGCTGTATTAATATGTAAGTTTATCATAATAATAATATTAATAATTTTATTTGAATTTTGTTTTTTTCTTTTAAATTTTTATCTCATGAAAAGCTAATTATCATTGTTTCTTCTTCCTCAAAAGATAAGTCAAAGTAAAAAAAATATAAAAAAATGTTTAAATATTTACACAAAATTGCCTTGGGATAATAAATTTTTGATATATATTTTATATTTTTTTTGTTAAAAACAAGTTTTTCAGAGTGAACCAAGGTTACCACCAAGTCAAACACGTGCATTACAAAAAGCTAAACACATTGAAAATAATGATTCAATTATTAAACCATTAAAACGTTTATTTAAAAATAAAAGTTTTATGATACTATGTAATTCATACGGTCTTGGTATTGGTGTTTTAAATGCTGTTGGTACATTACTTAATCAAATTGTCTTATCACATTTCAAAGTACGTGTTACAATAAAAAATTCTAAATATAATTTATCAAGTAATTTTATTTATTTAAAATTTTTATCTAGAATGCGGAAGAGGATGCTGGAAGAATGGGACTTGGATTAATATTAGCAGGAATGATTGGTTCTGTTACATTTGGTTTTATTCTTGATAAAACACAAAAATTCAAGTAATTAAAAATATAAAATTAAATATAGTTAATTATTTTTGTGCTTATATTTACATTTAAATATTTTTGCACATGATTAATATTTAAGAAAATAAATAAAAAAAAAACCTCAAGATTCATTAAAATAAAATTTTGTATATTTTAGAGAAACCACTGTAACTGTTTACTCACTGACATTACTGGGTCAAATATTCTTTGCAGTTGCTTTGTGGGTAGAGAGCAAGTGGATGGTATACCTTGCAGCAATTTTTCTTGGGTAAACTAACATGATATATAAATGAATTCTTATATTATATATATACATAAAGTATATTTAAATATTAAAATAATGTTAATCAATGAAATGCATGTGTATATATGAATAATTTAAATTTTTAATTAGATTTTTTTTATCTGGATATCTTGCCTTGGGTTATGAAATGTGTGCAGAGTATACTTATCCAGAAGCTGAATCAATATCAACTGGTATACTAAATATTGCTAATAATATTTATGGTATAATTCTTGTTATTATATCAGGTGAATTAATGGAAATTTATGGTGATATTGCTGTTCATATTTGTTTATGTACTTCATTATTTTTTGGTTTAATTATGACAATATTAACAAAAGATGAACAACGACGTCAAGATGCTAAAAATTCTGTACAAAATAATTGAGAAATTAATTAATTAATTAATTAATATTATAAAAATGAAATTTGTCAAATGGAAATAAAGATTAATGAAAGAAAGTCATTAATAAAATTAGTTGACGATAATTTATTATTTTATGTTAGGTATATTTCTGATAATAGAAGTGAATATATATAAGGGATGCTGAAATAGAGAAAGCTGCTCTTCTCTTTGGTCACCATAAGTCATATTATACGTGCAGATGACAGTCTCATTCATTTTCCACACTGTGTGCCACATGTGTGAGTATGGCTGATTTCTACATATGTGTTTAAATTTTTTTTTTTTTTTTCTATCAAATTTCTTTTTATATATCAATGATAAATTTATTTGCTTATATTTTTGTGACACTGTAATTTTCTTTATTTTTTGTATTTGATTTATCAAAATTATTTATAAATAAATAACGGAACAATGTGTCATTTTGATGACACAATTTTATTTCGATTATAAAATTCTCGTATAATATTGCAATTTAAAAAAATATATATATATAAAAAGGTCAAACATTTTAGAGTCTGACGTCTTTCTAAAATACACGTGACTCTTCATAAATTTTATTAATGTAAAAATTAAATTTTCATATTCATCAAAATTATAAGAAAAAAAAATCAATTTTTTATTTTATATAAAAATAGCTCAAGATGATGAAGAAGAAGATTTAACACATTTTGAGAGTGAAATTTTAATATTATAAATTTTATAAATTTTATTAATCAAGATGATATTTTAAGACATTGTTGGCAAGTGACAAATATTGTTTGTTAATTGTTTGTAATATTTTGACTAAATGAGGGATAAATTCACCGAGGGATAAAAGGGTTATTTGAAAGGGTTAAAAATAAGGGCTGGGTGTATAATGCCGTGGGGAATGAGAAGAATAAAATGATGGAACTAAGAGCGGGATGAAATTATGTGCTCGCGTGCGACAAGCAATTTCATGCCGGATATGTCAACGGTGAACGGTATTACCGGTAGAAGAAAATTCAAGCGTAACGAGACTCCATATATACATATAAAATATTTTACATATGGAAAATTTATATATTGATATGTGTGTATCAGTATTTTGTGCATGCTGAAAAACATTAACTTTTTTTTTAATTGAATGGCAGTGAGGAAATGAATATCGAGCTTAATATAAATTCAAAAATCATTGATAGTATATATATTTTCATATATTGATAAAGAAAAATTTTCTAAATGATTATTAAATTGTTTTTATGGCTATATATAAAAGGGAGAGACTTTTGTTTAAATAAAGCTTTATATTTTAATTAAGACAAAGTGGTTTTGACATACCAATTGTCTAAAATTAATTAAAAAAAAAAATAATTTAAATAATAATTATGATATGAATGTTATATAAATAATGATAATTTAATTAAAACAAAATATTGTATTTGCGTGTTTAGAGTTAATTGAAAATTAATCGTATAGGAATTGGTTATACGGATAGAAATCGACATTGAGATAACTAATCTCCGGTTGGGATCGTGAATGCCTCACAGCAATAAACCATATATATTGTGAATTTTGCGTATCATTATTATCACTATAATCATCGTAACAGTAGGACATAATTTATCGTTACTGGTACACATCTCTCTCTTGACAAGAACAAATCTACATTGTTTACGGAAATTATGTATATTCAATTTCTATATATATATATGACCTACACAAATGCATTTTCACTTTGTTGTATTTATCGAATTATCTAAAAGCTCCATTTTCAAATACAGATTTCCATTATCTTATTATATTACAATACAGTATGGATAAAAAAAAAAAAATAATATATCTCATTAAATTATTTTTAAGGATTATATATTATAAATAATTTTACTTAATAACGTTATGAAATTTTTTAAATTTTTATGTTGATAAATTCGTTTTTTTTTTATAAAAATAAATAAGTTCAACCCTGAAAATCGTAAAACAAAAAAGAATCTATTTCTAAAGACTTTTCAAGCTGAATATTCATCGACACGTTCAACCCCTATAAATATTAATGAATTAAGAAAATTCTTCAATTTTTTTTTCTTCGAGTTATTATTTTTTTCCTCTTTTTTATATTTTTTTTTTATTTTTAATCTTATCATTAATATTTAAAATTTTTTTTCTCGTTAACTAGATTCTTCAAGCTTCGGTATAAATTTAATAATAATTAGGTTAACATAATGTAATAAAAAATCAAGCATTTTTGCATATTTTTATCTTGTTATTAGTTAAAAAAAAATATATATATTATTAAAATAAAAATAACAGGTTTTTTTAAAACTAAATTATCCGTTTTTAATTTTATTATTGATCGTTTAAAGGATAATGATAGTAAAAGAAAAAAAAATTGATATGTAATAATAAAATAGCTGGGGAAAAAAAGTATTGATGAAAAATAGAGTATTGAAAAAAAAATAGTGAAGTAAAAAAAAAAAGGGTCAGTATCTATATACCTCGTTGACGGAAAATGTAATTACGTAAATGCAGGCATTGGCTTGTGCAGTTTGTCTCGTCGTACGTCGAGTACTTCTACTTGTCGTGAAAAATCTTTTTCTCTTTTTTTCCTTTATTTTTTTTTTTCAATTTATCTTCTATTTCACAATACACACATATATATAAACAAATTGTTTATTTTCATTTTTTTTTTCGACAAATAAATTATCCAATAAAATATGTGAAAATAAATCAAGTAATTGAAAATTTATATTTATTTTAAAAACTTTTTAAATAATTGATATAAAATAATAATAATAAAATGTCTAGACATTTTAAAGTCTAGATAAATGTACAATTTTCTATTGTCAAGTGTATTATTTGTTTTTAGAGATTTGTCAGGCTTAAAATTGATTTTTCATTCTTATTTGACATTTTAAAAAATAAAATAAAAATCATGCAATAAAATAAAATAATATATTATGTACTTGTACTTACTGTTGCGTTCTGTAATAATAATAAATTTCATAAAGATATAATAAAATAAAATGGAGCAATATTCTTGTTTTCATCATTTGAAGTAGAAATTTTATAAAAAATTTTATACGAAATGGAAAAAAATATAAAATAGCTGCAAGAATAATTAATTCACTTGTCATTTTATTTAAATTAAATTTTTTATTTTCTAGTTTTATCTCTGGTATTTTATTTTTTTAAATAAAAATTTGATGCAATTATCAAATTGACTAAAAATTAACTCAACAATTTAAGAAAAAAAAAGGCAAAAATTTCAAGTAAATGATTAAATTCTAAATTTATAATTACCTAGATAATAATTTCAATTTAAATATGACATAATCATCTTGATAATTAGTTATTTGACTAATTAGTTTCTAGTTGTCTATGTGTGTAGAATTTATAGACATGTGGTTAACTTCAAAGGTGATTTCCTAACTGTCCAGCTTAGGCTAAAATTAACCCTTATCTTGATGATGTAATGACAGACTTGATCGCAAGCTCGATTGTAAATTATCTCTAATTGAATTAACTCTTGTTTCATATATACATTTCATTTATTAACTTTGTTTTTTTTTTTTCATTTTTATTTTCACAAATTAACTTAACATTATTCTAATTTATTTACAACATTATTTTATTAGTTATTTATAATTAATACACACTTCATTCATCTTTTAATTTTGTTAAAATAATTTTAAAATTAAAATTTCTACAAACAGCTGTTGCTCAATTGACAAACAATTTATAACAATTTTTTTTTGTTTTTTTTTTAATTTAAAATTTTTAATTTTTCTCTCGCAAATGGAACTTTGTTCCCAATATAAAGTTTTTTTTTTTTTTATTATTAATAGTTAAATATATCATACAATGTTTAGCTTGTTATTTTAAAACTATTATTATTTTTCCGTTGTTGTTATTGTACCAGTTTTTTAAATTGATATACAACGGAATTTTTTACCACAAAAAATCACAATTTTTTTTTGTTCTGGTTTTATTTTTTTAACCAAATTTATTTTATTTATTTTTTTCATTCGGTTATCGTGTATATAGTGTATGATTTTTTCCATTTACTCTTTTTTTTTTATTTGTAAATTATTCTTTGAATTTTCTACCAATAAAAATACGGGACGAATCGTGCTATTTTTATTATTTATTATCTGATAGCTGTGCGGTAAAAGAAAATGATGGAAATGAAAGTATCAAATGAAAATAAATATAAAAAAAAAGTAATCATGAGAGTAATAAATAATGATAATGATGGATAAGTGAAAAAATAAAATATTTATAAAACTATTCAAACGTAAGTAAAAGAAACGTAAAAAAAAAAAATATTAATTGATTAAAAAAAAAGAAATCATCCATTAGTTAATTTTGCTTTTATTTATTCATTAATTTGTATAAAAAAAAAAAAAAAAGAACTAGATGTTTGGTGTTAATGTTCGTGAAATCATTGATACATACTTTCCATCGTTTTGTTAATAAAATTTTACACGTATCTACAATTATAGTCCACTGATTTTGTACAAAATAATTATCGGTTTATCTGTAAATTTAACTAAAGCAAGATTTTAAAAGCGAAAAAAAAAACATAACATATCGAGCTAAAAATATCTTTACAAATTGTTCAATAAAAATTAAACAGGTCATATTTATTTTGGATTGGTTTTTTTTAATTAATTAATTTATTATCCATCAAATTCTTTGGTAAAATCAATTATTAGTTTTTTTTATTTTTTTATGCTTCACATTGCTTGATATATATGTACATATACAATTTTTTTTCTATTGCTTTTATAACAATAACAACAATATAATATTAACTAACATTAAAACTAAATAAATAAAAACATATTTAAAAATAATAACGTATTATCAGTGTGCGAAGTTGTTTTTTAAATATTTTGCTTTATAAATATATTATCATAATTTAAATAATAGAAAAAAAAAAAGTTCAATTAAAATATTTTAAAATAAAAACAGTATGATAATTAATTTTGTAATTTTAAATACCAAAATTGAGATGTTTAAATTTTTTTTCTCTTTAAATTGAATAATGAAAATTATATTTTCGATTGAATTGACGAGGAAGATGGCTAATAAATTGTCATGAAAATTGATGATATATATTAACAATTTAATATACAGAGAGATACATGCGTTGCTTCTTTAGATAATGCACTGGCTTATGCACATGCACATGTTACTATGGGAAATTTAACCTCGTCGATCACGCGATAAGACACGATGCAGTAAAAAGCACTCGGTATAACTTTACCAAAGTTACATTATATATTATATAAAATAAAGCTTTTTATAATGTTTTTTTTTTTTAAAACAAATAAATAATCAACAATTATTAATTGAATTATAAGAAAAGAAATCTTTTTTTTTTTTTTTGTTTCTCTGATTACACGTGGCTAGCTGTATCAATTACTTAATTCAATTTTATCTAAGATATTATTTATATGTTCGTTATAGATGAACTGTTATTTACCCTGCATACGAGTATACATATGTACAATTTTTATTTATTTTTTTTTCATTAATTTTTATATTTATAATATTTATAATTGCAATTTATTATTTATTTATTTTTTTTAGGCAGGTATTCGATACTTATTTTTATATCAAATATATTGATCGTTATATGACGATTTTTATTTTTTTTTTTTTTTGGTGGACAAACCAAAATGGCTTTTTTTTTTTTTTAATTATTGTAAATAAACAAAGGTTTTATTTATTTAGGTGTTTTTTTGTTTGATGTCAGTGTTGCTTTATTTTTTTTGTTTGTTTTTTATTTTTATTTTTTATCTCATATTTCCTGGACGGTTGAGATTAATTTGGCATTATTATACTTTTTTTTTTTTTATTAAAATCAATTTGCATTCGATTGTGTGCTATGTTTATTATTTTAAAATAATTATGTATCGTTTGTTAACAATTTTTATTTGTCTGTTTTAAATTTGTTTATTTATTTTGAATTAGAGGGTCATGTGCGCAATGAGACATGCAAATAATAATTAATTTTCAAAATTAAATGTAAATAACAAAAATAATTTAAATAACAAATTAATTTTCGATTAATTTTCAAAAAATGGTGTTGTTGTTGAGTTTTAATTTGGGAACTACAATAGCTAATAAAATAAAATTAATTAATTTTTCTTCATCAAATTTAATTTATAATATGTCTTGATGATTTTAAAAATTTTAAAATTCATTTACTAATTTTTTAAACTAATTTTAAAAATCTATTTTGAATTAATGTTTATCAAATTTGTTCCCTCAACAGACACAACGCGTAAAAAATTATATTTATTTTATTTTCTTCAATTTATTTATTAAACTTTTTATTTTTTTTTATTCAAGAATTTATTACGAGTAGAAATTTAATATAAGACAATGTTTTTTTACATTTTTTTTTTCTCTTTTTTAAAATTTATTTTTCGTGTTTATTATTTTTAAAAAAGAAAAAAAAAATAAATAAAATAACTTTTTTGATAAATTTCTTTAGTCAGAAAAATATTAAAATAACAAACTTTTTTTGTTTTACCTTTTATTATTTTAAGGATATTAAAAGTTTTTTAACATATTCATCATTTTGGCCACTTTGGTATCAAATATTTTATAACTTAAATATATTTAACTTTGAATTCATAGCAACTCTTCGTTGTCGTCTTGTACACCGTACATTTGTGGTCGTCTTTCAATTTGTTGCTGTTGTGGTTGTTTACGTGTTTGAAGTAATGCAATGCTAGCTGCTTTGTAGTTTATTGGCCCATACGATCTGTAGTCAACATCTGCGTAATCCAAATCCGTAAATTCCGGTTTAAATGGCTAAATGGAAAATAAATTTTATAAATTAAATAATTAACAGAAAAAAAGCCCAATTATATAATGAAATTAATAAATTAACCTGTAAATAATATTATTTAAATTTACATGTATTTTTTTTCCTTCAATTTAAGCTGATAATAATTTATTTTTATTTTTTAAATTCCAGTTTAAATGGCCAAAATAAAAATAAATAAATAAATCAGATAATTAAATAAGCCATTAACTAAAACTTTTATATTTTCATATAAATTTTAAAATAATAAATTAGACAAATTAGTCTGTCAATATCATTATATTTTACTTTAATTTTTTTAATTTAATTAAAGTTGATAATAATTTTAATAATTCAAGTTTAAATAGTTCAAGTAAAATTAAATAAATTACATAAACAATTAATGAAATTTTTTTTTTTATTTTAATATAAATTTAATGATAATAATTTGAAACAAATTAAGGCCATATTATTATTAAATTTATAAGTAAATATGTATATATATTTATCTCCTCAATTTTTTAATTTAATTGAGGTTTGTTCCCTGAGATTTTCATTACTTTGAAAAATCCTTTGAAGATCAACTTAGGTCGCTTTTTTTTTTTTTCATTTCTATTACCCAAGAATTCAACAAAACGATTGAAAAATAATAGGGTGGTTAATAGAGGAAGGGAAGAGTTTGAGAGGGTCGATAGAAAACTGCCAACGACAAAAGAAGAGTTAAATAAAAAAGAAATTTTTTTTTTTTTTTAAAAATAACATCTTGAAATATCGGACGTGCAACAAAGTGAGGCCAAAAGCAATTCATCTCGTTTCAAGGTTGTTTATACTTCATGCCAGAGGGTTTTTCTTCACCTCAATAGAAAATACAATGACATAAATGTCATATATATTAAATTTAAAAAAAAAAAAAACAAAATTATTATTTATGACACGTGATGTAATACCATCAAAAAATAACTTTTAAAAATAAATAAATAAAAAGCTCTTATATACTGTCAATACTAATTTATATTTTTTTTTTCAAAAATAAATTTAATCAGTCGAGTTAAATATACAAAAATAATAAATTTAGTATTTAAATAAAAGGAAATAAAAAACAAACGAAAAAAGCTCTAACCAGTTTAAAGTGAAGCGTTGTAAAAAAGCTTAAAAAAAAAAACAAAAAAATTCATGTATATATAAAATAAAAATCACACGAAGCGTTGAAGTTGTTATGACTATTTCATGTTGCAATTTGCGAGAAATGTTTTTTTTAATCCCTGTAATCATTTTAACAAACTCATTTTTTTTACATTAAACTAAGTTACATAAATGAGTGACTATATATACATAGTGTATAAATTTGTTTGTATTTAAAAAATTTTTTTTTATTTAATTATTGTTTTTTTGTTTATATATTTTAATGTTTGTATATTTGACTTGAAAAAATTAAGTACCTGCAGCGTCCGGCGTGTACAATACTCGAAAGTTTTATTAGGGAAAAATGTTGAAAGGGTGTTGTTGTTGTTGTTGTTGTTGTTGAGAAAGTAACCTCTAGTAAATATACGTGTCACTCTTAGACTACCATAATTCTGAACTAAACATGTCCAATTGAAATAGAAAAATTTTATCTTATATTTATTTTCTAACTTTTGTTTTGTTTATTTTTTTATGTATTCAATAATTCTGATATGATAATTAATTGTAAATTTTCAATGGTGTTCAAAGTTTTTGACCGGATTCTGGAAAATTTCGAAAATCGTAAATCAAAGTTTTCGAATTATATAAGCCGGAATATTCAGTCAAACTTTTCAACAAAAATGATAAACGCGATTTTGTAGTTTTGATTCAAGTTAAAAAATAAAAAATAATGGTTTTGTTGTTGAATAATAATTTTATTCCATTTTTTTTTTACTATTTATAAATTTGTTATTCAAGGAAATTTTGTTTATTAATAATATGCTAATTAAATTAATTTTTCTAGCTAAAGTTAAAATTATATTTGCACTATAAAGTATATATAATTTTATCGTATTATATAATTTTTTAAATTTTATATTTTAATCTTTTTATATTCTTCAATTTATAAAAGTACATTTTTTTTTTTTTTTTTTCTTACGATGATATTGGAAAAACCATAAATTTAAACATCAAAAATCCATTTGTAATAAAAATAATAATAATAATAATATACATGAAAAAATGAAACTTGAAAAAGAAAAAGAAATATTTTTTTTTTTTGTATTTGAGGATTAGAAAATTCTACTCGATTGGTGTGTAAAATAAAATTGCATTGTGCTGAAAAGAACACAAAAAAAAATAGATATATATTATAGAAATAAAAAAATATCTGCTACTTGTTTGCAATGTTTCTCGTTAAGTTTCAAGCTTTTCATCGTCGAAAAAGCTTCATTTAAGCAAAAAACATATATAAAAAATTGATATATATATAAATAACGCCATAAAAAAAAACAGATACTATAGATGAAACACAAAGTTGTGTGTGAAAAATACTTTTTTCATATCCAAGATGCATATACAAAGATATTTGTGTGTATACTTTAAGATCTTAAAATATTGCATTGATGTGAAAAAGACAAGAAAAAAAAATCTAAAATAAATGTAAGTGCAAATTCGTGTGTGATAGTAAATGGATTTGTATATAAGAAATTTTTCCATTTTTTTTTTTCGTATGTGTGTGCACTCAAGTCCATTTGTTGGAAAGTAAAATTTTTGGCATGGTTATAGAAAAAAAAATAAAAAACATAATATATATAAATAATAATAATAAAAGGTAGAAAAAATATGAAGATTGAAGAAAATCACATACATGAAAATGTTGCAGATGAAAATGAAAGATTTTGAAATGGTTGAATGGCCATCAAACTGACAGACGTAAATTTATTTATTATTATTATTTATATATATTTGTTATTTATATTTTTATAGAATTTAAGGAAAAGCAATCATCCAATTTGATCTTGTCTAGCATCGTTTTATAAAAGTAAAAATGAAAAAAAAAAAAATAATAATACTTAAATATGTAAAGATAAATGTCAAAAAAATATATTGACATTTAAAATGATGACTTGTCGATTGATTGATTGATTGAAGCGAAATAAAAAAAATAAAAAAAATGAATATATTTATATTATCTTACCATATCAGACATCAATTTCCTGACCAACATCACGAAAATCAATATCAGCACATTCTCCAACAATTGTTGATGTTCCATGATTATTAGTATCACGATAATTATCACTAATAATATTTAATTTTTGTTTATTAATTAATATATCATTATTATCAATATTAAATTGTGTTAATTGATTATTATCAATGTTACCATCATCCTCATAATAATGTGGATATGATATTTTATAACTTTCTGGTATACCAAGTTCTTGGATTTTACCAAAACTTGTTTCACGCGATGATGATGATCTTCTGTGTTTTGTTTTTCTATCATGTTTACGATATTTTTTATGTCTTTCATTGCGTCTATCATTTTGTCCATTTATTGAACGATTTATATTTTTTTGATGTTCATATGTTAAATCAAAATCAATTCTATTAGTATGTAACATTGATAATGATAATGTATCATTAATATGACCATTTGATAAATCATTATTATTACTATTTATAATTGTTGTATTATTTATACTATTTGATGAACGATATGATTTATTATGGCATATATTACTATTTTTATTAATAATTGATGTTTGTAAATGATTAACTAATGATGAATGATATAAATTTCTAGTTAATGGCAGTGTTAATTGACTTGTACTACTGCTTGGTAATTCATAACCATATTTTTTATAATCATTTTTTTGTTTTAAACTTTGTTGATAATGATCTTTGTAGTCGTAAACATTATTTGGCTGTAACAATCATCCAAGCAACACAAAAAAAAAACCAATTAATTTTGTTAGTTATTTTATTAATATTAATACTATTTATTATGATAAAAAAAACAAACAACACACTGGTTATGTTAATTAAAAAGTTAAAAGAAAAAAATTGAATAAATGAATATTTAAAAACAAAAAAAATTAAAAAGAAAATAATAATAGTAATTAGTTTATCGTTAAAATATTTTATATCAAAGAGAATTGTTAATTTATTTTAATATCAAAGAGAGAGAGACAGTTTTTAAAAGTATAAATATTTTAAAGCATTAAATGTATTTTGTGTAATTGTGTTTATTGCTTGTTAAAAACTTACTTGATATTTGATGAATGGCCATGCACATTAATTGAACCAAGATATACTTTATGTATTTTGAATAATTTGTTTGTTAGCTTATAATTAAAAGCAAAATAATAATTTTTAAAGCACAATTATAAATAAATATATATAAATTATAATAATTTATGTTTTGTATCAGTTAATTTTCATCTTGTCCAAACAATCCAATGAATTGTGTCTCTACCATATATTCCAACTATCAAACAACTTTTAAACACATGTAAATTTATTTACAACAACAGCATACCAACTTGTAGACACTTTTAGTTATGATATTACATCTCTCTTTTTATCTTTAAAAATTTAATTTATATTATTTCCTCTTTCTCATTGTCAAGTCTGTCACACAAAGTTGTTTAATTTTGTGTCGACATTATACACTACATATTTATTATTATTTCAAATTTTTTTTTGGTGAACCACATTGCAAAATAAATATTATAATAGTTAAATTAATTATCAATAATATAATTTAATTATAAAATAATAATGATAATTTATTAATATCAATGAGATGCAAGTTTATTTTGTCTTGATTTAGTTGGATAAATTGGTGGTGGTATATTTTGATAGGTATGCTTTGTTGGATCTGTTTTGATTGTTCTTGGTGCTGGTATTGGTGGTATCAAATTATCATTATCATTATTTATAATTTCATTAGTTGTTGGTATTGGTGTTGGTGATGGTGTTGTTATTTTCTTTTCATTATCCAATGATTCATCAGCATCACAAGATATTTCTTGCATATCAGTATTAATTGTACTTGTACTTATGTTTGTATTATTATGTTGACATTGTTTACTAATTGGTATTGCATATAATTGATAATTTTTATGTTTTTTATCATGCTTACGACAAATACGTAATGAATAAAATTTTGTTTGTTTATGATGATATTGTTGTTGTTTTCTACGTCTTGGTTTAAGTGTATTGTATTTTAATTCTGGTGAATTATTTCTTGGCATATTGTGATAACTATAATGTGGTCCAAGATGACTTCTTGTTGATTCATAACCAGAACTAGCATCACATAAACTAGTTGCTCTACTCAATGGTCTTGATGAACATGGTGATACTGTGGTTGAATTCAATGTACCATGCAATGACATTATACGAGGCAACTTGGGTGAAATCAACTAAAACACAACAATGCAACAAAAAAAAAAAAAAAACCACAATAAAAAAAAGGAAAATAATAATGTATTTGGATTAATTAAAGCACAAGATACAAAAGCTAATAAAAAAATAAATTACAAACTTAAAAATAAAATATTATTTTTTACTTTTTAGATGCAGGTAATTTTGTTACATTTACCACTATGTGGTTTACTATTATTATTTAACTTTTTTAATGAAAAAATAAAATAAAAAAATTATTTTTTAAAATAGTAAGTACACATATAGCAAAATTAAAAAAACTGTTGATTTTTTTTTTTTTTTTTTCTTTTAATTTTTCAAGCCTTACCTTGGTAAATGACATTAAGGTTGAATGTAATTTTAAATTTTTTATTTTTTTGCTCTATTTACTTCATTTGCCACAAGCACGATTTAAACTTGTTCGTTTTATTTTCTCATAAGCAACTGCAATCGTGTGATGTGTTTATATATTAATATGTGAATTTATCAAATATTCATGCAATTTTACATGAAAATATTGAGCATTAATTTAAGGAGTGAAATGTTAGTAAAACTCGATTTGGGTTGTCATGTATTTTGAATTTAATATCCGTGACAGAATTGATTTGATAAGTTTTTTTTTTTATTTTTTAAAGTCAGAAAAATGAGAGGATGTTATGATAAATTTTGTGTCGGTTGAAAAGTACTTGAGGGAATAGTATGAGTTTTGTAATACACTGTAATATGTGAAATTTTGAGTGTATAAAAAAAAAATCTTATAGCAATTGAATGAGTTTTACTGGTTGGGAAAAAGCATTGACGCGAAAGAGCCACATGAATTGTATACTGGACCCTTTTGACAATTGTGGCTCGCCCTTTCTGAATATGACATTCAATATCCAACCAAAATATACACCAGAATCAACCCTTCAAACTTTTTAATTCAATTTTTATTTTTATCCCCTTGTTATGTATAATATGATTTTTTTATTTTTATTTTTATCTTTTTATTATATTCAAGGTAATAATTTTTATTTTTAATTTTTAAAAAATTTTTATTTTTTTCTATTCATTCATTCATCATGTATGCATGATGTATAATAGCACTTCATATTTGCTGAGAGCATACCTAGGCTGCTTTTTATTATAAATTTCATATTTTCAGTTTAATATAATTTTTTATATATTTTTCTCATTTCTTTTAATACTTGAATTATACTGAGTAAATATTTTTAAAATAAATTCATTACACTGGTATAATAATAATAATTTTTAATACATATTATTATTATTATAATTTATTTGTTCTGTGGGTTGATGAGATTTTTTTATTGAACAAATAAATTAAATATTATTTGGCGCATATTTATTTAATTATTCTTTTTAATAAAATGAGATTTTTTTTTAGATGATGACTGAGGGAGATTAAGTATTCATTTATTATATTTTAAATTTAAATTTAATGAGATGTTATATAATTTATATTCAAGTAAGAAATATAAAATATATATATGTTGTTTAATTTATTGAGGGTAAAAAAAATGAAAAAATACAAATTGAAATGAGTGATTTGTGAAATATAGGTTGATTAGGAAGTGACGATGTCAATCCCTTGTAATTTACGGGATACAATTTCTGGTTGCTTGTAATTTTGTCATTTCACACAAACGTGATATAATTTTGACGTTGACATGAATTTACCAAGTGCAGAATGTGTATGTGTATATATATCGCGGGGGTTGAAAATTTACAGTACTCTTAATCGTCTGAGTACGTACCCAATGCGGACATATTCCGAACTCATTTGTCACACATCGATGAATCCACTTTAAAACCATCTCTCTCTTTCTCATTTTTTCATTTTTTCATTTTATCGTTATAACCCTGAATACCCAACGATACTTAACCCACGAATTTTAACGATACAATGTGCATGGATGGCCCTCAAAGTATTTAAAATAAAAAAATAAAAATTGAATAAAAGAATTAAAAAAATACTCTCAAAAATGCACCGTTGATTTTACAAAAGCCTATCTCATTAATATTTCAACACTATTTGAATATTAAAATGAAAAAAAATATATATAATTTATTCGACTCGTTATTCATAAAATTAAATAAAAAATAATAATTAAAATTAAATAAATAAAAATTATAATAAATAGAATTTCGTTGTTTTTTCATTGAATAAAATAATTAATATTTTTAAGCTCACCTTATTTGGAGGATTTTGAATACCATGAAATGGAAGATTTTCATAGAATGTTTTTGTATCCGAATCAGGTAAACCCTCAGAGACACTATCAACATGGTTATTATTAGTCCCTTGACCAGGATCTGCAACACAAAATGTAAAAAAAAAAAAAGAAAAAAAAATCCAAATTAAAAATAATATTCACACCTATAAAATTATTATTATCATTTTTTATTTTTTTTTTCATGTATCAAAACTCATCTCGTTTTGTTGATGATATACAATGTTTGTATCGCTCCTTCATCGTGATATGTTTGTGCGTATAGAGCGCAAATGAAAACATACATGAGTAATGAAAAAAAAAAAAATTGCAAAAAAAGCTTGGATATAAAAAGAAAAAATAAAGCTCGAAAAAAAAAAAAAAAGGAAAATTCATGCCTGGTACTCACGAGTTAGAACAGCATTTTTTATTGTGATTATAAAATTTTTTTTTTTTTTTTTAAATTCAGATAAATATCGCCTGACGACAACGATAAACAACACTAGTCATAATAATTGAAAACATGCATACTATTTTTTTTTTTTAAATATTATTTTTATTATAAATAATATAATAATTTAAATTTGTATTTAATTTTTTTTATTTATAAAACAAATATATATTATTTATAAATTTTATGATATTATAAATATCGTTGTGTTGAAGCTTATATTGTAACCTACCTGCTCCGGGCTTTTTGCGCTTACGGGATGCATTTGTGTTGACGTTGGCGTTAACGTTACCACAGCCGTCGTCACTGGTTTTGTTGAAACGACTTTCTATGGAAAGTGATGGGGTGTCGTTGTGCAACAACATCCGTTGTCGAGGTACAATTCTCTTGTAAGTCACAGCTGAAGCCAACACACATACATACAATAACATATATACACTAATAATAAAAATAATAATAAATACATACAAGCACAACATCTTAGTTATCTCAACTGTACATTTTTTTTTTTTTTTTTTTTTTCTAAGGGTGGGTTGATACAAGATATATGAGGAGTAAATGTACGAGACAAAATGCCATACCCATGAAAATATTGGTGATGTATGTGTGTTGATATATTTCAGGGATGGTTTATAGAATTTTGCCAGAGGCCAGACACTGAGGGACACACACAGATGAAAAGAAAAAATCCTCACTTGTAAATATAAACCCTAAAGATATATATATTTTTTTTTTATTTTTATTTTTTATCCATCTTTAGCAATTTTTTATTTTTAGCTTTTGGTTTTTCATATATATTTTTATATATATTTTTTTTTTATGATAACGGTTAAATGAATGTACTGAAAGAAAATAAACCAATGAGTTTTATTTTTATGAATTTAAAATTGTATGATATTTTTTTTTTCTTTAATTTTTTCAAATATTTATTTTAGTATTTTTTTTTGTATTATATAACTTTGATGTAAAAATGATTAATAAAAAAAAATATATATATTTATTTATTTAGTGGTGGTGGTTTGAAATAATACGGTCAGTTTTTTAAAAGCTTGGTCAATATTTATTCATAAAAGTATTATTTTATACTAAAAGAGAAGATTTAAATAAAAAAAAAAAAACAAATCTATTTTATTTATGTCAGTGAATCTTTTGAGATCTTCTTTTGGGTCTTATATTTAAATTTATCGCTCAACCTTTTGCTCATGGCAATTTTTATTTTTATATTTTGATGCATGTGTTTTTTCCTTGACATAAATATATATTTTCTTTTCTCTGTGTGTGTCACTCTCGGGGTTATTTTTTTTGAATAAATCTTTGAGCCATCATGTTTTTTACAAAGTAAAAAATATCAAAAAATAAATAAATAGAGAATAAAAGTAAAAATAAAATAAATAAGTTTACCTGTTTTGTCTCTTGAGATACCAGGAAATGAAACTGGTTCTCTCAATTGTAAACTAAACATTGCTCTTATTCTATTAGCCCTAGCAATCATACCCTCATCATGAATTATTGGTAATGTTGGTATTTGTTGCTGTTCTTGTTGTTGTTGTTGTTGTTGATGGTGATGGTGGTCTTTCAAGACACGTGCTATTGCTGAAGATTTACCACGTCTAAATGGCCTTACTGGCCTTCTAACAATAGTACTATTATCCACATTCTCCAAACGATATTGATTGCCAACAATTGTATCAGTTGGACAGCCAGACAAATTTGTATGTATTTGATTATTCTGTCTAACATTTACTGGACTTAATCCGGCACTTAAACTGTGCGTTTTATTGACGTGAACTAAAACACCAGGCTTTAATGGCCAACGCGGTGCTGGACTTGGATGTAATGATGGTGAACAATGCTCATGGGATCTTGTTGATTCAGTTGGACTTGGTGGACCACCATCCGGACTAATAATTGCATTATCATTTTAATATATATTTTCAATAAAAAATCTTTTATTTTTCATTTTTTTTTTTTTTTTTCATCACCGAGCTTCAGGAAAAATTAATTAGACAACTTTTTTTTTTAATAATAAATTGACAATTGTTCATTAGATTTATAAAAAAAATTTTTAATTTTAAACTTTTAATTTTATTCTTATTCACATGAAACGCATTATACAAAAAAAAATTGTTTAAAATATTATTTTCTATTTAGAATTTCATCACGGGAATTGAATTTTCATGTCATTGTTGTTTTAAATGAAAAAAAAAAAAAAAAAAATGAAAAAACTTTCTAGGCTAATAACTAATTACCCTGGATGAACAACAAATGAAACGATAATTATTTTAATAATTATTATTACAAAAATAGACAAAGCGAATATACTTAAAAATTAATACTCTTGTGTCATTACAAAAAAAAGTTTTTTAAAAAAAGTTGTCATGATTAATTTACCTAATTAAAAAGTTCAAATCTTTCATGTAATCAACATGTATATTTTTTGTTCATTATTTTAATTATAATATTTTTTATTTTATTTTTTAATTTTGCATCAACGAGCTTTAAAAAGACACCACTATCACCACCACCACCACCACCAGTTTTATTTATCATTTTTTTTGTTAAAATAAATTTTCCATTACCCAGAAAAATATTGTGACTATTGTGCTGAATATGATACATATTAATTCTCAAAATAAAATATGAGTTTGATGAAAAAAAGTAAAATTATAATTGAGTGAATGAATAGAAGTGGAAAGAAAAAAAAAATTTATAAAATTTTGTGAATGAGAATGAGACGTGGGAAGATAGGAAAACGCGCAACCAAATGAAGATTTACATGCTTGAAAAGAGGTAGTGAGTTTTTGAGGTAGATGTATGTATGCATACATGTAGGTATGCAGATAGATAGATAGATAAATATATAGATAGGAGGTATACCAACATTCGAGGAAAGGCTTACTTTATGCAATGCTGTTGGGGGAGTTGCACACAATTCTCTCGTACGTCTCTTCGACCGCTTAACCGGATGGTGTTACCGTCGGGTAAACTATATGCAATTCAGATCACAAATGTTCTCTCTCTCTCTCACAGTCATAAACATACATACAGGAAACGCCATTCGAAAATTTTCGACTTAATGCAATTAGTTTACTCTCGAAGCATTCCTTCCGAATAAAATAAAAAAAGTTAAATTAAATTTAAAGGTTTTAAAAATTTTTGTTACCCTTATTCCTTTGGTGATGAGTGTTTGTTAGTTAGATAGTTTGTTAGTTTAAATACAATTTAAATATATTAACAAGTCAAAAATTAAATTCTAGCTAAGAAAAACATTTTTAGATGTATATACATTTCTTTTTTTTTTTTTTTTTTTTTATACTAGGATTAAGTTAGGGAAAGTTTTTTTTTCTTTACAAAAATTAAATTAGATCATCAAGTTAAAGCCATACATGTATCAGAGCAACTACTTCAACAATAATTTAATTAAACCAAGCAAAAGTAAAAAATAAAATAGAAAATATAGAAATTCTTTTTTTACAATTTTTAGTTTCTCAGGTGAATGATTTTTTTTTTTGTATTTTATTTAATAAATATTTAAATACTTACTGCTCGCGTTCCTCCAGTGTGACCACGCGACTACTGTCTGTATTTTTTTTTTTTTATTTTTAGTATTGTCCAAATTACAAAGCACAAAAAAAGAAATAAAAATGTGTTAGTGGACTTGATAAAAAATTTGTTTAATCATATATTTTTTTATTTTTCTTTTATTCTTATATGAACAAAAGAAAAACAAAATTGCATGATAATAATCAGATTATTAATTTGTTCTTTTTGTTTAATTTTTTTCTTGTGTTGTTGGAAAAAAAAAAAAAAACAACAACAATAAAAAATATCGCAGCCTATCGACATGCTAAATACAAATCTTATATAAAATTTACAATGATTATTTTAAAACTTTAATAATAGCTCAAATAAAAATAACAAATAATTTTTTTCAACAAAAAATAAAATATTTGCGACAAAGCTGGGATATTTTAATATTAATAAATAAAAATAATAAACTTGTGCATGCAGTGATTTTCGTTTATAAAGTGTTGGTTCATTAAATTAAAAAAAAAAAAAAAAAAAAAAACTTAAAAAAGTATATTTATATAAAGAGCAAAAAAAAAAAAGAAAAAAAAATCTCGGAAAGCACCTCACTTTGATTATCGACACTCTTGCCAGTGTGGTCGATAAATTATTCATATGCTTGTGTGTGTGTATGTGTGTGTATGTGTGGCTAGCATACAAAGTTCATTAAATAAAAAAAAAAAAAAAAAACTATATCTATATAGCAATAATAAATGTATATAAATTGCTTTGATTTAAATATGAATAATCATGAGATAAAATTTTTTTAATGAATAATGTTTTTTTAAAATTAAGTAATAAAAATAAAATTATTTTATAATATTAATAATTATTTTTTTTTCATTCAATTCTATGATATTCATGCAAATATTGAAGCATGATTAATTTAATTGACTCACATTTTGCTTGCATACGTTTCCTTCGACAAATCAGATAAATTATAATGCAACTGACAATGATAACAAGTAGAATCACCGTGGCAACGATAATAACGATGATAAGAAAATCACCCTCCAGATGAAACCACCATGGTAAATTTCCTGAAATTCAATAAAAAAATAATACTATTCATAAAAATATATTAAAAGATATTTATTTATTTTCTTTCAAATAAATATATACCTAAAATTTTAAAGAGAAAAAAACATAAATTATTTATTAATTAATATTAATTAAGCCGGTTAAATGAAAACGTACCCGAACGTCCTCGGCGAGCTTGAAATAAAAATGTGATATTTTTACATCTCATTCATTTAATTTTTTCATTAGAATTAAATTATATTTAAAGCAAGAAAAAAAAATCAATGAAGTTGTTATTACCTGGTACACCACGTTCACACGGATTTGAATAACCAATTGAATTATTGGCGATGCATAAGTATGTACGAAAATTAGTAACAGAATTATCTAAAAGTAGATAACTTTTGCCATCACGTATCTCAGCCATTTGATCAATTGAATCATTGTCACTTTTCAATGACCAACCGAAACTACATTCCTTGGGATTACCAATTGCTGTACAGACCAAATAATCCTCACCATTAATATGTTCTTTATTGATTTGGCATTCTGGTTTATCTAAATCCCCAAAGACAACAAAAAAAAATAATTAAAATTAAATGATATTGGGGTATTAAAAAGAAAAATTATTATTTATATCAAATTGAAATTACTAACATAAAACATTTAAATAAGTTGATATATTTTGACTTCCATGTCTATTAATTGCTTCACAAATGTACGTTCCATTACTGCGTTTTGGTACTTTTGTTTCAAATACAAGCACTGAACTTTGTGTTATTGTATCAGTTGAACCTTCACGATACCATCGAAATGTTGGTTCTGGATGTGCAACAGCACTGCATTTAACACTGTCTGGTATATAATCAACGATAACGTCAATTACATTTTTTGATATTGTCATATTTTCTGGTGGAACTAAAATAAATTAAATTATTTTAATTAATTTTTTAAAAACTCAATTTACATTATTTAGAATTTAAAAGTTAATATTAATAAATATTATTCAATTTATTAAATGAAATAAAATAAATTAAATATTATTTATTTTAATAAATTAGTTAACTTAAAATTACAAAAAAAAAAAAAAGTTTTAAAGTTAAATTAAGGTCAGACATAAAAATAAAAATAAAAAAAAGTAAATCCCAGACAAAATAAAGAAAGAAAAAAATAAAAAACATACAAATAAAATAATAAAGTCAGTTAAAAGATTAATTAAAAATATAAACTTACATTCAACTTGAAAATGTGTTGTACTTGTAACACCTTTTCCAATACCATTACCACTACTTTCACAAGTAAAATTATCATTATCTTTATAACGATCAAGTTGACCATTAGTCCATGTATTTAAATTCCATGTTAAATTTGATTGTATACTTTCAAAATCACTTGTACCCTGATCAGCTGGATGATAAACATTTGTAACATAATAACTTTGAGTATTTGAAAAATCAATTGGTATATTATTTTTTATCCATGTTACATTACAAATTGGTGAACATTCAACACGACATCCAATACTAACATTAACTGCGTTATAAACATATCCATGATATGGAGGTAGTGGATGTATAAATGCCGGCGCAGCTATTTTATTAATAAAAACAAAAAAAAAAAAGGAAAAATCCAATATTAATAGTAGATAATAAAACTAGATTACTTCATAAATATAAAATATAAAAATTTTTATATACCAGATACGTCAATAAACGTCGTTGCTGAATCACCATCACCAGCATCATTGTAAGCCATACATGTAAAATTGGCTTTTGTTCGTAAATTAACTGGATCAATTCTTAATACAGCATTTTCTTGATCAGCAAGTCTATGAATACCACGTATCCATTTGTAACCAGTTACATGGGGTCTACCAAGATCAATAACTGAACATGTTATATTTAATGATCCACCTTTAACAACACTTTTTGGCTCATATTTTATTGTTGCTGGACCAGGTTTATCTTTTATTTATTTCAAAAAAACAAAATACAATTATTATCGTTGCTATTAATAAATAATTTATTACATAATGATAAAAATTGCGAGTCTTACAATAAACAGTAACTGGTGTACTTGATGATATTGGTCCCCATCCAGCATCATTTCTACCCTCACAAGAATAATTACCATGAAATGATCTACCAACAGCTTCAAGTAATAATTTACTTGGATCAATATCACAAAATGTCATTGTATCATCATTTAAAGTTGAATTTTTATAACAATCTGGTAATTCTTTTAATAAATCACCATCAAGATACCAACGTACAGAATTTAAATTTATTGGATTACCAGTAACAACATCACATGTCAATGATACATTTAAACGTTCAGCTTCATTTATTGGTAATTTTGGATCAACTATAACTTGTACTGTTGGTTTATCTGTAAAAGTAATTGGTTTTTTTTTTTTGTTTCATTGTTTCACCTCAAGTTTGTATTTTATTAATTTGATAAGAGTATTAAAAATTAAATATTCAATAATTACATAAAATTGAAACATTAATTTCATCGTCGGATGTTGATTTTCCAACACTGTTTGATAATATACAAGTATATATTCCCATGTCAATTGAGCTTGAATTTTTAACTGTTAAAGAAGTTTGTTCGGTAACACCACCCTCATAGCGTTCATCATCTAACACAAGTTCTTCTCCATCTCTTAGCCTGTATCATCAAAGACAATATGGATATTATATAAAAGTTGAATATTTAAATAAAAAAATTATAATAAAATGTGTAAATTTTAATGTTGAAAAATAAATAATAATAAAAGTTTGAGATACAAAATATGAAAGACATGCGACCCGTATAATCTATGCTTTCTAAAAAGTTTTGTTTATGTATGTGTTTTGTATGACTAAGGATGAGTTGGTTTTTTTAAAATAAAACAAAAAAGAATATTTGTTTTTAAAATTCAGCATCACCTGTAAAAGGGTCTACGATGGTGTTTCGAGTAAAAAAAACTTGAAAAAATAAGTTTTCTCACTGACCTATATTTTATTTTTCATTTTAAAACATTAAATTTTTTATGTTGAAATAGTGCTTACCACTTGACAGATACAAGACTTGCTGGATTTGCTTCGTAATCACAAATCATCACAAAATCTTCAGTTTCATTGACTGTTATATTGACTGGTGACATTTTAACAATTGGTGCATCTATAAAATATAAATAAAAAAAGCTCTTATAAAACTTTTAAATTAAAAAATAACATTATTAAAATATTTATAAACAAAATTTTTATTAAGGAAAAGTATATTTTGTTTATCTGATACTGTATACAAAAGTTGAGTGAGTTTTGTTTGTGTACAATATTATTATAATATAAGGGAGAAACTTTGTCAATTTCGTCATGCATCTTTTGTTGGTTATATGTACAACCAGTGTCGATATTAGGCTGCTATTTCATGCATAATAAGCAGGAAAATGCGACACAATCCGTCGACTACGTGACAAGTCTGTTACACAATTCAACTTTACATCAAATCCACATGTGACATAATAAATTTATCAAACGACATAGATTATTAATTTTTGTGATAAATTTATTGGCGAAAATTAAAATGATAATCTATGTCGTTTGATAAATTTATTATGTCACATGTGGATCAATAATTTTAAAAAATACAACAAACAAATTAATCATAAACTTACATAGTACTTCAATTGTTGTTGCTTCTTTCATTGGTTTAACACCCTCCATTATTGTCACTGAATTTTCAGCAAAACAACTAAATGTCTTACCATTATCAAATTCAGATGCAGTAAATGCGAGGTAACTACTTGTCTCAGATGTTCCATCACTCTGTAATTTTAAAATTTCATCATAAAATTTATTTAAATATACAAAAAATTAATTAATTAATTAATTAAAAAAATTACCAAGACTTTTTTTTTTTTTAAGTACAAAATAATAAAAAAAAAAACAAAATAAATTATTAATATTTTTTTTTGAATAATAAAGTCAATAAGGTTCACTCAAGAAAAAAAATATATTCAAGCTTTTTTAATAATTGAATTTTTTATCATCATATCATTAAAAAAAAATAATAAATTTCCTGTCATTTTATAAAATTTATATGTCAATTAGTTGTTCAATTAAATAACTCTATTGTGTGCATAAATTAAAACTTTTTTTTTTTTTTTATGAAATATGAATTATTCATTGATTAAAATTAATGAGTAAAATAATAATAGGAAAAATTAATAATTAATATAATATTTTAAACTTTTTAAAATTGATGTATATATACTGTTAATACTGGGGTTTTAAGTGAAGCAACAAATTTGTGATATAATATAACTTGCGAAAACAGAAATGGCATATACGATAAATTAATCCTGGCAGTTAATTTTAACACAGCAACTTTTTGGTTGTCTATATATGTATCTATAATAATAGAACATATATATATAAATTGTCCAAGTTGTATATAGTATCGTGGGACGACCCCATTCCAAGAGCAGAACATTGTCAGATTGGCCTGGGGGTATCGATTCAAACTGTAATTGTCAGCGAACCTCTACGTCAGGTAACCACAAACAGTTTGTTCAGTAAAAGCTGTTGGGTAGACAGAGTTAGAGACAAATAGTATGAGTCAATTTCTATATGAGATAAAATAAGAGAGACAAGACAGATAAAGAGAATGAGAGTATAGAGATTGGTACATGAACTTTGGCGTTTACCCAATTGCCTCGTAGCATATCCATCGTGATACCATAATAAATCATATTACTTTGTTTAACTTTTTTTTAAAAAACTTTTTTAAAATAAAAAACATTTTTTTTTTTTTTTAAATTCACAGATTATACCAGATGATAAATAATTTATCATGAATGGTTTGACCAATTTATCATTTTATTTTTAATAATAAAAAAAAAATAAAAAAAATAAAAAACAATTTATCCTTTGATATAGTTGATTTTTCAATTGTAAATCTGATAAACTTTGAATGAAAAAAAAAAAAAAAAAAATAATATAAACGAGTCAATAGAAAAAAACAACGAGATTTTGGTTGACTTTTGAAAAGATAATAAAACTTTGATATAGAAACAATTTATCTTGATACTGTAAAAAATACAAAAAAATAAAAAAAAAAAAAAACTGTCAAGACATTTATCTTCCAACAATTTAAAAAGTAAAATAAATAAAATTGATTTTATATTTTAAATAAAATATAAATAAACAAATTTAATTTACATTGAATATGAAATATTTTAAAGTAGGTAAATACGATGTTTAATTAAAAAATTATTAAAATTCAAATGGTTTATGGTTTGTATCAATCAATTTATCTCAACAGTAATATATAAACTAGCGTATGCTACATCAAACATGAAATTTCATGATGGATTTAGATTAAATCGTTGATGTGCATTACAAAATATACCCGTAGGATTCAGTAGTTGTATTTCAACCACGATAACCCCTGAATTTTGGTAATGTTATATTTACATATAACGATGAATTGTATGTGGTGGATGATATCAATTGAATGGACATATGTAAAACACAAAAACCAAATTTTAACATAGATATATCACTGTGGAGCTTGTGGTTTTTCATAACAATAAAAAATCAAGTTAATAAACAGAAAGATATTTTAAATATTTACTCAATGAGCTTTTTCTTTTTCTCAACAAAAAAAAAAGAGTGTGTTTTTTTTTTTTTAAACATTAGAGGAAGAAAGCTTGATAAAGAAACGTAAAAAAATCAATGCATAAATTTTGAGAAAAAATTGGAATTTAAAAATAGACAAAAGAATTTTAGAGTTGAATGGTAAAATGATATTTTCATGCGGTGGTTGATGATGGTATTGTTATAGTATAACTAGCCGATAATAGGCACATTCTCATTATTATCATAGATGTGAATTTGTGCGGGTTTATGTAGCAGAAAGAGGTTACGGTTGGTGTGTAGCTAACTGGATACAGTATAGTCCCTCTTCGAACTGATCACCGCTTAATTATACACTTGACAAACAAAGCTAATTTGTGCGTTCAATAAATGAGGTACTGAGAAATACAGTAAATATTAAATAATCCAGTGTAGATATTTTATATAAACACATTATTGAGTATTCATCATGTATGATAAATTATTGATTAAATATTAATGATCGTTTGTTTGATTCTAATGTTATTTTATCACAATGATTTACACAAATTAATGAGTAGTATTTAAAAATTTGTATAATAATTATTGTTCATTTTTTTATTTAGTTTTTTTGGTAATTTGTTTCGATAAAGTTTTGGGTCTGACACTCGTTGACTTGTACTACTTAATTTGGAAATTCAAGTATTTTTTATATAATAAAAATAAAGATTGCGCGATGAAAAATTAGCGTGTTGTATATTCAAGTAGTACAAGTCAATAAATGTCAGACACAATTTTTTATTTTTTTATTTCACGTGTATAATTAATATTTTTTGTTATTTATACATTTACATAGGATTTGTTTGACATGTACAAACATGTAATTAAATTGACTTAAATTATGTACTTTAAATTTTTATTTATTAATTTATTTTATAAACAATTCTTTTTTCTCTTTCAACTAATTGTTAATTACTGTTATTTATTATTAAATTGGTTGTATTAATTTATATTAATTTAACAAAATTGAATGTTTTTTTTTATAATTAATTAATTGTGATATTGAAATTTTAATTTAATTGAAAAATTTATACATGAAATAATTGTAATTTCACATACTGTAATAAATATATTCAAATATTAACAAAAAAAAAATTAATTAAATTGAAAATAAATAAACTGATTAAAGTGAATAATTTTGTAGTAAATTAAAAATAAATAAGATTAAATGTTAATAATTTAAAAATAAATATTATATTAAATTTTAATTAAAAAAAAAAAAAACGATATTTAAAATTTTTCAAATAATTTTTGAATACTCACATTGTCGTCAATTTTTGTTTCAAACATTTCAAATCGTTCATTATCATCAGCGAGTAGTTGAGTTGCATTGTACCATGTTACATTGGCTGGTGGTCTAGCTGCACTTACTTTACATTCAAGTAGAATTTTCGTACCACTAACCACATGTCCAACCACACCCTTGACATCCATTTTCAGTGGTCGAACTAAAAAAAAATAAAATAAAAAAAATGCCAATGAAACAAGAGTATTAGCATCAAAATAACAAGTTAAAATATCATCATCAATGTAAAAACCAAAAGGATTATATTTAAATAAAATAACATAAGCTCATTAACGTTCATTTCATTGATGGTTTTTTTTTTTTTTTTTTATAATTCGTTTCTGTATATTTTCTTTCATCAAGCATTAACATAAATAAACGTCAATGAACTTTATCAGTCAATTCAACTATATGTACTTCAATTATATGTATATTTCCCTTTGTAAATTAACAACAGTTGAACATTAGAACATACGTATTTGCACCATTTCATGTTTCCCCAAGAGCTCAAGTTGGACAGACCGTAACGGTTTAATGTCCTGATAGAGATGAATGAGCAAGCCAAAACCAAACTTGTTCTTCTTCCAACACACTCACATATATACATGGTTGACATACATGTTACGACTTAACAAATAGTATTGTTTATAAATTATATTATGTATATATATTGAAACTTAAAAATTTACATTTTAAAAGAAACTAAATAAATGAAATAAAAATATAATAAAATTTAACAAATAATATGTGTTTATTTGTCTTTATTTATTTTTATTTTATTGAAGAAACGTAGATGAAAATACAGAGAAAAAAAAAATATAAAAATAAGGAATATGTGGGAAACTTAAGTGGATGAAGAAGAATAAATAAAATGAAATAAAAAAATTGTCTATGGTGTAACAACAACGTTGAGATTTTTTCGGTAAGCTTTCAACGTGTGCGCCATCAGCGAAAAAAATTTTTTTTTTTTTTCAACAATCTTATACCTCGTCTTTTTCCTTCTATATTTGTTATATATATATTTTTTTTTCTTCATCTTGCTTCTAGACGAGTAGGAGAAAAAAAAAAAAATCCAAATACCCAGTGGACTTGTTTAATGTATTCTAGCCACGAACGAAACGTTTCATATCTTCCGTATTATCGTTTAACGAGAGGGAAAGGGTATTTTTACCTAGCTTTCCTGCAACTGAGATTACAAACTCTGTATTTATTTTATTTTATATATTTTTTTTCCTTTAAATTTTCATCTCTTTTCCTCTAATTTCTTACGCACATAATATTTTATTATTCAAAAATCTTGAGTACATGCATAAACGATTATAAAAAAAGTGAAAAAATTTTTTTTTTAAAACTTGATATTACTGTTCATTTATTCACGTAATTAACACTTAACTTTTAACATATAAATATTTTTATAAAATACATACAACCAAGAGACTTAATTAAAAAAAAAAAATTCATAAAAAATAAAAATTTTACAGAGAATTTAAAAATTTATAATAGTAACTTTCAAGTATATCAATATTTAAAAAAAAAAAAACTTTAAAATAAAATTAACTAATTTAGGATCGAAAAAAAAAAATAAAATTAGTATGCTAAAAATGCATTTTAAAAATTTCATTAATGTGATATTTTATATGAGACATAAATGTCGTATTAAATAGCATGATTTTCTCGCTTTATCTTGAACATTTTTCTTCGCGAATATATCATCCAGGATGTTTCAAATATTTTAACTTCAGCATATCACATATAACATATACGCATACCCAACTATATACATAATACATACAAAAGTAAAATATGTTACTTGGATTAGGAATAAATGTAGCTACGTGTGTGGTTATATAAAAACAAGTTTTTTTCATATCCCGGAATCCACTTGATTTTTTTTTTTATTATTATTTCTTCTTTTTATCTGTGTATTTATATACACACAACAATGAAAAATCTGCTTTACTGATGGCAGTTTACTTTTATCTTGGAAATCTTGTCAAGTTATTTTTGCCCTTTTTTTTTTTTTTTTTATTTGGCATAATATACCTTTCGTGTTACGTATACAATATCGTGTTTAAAATAAAAAAAAAAAAAAAAAAAAATCACCCCCATTTGATGCTAAAACGATACTTGAAGGCAAACTCCAGGTGTTCTCCATTGTTCCATCGTTAAGAAAAATACAAAAATAGAAACACAATTTTCTACACTGCAATATCGTATATTCTTTTAAATTTTCAACACTGTTCTATACCCCCTTGTTATAAATATTTTTTTTTTTTTATTATTTTACCTTTAGTTTTTTCCCTCTTTCTGTATTTTTTTTTTTTTATAGGGTTATATATATATTAAAAAAAAAAAAAAAGTCTTTACGTAGTTTTCCAGTATTCAGCTAAATTCAACAACGGTTAAATCACTCACCATGAACGTCAAGACCGATGTCGGTGGTGAGGGGTTCAGTTAGGGCTGGACTGCTGACTTTGCAGACAAAAGTGGCGCCTAATTCGTTTCGGCTGACCTGTAATTGTAGTACACTACTTCCACTTCCAATACCAGTTTCATGTACCTTAGTTGATCCAATTGCTAAAAAATAAAAACAACACAACAAGTATATATATTTGTTCTATTTTTATTGAATGAAAAAGAAAAATATAAATTAAGATATATAAAAGGGTCTTAAGTCAAAATGAATTCTACATGATTAATAGTACTTTTGATCTAGACAAATGGTTCAACCCACCGACAAGTTGACAAAAAAAAAAATACTTTATATTATATAAAATCTAAAAGTATTTTTTATTAATTTATTTTTCTTTTTTTTTAAACTGATTATAATAAATTAACTTAACTAGCAAGATCAAAGGCTTGAATGAAAAGCAAATTTAAACTTTTAAAATTAATAGAAAATAAAAAATAAATCTAGTGGCAAATTTCACAGCTTTTTGAATTATTGAAGAGTACTTTTACAGATAAAGTACAAATGAAGTGTAATTCATTAAAAATAAGTTTATCTTAATTTGTATAACTTTATCTGTCTTTTGATAAATAAAAAAAAATAAAATAAAATAAATTTTATATACAAGTACGATTGAGATTCAAGATGTATAGTTATTTTATACGAAATAGTTAAATTATTATTAAGAAAACTTATTTACTGAATAGATTAAATGGGTATACTTGTCGTAATTTAATTTATAATAAATTTTACTGTAAAATATTACTTGAAGCACGTTTGTCTTGTCAATTAAATAAAGCATTAATGAGAACATCTCAAGTATATAAATAATTTATTTATTATTATTTTTTTATTAATAAATTTAACGAATAAATAAATATCAAATTTTAACAATTGAATTTTATATATATGTAGATACAATACACAAGAGAAAAGTATATCGTAGATTACAATAGGTCGTAGTTGGTAACGTTTTCTCGAGTAACACCCAGCCAGTCGTTTTGGGGATTTCAGAGGGCTTTTACGACTACAATGTATAGTGAGTGTAGCAAACTTGGCAGGAGGTATATGTGGGTGGTGTTCAAATATAAAAATGGTAGTGGTAGTAATAGTAGTAGTGGTAGTAAAATAGTCTATGAAGAGAAAGAGGCAGATGAAAAAGTTAAAGAAAAGGGTGAGGAGTGAAACTAAGCATAAATCTTTTACATCTGCTACGTCCCTGGAATTGGTCCGTTGGACATAAAGTGTTCTACTATACTGTGAAGTTTTTTTTTTTTTTTTTTATATTTTTATATTTTTTTATTATTATTATTAATATTATTTTCACAACTTTTTATCCTAAGAATTTATAACTATATATTTTTTTTTATTTTATTTATATCACAAGTCTTTTTAAAAAATTTTTTTTTACACTTGATAGGTTTATTTATTTATTTATTATTTTTTTTTTTTTTTCATCTCAAGTGATGACATTATAAGTTATGACTAGTATATAAGACTTTGATATTTATTATGGTCTGTAATTTGTATGTATATAGATATATAAGTGTTAAGTGTAATAATATTTGTTGAAACTTTATAAGTAGTATGATATCAAGTTAAAACAAAATTTTCCTTTGCATACTTATTTAGGTTTATTGTCATTGTATATAAAGATTTTTCTATGTATATATGTATATATATATAAAATTATGTATGTAATTTGAGAGTATGTAGTTTGGAGTATATGTATCTTGAGATATTTGATATTGCTAAAATAACATTTTAATTACATTTTACTCACCCTTTAAACGTTGATCCCCTTTGTACCACTCGACAGTTGGTACTGGCTTACCCTCGTCGCTCTCACAGTTTAGCATTATCATTGTACCCTCGTTCATTGGACCCAACACTGTACCCGATGTCAGGTTCATCATCCCATCCTCTTCTGTTACTCGTATGAATTTCGGTTTTACTAAAAACAAAAAAAAAAAAAACATTATATTAAAAGTCAATCAAATTTTCAAAAATAAAATAATAAAAAATAAATTAAAATGAAAATTGAAAAATATATTCCATTCATTTTTATAGAGAATTATTATTTTTTTTTTTTCATCGTCATATCACTGAAGAAAACAATAAATTTATCTGTCATTTTATAAAATTGATTGTGCACATGAACTGTGATTTTTAATTTTACTTTTTTTATTTTTTTCCTTCACTTGCGCACAAATGTGACTGCAAGCTTATTTAAAATGAAATAATAATAAAAAAAAAAGCAAATATATATAAAAATAATATAAAATGGATAAAAATAAAAAATAAAAATAAAAAGGGAAGTAAAAAGTGCGCGAAAGAAGGCGGTACTGGTGGAAATTACGGAATAAAGTTTTGAATATGAATAAACTTTTCAATAAGCCAGACTTCCTTGCGCCTGCTGGAAACGTTCTGACTCGTACTATATATTATTATCATTGTTATTATTATTATTACAGTTGGGGCGTCACCCAGTACTCAACTCTATAGGCATTACGTATACACACACCCTGTACATCTATATGACAATTGTAATGTTATTTTTTTTTTTTTTTATTTATCTTTTATCTCCGTTCTATATGATTTTTTTTTACTGCCAAAATTGGTAGTCTGACTTTGACAAACACAATTGAAAAAGGAAGAAGAAAATAAATATACAAATAAATTAAAAATAAAAAAATTTACATGACACCACTCGTTTTTTTTTTTTTTTTGATGTATCGAAAAATATAGTCATCAAGTATTTTAAATTTGTTCATTCATCTATCAAATTTTTTTCGTATAAAATGCATTTCTGTTATTAAAAAATATTATACTTTAAATTAAAAAAAATAGCAATTATTATTTGTAATAAAATAGAAAAAATATTATTTAAATTTTGTTTTTTTTTCTATTCTCTATTTTTAATGGATGTAGGTATATATATTTATAAATATATATAAAAAATTGCTATAAAATTGTGAGTGCCAGTTGTTGATGATGGGGTAGTTTTTTGTTGTATAAAAAAAAAAATGAAAAATATATGTATATATTTGTGTGAAAATAGGGTGGCAGCGTCAAGTATTTGGGATCGTTTGGTTGTATGATTTATTGGTCACCGTATATACGATCCATTAGCCGATCAAATTACTCTACCTGACCGTAAACCTCGTTCTTGCATACCGGGCTACAGGTATCTGTATCTAAAACCACCCTATCTACATCTCTTTGGTCCACCCACATTTACACCCCCTCTAACGCCCACTACTTTGGTAATAATATACGCACATAAATCACAATTCATTGTCGGAGTTTATGTGGATATATATATATTTATGTAGATACTGTAATAAAATTGATGAGTCGATGATGCTGCTGGCTATACTAATGAGCTTTTACGAATTTTAAATAAAAGAATAATAATTTATCATAAATTTGATGAGATTAAAAATTATTTACAACGATAGAATAAAGAGAAATTTAGAAAAATTTATATATAATTATTATTTGATAAAGTAATGATAAAAAATAAAAAAAAATTAAAATTATTTCTTTTTATTTTAGTAAAACTTCTACAAGAATATTTGAAAGCATCTATCGTTGCTTGATCCTTGCGTAAATTTTTTTATATTTTTTTTTTTATTTTTGAAAAGTATATAGGAACTCGTCTCCTTAACGGCACTTTTCACGTTGCAAAACTTTGAAAAGAACATTCATTTCAAAGAGAGAACTTTAGCATGGATAGGAAAAATAAAAAAATGAAGAAAAAAATAAATTATATATATATAGCAGTGGGGAGAAAAAAAAAACATAAGAAAAGTTGAAAAAAAAAAAAAAAAAAAAATGAAACTTTTGAATGCACCATAAAGAGCTTTTTCCAGATGGTAAAAATACTTTACGTTTTTTTGTCATATATTGCCTAATAGTTACGTTAAGTATCGTTGAATGAAAAAAAAAAAAAAATAATACATAAATATTTTCTTTATTCGACCACAAAATACTTGGGAGTTTGTTGTCGGTTGTAAATGTGATTGTATGGTTATAAAAATGAAAAAAAAAAAAAAAATATACATGTTGCATCGAGTATCTAAGTTTTGAAAATTAAAAAAAATATATTTTCATAGCTGAGAAAAATAAAATAACATTTTTACAACGTAGAAAAATAAAAAAAAAGTTATAAAAAAAGTTTGCTGATATAAATTTTTTAGTATTATAATTTTAAATAATAAAAAAATATTTTCAATAAATAAAATTAATTAAAATTTATTGTTGATTTTCTGTTGAGAAATTATATTTGAATATAATCGAAATTTTAAGATTTGTATTATGAACATCGGTTTGTGAATGAGTTCTCAATTAGTTATAGTACATTGGGAAAACTTGTAAGTAAAGTTTCTCAAACTTTATGTTACAGAACATAGAATTATAACAATTGATAAACTTAATCTTAATTCTGTAACAATTACAATAACATGTACTCATTTAAATTAAGTTTTCCATCATACAAAAACAATATAGTGTATATATTTTATTAAAAGACAAATTTCTACTTCAACAAAATCATTAAAATTTTGAGATAATTAAAATAATTAAAAAAAACAAACAATTGTTTAATTTAATTTTTTTTTTTTGAATAAAAATAAAATCAATCAAAAAAGTACATATAGATATAGTTGAATCAAAGTTTAATAATCTAGTCGTATTTAGCGATTTAAATTCAAATAGTCGTACTTGCAAAATCGAACAAAGAGATTGTCTGTCTGCACACATACCAGTAGACCAATATACCCAGAATTTTAACAAGTCAAACTGGAATTGGTAATAGTTGCCAGTGGTAACGCATTCGCAATTACAAACTGCAAATGTCACACTGTAAGAACGAATGTAAAATGAAGGAGTATAATGGTGGTTTTGTAGGAAAAGGTAAAGCCAACTGCTTGTGGTCGACTTTGTAACAACTTTTACTCTCTCTCTCTCTCTTTTGCTATATATATATATTGACAATAAAATTATCTTCTATTTTTAATTTTGAACAATATCTATCATCTCTTTCTTATTTTAAATTTTTCATCTTACTTTTCATTGCACACCCTCATTTGCCACGAGACGAGTGTCGTAACGATAATAAGAATATTACGAACGACCAGCATCACAATATCAACCCTAAAATATGCTCTTAAAATCGTTTGGTTTTTTCGTAGAAGCGTGAAATTAAATTCTTCTTTTCACGATTATATCATATGAATTTTTCCCTTCAACCCTCACTTCCTAAAAATGACTTTTCCGATATTTTAAATTCTTCTTCAAATTAAAAAAAGTGACAAATAAAAATATGAAAAAAATTTATTCTTCATAACGCATATACTTTTTTTTTTTTCATTAAGTCATTGCAATATTACAGGAAAGCATCTTTTAATAATGATGGATTGAATGAACAAAAGAAAGAATAAAAAAACAAAAAAAATATATCGAGAAAAAAATAGTTAAACTCAAGTTGACTTCTTATTATGAAAATCACAGTATTAGAAGTGAATAAAAATAAAAAAAAAATATATAAAAGTAATAAAAGAAGAAATATGACTAAAGAAGAGTTAAAAAAGTTTGAAAAGAATAAAAAAAAAAAAAAATAAATAAACCAATCGCATATAGACAATCGAATGTCTAACGTAACTCGACCAATCAGACCAATGAAATCTCCGATAAAATTCGTACAACTATAACTGCCAACGCAAACTTTGTTGCCGCGTTTCATGAGCGGATTATCTGATCTCTACTTACCGTCCCTTAACTTCACATTTTTCTTTTTAACCCCTTTACTCCATATACCCTCCACTACACCTCTATATATCTCATGCTACAACAATTTTCTACCAAGATTAACCAACATATAAAATTTCAACAGCTCATTCATACATAAAAAATAAATTATAAAATTTATTTTAATATAGGATTTTTTTTTTTTCATAGCGTTAACATTTATTTAAATTAATATCGGACATAAGCCTCTTTACTATTAATCATGCTAAACATAAGTATTTTAATTTTGAATACATAGAAGATCCGACTTGCACTGTTAACATTTTTAAATGTAAAAAAAAAAAAAAATCTACGTAAATATAAAAAATCATTTGTCAATGTAATGGCTTTTTTTTTTTTTTTTTTTTTGGAATTAAGACTTTTATAATAATATAAAAGCTTGAGGATTATTCAGCTATCTTGTTACTGTGCATTGACGTTTTATGAAATTAATTTAAATAAATAGAAAAATATTTTTTATGTCTGACTATTTATATGTTTTTTTACTGATACGATATAAACAAGTGATTTTATATTTAATACACTGTTCATATAAATGGAATGTAATTTTTACAATAAACAGTAAAAAATTATTAGCAGTATAAATATAAAATCAGATTTTAAATGACGATAAATTTACTGGTTGTATTTTCATGTCTGACTATTGCTACGTATGTCTACTGATAATAAGTATAAATGAACAGAAAAATGATACTGCAATTTAAGCAGTACTATGTCAATACAAATTCTGACTACGTTAAATCTAAAAAATGTTCTTTTATATACTTGAAAAGTAGAACAAGTAATTTCTTGAATCAACACAGTAGAAATAATAAATATTAAGTCAGACTTTAAATGATAATACGAATTGTTTATATATTTTTTTTACGGCTGACTATTCATACGTATTTCTACTGACGGTTATTAAAAATAAACAAATAATATTACAATGAACGCAGTAAAAATTATAAGTCTACGATAAAATTTTGAATGACTGTGTATTTATTTTCATGGCTGACTGTTTATACGTATTTCTACTGACAATCTGTAAAAATGGAAGAACGATTTTACAATCTATCCGGTAAACATGGAAATACAAAGTCAGACATGTATAAACTTACTTTATACATATATTCATTTGCTAGTTGTTGTTGTTGGCTATTGTTGTGATTATTATTTTTTTTTTAGTTGAAATTTTTTTCATTTACTGGCTCGCATGTATTGGACACATTCAGTTAAAATACAATTTTTTTTTGCTTATTTTGTTTGATTTAACCTCGAAAAAATTCTCAGTACTGCAGTAAGCTACGAAAAATAAAATAAAAAATTGGTAGAGAAAAAGAGAAGGAAATAGAATTGATAGTGGGTGAGAAAAAGTGACAGGCTCGTAATTCTAGATGGAGCTTAAAATCCCGGGTAAAATACACAGTCCAAGCTATCATACAGACAGACAAAAATACATTTACAAGAGTTTTAACTCATATATATTTGTATATATTTGTATATATCTGTATAGACTTTTCAGTAAATTCATGTGTCGTTTGTTACGTTGTGGATAAAATTTTGTATGTATGCTGATAATTTTGTCTGTGTTGTATCACTCAATCTACATTGCGAAGCGATATAATCAAGCTGGAAAGCAACCGAGTACGTTTTTCATTTTGAAATTTAGTATACACAGAGTCATCGATGTCATCAATGACAAACAATTTTCAATCCAAATGAATTCTGTCAAACTGGATTTTATACTTGTTGGAAAATGAACAAAAGTAAAAATAAAATTCCATTAAAAAATACTTTTTTATTTATATATGTATATAAGTATTTTATTTTTTATGAGAAAAATGTAATCTTGATTTTAATTTCTCAATTATTGGAAATATGTTTTTCTTTTTTTCATGTCATTTTTATTTTCATATATTTTTTTTTATTACTTTGAGTAACGATATTTGTCGAATAAAAATTAAAGACTGTTGATATTAAGTAAAATATAAAGTTACAATAAATAATTTAAAAAAAAAAAAATGATATGAATAAACTGAAAGGACAATAAAGATGTTTAAACGATAAAAAAATAGCTTGAATAATATTTAAAAAAGTAAAATAAAAATACGTTAAGTGTGAAAACAGACAAAACTATAAAGAAACTATATAATAGTAATAAAAAAAAGTATGATCATAACTTGTATGTAAAAATATAAACAATGACATAAAAAAAAATAAATTTATATACAAAAAAAAAAAAAAAAAAAAAAAAAAAAATAAATAATCTAAGTCAAAATTGCAAGCTCTCCAACAATTTTCTATTTGAAAAATATTATTTTTTCTTTTTCAAATAAAAAAAAAAATGACATAATAAAAAAATGAATTTATATCAGTTTTAGTTTTGTTTTAAAATTTAATTTATACTAAAATTGTGATAACAAGTGTTGAAAAAATAAAAAAATAAATAAAATTTAGTCTAAAGTGTTTCTTGGTATTTGTGTGTGTGTATCATTTTGGTACAACGTGTGTCACATGGTGTCTTGTCGCAGTTGCACAAGAGGCTCGTACAACTGTCAAGAGTCGTGTATGCAAGGTTGCAGATATACAATAGGGTTTTGGTATCGTGATACTTGGGTGTGCCATCGTGAGTGCCTGCCAGAAGATCTGGGTAACTAATGGATCCGCGACATGTCACCTCTATATAGCACACCAACAAAAGACTGTATTTCGTGAGCTTTTTTAAATGACTTTTAAGATTTTATCTAACACCTTTTCTTTTCTTTTTTTTTGTATTTTTTGAATTTCTATTTTTTTATTTTTAAGCTACCCATTTTTCCTTCCTTAAAATGCCTCTTTTTTATTTAATTTTTTTTTAAGGCTATTTTTTATTCTCTACCTTTTTTTTCTAACCTTTTAACTTCCATCTATTTAATGTTATCTTTCTTGTTATTTCATATATATATATATTTGTTATTTCAATTTAATTTTTTTTAATTTTTTTATTTTTTATCAGATTTTTTTTACTTTTTTTTTTTTCATCACAGTGTCGATTTGGAGTCAAGTGGGAGAGGCAATCTAACCAACTCCAATTTTGTAAGTTTACCCGTAACCCACGAAAATTAAGGCCCTTGACCCGAATTGAAACTACTTGTGCTTGCGACGGTAATTTATTTTATTTCCTCTTTTTTTTTTTTTTTCTTTATTTTCTTCGTTTATACACCGTCTCTTTCTCAATCGTATTTTTTTTTTTTATCTCATTTTATCTTTCTTTTCTTTATTTTATAGAAGCTTTTTTTGTTCACTTGCTATCTCACTTGCACTGATTTCAATCGGTGCACCGTTTGCCTTCAATCCGTACTGAAAATTCAGTTCGTTTCACACAACGCGACTTTCAAAGACACTCGATATTCACCTGCAGTTGGTGGTTTTAGTTGACACGACGCGACTGCATTTGAGAGCTTTTCAGTATAATTAATTGTATATCAGAATTATTTATTTATTTTAATATATATTTTGTTTTTTATCTCATATTTATATTAAACTTTTAATAAATAAATTTTAATTAAATTTATTAAATTTACTTTATTATTATTTTATTTATAAAAACTTTATAAATATATTTACTTGTTTTTTTTTTTTTATTTTTTTTTCAATTAAAAATAATACTGATAACGAATTGTATATGCAGTTGAAAGTTTTGATATTTTTTTGACAGATAAATTAATTCTAAAATTAATATTATATTTGTAATACTTACTTGTGACATTTAGAGTGATGTGTTGTACATTATTGCATTCACGATTGACAGCATGATATGTTGCTTCACATTTATATAAACCCTCATCTTCAATACGTAAATTTTCAATTTTTAAAAATGTTTTTGTTGCATTTGCATCATAATTCATTGACGATCTACCAGCAAGATCATTAATACCACGTGTTGTACCAGAACTTTCACTGAATATAAAAATTCTCTGAGGACCACGATACCATTTAATACTGTGTAGACCACCACATCTTGGACTTTTTAATATACATGGTAATTCAACTTCACTACCAATTTCAGCACTTTTTTCACTTTTTTTCCATGGCTCAACGCTACCTGTAATCAAATAATAATAAAATTGTTAAAATATGAAATTTATTGATGATGAGAAAATAACATATGTTTGGACAAAAAAAAGAAATGGAAAAAAAAAATAAAAAAAAGATTTATGACAATCATCAAAACGTAGAGTAAATTGAACCATCAATTTTGTAGATTTATATATATACGTGACAAGTCATTTTGATGATGACAAAACATACTGTTATAAATCCCAATCCACAATTTATTCCCCCACAGTTGCAGCAATGCCAGTCTATCGGGAAATTTCATATTATTTTATTTTAAAAATTCTACATCATGTTCAACAACCAAAATAGCTATTTATTTATATTCAAATTGTTACCTATTTTTTTTTTTCTTCTATAATTGTCATGGATTTATTAAAACATTTAATGAAACATTTATAATTACAAACGAAAAATTTATGATTAATATTTGTTTTTCGAAAATTTATAAATTAAAATGTAAATAACAATTATGATATTCAACTTTTTAACTGTTAATTATTTTTGTTAAAAGAGATTTTAAGCTGTTAAAGAAGAAATAAATATATATTTTTCTTTTTAAACTTACTAAACTATGTAATAAATTTTTTTTTCAAATTGTTTTAGATTAATAAACACGAAAAAGGATTTTTTTTTAAATTTCTTTTTTCATCAATCTTGGTTTAATATTATTAGGTTATATAATGTTAGGTTCATGTAAGTAGGTTTGTAAACTTTTGGGATTATGTAGATGTACTTTATAGTCAGGTTAAACTAAAATTTTGCCCAAGTATACAAAAGCCATGTGTTGGACAACTGAATTAACAGTTTTCGTATTTTTAATCATACAAGTAAAAACTTTGTAAAAGCTGTTCTGTCAAGTCAATATATAAAATATATATTACAAATACTAATCCTGTCGAATATTAAATTTATATAATTTAACATAATAAATTCAGTATCGAGTATTATATTATAAAGTGTATATATTTTACTTGAGAAATCCATTTGAATATATATAAAAAATATATTTTTACAATAAGACTTTAAACCAATAATATCCTATAAATATAAAATACCCAATACTTATACGTTTACATTCAAAAATGGAATCCATTTGTACATTTAAAAAGTATTGAATAAGTGAGATTTTTTTTTATAAATTTATAAATCCTAAAATTTTCGATTTTCCAAAGATTTAATTCAAATAACATATAAATTATTCTACAGGTAAAATTTAAGGCTATTAAAAAACTTTGTTTTAGTTTCAATATATATATGTAAATTTTTAATCACTATCAATAATTGATAAGACTAAAAACGCTGTCATTAAAAAATTCTATTACTATTTAATACAGGTCAAAAGTCCATTCATAATATCTAACCGATAATAATACATTTCATAAAAACTTTATTTAAAGTAAAAAAATATACTTTTTTTTATTCCTTCAATTCTATATATGTTTTTTTCCATATTTCAAGATAAAAATAAAAAAAACTAAGACGTAATTACATTTTATTTTAATGTAATTAAAAAAAAAAAAAAGGAGTGAACATCTTCATAATTAACGCCTTTGAGTTATCAACAAATCCAAATTGAATAATTGACTAAATTACGAAGCTTGTAAATTTAATTTTATAATTTAACAGAATTATTAATTTACCCGTCATATTATTTTTTAATATAATAGTATTAAAAAAATTAAATAAATAATCAAGAAAGCCAAGTTTTTTTTTCTGTAATCTAACATAGTTATTTTACTTGCTAATATATTATTTTATTGCTATGAAGTTACAACGACTTGCACAAGAATAAAATTGTGATAAAGAAAAAGAAAAAGAGAAAAAAAAAAAAGCATAAATATCCATAGCATACATATGAAAACACAATACGTGAGAAAATGAAATTGTTCACATTGAATTTTCGTAAATTTCATTGAATATTGAATTGAATTAAATTTAATATCGATATGTATATGTGAAATATATATATAATGCATTGACATATGTATTAGTGGTTTGTATACATGTAAGGTTAAGTTTATGTTTGTGTAATATAAAGTTGAGAGAAGATGATATTGTATATATATATTGAATTAGGGGAGGGAGAGAGAGAGAGGGAGCAGATTGGATCAAGCGATATGGCTAACCCAGAAGGTATTCTACAGTTTGATATCTATATGTATATATTGTATTTGTATATATATATTATACATGTATATACGAAAGCTTAACACACTGTGTTGCATTTCTACGGTTCATATCATAGGAAATTGATCGAAACCGGGTGGCTGCTGGATAGCGACGGAAATTGCATCATTCAAAATTCAAAATTTAAGAGAGTTGATTTGATAGCCATCCCAATAATTTTAATAAATAAATAAAAAAATTGTATATAATATATTTTTATAGTTGATTGAATATATAAATAAATTATAATTTTAAAATAATACTTTAATGATTTTGATTTTATAGTTTTAATGACAATTTTAAAGTTCAAGTAATTTACGTTAAATTTTCAAAATGAAAATACATGGTTAATTTGAAACGAGTAAGTCAAATCAAATGGATATCTACTTCCAAGTTAGATTAAGTTTGTATCGTTTCACATCCAACTCGTTTGCCATGTTGAAATACACAGTCCAAGCGGCTGTCGAGTATATTTCTGATTAACTTGATTTATATACAATTCACGAGTAAAATATACATACACAAACAAACATAAATATATACGTATATATAGTAATTTTAGAATTGTAAAAGTAATTGATGAATGGGTTTATATTGTGTGTATGTTTGTATATAAATAAACAGATAATTTTAGAAAATATATATTGTATGGTTACGTTAATGAGTTTCGATTTAAGACTTAAATTTTTGATGCACTAGTAGATGCACTTGTTTATTTATCAATTTTCAAATCTAGAGTATTTAAACTTACTCACGATATCCATGTACAGCCAGAAATACACAATTAATGGGATATTAAATAATCTTTTCATAGTTGTGTCAAATTGTTATTTGTTTTAACTTGAAAAATTGGTTATGTTTCAACTAACTGATTTGATCTTTTTTTTTTTTTTTGTTTCTAACAAAATGACAATCGTAATTTATTTAATTATGTTTTTATATAATAGATGTCAATAATTGTAATTGTATTTTAGATGATTTTATACAGGTTTATTAATTTTTGAAATTAAATATGTCAATTACTATTTTAAGATTGTTTTAATTTAATTAAATGAATATTGAAAATCATATTTAATTTGATATATTATTAATTGAAATATTTTTGGTTAATATATTTGACATATTTTAGCAAGTAAAATGATTTATTAATTTAGATTATTAAAAATATCCGTTATTATTAACATAAAAATGATGAAAAAAAAAAAATCATCAAGACTTAAATAGTTATTGAAGATTTTGGTAAATGTGACATTTTATTTTTATATAATTCAAATAAATTTTTTATTTTTTTTATTTGACATTTATATCAAAAAATAGAATGATGAAAAATTCATCAAATACCTCATAAAACCATCTTCTCTTTTTTTTAAAATAAAATTCAATATACAAATCATTTCACGTCAGAAAAATATATATACTTTTTTTTCTTTTCTTTCTTTTTTACTGATTTATTTAAATTTAAATTACAAAGATTTTATGTTTTTTATGTTTTTTAAGAAAAAAGTAGAGTATTTTTTATGTATGATTGATACTTTTTTTTTTTTTACGTTGGTATATAAAAAAAACTTTATATATCTTTATTCAAGAAAAAGGAAAAAAAGCCAATTGAAATAAAATATTTAATAATTTTAATATTTATCTTTTTTTTTTATTTGGCCAACTTTTTTTTTTTTTTTTTGTCGTTTAATTGTGTGCAGCTCTTTGCTTCATTTCCTTCACTCGAGTAGTTTCAGCCCCTAAAATTTAACCCCAAACCAAAAAACCCATTCCCATTTTCACACTTTTCCACGTTCGTTATCGTCCCGCACGTTGCCAACGTTTGGATAAATGCCAAATTCAAAATCTCTCATTATTAACCCACTTACTGAGATAGGCTACGTTGTGTCACATTGAAGAAACGCATTACCACTCATACTCCACAATAATTCAACCAAACTTGAAAGAAGTAAATTGGTCAATATCAATTTAATAACGGAAAAATAAAATAAACAAAAATCAACTGCAGTATTTTTTTTTTCACCCACCAGTCAACTTCAAATAAAATTTCCATAAAATAAAATAAAAAAAAACAGCAATCAGCATTGACAGTTTCATTAGAAAACTTCACTTTGATTTTTAATTTTTTTATAAATCGTCAAAAAATATTCCTCTCAATTTTTTTTAATAAAATACATAAAACGAAAATAAAAAAAAAAAAATAATAATAAAAAGTAGAAATGATATTTGTCTCTTACTATTTTTTTCCTAAATTACCATATAATATTTTTCAGAATTTTACAAATACAGGTATAAAAAATTTTTAATGCATAGATGAATCAAAAAAATAAAGAAACGAAACGAAAAAAAGGAAGCCTAGTGGATATTTTCTCACGAGACTTGACATTATTCTCTCATACACTGAGACTCTCACCCTATTCCCCAGTTGAGAGATAAAACTTTATGATTTTTTCATCTATAAGTCTATATTCATCCTTACATATATATGACAATAAAAAAAATGCAATGTATCTACAATAGATATACACGACAGCCACAAGCGAAACTTCAAAATGGCGTCACACATAAATCCTCTTATCCATCAAGTGTTACTTATTTTAAAATCACGACTATGAAAAAAAACAATAAAAAAAAAAAAAGAAATATTAAACTCTCTATAAAACCCTTAAAAACAATAATATATTTTTTAATATATTAAATAATGATATAATTAAATAAACATTTGTTAAATTAAAAAAATAAATAATTAATTTTTCATTAAATAAAAGCTACTTTGTAGATTTAAAATTTTCTTTTTAACTTTTTTGAATCAAATGTCATAAACAGAAGTATTGCCTTTGGGATAATTATGAAATGTTTTAATGTTGAATGAAAAAATATTTAAGTTAAACTCAAAGCTTAACCAATCAACAAACATACAAGTTGTTGGTTAAAATTCTAAAAGTTATGTAGCGTGTGAGAGAAACCTTACTTACTTATTCTCTTCTAGTTCTCTTCATCTCTTTTACGTATCTATCTACTTAGTTATATATATATATATATATATTTTTTTTTGTCTGACAACAACTTTCTTCAACTACTTGCATGTCTGACAAACGACATTGGGTACTCTCTTGTATTTCACTGCAATAGTAAAGCCACTCAGTATCACAGACATTGTGTCGTATACTTGAAAGTCAGCCATCTTGAAGCTTTTTAAGTCATCCCTGATTAATATCAGGATTGGCCTAGGGTTGAAATTCGCATCGTATTTCTTTTATCCTAGCGATAAGTTGCTGTTTTTTATTCTGGTTTCTTCATTCGACCCTCCTTTTTATTTTTTTTTTTCAAGCCATTATCTAGATATATTTGTTTATTTATTTACTTATTTTTTTTTGTTTTTATTTACTGAGCTATCAATTTTTTTTTTTTTTGCAACACAATGATTAATTTTAAAAAATCAAAATAGATGGAAATTTATTAAATTAAATATTCGCAGTAATTATATAAATTGAGTATAAAAAAACAAAGAAAAAAAATTGTTAAATAAAAATTTGAGCTGAATCGTGACTGTCTGTGCGTTTGAAATTTTTTTTTTTCTATATTTTTATGTGTAAAAAATAAAGAGATAAACGTGAATGAATACAATTGAGTTCGTGGGTCGAATCAGTTTGAATCTTTTTGTCATAGTTAAATCTTTTACCCACTCTTTCTCAAACCACAAATGCACATGAACTGTATTTTTTTTACTCTGCTTTTATATTTATCTATACAAAAGCAAAAGAGAATGAACCAATCTGAATTTTGTATTCTCCAAGCGATGACCAATTTAGAGATATTCAGAAACTCTGATATTCAAGGTACGATCCATCGCTTAATTACTTCTTTTCCTAACTTTGGTTGAATCGAGCGTGACCAAAATGAAACGCAATTGCCCAGTGTTGGTCTTTTTCTCTTGGACAGTAATAGCACTGAATTTTGCCCATTTTCAAAAACCTATTTTACTAAATCCTCTTTTATATGAAAAAAAAAAATTTATATTTAAAAAAAATGAAAAAAAAAACGATAATACCAACAAAAAGAATTGAAAAAAAAAAATATAAAAAAATATAAAACAAACAATAATAAGGCACTAAAAAATATAGAATAAAATAAATCAATTGTTTTTTTTTTTTAGAAAAAAAATTTAAAAATTTAAAAAAGAATTTAAAAAATAAATAAAAGGGTATTTAGTTTTTTTTTTAAATATATATATCTCGTTTGTGTATTTCATGCATTATAGTCTTTATTTTACAGAAGCTTGCAAGCTTAAAAAAATCGAGTATGTTATTTTTTTTTATTTTAATTGAAAAAAAAAAAATAGAAAAAAAATGGTGATTATTTGATTAAATGTAGCGTAATACCAGGACAATTGTGCAAAAGTGCCAATGGTCATGGGGTTGTGTTAACAGACATGTCCTTCCACAAAAAAAAAAAAAAAATAAATAAATAAAAATAAATATAAAAAAAAAGTAGTATCGAAGCCATTAAATTTTATTCTCTCGTTGGTTCAAGTTGAGGCAATAGTGTGTGGGGTAAAACCGCTTCAATACAGCAATTTACATTGAATGAATATATGAGACTGATGGACAACATAGCCCAAGGCAATGTACTGTTCTCGAATAGCCAAGCTTTAATAATTTATATATAAAATGAGGCCCACTTAAAAATTCATCTTTTTTTCTTTTTTTTTTCATTTACTCTTTTAACCACCACCAATTCTATCCTATTTACTTTTTTTTTTTTTTTGTTAACATTCTCCCTTGAATAAACTTTACTCTATAAAACTTTAACATATTGCAGGTATATTTGCTTACTTTATTCATCCTATTTTTCAAAACTTTACTTATTTATTCATTCAGTGATGATATATATATCTGTATATCTGTGTATACAAACAGTCACATTTTACTGAAATTCAATCCAATAAGAAAATCACATTGTAAGAAGTTGAAAATGTTATCTTGATTTCATTCAAACGAAACGGATTACAATAAAAAAATGAAAAAAAGAATGGAGCGAGTTAAAAGAAAAGAAGGGAAAATGAATTTTACATTTTTTTTTTTTTTTGTCTTTCAATCTAAAAAGTTAAAAATAAAAAGGTTAAATGAAAAGAAAAGAGGAGAAAAAAAATGTATGGGTGAATGAAAAATAAATGAAAATGGATAAAGTAAAATATATATCTGTCGATATCAAAGTCGTTGTAGCGCACATGAGGTAGAGTGATAGATTGTTGAATTATACAAATTACAAAATGAAATTAGCATATTGCAAGTAAAGAATGAGATCAAGTTATACATGTAATATCCTTAGAATCGAATTGTGAGAAAAGAGGAGATGAGAGTGAGAATAAATGAGGCAGGATATGGGGGGATGATTTTAAAAACAAGGATAGAAAATGTAGGTAAAGGTAAAATGAGAGAAAAAAAAGAAAAAAAAAAAGGTGGTAAAATAGACGTGCCAGAGAGGCCAAAGATAAATGTGTTCATGGACGTTAAAATTGGAAAGTTAGCGAATTTATGGGTGTAAAGCGTGCTAGATAGGCACAAGTCCACCTCTATTCAAACCACCCCAATTTTTCATACCACATATATATATTGCATAAAATAAATATATAGAATTCTAAACAAATCATTTTGTATTTTACTCAAACTATCGACACACGTAAACAAACAATATCCGTAAATAAACAAATGTATAAAATAAAAATTGATAAATAAAAAAAGAAAACAGTAAAAATGATGAATAAAAATAAAAAACATGGGAATGTTGGAGGAAAAAAAAAAAAAAACATTGAATGAGTGAATGTTTAAATGAAAGTCGACATTTGACCATTGACGAATTATTCGTTTGAGAATTGTTGATAAATTTATTGACATTGTTATGAATGTGTTTTTTAAATTTATTTTTGAATTTTGATGGAATATAAAATTTCAAATTTATGTGAAAAATAAATTTATAAATATTTATTTTAGCTATTATTTTTGTAAAGTAAGATAATTTTTGTTGATTTAAAAAATATATTATTATATTCACGGGGTTAATATTAATCAGGCTAGAGTTATGATATTTTGAAGACGTTGGTATAAAGTACAGTTGGATTTAATAGTGTTGAAGATTTATAGTATCTTTTGAAATATGCTATTTTACGGTTACAAGTAACTTCAAGCTTGATAATATATATGTCTTTATATGATTTTCACATGTGTGGTTACTGAAAATTTAACCCTTTTATTTTTTAAAAAAATATAAGATAATATTATTTTTTTTTTTTCCAAGTTAGTGAACTGGAACAAATATATATTTTACCTCGTAAAATTTGTAAATGAGAGTTTAAAGAAAATTTTAAAAATGATATTTATATATTTATCCTTTTTTCTCAACTTGAGTCTACATGTACTTATACAGTTGAAGTGTCTAAAGTGTTTCTGATGATGCTAGAATATTTAAGGTGAAAAAAAAAAATATGAAAAAAGCTAAATATATAAATGTTCTAGTAATGAGTTGAGGTAAATAATTTAAATGCATGTTGAGTTGATGATTTTCTCGGCTGAAATAATATTAAAAGATAAAAAAAAAAAATCTTGTTTGTAACTATTTTCAGCATCATCCAGGTGAAAGAAATGATAAGAAAAATTGTATTTAAAAAAATAAAAAATATATATGAGAAAAAGAAACAAAAAAAAAGCATATAGAATCTATTTTATTCTTCATAACCACAAATAGTTTTACTCTTATTTTTATCTACCAAAGGATAAAATAAAAATAAAACAAAAAAGAAAAAAAAAATAAAAGAAGCAACTTAAAGGGTATACCCGTACAAACAGTGCGCCAAGATTGACACAGACCAAACGTGCGCCATGAGGCGGTTATAATGCCCAAGGCACCGTTGAGCTGAAAGGACATTACTCTTTTTTTTTTATTTTTTATATTTCTTTCGCTTGAAAGGAACCGAAGAATGCCAGCAACGGATCGTCGTCATAGTCGTCAACGTTGACGTTAAAAGGTGAAAAAAGTAAAAATATAAAATATATAAAAACCAATGAAAATGATAAATAAAAATAAAAAATTTATATATAAAATAAGACATTAAAAGAGAAAACAAAAAATACCAATAATAAGTAGTAAATTGTTTTTTTTTTTTTAAATAAAAAATTTATAAATGAATTTTATTTTGACAATTTTCTAATGATAAAAAAAAAATAAGAAAAACTTTAAAGTTAAAAAAAAAATATATTCAAATGTAAATATATGAGATGTCGATAAAAATATTCAAGAATTCAATGCGTCATTGAATCACTTACAAAGAATAGTACTGTCACTATTTTTGCACCTCAAAAAACTGTATAAATAAAATGCATAAAAATAAAATAAATAAATAAAAAAATACGATAAAAACAGTATAGAAAGAGGGAGAGAGAATGGAACAAAAGAATAAAATAAATAAAACTCAGTTGTACAGAGAGTACGTATTCGTAAAACATACGTGAGTTGATGCCAAGAAGAAAAATCGAGACCCATTGTAATGCGAATGAAATTCTTGAAGACTCCTGGTGCACAAGGCTTGGTGGTTAAGTCGTGTGGAAACGAGCACATGGCTGGTGAGATTCAAGCTTGCGCCGCGAGCGCATAGAGTAGCTTTTTTTCGATCTACTTTTTTTTATCAAACAATTTTTATTTTTATCAAAAAAAAATTTCACTCTTTTTCTTATCCCACTCGTATTGTTCCTTCAGGATTTTTTTCCATCCTTATCAAGAGTGATAATCAAGATGAATAAAAAAGAAAAAAATACGACAATGACAATGAGGGTAAATAAAATTGAAAAAAATAAAATAAAAAAATTACTCTTAATAAAATAAAAAAAATAAAAAAAAAAACCATATGGTTTATTTAATTGCCTCGCAGTTGTTATTATTATTTTTCAATATTATATGCAACTGTAAAAGACACATAATCATAAACTTTAAAAACAACTTGCTTCTCAAAGTGAGTGCTTCACTTTGAACTTATTGATGCGTGAATGGCTTCATGTATAGCTTCAGGCTATGATAGTGAAGAGGCAATATAGAAGCCAAGTATTAAAATATACATAAGACACGAGATATTAAGTACGAAATACCTTAGTATTCATTGAACAATTTCTATTCACTTTTTTATACATTTAATTTATATACATATATCTATCTGTATAATTTTTTTTTCATTTATTTCAAATTTAATAATATGATACTTTGTCGTTATAAAATTATCGATAAAATATTATATTACATTCTTTTCAATTATATTATCTCTGTGTTTAATTAATTTTGGATAGCTCAATTTACACTTTATAACTATCACAAAATTGTTAGGTTGTAAGGATTGAGTTTAATTCACCATCATGTATGACTAAAATATATTATAACATATTTTTTATCAAAAAATTTTCAACAAAGAATTTCGGTAATAATTAGCCCTGCATAAAAAAAATTCAATTGTTTAAATAATGTAATTTAAATCTACTTAAAAATTATTGAGAATTAAAAAAAAAAACAGTATAATAATATTAATGTAAAATAATAAATTATTAATTAAAATTTCAGATAATATTAAAATTGAAATATATAATTTTAATTAAAAAAATAAAATAGCAAAACAACATAAATAATTTAATTAAATTGACAACTGATTTTACATTGAAATTATTGTTATTATATTTAGCAACTGGAGAGAATACATATTTTCTCTAGAATTTTCTCGATGGATAAAGAAATTGCCATGATAATGAGCTCATTAAGTAGCTTAATTATAAAGGTTAAAAAGCACTCAAATTGATGAACTGTATTATGTCAAAAATATATATATACGATGCATATAATAGAAGAAAATATATTCAATGAACAAAGTGCCGACAATATATATATGAAAGGTATTAACCATCAAAGGCTTTTATTAAGCTTTTGACTCTCTTTTGTCTAAAGCAAAATGCGTATGTCTATAATATTAAATATATATTAAATTATTATTATCTTTAAATTTTTTTTTACTAAGGTCAGTAAATTACTAGAAATTCCGACATACATTGTAAACCTTACAGATGCTTTTGGGCTTCCTATTTTCAAATGCCATATCACAAGTCAAAGGGCAATCTCTTTCTCTCTCTAAATCCCTGAAAAGGCTCGTAAGCCAACTGACACAGATGAATATATCAAAGACCATATATATATATTTTTTATTCATTTTTTTTTCTATGTAAGTGTATGGCTTTTTTCATATATTTTTTATCATATTTCATATTATTTTCTTCTTCTACTATGGACGTTTGCTTATTGACCAACAGAAAATTCTACAAAAACTCTTTAATCTTTACTTTTTGAATTTTTTTTTTCTTAAAATATACTTTGATTTATTTTCATTTTATATTCTTTGAATTGATTCCTGCTTTTTTAATGATGTCATTCATTTTTTTTTTTTTGTCATACTGAGCGTTAAATTGTTCGTTTTTATTTGAGCTGAAGTTGAAATTTTATAAACAAGATATTTTTATTTTTTTTATTATTTATTCTTTTGTAAATTTACTCTTTCTTATTTATCATTTGAGATATTTTTTATTCAAGATAAATTCTATTCTTTTTTTTTGTGCAGTGAATGCGTACTTGTGTACATATATATATTGAGAATTGTTGAGAGAGTACTTGCAGGAAATGTAGACTTGGATAATATGCAAAAGACGACGTTGGTTTTTTCCGTGTGGTAGTTTGAAGATATCTAGAAATAAGAGAGTGAGAAGATGGGCACAGTAAGAAAAAAATAAAAATAAAAAAAATAAAAAAAGAGGGTAGAATTGATGTATATCCTTGGGCTTACAATGGATTTCGAATAATAAGCTCTGGATCATTGATCTCAGTATTGTACCTTGCAGATTCTTTGAACACAGCACATCGTATCTTGGATGCTTTATTTCATCGACTATATAGGGTTGTATTACTTTTCCTCTATTCTTTTATTTCCATTTTATTTTTATTTTCCCTATTTTTTTATTTAATTTATTTTCTTTTTTTTATTCAATTAATTTTTCTTTTTTTTTTATATGTCATCTTGAATAATTCAATGAACAGAACAAAAAAAACGAAGACAATAATAATTCAATTTCATTGTTCTATAACTACTATGATCATTTGAATTGTGATAGATCAATTCAATTGTTCATTTCACATTGCAAATTGTCAACGTGTGAATATACAAAATTAGATGTAATCATACAAGCCAACAAGTATTACTATTGAGCCTCACTGATACACTGACAATCTGGCTCTGAGCCCAATCAATAATTCAACTCTTCATTCGATAACATTGATAAATTATTATTATATTCAATTTTTAATTTTTTTTTTTTTGTTATTTATACAAATGTGTCAATGCAATTTTGTCAAACAATATAATTTACTGCTTTAACCACAAAATTTGTATACCGTTGTATTTGCAAGTTTTATTCATTACACTGAATACCAATGTGTTATTAATTTTATAAACCAATGTATCATTGAATGAAAAAAAATAATATTATCTGTGTATTGAAAAAAAATTAAATCATTTTATAATCTTCATATTTTTATTGATTAAATTTATTTTTTAAATAATATTTTTCGAAAAACCACTGACACGTATTTTTTTAATGAACAATATCATTTTATAAAAATAAATTATCATTGTTAAATTTATCAAACTTTATGACTCTATGTAATTTTATTAAATTCAATGTTATTTATTTTTTTTTTTTATTTAATTCAAGTTATTTACTTTTCCTAGTTCACTAAGGCCACCCTTCTTTTCAACCGCAATTCTTCATATATATGTGTGCATTTTGTGACTGTCTGACTGGTGGCAAGAGTTTTTATAGGTATGCAGCATTTTGAAAATATTATACAAGTATTATAACAAGTATATATAACAAGTCTAGTGAGCGAGAGTAAGAGTCAGATCGTATCCGTTGGTAATTTATTTGCTCAAAAACCAAAAACTTTTACCGAGCATTCGTAAGATGTATAATGATCGTTACCATATACACTCAAGTAATAACTTGCTCCAAAAGCAGATTGCAAAGTTTTAGCGACAATTTTACTATAAGTAGTAGTATAAAACTATTTAATTTAAAATTTCTTTCTAGCGAAAAAAAAAAAAAAAAATGGTCGTTATTCTTCACAAAATAATGAAAATTAAAAATATTAAAAAAAAAAGAATTGAAATTTTTAATTGTTTGTATGAATTTAATAACGAAAAGTTCTTTTGATGTCATGAATTGTGAGAGAATATGAGTTTTTTTGTGTGAATGAATATATAATATTAAACGATGTGTGTTCATCAGTGATGTTTAAATATACGAGTGACTTAATGGAGACCGACAGAGCAATATGCAAAGGCCCTGGTGACACTAATCCAATGTATCACGTTTCATATATGTACAAGCAACACCGATGCGTGAAGCCGTAACACCATGAAATATACACCTGGGATAACCTCGACATAAACTCACATATTTATGCCCATTGATGCATCACATATCAATAAATATATATCGTGGGAATATTTTTTAATATTATTAATATTGTATAATCAATATATCATCAAACAAAATCGAAAAAAAAATAATAATATTAATAACATTATTTATTAAATTTAATAAATAAATAAATATTCCATTATAATATTAATAGAAAATTATATTCATTTTACTTTCATGGAAACATGATATTTGTATAAATTTAGATGATAAATTTTACCAGCATTAAATAATGATAATTATAAATTATCAGATAATAATTATGGGATGACAAAATATATATTATAATGTCTTTTAAATTATATTTAATAGAAAAATGATGATTTATTTATTTTTTGTTCAAGTAATTAGTGTTGTTAATAATTTAAATTTTAATAGTATTATGAAAAAGCTTATGGTATATTTTAATTAGTTATTTATGTGTACATTGACAATTATTAATATTGATTTGCGGTTTGTTAAATAAGGTAATTTTGATTTTCTATTATTCAATGTATTGGTGGATGATATTTGAATGAAAATTTACAATAAGAGAAATATAGATTTTGATTATGAGAACGAGATAAATGACGATGATGATGTTGTTGATGATAATTATGACGATAGTGTGAGCTGGAAATTTCAAGTGGGAATTTGATTTTCAAATGCTATTTTAGTTTTGAAGGTATAGGAAATGCAGATGTGGTATCACGTGATTTGGCAAAATTCCAATATGAGATTCATGATTTTATTGTGTGTATGTATTTGATTAAAATAAAATAACCAAATACAGAGATAAATAATGATGATGAAAAAGACAAAGAAATAAAAACCATTCTTTTTTCTTTTCGTTTTTTTTTTTTAGATAAAAAAAATATACAAATGTGTGTGAGGTCAGTTACAAAGCATTTCTAGCCGATGTGTCGATTTATTTTGTTAAAAGTTTTTGTTATTTTTTGACTTGGCAATAGTGAAGATTGGATGGAAAAGTAAGTTTGAATTATATATGTACATATGCATTGTAACCATAAATGTATTTGTAATATTTTTAACGCCAGTAAAAATTTTCTATATACTATTTTTTTTACTGTACGAGTCGTTTGACTTGTTAGCTTACAACTCAACTATTGGTTTGGCAAACTTGGTAAGAGAAATCAGCTCAGTGTGAGCAATTTATACAAATCTTTAACTTGTTTACATTGTTGAAAACTTTTGAATTGATGAAAAATAAATTGAATTTTCCTATATTTTTATTTCTCATTTAAATAAATTATTGAATATGAGGTTTTACTATTATTTTTGGTGCCAAATAATTTTTTATAGTTCATATAATATAAACAAGTTAAATTATGAATAAAATAAAAAAATTATTTACTTTGATCTTTTTTGTTTTTTAAATCACAAGTAATATTATTTGTTAATAAAAAGAAAAATTAAATTTATATAATTTAACGAAGTATAACGAAAGCATATGAATAAAAAACAAATAAATTTTATAAAATAATATTGCAATTTCAAGTAAAAATAAATAAATAAATAATAATGTTTAACAGGTGATGTAATGGATAAAATAAAAAGATGATATCATTGTGTTATATTGTAATAATATATATATTGGATGAATAAGCCATGTGGCTTTCTGAAGCGATGACAGGGTTTCTGTGAATCTGTCGTAGGGCGTTTTGGTATATATTCGTCAGAAATGGCGCATCGCCAATTTTGTACCGTGTGGTACTAAAATAGGTGGAGGTCGCGGCGAGACGAATTCCTTGCAACTTAATCTGCACACATACATATACACCATACATGTATATGGATTGGATATACATTGTTCTTGAAGATGAAATCGATTCTTATTTTATTTTTTTTGATTTGGTATGTTCAATCTACAAAACTTAATGACATCTCACAATGTATATACGCTCTAACCCCTCGAGACAAGATATATCTTAAATTTACCAAGACACTGAAAATTTCACAATCTTAATATATACATTTACACATAGATCCTACTTGTGTATATATATTTTTTATCTAACGTTTCACTTTTATAACTGATAATCATACTTGATTGAATTTTCTGATGCATGTCTTTTTCAACAAAATTATAATTTTCTATTATACATTTTACTATATCCAATATGAACAAGTACTCGACATTTTTCGTATACCAAAATCGTTGATTAAATGTCTTTTCAATTGATAAAATTTAATTAAATAACACGAATAAATTAAATATTCATAAAAAAATAAAATATATTTAAATTAAAATTTAACTTGAGAATATTCTCCTTTTTGAAATATATTGCAAATTCTTTAATAAAACTTTTATTATGAAATATTATAATAAATGAAAACTAAAATATTATCATTTTAATCATGTTAATAAAATTACATAAACCGGAAAACGTATATAGTTTTAAAATTTCATATTTATTAATAATGTATTTAAAATATTTTAAACACGCAGCTTGATTATGTTTTTTTATTTTTTAATTTTATCAAATAATTATTTCGTCGTATATATAAAATTATGGAATATTTTAACAGTAAAAATAATATTGAATAGAAAAAATTATTCCCATAAGAATTATATTCGCATAATAAAGATGAAAAAAAAAAAATAAATAATATTTATATGAAATTTTTATTTTTACTACTTTCATAAATTGAAAAAAATAGAATTTTTTTTTTTTTTGCAGATTTCAAGTTTAGCGATCAAATAAATTACGTGTTAGATGAACCGGAAACATGACATATTTTAAAAGCAACATGCAAGCCCGTGACCATAAAGCACGCTTTAATATTTCATGGCGAGTGAACGTTTCTCTATATCTCTCTCGAGAAAATAAAAATAAAAAATATATAACAAAATAAAAAAATTTATGTATATATTCAAAAAAAAAAAAAAAGCAGTAAAAAAATCAAAAAAAAATTTATTAGAATTTGAAATATACTCAGTCAATGATATTAAAATTCAACAGCAAATAAAAATGAAAAAAAAAAATCTCATACAAATAAATCATTAATGACAGTATGACTATTTTTTGGTATATATGTTTGTATAGATATACTCTCTCCTACCACTTGTGTGCATTTCATCTAGTATTTGAACTGAGGGCACATCTCCCAACGATAAAATTGATACAGTACCCGCTCGGTTGGCCAACCAACCATCCAATAAATCGTTTCGATTAACGTTTTCCAAATCGGTTAATATCCGGTCTGTATTGTCTCTTTTTTTTTTTTTTTTATTTTGTTTTTCCATCCACTATTATATATTTTGTTTTTTAATTTTTATTTTCAATTTTTTTTTTGCTTTTGTTGGTTCTAGAATTCGCGAAAGCCACGAATCCCGCAGTATACTGCACAAGCAATAAAATATAAAATAAATATAGGTATATATATATTATATATCACATGAAAACTCGAGAGGGCTTTTTAAGCTTTGTGCCGACCAATCCGATGGACGATAAACATTGCTTTAATTGTTCCCAATGATTCAAGATTTAGAAGAAAAAAAAAATTATTTTTTCCATTTTCGCTCATATATAAATTTAAATACAAAAGAAACAAAAAACTATGTTTAAATATTTTGAACTTTTCATATGAATTATTCAATATGTTGAATAATAATTTTTTTTTTTTAAATAAAATTATTTAAAAAAATTTTGTAATAAATTTTTGTCGGATGATAATAAAAAATTAAATTAAAAATAAACTACTTGCGGTTTTAAATTGGATTTTTTTTTTGAAAATATTATATATAAATAGTAGTAAAATTTTAAAACAAATTGATGACATAAAAATTTTGTATTCTTTTGGTGAAATGCGAATATAACCATGACGTTAAGTAGGGTGTGGGTTAAAAAACAAGGTCGTGTATTATTTTCTTTAGTAGGTGTTTTTTTGTTCTTTTTTATTTTATTTTTTTTATATATATCCACAAGGTAAAAGTCACGTATGGTTTTATATATACACACAGATATATGGTATATTGTTTGTTTAATATATACCTATATGTGTGTTGAAGAAGATTGTAACCCCTTCCCGCCTAAAAATGGAAGAGTGAGAATGCCGGAGGAGGCGGAAGTACGCATGAGAAAACATTGAGCTGACCTCAGATGGAAGTAAACGTGACGTTGCCCGAATAATATACATAAGGGTGAGATACATGTATATATATGTACAAGAAGAAGAAGCCACTGTGGGAACACATTGCCTTCGGGCCAAAATACGCATCAAAACACATCCGGTTTTTATAATAAAATTAATTTATCCTTATAATCTATATATGACTATCTAACCATGTGAAATAAAAATAAAAAACTAAAGTTAATTAATCAACTGGGTATTTAAAAAAAGAAAAATAGTTTTATTTAAATAATAATAATGGGAAATAGATTAAATGGGGAAAAAAAAAATGAATTTGTTCTTATGATTTGTTGACTAATAACACAGTGAAAAAGATCAATTCACGGTCGTTGTTCTTTGACTTGTCGTTTCCATGCACCGCCTCTTTGCTGTCGCTTGTTATTGACGACAATTTTCGGGGCGTTGAGTTCTTCAGTAAGACGAAAGTACAAACGACAAGATAAAGGAGGAGAAAATTGACGAGAAAAGAAAAAGAAAAATATATATATAAAAACAGAAAAAAAAAAAAAAAATAGAAAAATAAAAAATCATAAAAATGAAATAAAATCAGATCGCAATGGAAAACTAGTTGTGATATCAGAAAAAAAATAATATTAAAAATAGAAAAAAAGATTGAGCAATATTGCTGGTGCTTTTATATATAAAAGAACCGATATGCTAGAAAACAAAGGCAACTTTCTTTCAACAAAAGTCTTCACAAATGAAAATGCCAAGTTAAAAGTATTGGTGGTACATGGGTAGTGTGCTAAAGGGTTTTTTTTTTTTTTTATTCTCTTTTTAAATTTTGTATTGAGAAAAAAATTTTCTAATGTATATTGATTTTCAATTTATTTATTTTTTTGAATAGGAAATAATATATATAAGAAAAGAATGAAATTTGATAAATAAAACTAGCAGCTTTTTTTATTCTAAATTTATACCTGTTCAAGTAAAAAAAAAAAAAAAAAAGATAATTTATCTGAAAAAGAAGCTTGACAAATTAATTTCTTTTCCCAACTCTTCTTGATAATGTTATCATTTTTTTTTTTAATTAACACAAAAATCATTATAATTGCAATTAAAACTAGACAAAAAAAAAAAGCTTGATTATGAATTTAAATATCACCAAAGGTATTTTATTCAAAAAATAATTTCAATGATTTTTTAAGTTTTAATTGAATAAAGCTTGTCGTGATCAGAGTCAAAGACCTCTCTCCCCTCCATGATAAAAAATAAAAAATGAATTTTTCAGACATATACAAAAATAATATTAATTTCAATAATTAGTACAAGTCATTGTTTGATTACTGGATATATTTCAAGATAATATAAATCACAAGTATAATAGGAAAAAAAAAAAAAAAAAAAACTTTAAAGTCTGATTTCACAATTGCGTTTTACGAAAACTGATCGTCTATATAGTTTTAGTAGTTCCCATCATCAGTTGTTAAATACATATATATGTATTTTCTAGATCGCGTGAACTGGGCCAATCTAGTAGTATATATAGTATAAACCCCTTGGCTAAACTGTACGTGAGAGCACGTTAATCGGTCGACTTGTTTTTCGAAAAAGAGAGACAGAGACAAGAGGCATAGAGAGTTTCAAATTAATTGAAAATTGTGTTGCACCCAATGCAAACCTATTGTGTTGAGATACAACATAGCGTGAGTATCGTACTTTGTGTATATATATGTGTACTCATAATGCATTAATATATATCAGCCTATTTATATATACCTATATAGATGTGTGTTTGTGTAGGTGTATATATTTGTTTATGGGTATATGAGAGACCCTCGAGGGTATAATACAACCAACACACAGATACTAAACTAAACAACGTGACAGAAAACTCGATAGATCGTGGATTTTGATAAGCCAATGAAGAGAAAATAATATTAAATAATAAAAAAAATGTTCACAATGTTAGCTGGTATCAAAAGAAAACTGTAAAGAATAGTAAAAATAATTTTGCATCACGCATTTGTTTATCATCACGAATGTAAAACAAGTCACGCAAAAAACACAAGAAAAAAAAGGAAATAATTAGTATTTGAAAAGTTTGAAAAATAAAATATATAAAAAAATTTACTGATTTTTTGAAGATGTAAAACTTGACAGTGTCATTTTATTTTTCTCAAAAAAAAATATGCGTTTTGATACAATTCAATAAAAGAAAATAGATAATTTTTTTTTTCCTCTTTTATTGGATTGGGTAAATAAACAGATTGACAGTAAAGTTTCGATACTCGTTTGTGTTGTAAGGTAAGCTATGTGTACAGGTATATATCCAGTTGACTATTATATACACAGTATATATTGTCAAAGTAGTGTAAACATAGTAAAAGCAGCGACAACAAAAACTAAAGATACAGAAAAAAAAAAAACAAAACAAAAAAGAAGGAGAGTCATAGAATCAACGAAACACTGCCAGGAAGAAGAGAGACCGTGTTGAATTATTCACCGGAATAGAATACAATCGGTCCCACGGGATTGTTGATAGTATACCCATACCATAGCCAAGGGTTCATGCCTATGGGAAGATTGAACAAATCACAGCAGATTACGTTAGCCAACTTTCTTATATTATTTTTTTTTTTTGTTTTCTATACTTTGTGTTTCATTCGCAAGTTGAATTGTTAAGTTGTCTTCAAAACATTCATCCACGGACTATTTACCATTTTTTTTTTTTTGCACTCACCCTCTTCTTTTTTTTTTTTTGAGGCAATGGTGAATTTATCAAAATGGTGATTTACCAAATCCCATCATCATCCACCGTACCAATAAATCTTATTTATGTGCGACTATTTCAAGGTACTATTTAACTCACGTGGAAAAATCGTTAAAAGCCTTGACCGTGTATGTGTGTGTGTTCATGTGTGGTAAGCCAAAAGCTAGAGCTTGATTTTCTCTATGGTACTTTCTCTTCATTTTCTCTTATTCACACATATTACTGTCCTCTCATCTACTATCATCCACAAATGGTTTTTGGATTATAATATATAAAGCTTTTTGGAAGCTTTATATGCGATAGGCTCAATGCATACTTAACACTAGTATATGTCTTTGTACATATATATATATATTGATATTATTCAAGTAACCCAACTTAAGTGGATTTTCATACATTAAAATTGACTAATTAATTAATGATCAAGATGTCTCTTTTACACGTTGGCGTGTGCTACGTAATAATTCATAGCTGGTGAACATATAACACTGGGTTTTAGATAACCCCTTGACACCTTACTCAGCTACCTTCCACTACACTTCTTCTTCATCTTCTTCTTGTTCATCTTCTTATACTTTTTTTTACTTAGATGATGCTGTTTCTTCCTCTTGGTTGATTTTTAAGTTACTTCCGTCATCCCCCCGTTGACGTGACCGGCTTTGCGTTATAATAAATGAGCCATCTATAGTCTAATTCACGCTGAGGCACTCTGTGTTGAGCCAACTATCTTTCTCTCTTTTTATTCTTTAGTATTTTTTCTTTTTTTTTTTTTTTCTTTGTCTTTACTCTTGGCTTTATCTTTCTCACTCTGGGTCGCACGAGGGGTTAATTAAATTTCTAGAAAAGTATGCCTGCTAATTGTCCGATTCGTACTAGCCCAGAGAACTGGATGAAAAATGGGGACATGATGAAGTGGGAATAGCTGTTCTGATTTTTTTATAACTATTTTTTTAATGTTGAAAAATCATTAACTAACGTCGAGGCTCATTAATTTTATTTTTATTATCTTTTTTAAAATAAAAAAAATACGACAAATATATAGTTTTATTTTTTTTTTCTCTCATGCAAAGATGTATTGTATTATTATTTTTTTTTTTTTTGTAAGAATTTTAATGAGATTCACGAGTTGTATTTATGAAAATAAAAATTTATCAGGATTTTATGAAGCTTATAATGATAAATTAACAAAAAACATAAACATTGAAATATATTTTTTAAAAATGTTGTAGAATATTAGCTCTAAGTTAAGTATCTTGAAATTGTTCTTCATGTTTAACGAATATCGGTTTTGTTATTTTCCACAAAAACTTTTAAAAGAATTTTACTCATATACCTTTTTAAAAATCTATACGAAATTTTTTTTTTTTCCTTCTCTAAGTTTATCGACATTCTATAATACTCCTTAACTTGTACAGAGAAGAAAAAATAAAAAAATAAATAAACAAATAAATATAATAGCAAAAAATAAATATAAAAAAAAAAAAAATTCCAATGCAATTATTGCAATATTGGCTCGAGGGGGTAGATTTCAATTTTTTTTTATTTTTTCTTTCTAAATCTTTTTTTTTTGTTTAAACTTTTATTTTGTTGAAAGTATATATCTTTTGTTTTCTATAATTTTTTTTTTTAAATTCGTTTCTGCAGATCACTGAGCACGAGGTGACTGAGGGGTGGAAATTAAAAGAGGTGGAAAGGCAACACAGTCATTTTCTCTGGCCAAGCCATTTGGACCAGAGCAACGACCCCGCGTCTTTTTTTTTTACTCACATTTTATTTTGCTACCTTCTTTTGTTTTTTTTTTCCTTCTTTCTATCATCTCCACTCTCTTGATATATATATATATTTGTATATAATTTTTTTTTTTTATAAAGCCTTTTTGTTTAAATTTTTTATATTTTTTTTATTTTTCAGTTTTTCCTACAAACCCCTGCCGCAGGGATGCAAGAGAATGGTGCATCGAGACGCGCTCAGCGGGGCACAACGACACATACATACATAGATTTTATTGCAAATATACTATTGCATGTATATGGGGTGTCTATGTGTCTACGTATGTGTATATGTATATGATATATAAAATGGGGGTGAGAATACTAGTATAGCTGGGCACAGAATTCTTTGCTGCTCTCGAGAATAAAACTCTGCACAGTATTGGATTGACACAATTGACCTGGGGTTTTTTAAAAACTCTTGCTTATTCTCTATTTCTCTCTCTTTCTCTCTACGTATAGACCTTTTTTTTCTATTTTTCAAAATTTTTTACCCATATACTTTGACACTTCAAGTTCTTTTTTTTTGATAAGAAGTTTTTTCATATATTTTCCATACACTGTATGTATAATATTGTTGAAAAAGTTGATTCTACATGAGAAATGAGAAATTCCAACGAAAAAATAGCAGTGAAAAATTATAATAATGTTATTAAAAAATTTTTATGTTAACATAAAATTAACTAATTGAATTTTATCGTTTAATTTTAAATTTTTTTGATGTCAAAAAAAAATATTTTGTTATTATTAAATTATCATATAATTTTTCTCATTCATTTGCAGAAAAAATAATGCTATTTTATTATTTTTATTTGAAAAAAAAAACTAATTACCAAAGTTTCTATGAATAATACTTTTTAACTTGAAAGAAATATATTTAATTTGTGAATTTAATTATTTTACAGACAAGAGAAAAAGACAATATGATAAAAAAAAAATATTAAAATAGAATATCAGGATTAAGATATTATTATTTTTAAAATAATTTTTGAAGTAAATATTTCATGGAAATACTAAATTTAAATTCATATGAAAAATGATTAAAATTTCATCATCATAATAGTATTAGTTTTCATTAAAATTACAAATGTTTTTCTCAGGATAAAGAAACTAATTTATTGAAAATAAAATATATAGATATTCATAACATCAAGTTGTAGTAAAGAAAAAATATGTGACGAGATTTTAATACTAAAACTTTTGAGTGGATAAAACTACAAAGTTTCACTGTGAAAAATATAAAAATATAATTTTAAAGTGCAGCAAGTTTGGTAGAGCAATATGGATAAGCTTGATATGTGCAAATCAAGTTTATTTGATGTTTGTCGTGTACACGCAATATTCCAAATTCAAGATAAAATCAATATGAATATATATCAGAATACTTCTGTCAAATATATATTATATTGATCCTTATCTATTTTCATCAATTTCTCTGTCTCATCCAGCAGCAGCAGCAGCACCACCACTACTACTCGTCGTCGTTTGTCAACCATGAAGAATATTTATTTCAATAATGAGCGCGCACAATGTCGTCGAAAATAATGCGTTGCTATATATCCTTGGAATATTTTATGTACATAAAAAATGAAAATACATATTTATATTTTCTTATTCATGAATTGTTTTGATGCGAGAAATGTTGAACTAGAATATTATTCTATATTGAGCCATCAGAGTGAAAGGCATATAAAAAGTATAAAAAAAAATAAATAAGACATGTATATAAATTCTTCAGAGTGTCTATGCTTCTAAACACAAAAGGCAATGGGCTCCAAAAAAAAATAAAAAAAATAAAAAAACCACATATAACTTCCTGGCGTTGATATATTTCCGCAGGATATCTTATGTGTCTTGCGTGTTTTGGTTTTCGGCCCATTATCACCAATCCACTTTTCTTCATCAAATAATAAAATGGAAACAAAAAAAGCTATTGAATTGAACCACTCCCCTGATTTTATTCCTCATATTTTTTTATCTAATTCAAGCATATGTCAATAGTTTAATATTGGTCCATCATCATAGATAAAAAAGAAGAAAGAAAAACAAGCAGAAATGCAACTAAGGAAAATGATGAAAAATAAAAGAGATGTAGCTTTTATATACCAGTAGAAAATACTTGGGGTCTTCTCAATTCGCGGCAAATTATTTTGGTCACGTGGAATGAGCGTGACTCGAGTGGAATGTCTGGGTACAATTCTATATCCTTATCTGAAATAAGGATGCTGGAATATACGCGCGTTAGAGAATAAATAACTTTTTTTTTTTTTTTTTCATTTTATTTCATTTTGTTTCTTTACTTGAACTGTTTTTTTTCTATTTTTTTAACTAGAATCTTGTAACGAGTGAAAGCGTAGGAACTTTTCTTTTATATACATTTTATTATTTTTTTATTTTAAATTTTTTGACTATTTGTTTTTATGAAGGAATAGTTATTGAGGTAGCAGGTATTTGCTAAAAGACACACCAATGTATAACCAAGTAAGTAGCATGTATGCACTCGTGGCAAATTTTTCTCGGCATATGCAAAATTTGATCATTCCGAAAAACATGAACTGTCTCTGGAAGACGTGCACAAACTCAAAGAATATATATCATCTTCCATTATGCAATATAAAAAAATAAATAACGGAACTTCATAAAGCCACCTTAAAGTGGAACATAAAAGGTGGTGAATAGCAAAAACATAAAATAATAGGCCCACATACACACGCGAAAATAATAAAAGTAAAAAAAAAAAATAATAAAATATAAAAAAGTATATAAAAATGTTGATTAACCCAATCGAGTGAGTAAATGAGGCACCTCAGGGCGAACAATAAAATTGGATTTTCTTCGAGCAATGAATAAAGCAGACGAGACAAAGTGAATCTCAACTTTTTCATCCCAGAATGGGCTACAAAAAAAAAAAAAAAAAAAAATAGACGAATAAATATAAAGACACTAGATCGCAGAGATTTTGCATCGAAAGATTATACTTTTTAAAAAATTTTATTTCTTTTAATATACAAGATAACTTTCTGTCCTAACTTAAAAAAAAGCTAGATAAAAATAAAGGGTGTGTACAGTGAAAAAAAATTTTAAAAAAAATTAATAAAATTGTCACGCAAAAAGTCAGTGAATATGCCGAGAGCTGGGTGGTAGTGCATTGGCCGCAAGGGAGCGCAGTGAATTGGCATGGAATGAAACAAAATAGAATGGCGCCTAGTGTGCTAATGGTAATTTGCATTTGCTGAAAATCGAGGTCGTTTTTGCCCACGGGGCAACCTATTCTACAGTACAACACATAGACCAATATATGCATCATTGAAAATATTTTACTTGACAATAATATTCATGTCAGTGATTTTTTTTTTTACAATTTTATACTGACTGATTTTGCAACTGTAAAAATTCTTAAAATACTCATATGATGCTTTAGATTACCCCTGAGAGATCGTGACTTTTTTAAAAAATTTAAAAAACCCAATAATCATCAAATAATTTATAAAAAAAAAATAAGCCATAATAATCCCACGAGTAATGAAAAAAGTTATTGACATTTCAAAAGATAAATCTGACTCTATCAAACTTTTTTTTTTTTTTTTTTTAAATAATTTTTATTATTATTTAATTTAATATCTTTATAATATCTTTTGTTTGAAAACTGTCAAGAGAATAATGCTGTGTCACATCATATATATATTTTATTTTTTTTTTTATATAATTTTTTTATTTTGTTATGAGTTTGTTTTTTATCTTGAAATACTTTTTATCTTGTATAATAGAAAAATAAGATAATATAAAAATAAAAAAATAGTTTAGTTGTTGGAGTAATGAGTCTCGGAACTTAATCCAAACTATGGTAACCGGGTTGTAGTCACTAGTTTGGCTTCAACAATGGCGTTACATAGGATAGGTGTAGTGCCTCTAGCGTTCAGAGAATTGAGTTCGTGCCTTGAGTCTTCAAACCACCGCTCAACACTATAGTATTCTTGTTGTAAGAGCAATTGTCTTTTGTGTGCTTGTTCTATTTTACACCTCTCTTTTTTTATATACAATTTTGTATATATAAATTCTCGTTTTATCCTTTTTCATGGCTTTACAATGTCAATCAGAATTTAAATACCACAACTTTGCAATTAATTTAATGTTGGAAAATTAAAATGAGAATTTAACTTTTTTATAAAAATTCAATAGTATTTTAATGACTGTTGATCAAGTTATCGACATCAATTGATTGAGCTAAAATTAACGTAACATTTGTGGTAATTTATATTTTAGTTTATCCATTCTATTTGAAGAAAATTAATTAAATAGATAATTTTATTTAAATAGCAGTTGTAAGATATTGAATATATCAACTTAAAAATTTATATTTATTTTAAATCAAACAATCGAAAATAAAATTTTCAAATAAATTGTTCGATATTGTGTCGAATTTTTTTCATTTTTACAATTTTATTTTAAAAAGTGGTTCGTGAAATATTGATGGAATTTGATTTCTTTTTTTTTTTTTTTTCACGTATTGATATTAAAAGAATTTAGGTCAGTGAATTTTTTCATTTTTTTTATTTTATTGTTGTTGTTTTTTTTTTTTTCAACTTTTATTTTGGTGGTGAATTTAATGTGATTGCCGGAGACGATTGCTTTTGATTTAATTATCCAATATCAATTGCAATTTATGATTTCATACATGGTGAAAAAAAAAAAAATTGTATAAATTAAAAATTAAAATTAAATCCTCGGTACTTTTGTGCCTGCAGTGACATGATTATTTTATTCGAAAAATCTGTCACCATAAAATTAGACTACTAGCGTCACACAAGAGTTCAGACATGGCGTACGTCATCCGTGAAACGCGTGGGAATTGTTCTCCAAAGTGTAGACCGAAACACACACATAAAAAAAAAAAACCAAAAAGAATTTAAAAATAAAAAAAAAACAAAACAAACTAACAAAAAAAAAAAAAAAATCATTTGAGTTTTCCAACATATAATGGAATTGTCGAGTAAAAAAAGTAAAAAAAAAAAAGACAAAATTTTTACTCTGCAACTTTTTATATAATGAAAAGCTCTTGTCGGAATGCAAAAAAAAAAAATTAAAATAACAATTAATTGATACTCAAAAAAAAAAAAAAAAAAGTATGAAATATTAGTTTCATATATTTAATTTTGATATTAAAATTTTCAATTAACTTGTTAAAAATTAATTGAATATATTTTTAATTTGAACATAATTTAAAAAAAAAAAATAATAATATTATAATATTTTAAATTTACGCAATTATATTCGAAAGCAATGACTCTATACAGTTTCATTTTATTATGCAGGTGTGCATGGGAAAATATCATGAACTTAGAATAAAAAAAAAAAATGGAATGTCTATATATATGTTCACCGCGTTGTGGAAAAATAATTGCATCGATGGTCCACAAACGCGTTGGAATAATAAGCGCACACAGGGATTATTCGTTCGCATTTTATTCCCAAGTGAACTATTTCTGTTCTCGGCACTTGGGACGATATATAGTTGCATACACTATTTTGCGACCCTTTTGACTTCAAACCTCGTTGAATAGACGCGAAAAAAAAAAACATAAAAATAATAAAAAAAGAAGACAGTGTATGTTTTTGATTATTATTATCGTGTGAATCAGCGAAGTAATTATTTCCGTCTGTGGTAAATGTTTCCTGTGTTATATACATATATTCCTACAATTTTTTTAGATATATATTTAAATAATATGCTTTAATTTATTTAATAAATAATTATTAATATTATTTTATAAAACTTTAAAAAATTTCAATTAACATTATCTCCAAATTTTTCTACTCAAATATAATCTTGCTGAAATTAAAACAAAAAAAAAAACATATTAATTTCAACTTTCTCAAGTGAGATTGATAAGAGGAGTTTAATGACTTGTGACCCAAGTACAATTTTATTATACTAGCAACTTTGTTTACTATTCTATTCATTTTTTTTTTTTTACCTTTTTTTTCTTTTTTAACTTGAAAAAATAATAGAAAACACCTGAAAAGTCTTGAAAAATTTTTTTCATTTATTTTTTTTCATTGTTTACTTTTATATTATTTTTACAAACCAAAAAAACAAACATAATAATAATAATTTATTTAATAAAAAAGAAAATTAATTAATTTTTTTTTTTATATATAAAAAGAAAGAAAAGAAAAAATAAAAAAAAAAATGATAACTTTTAAAAACTCATGTATAAATTTTACGTTCTTTTCATCTGTCGTCTTTTCTTGAACAGTCATAATTTTTTTTTTTTTTTTTAAAAGGTTATAATTCTTGAATCTGTCTATTTTCCGGACTGTCAAAAGAAAAATGAATTTTCCGGTTGGATTCATTTTCTTTTATTGTCATTCAAGTGAACAAAAAAAGTATGATAATATTAAAATGACTGTGAAAAATGTAAAAATAATAAAATAATATTGAATAAAGATTAAATGATAATTATGATAATTATTTTTAAATTATAATTTCTATATTAAATATTAGATTTAAATATATATACGCGAGTTGAAGCGATTATTAACACTGATTTATTTGATGTTCATTTTGGAGTGAGGTGGGAGAATTGTGGTAGGTCGAAATATATGTTTACGATATGTCGGTTAAATAAATATTAAAAGCACCTGTTTGGTAATTATAACTCGAATTACAAACACATGACTTGGCAATAGAAGCTTGGATTTTAATCGTATATCTATAATATATTTATTACCAAATAGAGCATTTTTTTAATATTTCGAAATTTTATTTTCTATTTTACTTTCTCAATTTTATTCTTCGTCATATTATATTCACGAATTTTTGTTTTAATATTCTCTTATTCAGATCATCATCATCTAAAAATTGCAACTGTCTGCTTTTAAAAATAAGCTGCTCTCAAAAATCTAAATATATAATTCACACAAAACTCATGCATACACGAATAGATTTGTAAATATTATTTTGAATTTACTGATTATTATTTATTATTATAAATATTTTGATGAAAATATATTCATAATAAATAATACATTTGTTTATAAATTTTAAATGGAATTATTGCAATGAAATAACAGTTAAATAAATATTTTTAATACAATATTACTCAGTAAAATTAATAATTTAATTTTTCAATATTTTTCATTAGCTTTATTTTAATTTTTAATTTTTTTTTGTAATAAAAATATAAATGATTAAGTGTTTTGTAAATTTATATTTTTAATAGAGTAAGATTAGTCAGTCCATTTAATAATTTGTTTTTAAATATTTAATAAATCTTTATGTATTTTATTTGAATTTTAAAAATAAACTGTATTTTTTATTTATAAGTTTTTATTGAAAATTAAAGCTCAAGGTATTTAATTTTTTTTAGAGAAAAAAAAAGGGAATGTTTGCAGTATTTTTTTTAATCTTTAACAGAGCAAGATTATTCAGTACATTTAATGTAATTTTATATTTCTTATTAACTCACCGTTGACGAGAATTCCAAAGAGGATTTGTGATGAAAGAACTAGATAAATAGCTGATGAGACTGCCATCATTGGTTCTCCAAAATGATGAGTAATATTACTCGTGAAATTTTATATATTTTACCGGTAAATGATATTAGAGAAAAAAATATACTAAAATTTTATAAAAAAAAAGAAAAAGTAACTTATATTTTTTCTCAAAGAAAAGTACAATTTAATCGCCGTGTGCAAGCCAGGATTGAGATCAAAGTGGTCTATTGGTATGATACTCGTAAAACATTTCGGATTTAAAAAAAAAAAAAAAATTTCTTAAGAAGGATTTTCTTCTCTGTCGAATAAAGTAATAAATATATTTGAGACAAAACTCTCAAGACTACTATTATTATACTTTTATCCACTTTTTTCGTAAAACTTAATTATAATCTCACAATTCACACATAAAAACTTGCATTTTTAATCTCAAGTTTAAATAAACCACTAATTTAATCACTTGATCTTTCATAAACTCACAATTATTGTTTTAATTCAAAAAAATAAAATAAATAAATTCATCATACACATCAACAACTGTCTCGAAAAATAAATAAATGATACATAAAATTTTTCACAATTTTTTTGTTTTAAATAAATAATTAGTTTATTCATTCATCACTTTGCCAACGTTTTTTTTTATAATTCCTCAAAAATGTCAAAACTCATGGTAAAAAATAAATGAAAAAATAAAATATAAAAAAACAATAAAAACAAATGAAAAAAAATTGAATAATAAAAAACTTTTTTGGATGAAAAACAAGAAAGATAAATAAAAATTTAATTAACAAAATAATAAAATAATTTTTGTGTGTTATTTTTTAAAAATGTTGTTTATCACTGTGTTGATGTTGTTATTTGTCAATTTGGATAAATAATAACGCGACCGAACGGGATATAAACCCGCGGGCGACTGACTGACAAAACGGATGTTGTATGTGCGCCTGCCTACCCAAAACTGTGTGGCACTTGGTGAATCTGCCGGCGCGCACCTGTCGTATACATGGGTCGGTGCGCATGTCTTCGATGAGGCAATATATGCAATTTAAATATATATATATTCAACAATATAAACCTTCACATATATAGGTTACTAATATTTATATATAAATACAATACATGGACTGCCACACCACTATGCTTTTCTACTGGGTTCGCAGGTGGATGAAACCTTTCTCATAATATGGCAAAGTCAAAAACCGACCTACAATATAACAACACTAGGGTGTATAACATCCAATTAATTGTGAATTAAAACAATTTCAAATACCCTGATTATTTCACACTCAAAATATATTTAAAAACAAATTAAACAAAAATTGAAATAAAAAAATTTACATAATAAAATTTACATATCAAAAATATTTAAATGAAATTTTTTAAATATATATATTTCTTTTTTTTTTTTTTGAAAATTTATATAAATTTTAATATTTTAATCTATTTATAATTTAAATTAAAATTTTTTCAATTGAAAATAAAAATGTTACCACGAATTTTATTTTTCATTTTTTTTGATATTTAAAAAATTCTAGATAAATGTATATTTTTTTTTTTTAATATTTAAAATTAGAGTAATATAAAAAATGGGGAAAATTAATGAAAAAAAATCAGGTTGAAAAATAGGGGAATGAAATAACTACGTTGTTAACGGATGATTTCGAGTGGTATAGGGGAGAAAATTCTCGGGCAATGGATTCACAGTGGAACGTGTCCGCTCAGGTGATTTCTGTTACGTATAATATGTACACAATGTGAATGTATATATACATACATATACTAGACAAGTAAATCTGTGTATTTCTGCCAGTTGAATTTATCAACAACTTTGCATCACTCGAACCAACCCCAATACAATCACTATTTTACATTTATCTATATATATTTTGCCTCATTTTACTGTTAACCAAGCCACAGTATGTACCAATCGAATAATCCCGAAATTTTCAGTACAAAATGCTTGTATAATATACAATTTTCATGGTTATGACTATTGTGACAATCATATATTGATTATACAAATATTACAATAACTAAACAATTGAAAACATTGCTTTTGTGTGTAATTTGATTTATTTTCAATATTACAATTATTTATTACGGGGTTATGAGTAAAAAAATAATTAAAACTTTTACTTTACTATAAAAGGACATTTTTTCGTTAATAAAGATAATATATATATTTTTTTTTAAATTGAAATGACAGTGATTATAATAAATTAATTTTAAAACGAATAGATTTTTTTTTCTGTGATTTATAAATATATGACAATAACATTTATTTTGTCGGGGGATTTTTTTTCTAGTATTTTTTTTTTTAATCGATTATTTGATTACTGAAATTGAGTGAAATGAACGTTTTTAATATTGAAGATAATTAAACGAAATTGGAAAGATTATTGGACATGATTTTCAATGGCTAGACACGATGTTTATTTATAGTTAAATAATTGATTTTTTTTTTTTTTTTCACAAAAGTATAATTACTTTAATTTTCATTAAAAGTATTAATCTTAAATGTTAAATTTATTTTGATAATATTTGAATGTTATTTTTTGTTATTATTGAATAGATATTTTGAGAAATTATTTTAATATTCAGATGAACTTTTGATTGTTTTAAAAACTATATTATGTTTATTTTTCTATAATCGATATGTCATGTCTGGGAATTTTTTTAGAATAGTTATAATAATTATAATTAAGTTAAATTCAAAAATAAAATTATTATCTTCTATTTTCGTATAATTAAATTTATAGATAAATATTTTTATCACAAATAGACAGATAAAAACTTCACTGAGAGAAATTTTAACTAAAAATTAAAATCATGGTCGAATAGAAATTACTATAGTACTTTGTAATTTTTGTTTTAATTCTGGGACTGGCCGCGAGAGTCGGAATTCTACAATAAAATTATGTAAAATGTGTAAAATGTCAAAAAATTGTTGGGTTACTTCAAGCCTCTATACATCGTTATCTATTGCAGATGGACATGGGGTTGAGTGAAGTTTATTATTGAAAATTCAATTCTAAACAATTTATAAAGAATTACTTTTTTTGATTAATCTCTTAGATAATGAGTTATGAGTTAATTAAAATAAAGACATACATGTTTTGTGAAAACAATAAAAATTATTATATGGTTGAATAAAAAATACTGCACAATTTAATAAATAGTCTTATATATATAATAAAAATTATCATGTAGACATATAAAAGTTAGCATAGACTTAAATATTTTTTACTATATAGCTTTGTAAAAATTCTGTTTGTGAGACGAAATAACACAAAGATGGCCGACCGATTGAACAAATGATTAAACTGTCATGTAATTTCAAGCATTTCTACAGCCTTATCTGTTGAAGCTAGGTATGGGGTTAAGCGAGGTTTATTGTTGGTTATTTATTTCTAAACAATTTATCAAGAATAACTTTTTTCTATTTAACAATTAGTTTTCGAGTTTTGAGCGTGTAAACAGAAAAATGTTGCCGGGAATTGATTGCTATTCTCCGTGAATCTAGCACAAACTGCCCAACTTAACACAAAAAATGTCCAACTTTTAAATAAAATTTGTAATAAAATTTAGTAAATTCTAAAACCGGTAGTGGGTAAATTCTCAGTCTGCTAGAATTTACTTGTGAGTGTCGTGAATTTAGTCATTTTTTTAAACAGAAATTACAATAAAATTGTGTAAATTTTATGGCTTAGTAGTGTATATAGTCAATGGCCAGATTTTTTACATAATTTTATTGTAAAAATTATGTATCAATATACGAATAATTCTTATAAATGACGGGGGAACGCAGTTTTTACTATTTATTTTGTAATTTTTATTTTTACTTTTGTAATTCTTAGTTAATATTTCTCTCAGTGTTGAAATTAAACTTCGATATTATTTTATATTTTTTTTTTGGAAAATTGTTAAAACTATTTTACTAAACTTTCAAGTAATATTCTGTACAAAGTCAAAGCTTGATACTTTTCCAAAGTATAAAAATAAATTGTCAAACGTTTAAAATATATATTTTATTTTTCATTTTGACTTGTTGACAATATATAAATAAAAAAAATCAGGTCAACAAAATTTTCGCAATATAGAAGACATTCAATTTACGATAAAAATATAATTTTCAATGCAATCATATTTGCAATACGATTTATCAATCTCCAAAATTTCCATCACTTTTCAAAAATCAATTTTCATTTTCATATTAAAATTTAAAAAATAATAAATTCATAATAATTCAAATATTATTTCAATAAATTAACCGTATATAAAATCTTCAATCTGTTGAATAATCTATGTAAATTAAAATGAGCAAAGACTATAGTATAAAAAATTCGATGAAATATACTCTCAAATTTTCCAAACTCAAAGCACGCGTTAAAATTGAAATGAATCTCACGCTAAAGTTTCTCTTGATATACCAAATTATACAAATAAATTTATATTTGTGATGATTTAAGAAAGTGAAGCTTTTCTCTCTACTTGTTAAACCATCATTATATTTTTTATTTCAAAAATTTATTTTAACCATATATACTACATATATGTATATATTTGTGCAAAGTATGTTTGAGTGTTTAAAGGAAGCTGAATGTTCGTTCACAGTGAGTTGCTTGGTTGGTTTGAGTTTTAGTAAAATGTTGAGAGTTCGTTGAAACCCCCAATGTGCACCAACTTCCACGCAGCTCAAGTTTAAACTATTGCCCAGTTGAAGTCTCTTAGACGAAAATATATTACCTCAGCATTTATTTACGGTAATTATCAAACGGACTGTAAATACAAACACGTACAAATATGTACGTACAATTGTGAGTATATATTGGTTTAGGTATATTCACTACGTTTGCTAGTTACTACTCGGAATCACTCATGTAGGCTATGTGAGTTTATAAATACAATGAATACATGCTCCAGTAATTATAATTATTATCAGTTTTTCTACAATTCTCAGAATTTAACGATCACAATTATCACCAAAATTACAATTAAGCCATTTTCAATTTAATTCAATTAGTTATTAAATATCCATAAATGTTTCTGTGAATTTATTAATAAAATATCTCAATAAAATTTTACCCAGTTTTCTTGGGAAAAAAAATGTAACGAAATTGAGTTAAATTTTTTTTTTTAAATTCAATTAAATTAAACGAGGGTGATTACAACATTCGTTGTAAACTTTAGCCATTTTAACACAACACCAAAGTACAATAGATCCAACATCTGCGACCACAAAACATTTGAATCTCCAGGACTACAGACAACCAACATAACTCTTACTAACTATTCTCACTTTGTTAGCTTTACTCTAAACATAATAATGATAATAAAAAAATAAATAAATGAACAATAAAAAGGGAAAGAGATTTATTTATAAATAGAAACAACAGCAACAACATTGTAACTCATATCATTAAGATAGCTTTGAATATTTAAAATTGACAAATTAATTTATTTTGTGAGTGATAAATTAGTATCAATTGATGAGACTTTTTAAATTTATGTAAAAGAGAATTTAGCACACTGGGATATATATATTTATTCAAGACTCAAAGGTTTTATGTAACTGTACACTTCCTGTTAAACAAGATCAATATCCGGAATCAAGTATTCAAAGTTTATTTCTTCGTGCGTCTATGAATGGTGATTTTATATATCTACTCAATCCCTTATTTATTTTTTATTTTCATGTATCTATTTGTATAGCTTTTTATATATTTCAACAATATTATTCATTAGTTAGATTCAATAAAATAGCTGACAGATAAAAAATGGAAAAAACATACTAATGAATTTTCAGTTGTAAACTCATGTCAAATTTCAACCTTCAATATTGATTTGAAGATTCGAAAATTAAGCTCGAATTAACGTTAAAATTAGTTGAAAATTTGATGATAAAAACATCAAACGATGCATTAGAGTTTGGTCTTAGCCAAAAAGCCAGCGATATAATTTTTGATTGGGGATAAAATTAATAAACCTAGCATCGGGGGGATGACAAAATATACTTTGAACTATATACAATTTACAAAAGACTTTGTTTATTTAAAAAGCAAAATAAAATAGATTTAAAAAATTGATCAACTCACCCTTATTACAGCTAATGATGTAAATTACAGTCTCATGTAGTCAGCTTGTTCAACTGAGATGCGCATTACCTGCAACAATAATTGCAAAAAAAAATTGTATAATCAAAATAAAAAGTACCTTTATACCTTAGAGTAAATATTTTCTATATGAATATAGTGAAAACATAAAAGCTCATTTAAAAATGATTGCTCGTTCATTTCGATAAAGTAAATATCGTTTTTTAAATCAACAAAAAATTCTTTTTTAATTGCTAATAGGTATGCAACTCCAATAAATTTACGTATGGTAAATTAAAAAATTTATCTTCATATTATAAATTGAGAAAAAAAAAAAAATTCAATAATATTTAATTTGAAAAAATAAGCAACTTTTTGATACTTAAAAACTTTATCAATCAACATAAATTTGTTTTTATTTCTCTAATTGAACTTGAAAAAAAAAATCACTCATTATTTAAAATGAAAATTCACAATGCATGAACAGTTTTTTTTTTCATTTATTTTCAAAATTCATTGAATTGGGAATTAATCAATGATTGATGGCATTTCGCTACGGTTGAATTCATTTTCATCGATTACAGAAGATAAAGAATGGATATAAAATAAAAAAAAAAAGAGGTATAAGAATGAAACTAACAAAAGTTTTGCATTTTTCCAACTTTTCTTTTGGCCATTTGGTTAAGCAGCTTAGAAGGAATCGACACACGGAAACGGGCACACTCACAACCACAGGATTTTCCGGAGGATGAACAGTAGACTAAAGGCTTTCGGAAATTCTGAAGAAACAGGAAAAGCACGTAGAGTGTACGATACTCACCAGTAGACAAAGTCGTAAAAAAAAAGCACACAATAATAGAAAAAAAAAAAAAACAATATATATAAAAATGTTTTAAAAAACTTTTTACAGTAGAGATATACTTTGTCTTATTTGATTGATGTTAAAATTAGATCCAAGATCACACTAGATGTATGAGCTGTATCTTACTAATGAAATGTATTAAATTTTAGTTAAATTGAAAATGATCTTAGTGCGCTGACAAGAAAGCTTTCAACTCGAGAAGAAGAAGAAGAAGAATAATACATATATATCTACAAAATGAAATGAAGAAGAAGTAGAGAGAATTGAGAAAATTAAGATGAAGAAGAAGAACAAGGGTCACATTGCCAAAATGAAATGGTTTAATCAACATTTCTAAGGTGAAGCGACCAGAGATTCACTTAGAAAATTACGAGCATGAAGAAAATACTTAAAATTATATTGACTTTAAAAAAATATATATTGTTAAAATATTTTAAAATGAAAAAGACATTTTAGCATCTTGTCATTCTTAACATTTTAGATATTTTTTTGACTTTTTATTATTTAGATTTTTTGTTTTTCAATACACACGACACTTTGGAGGACAGCAAATTTCAATAAAGTGGTGATCGGTATTAGGCAGGAACAATGAAAAAAGAAAACGACAAGCTGACACATTGTGAAGCAATATAACGATCGAAACGAATCAGCACTTTCCACAATCTATATTTATATTTTTTATATGTTTCGATTTATATATTTTTATATATATATATTCTATCTGTGTTTTATCTCTAGTTTTGAAATAGATTTTGCTGTTAAAGTGAATTTTCTATACGGAAAATTGAAAAGTAATACGATTTTTAAAATTACTTTTTCATTTTTTATTTATTTTATTTATTATTGTTGATTTTTTTATACTTTTGTGTATAAATTTTTCTTTTTTTTTCCATTGTAGTGGGTGGAATTTTTCGATGGTTTTTGGATACTCGCCCGAGTTGACTGATTTAGTAGAATTTGGAACATTGGTCAGGCTTTTCAAATGCACAGAAAAACAACGTTAAACGAGATAAAATAAGAGTAAAAATAAAGAAATAAATAGATGTAAAAAAAATAGAAAATATAAAATATATATACAAGTAGTAAGAATGGTACCATGGAGGTTCCATCCTATATATATAGTTGTGATGGTCCCACAGGACACTATTGTACGTAACTGCAATTTCCCCTTTGGCCCTCGACAATTTTATTGTCATATGTCCTAACAATTCGTCTTTGGCCAGACAACATTCACTGTTGCTTTTGTCGTACATTTAGCAATTTATTTTTTTTTTTTATTTAATTTTATTTCTATACATACTATTTTAAATTAATACAAAAAAAAAAAAACGACACTCAACAGCACAAAAAACAACTCAGTTAAAATATAAAAATAAAATAATAATAATAGTTATATATAAACATTAAAAAAAATAAGTAAATAAATTATATAATTTACGAAAAAAAATAAAAAAAAATTTAGACAGCCTTGGTGTTTTTATTGTCTGATGTGAAATTTGTTGGCTGAATGACAAACTGTCGTGCAAGCTTGCCTGGACATTATCATAATTTTATGTAAAATGCTACAATAGCATTGCTAGAGAGTAGAATAAACAAAAAAAAAAAAATAATAAAAAAAATGAGATAATATAGAATAAATAAAATAAAAAAAAAAATTATTTTTCTTGCTACTCGGAAACAGACTGTGAATCAAAAAGTAAAATGACGAGAAAAATAAATAAAAGTCTCTTGGATAATGCTAAGAGAGTTGGTATATTATTTTATTTTTTTACTTTTTAAAGCTTTATACTATTATTTTTTTATATTTTAAATTTCATCAATTTTTATCAAAAACTATATTTCTTTTTTTTTATTAAAAAAAAAAAAAAACTTTATAAGAATGATAATATTTTAAATTGAATTATTTTTAATGTATAAATATTTTGGTTGTTTTGTATATTGTCTTGTTATTTATATTTTGGAATATAAAAAGGAAATAGGATAAACTTTTTGAAAAAGTTTATTGATAACTGTAAAAAAGTACTGGTTGAATTATTTTGTGCATAAGGTGCCGGCGGCGAGCTTTCAAAATCGATGAGGAGTAAAGACAAGTATCCTTTTGCAAAGTGAAGTTGTACAAACTCAACATATACAAAACCTGGACTAACACTCTATATGTATTTTTCTTGTTTACTTGGTTTCACTCTAATGCGCATTTGTATCGTTCGACAATTTCATTTGGCAAGTTATTGCTTGACATTTTATGAAATAAAAAAATAAAAATGACACACGAATTTCATATAAGATTCAAGTGCTGACAACACTGTAAACGTAAACAATCTATAGCTTTTTTTTACGATTGAATTTGGTTTTTTTTTTTTATAGTTAAGTAAATAAATAATTTTTTCAATTTAGAAATAAAATAATTTAATTTTCAAGTATTAAATTCATTTTTTTTTCATTGTTTTCAACACGTCAATTTGTAAATTCAATTATCAAACATTTGAAATGATTTTAATTCAATAAATAATTCATAAATACGCGTCTGGATTATTTTTAGATAATAATTATCGGAAATTAGTGACGTGATATATTATAATCTAATCATGTAAAATAAAAAATTCACAAGATTTATAATATTTTATTAAAATATAATCTTCAATGTTCAAATGAAAATGAAATAAAATAATTAAGATAATATTTTGTGAAATTAAAACTCATGAAATAAGGTAAAAAATAATTTGTAAAAAACTATTTTAATTACAAAAGAAGTATACTTAAAATTGAAATGAAAAATATCATAAAAAAAAAATTAAAAAAATAGTATATAATTAATGATTAAAGTGACAAAAAGTTCATAGCTTGCATAATATTCTCCTACAAACATTTCTTGAATTTGAAAATCTAAAATTATCCGTGCATTCAAGTTAAATAAAACTTTAAAATTTGCTTGCTCAAGGCAATCTTCCATAGTAGATAAGCAAGAAAAGGGGTATTCAAGAAGGAAGTGTATATCCTCGAAAATCAAGACTTAAATTTAATCGTAAATATAAACTTGTATTACAGTCTTTGAAGAATAACTGAGGTTCACTAAATTCATTTATTTTTCAATTTATTTAAATCTTATATTTAAACTTGATGGAACTTAATTAAAAATTACATTTTAATCTATTTTTTTTTGTCTATAAATTTTAAAACACTATTTACATTGTTATAATTATCTTTTTATTTAAAAAGAAGTGTTGATATAAACATGAATTTAATTGTATTACCGATCGTGCACGATCCAGTTGGTTACCTAGTTTTCTTCAACAACATGAATTTTTTTTATCATTTAAAGGTAAAAGCTAATAAACAACAATCGGTTTATTATCACTCGATATGATAGTTGTATAAAGCTTTGAAAAAGCACCGTTCATAATTAATTATTTAAAAAAAAAAAAATTCAATTTTTTAAAAATACCTGTCAATTAAACTTGTCAATTTAAATAATATTTTCAATTTTTTTTTACTATTAATTTTCATAAATAATTCAGCAATAATAGTCTGAAGCAAAAAATAATAAATGTAAAAAAATAAAATCAATAAACAAAATAAATTAAAGCACTAATTGACAGTCCATGTTTATGTATTCGTAACAATGTTAACAGATAATTTAATTAACCCAAATGAAAATTCGCAATTCAATAAAAAATTAAATTAAAAACCTAGACAATTGAATAATAAATATTATTTAAAATTACAAAAGAAGAGAAAGATTTTAAAAAAAACTATTTCATAACTAAATAGTTTCTAGAAAAATCACAAACCGTATAAAAAGAAATAAATAAAAAATAAATAAATTGTGAAACATTCAGAACCCCGTAACATATGGACGATTTAAAAAAAAAAAAATATATTTATATACCAACTAAACTATAAAGGATCTTGCATGTATAAACATCTATGGTAGTTGAAAATTGTACTTGAAGTTAAGTAAAAAATTATGCATGACAAGCCAAGAGGAACGGATGTGTTCTGGTACACGTAGGGAGTTTCTTATTTTAGAATATTTTAGATAAATTATATTGCAAAAATAAAAATAATACCTACATTTTGTATTGGAAGAAAACAAATTTAAATAATAAAAAAAAAAAATTAAAACCGAGTACAACAGGTGAAGTTAAACAGACGCATAGAAGATACAAAAAAAATAATAAAAAAAAGTCAATTTTATTTGATAAAAATTGTTACTATTGGAAATTGTATTTGCAAAAATCTATATGATATTTTTGAATGCCGTGTTGGTCAATGATTGCGATGGGGTAAAAGGAGGAAAAAGTATATAAAAAAGACAGGTGTTGCCCGGCTGACAACATTTGTATTGATGCATCATATGCAGGGTGTATGTGTTGGTGCTTTATGAGGGGCAACTGCATTGGTTGACCCTCAGAACGACAAATAATTTTAAAAAGAAGACAAGTAATAAAAAAAAAAAACTGTGTACAGTAGTTTGTATAAGGTCAAAATATAAATAAAAAAAAATCAAAAAGAGTAAAAAAAAAAAGGGATAACATATATGTTGGTGATGTATAAATGGACAAGAGTCAAGCCAGCATAAAGCGCTCGTCAAGCTTGATGATGATGATGATGATGATATATGTATATAAAAACATACACATTTGGAGGGGATGAAAGGGGCAGAGGAAATGTTAGAGGAGGTCGTAGTCAGTGGTATGAGCTGGTGTTCAGTTCTGTTTGACTTTTGCTTCGCTTAACGTGTACAAGTTTAAAATTTATTATTATTAATCTTATTGTTGTTGTTCTTGTTTGTTTGTATTTTATTTAATATTAAATATTTATTTAATTTAATTGTGAGAAAGTGTTGGTTGTGTTATATTTACATGTTAACGTGTCTCTGATGCAAGTGTCTTGTTATTGTGCTCAGGGATGCTGATGATTTGATTTTGTGCGCAACTTGGTTTATACATAATCAGTGGTGCGACGACGCAAACTTAAATTTTACTTAAATATATACAGTTTATACAGATGTTATTTAATATTTAAAAACAAATGTATATTGTTATTTAGATTCTAACGTTATTTAATAATTAAATATGATTATTAATTGGAAAAATAAATTTCATCAAACATCAACATCTGTTTTTATATATATTTTTACACTTTTGTTGTGCAAATTTCAAGGTCAGTTTAATTTTAATATTTATTATACTGAGCTAAATAAAATAATTTTCTTTTTTTTTATTTTCAACTTTTAGTTGTATGATAAATATAAATGGATTGTTTAGAATATAATTTAAAAATGGTAAAAGAGCTTTAACAATTTATTTTGTAACCGATAAAATACGACCGTTGGTGTTTTATTTTTTGTTTTCATAGGTCACACATTGTGTGGTGATGTACAAATTGTTCGTGTCGAATAACCGAAAATACGAGTTAACCAAAAAAAAAATCTCATATGTCAAACAGGATAATTTAATAAATCACAAATTGATTACTTCCTTTTTTTTTTTTTTTTGTAAATCCATTTAAATAGCATTTTTTTTATAAAATTATCCTCGTTAATTTGTACTGTATTTAGGCAATTATTTTGAATATCAAATTGTGCTATTTTGAATATCAAATACCACTCTCTTTCTGCATATGCTATTTTTATTTCACCGGTCACTGCGCTGTTGCCACAAGCCCCAAACTATGTGATCATTTTATTTTTTATTTCTATTGTATTTTTACTCTTTACTTATATTCAATTACAAATAGTTAAGATACCCATTTGAATGATGATTCTATCACAAATGAATTCCAGTCATTTGACACGAGCCTTACTCAACATCGTCTCAAATTAAACTACTGCGCGCTCAGATTTTAAAATAACATTCCCAAATAAAAAAATCAAAAAAAAAAAAAGTCTAATAAACATACACTCATACCGAAGCATCGCAAAATTTAACCAGATACTTTTATTAAATTTATTATTAGCAATAACCCAGACAACCCATAAAATAGAATTGCATGATTTTTTTTTTTTATTTAAAAACTATGTTGGTGCATATTTGTCTATGACATCAAAAATACACATTTCCCAGAATATATATATGTACCAGTATCTAGGCTTCAGTCTAAAAATAAATATTATTTCAACTTTATGAATATATAATATTAAAAAATAAAAAAAAAAAATCTCTGATGGACATGTATCCTATAAAAAAAATAAAATTCTATATAAAAAAAAAAAGAAAAAAATTTAATTCAAATGTAACTTTTTCAGAATTGAGTTGAATGACTTTAAAAAAAATAACATTCAATAAAAAAAAAAAATTGAAATAAATAAAAATGATAACAATTGTTACAAACGAAAAAAAAGGAAAAAAAAAAATAAATATTAACAAAAGGCTGCAGAAAAGAGAATAATATTAATCAGTATAATTAAAGTTGGCATATTGTATATTTTCGTATATTATAATTTTTAATATGCGGGTACACTGATGCGAATGACTGCTCATTTTCACGGACGGTATACTGTTGTAGTAGGTAGTTTCGGTCTGGGATGTAACTTTGAAATGGCCATCAGACATAATAAACAGTAATAGGTTCATTTATCTTTCTCTTTTTATCTTTTATTATATCTATCTCACTTTATAAATGTATATATATATTTACTGATGATTGTAGTCCTTGTCCTGCATTGCGAGAGATGAACTACTATCGGATTACGTTACATATTCCAAACTGGGTGCTTGTCCTATCCACCCAACCGATCAGCTTTCATCTGCATCGTTTTTCACCACACATATTATAGCTAACCCCATTAAAGACCCTCTTTGCTTCACTACATATTTGCTCTTTTTTTTTTTTTTATTATTCATATAATAATTCAGAGCGAAAAAAAGGTAACGTGAACTAGAAGCCATTGAAAATAAAAGTTAAGTTTTCAATCTGTGCAGCAGATTGGCACGTGTCATGTTTACTTTATTAAAACCTTATTTACAAATTTTGATTGTTTTTAATATGATGATATAATTTATCATGAAACGATGCAAACTTCCGATCGTAATTTCCTGCAGTAAAACCCACAAAGTGAATGGTAAATATCCATAAATATTTGGATAAATTAATATATAAATTAACTAATTTTTGTTTATCAAAAATTTATATTTGTTTAACATTTTGTTTGCTAATTTGTGCTTATATGTATATATACACACGCAAATTGTTTATGTTGGTTTGTTATTTTGATCTTTTTTTATTTGTTATCAAACCCTGATTGGACCAAAAATAAAAAAACAAAAATCAATGTCAATATTTTCGTTTATTTTCTAGTAGATAGATACCGAATATATTCACAAACGTTTAAATTTTGATGGATCATTTATTTGGGTATTTTGTTTTTTTATTCGTTTCATTAGTTCATTTTTTTTTCTTTTTTTTTCTGATTCAATTTCAATTACGAAGGAACGAGTGCTATCGGCGAATATTCTAGAAAATAAATTGACGCTGAAACCGGATAAAACAGTGGAAACAATGGATTTAATAATAAAAAGAAAAAAAAAAAAAAAACCAATTGACAAAATGAAATGGGTTTTTTGAGAATAAAAAAAAATATTTCATATAAATTTTGTGTTTTTTTTTATTTCAATAAAAATGTAGAGTAGAGACTCAACACATTTAAATTTTCTGAATTGAAACGAATTGTTATAATATCATTCCGGAAGTCAAAACGGAAGTTTGGATACCGCAGTGAGGGACTGGCCCACTATGGCACAATGTGGTCCAACCACCCGGACTCTATCAATTTAAATAAACTTTAAAAATACCTTTCTCACAATATCAAAATAAATATTGAAATATTTTTTTTTCAAATAATTCAGTTAATAAATTTTGTTCACTTTTAATTTTACTTTTTTTTAAATAATTAAATAGTTATTTTATAAAGTGTGAATTGTATAGGTATATGAAAAAATTGAAATAATAAAAATTTAATAAAAATGTGTTGGACACATTTGTAGAATCAAAAAAACGTTCGACATGTGCCAGATGTTAACCAACCAACAGTTGAATTTGCGCGTGTATGACCTCGAGTTTGCTGCTCTTTTTTTTGCATTTTTTTTTTTGCAAACGAGGCAGATTCCCATGGCCCTGAAGCTTAATTTGACTATTTGCCATTTAAAACATTTATTTTTTTCTGTACATACGAGGTTAGCAATTTTTTTTTTCGTTATTTTATTATTCTGTTTTTATTTTTTCATATATAAATTTTATTAAAAAAAAAAAAAACAAAAATAGAAAACAGAATATTTTTATAATTTTTTTTTATGTTTGTTTCCGTCCGGACTGGATTAGTTTGTGAATATAATTTAAAGAAATGTTTTTTTTTTTATTTTGGAAACAGCTGGTAAATTAAAATAATTAAAGACTATAAAAAAAAATATAAAAGTAAAAAATTAGATGCTAGTTAGTAGAAGAGTTTGTATTGCTAGTTTTAATATTTATTTGACGGCACGCGCGATTATCGTTGTCCGGAACCGGAAGTACAGTTGGCCGCTCACCCACCTGGTCTTTTATTATTCGTTCGACACGCATGCTGTACTCTAGAGCTCCATATATACGTATATATATATTTTTATTATTTAACCCCCTTTTCCCCCCGGTTAACCCCCTGCATGCTTTCACAGTGTCCAGCGAGCCATACAGGTATGGTTTCTATATCTATCCTGATTTCATCTACCTACAAATTCATAACCTACAATTTTTCATTTTCACATATCTAAACGCATCAATAATAATAAATTTAATTTTTAGAAAATAACTTGAAAGTTATTGAATTTAATAATGTAATTTATTTAATTTTAAATAAAATCTTCATAAATGTCATGAGCCATACTTTGTGAATACATTTAACAATAAAATTTTTTATACCAAAACTAATTTAAAGATGTATAAAAAAAAAAAATAATAAATAAATAAATACAAATGACATCTTACTAAAACTTGGTATCTTTATATTATGAAAATAAAAAATAAGAAAAAAAAAAACAAGTCTTAAAAACAAAAGCACAATGTGAAAGTTTTAAAAACCTAAAAATATAATATTAAATTTAAAAGTAAGATAATATTCCAATGGATTTTCATCACCTCGTTTAAAATTCAACGATGCATGAATGACTTAGTGTCAAAAGTAAACCAATGAATACATCTCAACATAATAAAATTAAGTATTATTGTATGTTAAAATTTTAAATGTCGAGCAATTTCGAAAAATAGTAATACTAAAAATAATATAATTTTAATGGCGTTAACATAAAAAATTATATATTCATAACATAGTAGAGACTAGAGTATATGGTGAATTGAAATTTTATAAAATCATAAATGTAAAAATATAACGTGTCACATGAGATATCAGACAAATTTATTGAAAAATCAAAATGTGTTTTTCAACAGTAGTTTTTCAACAAACATACATACAAATGTCTGTAATTCTGACAAATGTTAACTCAGATAAAAACCCTATATCTTTTGAGCATGCATGTGAGATATAAATTGTAAATCGATAGGTACACATTTTCCTGAATGAAATTCCTTTTCTTTTATATACATATTTACTGCAATCGATATTACGTATTTTTTATACTCCTGTCGAATTTAAAAATAAAAGAAATAAAAAAAATAAAAAAAAAACTCTCGTGGGAGAGATAATGCTATGCGGATTCACAATATTACATTTATTTTATGTCTCTTACTATAGGAAGTCTCTGATGCTTTTTTATTCTCTGCTTTTAAAATAGAATAAAAATTTTATTTTTACTTTTTTTTCTGGAAAAATAATATTCAATATTTAATTGAAGGATCTCAATTTTTTTATATAAAACTTTAACAAATAGGTATTATTTATTTATTTATTTTTCTTTTTCTTGTTTTAAACTTATTATTTTTTTTTTTTTTAAGCGATTCCCGAGTGAATTTACTCCCTTCATTATGAAAACCGTACGCGTGCCAAGTAAGAAACGTGTTCGCATGGCTAGCGATCTACTTTACGACTCATACGTGACTTTGAGCCCTTCGTAAGTTAAAAGGCTTCGAAACGAAAGAAGTGAGAGTTGTTGATGGCTAAAGGTAGAAAGAAAATAAGAGATCAAAGCATTAATAAGCAAAAAAATCATCAGGGGTATAAAAATAAAATAGCACTGAGAGAAAACAATGAAAGTGAATGAGAGCTTTTTTTTTTTTCATAGGATTACTATTGTATTTGTTGTGAATTATAAATTAGGATTTCTGTTAATTGTAAATTGGGGTGACGGAAAAATACGAACTCGTGATTTATGATATTTTTAAAAATACAGAAAACAATATTTAATTTAAATTTAGTTTAAATTAAAATACAAAGCAAGTAGTAAGTCTCAATATTAGGGACGACACTTATACTGATTGAAAATTTATTTTATCTGTGAATTTAAATTTATCTCTGAATATTATTTGCCAGGGATTACTCTAGGTATTCAAAGGATACCAGAAAAAATAAACCTCTTTTTTAAAAAACGTGTAACAAAGTGCTAGAGTGTTAAAGTGACTTTATTTTTTTTTTTTTAAGTACTTTTTTTATTATTTATTTAAAGCTATAAAATTGTTTTATAAAAAATACAAGTTCATCTTTCGAAAAATAGTTCAAAGAAGCCATGAAATAATTCATATAGTCAACAGCTCATTTTAACTAAAAAAAAAAAAAAATAAAAAAAAATAAAAACAAAGCTTGAGGCACTTAAGTTTTCTTATCTTTGACGTGAAAACCTCTTTGAGTTGGTTATAATATAAAAATTGAAAAAATTTATTCTGAATTTACTTAAATATATAAATTTATCTAAAAAAAAAATCCGATTGATATACAAAGTTGTACAATACAGTCAACAAATGTGCATATAATAAAAAAAAAACTTTTAAAAAGAAAATTAAGACATTGAAGGCGACAAAGTATTGTAACTTCCAACAACCTAACGATTAAATTTACCACTCCTTCGTGTTAACAACAATCGCGCCTCGGTAAAATTGTGAAACACACCATGGCATTGTTTAATGTCTAAATTCACGCGAGCTAACGTTCGATCAGCGAACAAGTTGAAAGGGTCTCCTATTACTCACAGAAATAAATAAATAAATAAAAAAAAAAAAAAATGAAAATAATAAAACATGGAAAAGTTTGCCTTGGGAAATTACCCCACCGGTCACAAACGAGAGCGCCATTACCACTCACTTTTTTATATTTTTTTTTTTCTTCTTCTCATGTTTATTATGTATTCCAAAAAGTCACCCCTCTCACTCTCTCTCTTATCACGACTTACAGTATTCTCTATACTTCAATTTTTGCATAATATTAAATCATAATTCTACCTAGTCACTAACTATCACGTGATTGTACTTGTCACGTCTTATTAAGCGACATTAAAAAAAATTTGATACTCAACAATGATAAAAATAATTTAAATAAAAAAAAAAAAGTAAAAACATATAGAATAAATAAAATTTTTAAGAAAATAAAAAATGACATTTTAATATTTGATGCATTGTTTTATAAATTTTTTTGTACATGTCAAGATAACAGCGAACTGATAAAGTTTTTTTTTTTTTTCACAAAAATTTAAATATATTATTAATTTGATGATAATATTATTTGTACATTTATACAAATGTATTTATAAAAGTTGCATTCAATAATATAAATTTTAAAAATTTACCATTGTGGTTAAACATTTTTATTTTTATTTATTTTTCATTTGTCATTACTACCACGAAAACTGAATAAAGAGGTAGAAGATAATATAGAACATTTAAAAAATAATGCTAAAGCAAAAAGGAAAAAAAAATAACAAACCCGAGTTAAAACTGAGTACAGAATTAGATAAAATGAGAGTTGAAGGGGTGTTTAAGAGTAGAGGAGGGTAATAGGGTAAAAAAGTTATAACATGGATCTTTATATACAGCGTATATATAGTTTTGTGTGTAACATAGAACGCAATCTAGACCAAAAGCCCATCGAGCCATCTAATCTCTATACTCTCTCGACGTGACTACACGAGGTACTCAGTAACAGATCTCAAAGATTGTTACACCAGCTTGGCCATTTTGACCTTCTTATCTACCAACAATGAGTGAGAAAGCAACAAAAAATAAAAAATAAATAAAACAACGCAAAACATATGTACCCGAAACACAAAAAATAATAACAATTTCAAACAAAGCAAAGCAAAACAAAGAAAAAAAAAAAAAACAAGAAAACAGACACAATTACAAGATTAAATTTTTTTTTTCGTTTGGTATTACTTACATAATGCAGGAAAAGCTTCTGGGCTGATTGAGTATTTAAATGGTCGATAAGTTGAAGATGAAATTTAACCTGAAAAAGAAAATAATAATAATAATTATAATAAATGTTATTAAAAATAATAATAATAATGATAATATGAAAAAGTAAAATGTAATCTCAGTAAAATTGTGGAATAAGATGAGTATGAAGTTGAGGAGGGGCTATCAGGAAACGACGCAACTCAATTAGCCGTCGGCAGGATGCCGTAGGGAAGACGTGGGCGTGTTCAACTTTACCAGATGAAGACGTAGAGGCCAGCAAGCATGCAATCACAATGTTCAAAGAGGTTACACGTACAAAAACAGACTAACTTATATATGTATGTTTTAATACACATATATATGTCGGTTGGGTCAGTAAGAATAACGTGATTTTCACATGCCACGTAAAATGTTACTATGACCATAACCCTTATAATTTGACTTGTTCTCTTTCGTTGAACACTTTTGCAATATTCTCATAATATCCACATTCAAAGTCTTACATATATATTTTTATGATTATTTGAATCACAGGGTATGGAATTTAATTTTTTTTTTTAAATTCAAAAATCAATGTGCTATTAATTTATCTATTTTATAAATAAATTTTAAATTTTACTTGGAAACGGTAAAATAATTATTAATGTAAAATTTATTGATCAACTAGTATTTAGTAAAATTTTTCCAATAAAAACTAAAAAGTATTGGTTATAAAATTATTTTAATTTTTAGTCGTTTATTAATAATGTAAAAAGCAGTAAAGGATAATGAAAATTGACATCTGACTTTTGTTATGTTGATCAATTTTTAATTTAGAAAAAAAATTTTAAAAAAAGTTCAACATCTAAATAATGAATAAATTGAAAAATAAAAATAAGCAAAACTGACCTGTTATTTTATTAACAATATAAAAAAATTTCAAAGATAAAAATAATAATAATAAAATAGATTACAATTATATTGTTATTATTTTTCTAATAAAATATTATTTATAAAATTATTTAAAAAAAATATATATAATGTATTTTTTAAATAACAATTTATTCAATGTCTCCATGATGTACTTTTTAAAAAATCTTATTTTCATTGTTTGAAGCTTACTTTGAGAGCTTTTATTTTTATTATTGTCTAGAATATTAAAATACATTATATTATATAAAATAGTAATATGTGAAGTAAATGTAAAATATTATATGTATATAAAGTTAGTGATGTTGTTGTTGTGGATGGTGGTAGAGGTGGTATAAGGTACCCATGCATATTATGTAGTATATATGATTTTATATATATAAGAAAAAAGGCGTCGTCTCGTCGTCTACAGGATTGGACGATGGCGCCGCAGGCTTTGGTGTTGGTTAGGTAATATTGAATTTATGCATTACCAGACCATTTCTTTTCATGTTTCAGGCTCGTTTAAATTACAGCTTTTGCATACCGAGTTCACTCAGAAAATCTTTTCTTCATGATTTTATATTAATTTTTTTTTTTCTATACTCATTTTCTTTTGTGCACTATATATAAATGTTGAAGAAAAAATAATAGTCAACTTTTATAGAAAAAAAATAAATGCAAATCAGATGAATTTATTTTGAAAATTTTAAAAAACAAATTAATTTTCTTTTGTTAATTATGTTAATTATTATTGTTTAAAAGAAAAAAAAAATTTGTTTTTTAATTGATTAATTATTTTTTTGATTGAAATTAAAACACATAAATGTATATTAATATTTATTATTTGAAATTAAATTAAAAATTAAATACGTTAAAAAAGTTTTTTTTAGCATTGAATTGAGTTTGATGGTCAATAACATGAATTTTATAACATTGCTTACTTCAAAGTACTATATCTATAGAATAAAAAGTTTTTTGTTGAAAATTAGTTTGAGATGAAATTAAGATATCTTGGTAGGAAGTCATTAAAACCTTTTGGCTTAGTTATAACACTTTGTATATATGTATTAAGTCATTAATTCAATGGATTTTGTGAAAAATTATTTTATACTTTCTTAAACAATATTCTTTTTTTTTTTTTTCATTTTTAAATATGCAATTACAGTTTGATAAGAAAAACAATTTAAAGTGAAAAAAAAAATTCATTTGTTTTTTAAAACTAACAGTATAATACAAGTGTTATAATAGCATGACATTATAAAATTTAGCCACAGTAGATTTAACAATTTTAATAAAATTAATTCCACTCGCGTACACAAGTTGCAAACTTATTATTGAAAAACGATTATTATTGAAAGAAAATTCGATGAGTGCCATGGCTACTTTTAAGCGATAATATTGGCAAAGTCACATCGAACGTAAATAATCTATATTTTTTTTTTCTTTTTATTATTATAATAATAATAATGAAAAGACTAAAAAAATATCATTTTATATAAAATTTATATCTCATTTAAGTAAAAAGCAAATTTTCTTTTTTTTTTTCGATAAAAATAATAACAAAAATTTGTTAGAATAAAATTGTAAAAAAAGATTTATGAATATTCATTGAGAGAATTAACTACTAAATTCAATTGTGGCTCCGAGATTCTGACTGCTATGAATAAAAAAAAACAAACTGAGATCAACTGCTATATATGTATTTATATTGGATTAAATATATCAAACGTGCCACGTATTTTTTTATTATTTAAAATAAAAAAACTTAATAATTCTCGAATAAATAATAAATATAAAAAAAGCCACGAGTCAAAAACTAATTAAAAGATATTAAAATAAAAAATTAAATTATGAATAATATTAATTTAATTATCATTTGTTAATTTAATTTCGAGAAAATTCAATAATATTTTAAATTTTAAAATTATAAAGACTAGAGAAAAATATTCAAATTAGTAAAAATAAAAATTCCAATGAATTCATTTATCACTAAAAAAAAGAAAAAATAGGTCAAATTCTTTTTCTTATAAATTTCATTTTGATGATGATGATGATGATGATGATATGACAAGGGCAGGAAGGATTGAGGGTTGATGTATAGGGGAAAGAACAATTTGCATGCGACCAACTTAATCAGTGCCAACACCTTGTGAACGCGTTGTTATAACGACTATAACTGATTTTATCATGTAATACGAAAAACAGCTCAAGAAACGTGACAAGAGTATTTTTTAAATAATGATAAAATATACCTCATTATATTTCATAACTTTTTTTCAATTTTTTTTTTTCAACTAGTTTGTGTTAATAATCATTTAATGGTACTACTTATTTTGTATACTTGATTTGTATCAATTGAAAATGAACAAAAGATGTCATTATTATTATTTTTTTCTACGACAAACAATTTGCTATAAATATTTTATACAAAAAAAAAAATATTAGCTGCGGTAACAAAATAATAAAGAATGAAAATTGATCGTTTTTAAATGTTGCTTTTTCTGTTGCAGAATGTACTCAACAACTTGTAATTAAATCAATCAATGTACCACCACTAGTACATGCTGGTGAAGTTGATTATGTTATTCTTGATTGTGATTATGATTTAAAAAATATATCAACAGAGGGTCTGGTTGTTAAATGGTTTTACAATTATGATAATGTTGAGTATCAATGGATATATGGCTCTGAGCCACAAGCTGATCCATCATCAAGTCACATTGATGTTGGCTACAAAGCAAGTGATGATCCAGTCACAATGTATCGTGCTATGAAACTCAACAATCCAACAATTAATTTAACCGGTGATTATAGATGTGCTGTATTTACATTTGAAGATGAACAAATTGCAAATGCTAGTATGATTGTTTATTGTAAGTATTTTAATTATTTATTTATTTTTTAAAATGAATAAAACAATCAAAGTTATAAAAAAATATATATTAAAAAGAGAGAAAGAAAAACATAAAAATTTGATTTTGATAGTAAAACCATTGAGACAAATTTGAAATCTCGTAAAAGTTTCACAGAAACACGATCAATCTGGTAAAACGTGCATCACCTGAGTTGAGATATACTATTCTTTGTGGGAGGGTATAAAAACAGAGGAAGCAATAGATACAAGGGATATAAAAAGAGAAAAAAAAAAAAAGAATAAAAAACGCGTTGAATAAAAGTTTTGAGCAGCAGCAGCAGCACATACCAATAAATTTATAAAAACATTTTATACAATTTTATTTTCTCTTATTCACATGAATTTTATATAGCCTATAGTTATTTCATTTTTTTTTTTTTTGTTCATTTGTTAAAATAGTTTTATTTTTTATTAAACTCTTTTTATTTTTTTAACTGAACTGAAAAATTTATAAATTTTTTATTATTAAAAAATATAGCGACAGAAGAAATATTTGATTTGAAACATCGAAAAAAAATTGTGGATGGTAAGGAGAGAGTTGAAGTGACATGTAATGCCGAGGGACTATATCCACAACCCAGTATGGACATAACTGTCAAGTAAGATTCATCAATTGAACTTTCAATCAAATAAATAATTTTTTTTTTTTTTAATCAACATATTAAATTGTCAATCCATCAAAATTCATTTGACAAGTTTATTTAATATATTTAATATAGATTAAACGATTGGAAAATTAAGGATTAAATGATTTTTATAAATTTATCATTTATTTAGATGAAAAATAATATTTTTGTTTATTTATTATCAAGTGATGTGCCATTGAACGAGACTGAAACTCCAGATTTAACGATGCGAGAAGATGGAAAATACGATATAATGACACAGGTATCAATTATGGATGAAGATTTACCAAGAATATCACTCATTAAGTGTACACTCAGTATACCAATTGCAAATTATACAAATCCAAGAGAGTTTACATACTATACTGGTAAGTTTTATCCAACAATTAATTGTCAATTTATCGATTTTAATTTTATTAAATTACAATATATATCTATCAAGTGAATACTCAGTGGCTCACTTGATTGAAATTAATTGTCAGACTTAGAACTTTGATACAAGATATATTATTATTGTACCACACATGGCTAAACAATATTCAATGTTGTTTATTTAAAAAGCCAATAGTTTAAATTATCAATAATACAACATCGTTATAAATAAAATTCAATTAATTAAACAAAAGAATCAAATTTATTTCTAAATAAAAATTATAAAACAATAAAAGAATAATATTTTTAGAATAAAAAAAATAAGAAAAGCTCAAAATTAAACTGAGTTTGTATAATTTTAATTAAAAAAAACAAATGATCAAGTAGAAGTTATTTTTTTTTCTTGTATTTATTTGTATTTTAAAATTAAAAAAAATTCTAAAACTTTTTTTATAAACAATGCTATGAATTGATGATAATAATTAATATTAAAATGACAATTAATCTTTGTAAATTTCTAATTAAAGCTCATATATATATCAAAGATAATAATAATAGTATTATGAGCGGTCACGAATTAACTATTACGATAATGGAATACTATTGTAATTAGTAATATCTTGTTTGTAAAATTATTGAGCTATATTATTTTAGATAAATTGGAAGCATTGATCATTACAGATGGGTGTTTGTATATTAGTGAGATTAAATATAATACAAGGCTAAAATCAAATCATCATCATTACTTTGATATTTTCATTTTTTAATATAAATTTGATAGTTATTTTGATTGTGGCTTTAACAGTCGTACTACCATATATAATATAACAATTTCAAAGCTTTTTTTTGGATAATAAATATATAGGGATTTTTTTTATTTATTTTTTTTTTATTTCTACTATTCTTTGTTGCTTTTGATATACTTTGATGGAAGTGGCTATGTCGTGTTTGTTGTGTGCAGGAACACCAACCAGTACGCCTTCTGTTACAACAAATTTGCTGAGAAAAATGGAGATCCAGGCGATAAACAGCTCAGAGCCAGACACTGACAATGGTGGTGGTAAGACTTGTCGTTATAAACCTTTTTTTATTATTTTTTTTTTTCGTTTTTTATATTCGTCGTTTAATAAATTTATTCTCTTTTTTATTTTATTTTTTTGTTTTATTTCTATTTCTCTATTTCTCTTTCATTTTCTGTTCAATAAATTTACTTTTTTTTTTTTTTTTTTTGTTTGAGACAAGTTAATATACGCGAAAAAAAATAAATGAAAAAAATAATAAAATTATCCAATTTTAAATTTGTCAAGATTTTTTAAATTAAAACGAAATAGTAAATAACAAAATGACCAACACACGCACACACAAACACACTGACAGTGTATTTAAAATTTTATTTTAAAAAAATTTACAAAATTCAGAAAGCTCATGTTATTTTGGATAGTTGAATAATTTTTTTTCAAAATTAAATGTTAAAAAAGACAATAAAAATAATAATAATTTATTTATTATATAAAAATTCAACAGCACCACCATTGCCACTGTGACCCCCGTACGTCACACTATTACCATAAACTCGCTATTTGTTTTATCTTTTATTTTTAATTTATATATTTTTTTTTCGTTTGCGAAATAAAGCAACCTGACGAAATGTGATGCTCATTTTGTCTGTGGAACGAGTCAGTCGTTGTATGCATCTATTCTCTTTTACTCTTACTCAGTATGTGGCTTCAAAAACCCATACACCAGCATGTTGCTTGTGCTTTTGCACTGAGATTTTTCTCTCCCATTTTCCTTTTCAACTATTTTCTTTTTTGTTTTTTTTTTTCTATTTGCATCAAGCATGCTCCTATTTTTTTAGTGTGTGTGTTTGTATTTTTTTTTTCTATGTGCTCATTTTTTACCAGCGTCAAAAGTAAAAAAAAAAACATAATAATAATAAATAAACAGGGTGGCTTATTTTCTGGATTTATGTCAGAAAATACTGTCGTTCAAAATAACGTATATAATCAAGTATACTCATATAAAGTAAATTTATAAAATTAAATTGATATTTTTTTTTTTAAATTATAAAATAAATAATAATTAAATTATTATAAAATCGATGATAAAATGAAGTGGATTTTTTTATGATACTTATCATAAAAATCTTGGGATTAAATGCGATACTTGATATCTTTTTTTTTTTTTATGCTTTTCATCAGCTCAGTTTTGATATACATTTGTAATAAAATATGTCACACAAATATACGTATTATTATGTGTCTGAAAAGCTCATGAAATAAAGAGACTCAAGATGTGACTGAGCTTTATCCAAATTTACGTTATTTCATAGTCAGTTACAACTAGACCCACCCATCAGCCCCTTGACCTGATAACATCACTCTTCAAAAAGAAAAAAAAAGAAATATAAAAACCTATCCAAAGAAGACATTTGCCAATTTTTTTTTTTTATTTTTATTTTTTATATACAACTAGGGAGGAGGATGTTGAAAACGACTTTTCAAAAATCTACAACAGCTGCACTCTCAGCTCATGTATCAACTCACTCATATATATATTTTTTTTTTATTTCTATTTTATCCTCATCTTCAGCAACAGATTCGTCATTTAAAAAACTTTATAAAAAAAAAAAATAAATAAATAAATAACTATGAACGTAATAAAAATATAAAGTAATATGACAAACAACGTAGATTTGATTTTTTTTATATTTTTTTATTTTTTAAATTCACTGAGGTAAATATTTTTTAGATGTAAAAGAATTTAGTATATACAAAAGACCCCGTAGGCAAGTTTTGAAATGTATATGTTTGGTTATGCTGAGAGGATTTCATGCAAACCTATATCTTTTTCTCTGTACCTTCATGAATTCTCAGTACATGAAAGTTGGAATAAACTGTGATTCAATGTCAGTATGTTTTATCTGTGTATGTTTGGATTTAACCGAATGTCTATATGTATACATATATTAAAATATATATACATAAAATGAGAAATAATATACCTATCTGTCTTTTTTTTTTTGTTTTTTGTGAAAAGAGATAGAGATAGACTTAAAATATGAGATATTATGAAGTGTGAGAGATAATAGAAGATAGTTAAACCAGTTGAGAGTACACGATCCGTGTCGAGACTATATAGTAGTTGTGTTTTCATATACATATAACAACGACCTTTCATAATATAAGACTCGTATTAACACATGCCCAACTTTTGACTATTTATTAGTCTAGTACCCATGATAATGTCATCTGATGAGTTTTAAGATTGAGTACACTTGCATACACTATTTTAATATTTATTTATTTATATACTTACTTATCATTTTAAAAGTTAAAACCAACCCTATTAATTTAAATTTTTTAAATAATTTTTATTTTATATTTCTTTGGTTTTTAATGTTTAAATATTTTTACAAAATTACTATTTTATTTTACTAATTTTTTATTTATGTTTCTCGTTAATTACTTAAATAATTTTTTCGTTTTTAAAAAAACCTTTTATATTTTTTTATTCAATAATTTATTCAGAGAATAAAAAATTTATTTTATGCAAAACATTCAACCTATTTTTTTTTCTTATTAAATTTTTAAAAACATTAATAATTCAATTTTAATATCATTGAACTTTTATTTTTTTTATTTTTTTTTTTGTTCTCAATTTATCATAAAGTAATAAAATTTATATTTAAAAAATCAATAATGATAAATAAATAAATATTTATAAAAAAATTTATTTAATAAAATTGGTTAATAATTTATTGATGAATATGGAAATTAAATTTATTGATAATTACTTGTTAAAATTTTAAGTATAAACCGAGTTCATTTGTTATAACAGTGTATGACAATATTGATGATATTGATGATACTAATAATAATGATAATGATGATGATGATGAGGTAGTATTGATAATGCATTTATGAAAATAATAAAGCCTCAACAATATTGTAATAGAGTGCCTGGAGGGCAGTATCCCCATTATAATCATAAAGGAAAGCACCCTTATAATTAGTCAACACAAAAAAAAAAAGGAGATCCCTTGAACTAACAAAATAATAACAAAATAACTTTGAAACTCTACAAATAAATTATTATTTTTCATTCTATATAAATCACGGATAAAATCCAAGCAAGAAAAAAAATACAAAATATATTTATACATTTAATAAAAAAAGATAAACAACAAAAGAGATTTAAAAAAATTAGGAAAAATAAAAAAAAAAACAAATAGTAGTCAGCAGTTTTGATATTACAGTCGTAATATCCACAAGAGGCTTATTAATTTTCTGTAAACTAAAGCTTGTTTTAAACTAAATACTTTTGTGCATTTGTCATGTGTCTTGGTAAATAAATTAAAACAGCGATTTTCATTAAGGCAAAATTAAGACTTATTATATTTAAGAAATAATTAGGGATTATAATATTATTATAAATTTTTTTTTAAATTAATACAAATATAATTTGCAGGAGAGATTAGATGAGTTTTTAAAATTGTTAGGTCGTTTTAAGATTATAATTTATATAAATTATAAATTATTTTATTAATTCATTGAATAATAAAATAAAGTAGAATTCTTAAAATATATTCGTTCTATTAGTTTCAATTTTATATGAAGAAAAAAAAAATTAAGTATTGATAATTATATAACATTCAAATCAAAAAGATTACTTAAATCATTAGAAAAAAATTTTTTAATAATTAATAATTTTGACAACTTTTTAGTGAATTTTAAAAATAAAAATAATTTAATGACTTTTTCAGTTTTTAACCTTTCATATATGGTACTGCACCAAAGGTTAGTAGGGGGTCATTTTATTTTTAGAAGTAATCAAGAATCTTATATTTAAGAACAAAAGAAAAAGTGACTATAAGAGAAAATTAAAATGGAAAAAAATTGCTAAAGATTTAGAGATAGGTTGATTGAAATTGAAAAAGAGAATAAGTATGAAAAAGTGAGACAAAGTTTTTTTTAAAAAAAAAATAAAAAGAAGAAGATGGATATTATATTATCACAAGTTGGATAAGGCGGTGAGATGGAAGAAGTAATTAAACCCAAATGAATTCGAGTACTGTTTAAAATTGCGTAATGCGTTCTTTGTTTAATTCTACTAGTCTATTCGTTCAACACTACTACTGTCTCAATATATATACCTATAGTGTTTGAAACCCTCCTCATTTTTTTACCCTTAACCCTTCTCCACCAAGCCACGACACTCAACTTGTCCAATCCTTTAGCATGTCTACAGTAAATTGCCGCATCGTATTTCTTCTCTCATTTTTCAATTTCACTTTAACAATTTGGATGGAATTTCTTGTTTTTCTATTTTCAAAGTTTTTTATTTCAAACAAATATATATTCTACACTCAGTAAAAATAATATATGTATATGTAAAATTTGCATTGTATTTATTTTAATGATTTTCAAACAACTTTTATATATTATAAAGTGAAAAAGTCGAGATGTAATTTATTATTTTATTTTTTTTTATAAATAAAATAGTGCAGGTGTTTATACTGAGCTTTAATATATCTTCATTTTGAAGTATTACTATTTTACTTTTGCTTAATTTTCTATGATATTTTATACACAGTCAACGCTAAGTTAATTTTGACTTTTCCCCAATTCCCAAAACTTGTTAGTTATTTACAACGACAAAATTTTGCACAAGTTTTAATATATATATGAAAATAATATGCGTGTGAATGGTATTCACATATTTATTTGTTGTTTATAATAATACAAGTTTTTGAAATATGAATTATAAAACGATTGTTTGTTATGTCAGATTTTCATAAAATGTAGATGTCTGAATGTGATTGTTGAAAATATACTGCTAATGAGGCTAAAACTTTATGACTCGTTCCATTAATAATATTCAATTTTCAGGTACTCTTTTGGCACTTCATTAAAATTTCAATCGTTATAAAAGTACTGACTAAATTATTATTATTATTATTATTATTATATTCCAAAAATAAATATTCTTGAATTTTCTTTAATTTCATTGATGAAGAAAAAAAAAAGTTAATCAATAATAAAATAAACTAAAAAATAAAGCTTTTATTTTTATATAAAATGTTTTTTTTTTATACTTATGATAATTTAGTTAATAACAAAAATAAAAATTAAAAATAATGATAAAAAAAAAATTTCTATTAAAAATTAATGGATTATCAAGTTATAATTTATAAATTTTTAAAAAATTAAAATAATGAGATGTATTAAATAATAATTTATTCAAGAAAACGTGACATTATGGAATATTGTGGTTTAACTAAAGTGTGCAAATTTCTTGCATGACTGACACTCAAGGACAATGGACATTCTCAGTAACTCTTTTTACTAAATTTTGTATTCAAATCTCATTCCACTCATTAACGAGTTTATTGCTGACCCTTTGAAAACACATATATATATATTGTTATAAATGGTACTTCAATAGCCAAACTCTGTTATTGTATATATAGATGTTTAAAACGTGTTCATTGCCATGCAACTCCAGTCAACTAATTCATTTACTACTGTGTGGTCAAGTCACGCGTTCAATGAGGGCACTCTTCAGTATTTCCTATTTCACATATATGGCTCATGCTTGTACGATATGTGTGTTGTATATATTTACAACTTCCGTGGCTTTTCACTGTTGAATAAATCAACCATACTATTTATTACGTAGTTTACCACAAAATTGTTTTTTTATTTTTTCTTTTTATATACTAAAACATCTTTAAATTTTTATTTTACATGTAAAATTGGTTATTCAAATTTTTCGTCTGACAGTGATTGAGTTGTACTACTGAAATATGTAGTTTTATTTTCATGTTTTTTTAATTTTTAAAAATATTTTAATAAAATATTAATTGAGATATAAAATTAATGTTTTGAATTTTGATTGACATTCATTCAATGTCAATTGAATTGATACATTAAAAATTTATATGTTTAATAATTATTATATAATTTTTTGTTGATTAAAAATGAATTGATTTGTTGTGAGTTATTCAATGGATCGAGTTTTATTCATTAGAATATTTTGATATTGCAACATAATGAGATTACTTGTATTACGAAAATATTTAATTGATAATTAGTAATTAATAGGGTGTTTTGAATGCACTAATTAGATGAAAAACATTTTTAAATTTTTCCCAAGTAAAATAAATAAATACCTAAATGTATGATAATTAGAAAAATTTCGATAAATGTTTGATAATTAAACACGTAAAATTGAATATAATAAACAAAAGTCATTCAACAATTAAATAATTAACAATTTAAAAATGAGAAATAATTATTGAATATTTATTGATAAAATTAAAAACTCTTTCAATCTAAAATATATATGTAAATTGGATTTATTTCATCTAAACTGTCATTTAGTATTTTTAAAATTAAAATTTTTCATTAATTACCAAGATAAAAAAATATTTAAAAGCTTTCAATTTAAATTAATAAATAATTGATGTGATGGTATAATATTTAAATGCCAATTTAATATATATTAATTTATGCAAATCTTGTACAAGCATATGGATACTTTTTTTCTTTTTTTCGAATATATAAATTAGTTTTCTCCTTTTAATTTGAAAGCCACAGGGATATTATGTTAAATTAATTATGATATTGATAAGTTTCAAGAGAGAAAAAAAAAAACAGGGAAAAACATCAACCCCACAGTAGAATAACAAGCTACACATTGGAAAGCTACCCTCAACAACAACCCCAAGAATAAAAAACAAAAATATATATGATTAATCTCATAAAGTACACATAGAGAATAGTTAAATTCATAAATTCAAACAATGACGTAGTACAAGCTCGTATTATTATCTTGAAACTGATCATTTACAATGCCTTTTGATAAATCACCATATTCAATTACACTTAATGGTCCATTATATATATAAATACACACTATATTCTATCTAGTGAACCAGTTAAAAGCTATATGATATGAACCAACCAACACTCTTGATACTTCAATATATTTCATGCTTAAAATTTCCCAACTTTTAAAAAAAAACAAAATACACGTCATACTTTTTTTTGAATGAAGTTTTAAAAATATAAAAATACAAAAGTTTTTTTGTTAAAAATGAATAATGAAAATAGACTAAATCCAAAATAAATTATCACTATTATTATTATATTTTTAAAAAGATTAAATATTAAGTTTGATGTTGGGTAAAGAATTTAGAGTGAGAGTGTAAATGTAAACAAAAAAAAAAAAGTAAAAAAAAATATATACGTCATTCTGTATATAAATCATATGGAAGTTTAAAATTATGATAATATGAGCCACATGAAGTTTTACTTTGACCAAATATATACTGTATATATACAAACAGTCAAACTATTATATACCAAGGATTGAGAGACTTTTGAGAGAGAGATGAATTTTGTATAAATGTTTCAACGGTAGACGATGAAGCTTCACTGAAATTTCATGACCCAGAAGATCCCTTCTTTTGCACGAAAAGCTATTCAAACGCAGTGAAAAGGACTGACAAGGATACATATATATTATACGTGGTAGAAAATTAGAAAGAGAAATTTTTTTATTTTTATAAAACTCAACTGTCCTACTCAACTAGAACGAGCTTAATTCGACTGTAACTTAACTCTCCAACATTTGACCGAGTAGAATTAAATCTTCCATGTGGCAATCATTTTTTACTTACAAAAAAAAAAAAAATATATATTCTATTTTTTATCGACAAGAATATCATATGAATAAGCTACCTAAATTAATACTATTGATTTTATTATTACGATATAAAAAATAATATATCAAGAGACTCGGTAGAGTCTCGCCTCAATTTTTAAAAAGCGAGACTCTTTACCGGGTATAAGTATTTTAAGTCAGTGGTCCGTGACGTCGTCGTTTTTAATTTATCAAATGTCGTTCTAATTATTTGTTAAAAAATAAAACAGTTTCTTTATATATATCGATGCCTCTCTTTAATGAGTCTACTCGATTTTTTAACAAATAATAAAAAGATATAAGAGTCAGTAAAGCCAGGTATTAAATCTTACTAAAAAATAAATTTTCAAACTGATAATATTTCTGGGATTGTTTTGCATACCCCGCGCCTATCCCTACTCCTGAATTTTTTTTTACATGCATATATGTGTGTGTATGCAGCCGCATGTATTAGTTATTTATCATTGATGGTATAGCAGAATTTGTTTCTTTTTCCTTTTATTTAAAGCGTACATATATAGTATACATAACGTTTGAATTTTTATATTCCAGAAAATTAGTATTCGATTATTATTTATTATTTATTATGGTATTCACAGTCAATTTAAAGTAGACGAATTACAAATATAATTTATTATTAATTTAAACAAAATAAGTGAAATAAAAACAAAACATAAATTTACAATTAATGTCGCCAAAAAGCCTCAATTTTTAAATACCTGTCTATTTATCATACCTTTAATAATCAAAAGACGTGAAATATCCAAAAAAATGTCAAAATTTTGAAGTATAAAGTTGAATAATTTGCTGGATAAAAAAAAAATTAGGCGCTTTTTCGATACATGGTATAATAATAATATAATAATAAAAACTGCAGCGCCTAATTTTTTTTTTAGTTTTTTTTTATCCAGCAAATTATTCAACTTTATACTTCAAAATTTTGACATTTTTTTGGATATTTCACGTCTTTTGATTATTAAAGGTATGATAAATAGACAGGTATTTAAAAATTGAGGCTTTTTGGCGACATTAATTGTAAATTTATGTTTTGTTTTTATATAAAATAAAGTTTGAAATGAGAAAAAAAAAAAGATATAATTTTTTGAATAAAACAAATAATTTCAAAGATAATAAATTGGTAGATGAAAAAGTAAGACAAAATAAATAAAAACAAATTAAAGAATAAAGAAAAATAAATAAAAAAAAAATATATATATATATAAAATCTTCAACCGGAAGTGAAAAAAGAACAGCAATAAAATCATCCTGGACTTTGACTGTTTTTTAAGATAAAAAAAACCGCGACAAAATGGTGAAAAACTTTTTTACCTCTACACTTTTTGATAAGAAAATAAGTAGATATATTTATACGAAAAAATAAGGGATGGCCTGCCAGCTTGATACTTATTTACATATATATATATTTATTTTTATTTTTTTCTATTTTTAACCCTCGTTATATACAATATCTTTTTGTTTTTTTTTTTTTCTTTTTTAATTCTTTTAAAAGCTTTTTGTTTTCTTGGTTCAATTTATTTTTTTGCATCACTTGTTACAGGGTCTAAAGGGCTATATTTTGAAGAAAAATTAAAGTGGAAAAAAAAATGATAAAATCTCATTTGTTTTAGATAATCAAGTTAATCCATTTCCATGGTACTCGAATTTTACAAATCAATCAATATTTCAATTTTTCTTTTTGAAAATTTAACGAGTAAAAAAATTTTAATAATAAAGTAAAAATAATAGTAATAAAAAAAAAAAATATACGTGAATATTTTTAACAATATAAAAATAAAAATATATACTTTGACATTTTCATGCGTCAATTTTTATTTAATATTATATATTTTTCTTCATTTTTATTTCAATTTTTTTTCGACTATTTTTTATTTTGTTTTTCATCAGGTGAATATTTAAAATTGAATTGACACCCAGAATAATAATAAAAAAAAATTCTCTGAATTTATCATGTGTATGTGTGTGTGTATCAGTGATAGTAAATTGCAAACGTTTCACATTGAATGCCCGCAGGTATATCAGTGCCTGAGCTATTCTGTTGGATTCTCGCTAAATCCCCCGTGAATTCACCACTATATCTATTGTTGATAGGGGTGGTCACCATCCTCCAATGATCTCAATCCATAACCCTTTCAATCGGCTTAACAGCAAGTGATAATTTCATTCATTAAATAAACCTCAATACGATATTCGTAAACAAATAAATAATACTCTTTTCTCTCGCAAAAAAAAAAAAAAAAGCAAAAGGATAAATTTTCATTTCAAAGCACTGCGCGCAAATCCATTTTTTTTTCAATGAAATATTCACAAATATAATAAAAAAAAAAAAAAAAAATATTAATCTTTTCCATAGATAAATTATCAATGAGATATAAATTTTATAAAAATAAATAATTAATAATTTTTAATGTACTCAAAAAAAATATTCATATAAATTTATAAAATAATTTTACAAAATTTTATTATTTCAATTTAAGCTTTTTTCTTTGATAACATCAAAGTCAAATTTTTTACTAAATAATTCACTATGAATTGAAGTGAACCAATGAAAATCCTTGTGTTTATATATGCGTATCATTAAAATATATATAAATAAAGATAAATGTGACCTTCTTGATGTCCAGTTAGTTGTGGTTGCATGTTATAAATATATTCTCGATAAGGTTATACATAAAATCTCAACGTCAACAATGTTAAATATATATATTTCCTCGTTTTAAAGTGACTGTTAGTCTCGTGGGTAAAATTTGTATTTTCAGCTAACATATAAAAGCAGTCTGTTGCACGTTGACAAGCCAGAGCTTAGTATAGAAAGTGAAAATACAAAAGGGGGATGAGTTTTAGAAAAGGATTTGGTCAAAATTGACGCATTACTGGCTTTGAAACATGCACAGATATATATACAACATGTCAAAGTTAACATTGAACAAGTAAAATTTTCCATGTTAATGTGTGTATATGTGTAGTGTTTGTGTCAGTATAAATGTATATTTAAATTTGAAAAATAACATGTAGACAGAAGGTTTCCGACACTATACAGAAGGACCAGTCAAAGGTTGTGTTTGCGTTTGTGGTAAATATATGTATTCTTGTTTCAACTATATACCATATACAACATAAAATTTATCCTCTTTTTCATTTGCAACAACTACCTTGCTCAATCCAACTATCTAACTCATCACTAAAACTACTATCTCTATGTCTTTTGTCTTTTACCTCCTCACCTATACAAATTTTACATGTATACAAATTCATTTATTTTCACAAATACAAATTCATGGATTTTCACATATGGCCTACATCACTTGGTTTATATGCTCGTAGAAAATTATTCACGAGGCTGTGAGTATATGAGAATACAGACTAGTTTTGTACAATTCAGTTTGATATTATATGTATAACGTTTTATTTGACGTTAAACTATACTATTTATTAAAGTGTGTGAATATTGTCGAGCTAAAAATACAATTGTTGTTGTTTTGAAAAATAAAAATTAATGAAAAAAAATATATATTATCAATTTGTAAATCATAGATAGACAATATATAAATTAATGTTTTGTTTTAATTTTTAAATTTGTTTTTTAATCATTTTTTTTCTGTTTTATTTTGTATTTTTGTTGTTTAAAATAACTATTGTCATTTTTTTTTTTTCTTATTTTATTGTTGAGAATATTAAACATGAAAAAAATATAAAAAATAAATTTTACACAAATGACAGAGTTGAAGAAAAAAAAAAAAACAAAACTTTAAGAAAATAATTTGGAAGAGAAATAATAATAATAAAAAATCATAAAATAGGGTAGTAAAAAAAATAAAAAATAGACAAATAAATTGGTGGGGATTTGAAGGGTGAATCACGAATGTAAACTGGCAACGGCAACCATCAAAAATTTGGGTCAGTTACTTTCTATCTGTCCGTATATTTTTTTCTGTTTTTTTTTTTTTTTTACTTTCAGTTATCCCAAAACGATTCGACTCATTACCACTGTAATCGATCGAGCACAAATTGATTTTCTCATCTCTTTTACTTCCTTACTTTGAACGAAAAATAAAATTACTCACTCGATATATAAATTACTATTATTATTATTACAAAATAGCTTGATAAAGTATTTTAAAATTTACCTCAAAAACATTTTTGAATTATTAAAAATAAATGTTTTTCAACTAGCCAATATTTTCAAGTTTCATTATTACTTGTTCAATCGATTCTTTTTGTTATCGAATAAAATATATTTGTATTTTTTTTTTTTGCCCTGACAAAAGAAGCATTTATATATACATATAGATAAAAAACATATTCTCTTGACTGGGTTTTAAATCGATTTGAACTATCTTGACTGAATTTTTCTACTGATATTTTTTTGAGAAAAATGAAACAAAAATTTTCCCTTTTATTTTTATCGATAGATAAAAATTTTTTTTAAATAGATAAAAGAAAGTTTTTATTTTTTTTTTCAAAGTTGATGTATATATATGTATATGTTCTTTGAATATTCTGAATAGTGAGTTATTTGAGTGGCAACGATAATACAAATCCATGTTGAATAAATTTTTCTATTGTCGACATTTTATATAGTAAAAAAAAAAAAGTGAGGAGTCAGTGAATTTGAAAATATCACTTCTCGTCAAATCCAAGGACGAATCACTGAATAGATGAGAAGTAAAATGAAAAAAAAAAGATAAATAAATAAAAAATTTTTTGAGCATATAGAAGAGCCTCTTGCCACTTTGAATTGAATGATATATTAGACAGAGAAAATTTTTTCTCTTGGTGGTTATCGAAGCACGTCCGATTCAATGACGCAATTCACGTGAGGTTAACAGAGCATGGTTTATTTTCTGGACTGGGCAAGAGAGGAGTATTCATTTCCTTGGTAATAGTCCCATCGGAAATTGGCAGCCAAGTTTCAACTAAGTCACTGGCACCCTCACTTTTATTTTCACCACCCCTTTACATTATAAACCCTCCAAATCCCAAACGAACATTGAGCCAATATGTAATGAATAGTTGAAACATCATTCACAATTTATAACAAACTCTTTTCTCTCTTCCCATCTAATTTCCTCATCAGAAAAATAGAAAAAAAATATGCAATTCAAATTAAATGAAATTTCCAAACGAGCAAATTTACTGAACTATACAAAAGTCTTTGTTTATTTTACGAGACCGATGATATTTAACTGGGTGTATTTTATCCTTTTTTTTTTTCTATTTTTTTAAATCGATAATTGGGAAGGGAATAAATAGATACAATCAAGTACTAAACCGATTCAATCATTTGACTGAGTAAAAATAAATTTATAAATGTATTTTTTTTTTTTTTTTTTTAATTATTTACTTTAATTATAAATACTTTTTTTTTCAAATAAAATATTCAATTTGTTTCTTGCTTTTTCTTTACTTATTAATTATTAAAAAAATAAAAATTTTCAATTTATATTTTTCAACAAAAAATGAAAAAAAATAAAAATAATATTTTTTAAAAAAAATTTGATAATAAATTATTTATAAATTTATTTTTGTCAGTCAAAATGGAGTTGTTGAAAAACAGTATATAAAATTTATAGAAATAAAAAAAAAATAAAAATAGATATTTTAAAAATTATCCAGACTTGTCAAAAATCATTAGAGTGATTGGGTCAAAGGGTTGACTCGTTGGTGATTCGAGGCGAGATGATTGAGGGGGTGTTCGTTAGCGTTGGGCATATGCAGATGTGAACGATAAAATCGGGCTTGTTTCAAACGGATTTATCGTTCATCAGCGTCCATGACAGCGCATTCTTTATGTGCTCATAAAAAAAATAAAAAAATAAAAACAGCAAAAAAAATAACAACTATATACCAGCTGTATCGAAATAAAAAAAGGTTACTAATTCAACACACCAATGGTTCACATAAACAACAACATGAACAAATTATTTATCCTTTTTTTTTTTCGTTTTTTTTTTTGTTCATTTAATTTAGAGTCCTATGATATCAAGCATATTAAAACACCTTAAAGTGTATATTATTTTGTCACTATAAAATTCTCATAAAATATATCAACACCTGCTTCATCGAAAAAAAAATAAATAAATAAATAAAAATATTTACTATGCATATCAAGAATGACCTTTTTGACTGTTGACCTGTATAAAATTTACGATAAATAACCTGACATATATATTCGCAAACGTGTGCAACAATAGCAGATTGAACGTATGAAAATATTCACGTCTATTATAACAGCATCCATATATATTTTCAACGTTTGGTGGTACCATCAATTCAAACGAGTATAACTGTTGCCCGTTAAATTTTATCTGCCTCGTCTACTGGCAATTCTTGCATCGTTTCATCCCCTGGTCAGTTTGCTTTTCCTCCATGTCCCAACCCTTATTATCAAAATGTCCATTACCACTTTTAATCTATCCTCCAACCCCTTGCTCATCAAACCACCACCACCACCACTACTAGCATCACTAACTACCATTTACTTTTTCTCTTTCTCTCTTACTAACTCTTTAATATTTAAACGTATTCGTATGTTAAATCGTCAGCGAGAAGCAAACGACTTCCGTTCGTGCCTCAGGCTCATATACCATCAGTTATGTAACCACCATTATTTTAGATCATTTCTTGTCTTCTTATCGATGACATTATATCGATTTTACGACAATTAATCATAATTAATTTCTCTGTCTAATTTGTCTATTATAATTTCTTTGTTGAATTTTATTTTTGTTGTTATTTAATTACTAGTAATAAATTTGTTATTTGTTTTTTTTTATTAATTACTTGTTTTTCATTTGTTACAGCTGCTGGAGCATCAATATTATCAAAAAATATTCTATTTATTATCATCCCGATTTTTGGAGTAATTGGAAATCATTGATTTCCTTTTTTTTTAACGATGGATTTTTAAACGGTATGATTTATTTTATTATATAAAAATTATTTAATTTTGTAAATTTGTTTGTCAGTTGATGACAAATATTTGTATTGTTTTTTTTTTAATTTAATTATTGAATTATAAATTAACAATACCTTGGTGTAATCAGCAAACAGCAGACAATTTTAAATGAAAAACAAAAATCATTGAAGCTGGCTTGAATGTGTCAGGTTGAAAAATGTTTGATAACAACATTCAATGTTGAAACAGCATAATCTAAAATAAAATCAATTTTTTATAATAATAATAATGATATTTAATTATTTAAATGAATGTGTATTTATCCACTTTGTTTTTAATAAGTTTGTTGGAAAAACAAATGCATTGACATACGTACCCAGCAGGTGCCAACAACACTCGACATGACTCCATTCCATACAAGTCACAACAAAACTTTAACCCAGCCAAAAAAAAATATCCTCAGACATATCTAAATATTATTAAAATAAATAAATCAATAAACTCACTTTATTTATCAATAATTATGTCAAAAAAAATAATAACAATACATACCCAACAAATGGCGAGGATAGCCAGCCAGGATTTTTCCCATCAAAACAGTCATCTCGGCATCACCAGCTTCTTGATTTTTATAAAAACAAAAAATAAACCTTATATCAAGTCAAAGTCGTTAATGTTTATATATCAAAATGATCACGGTAAATTCACGAAACACATTCACATATATTTTTAATAACAAAACTTGGATAAATAACAATAATTAGTTGATTAATACTGAAATAAAAAAGGACGCGATGCAACTACGACGCGACGTGAGAAAAATAATTATAATAATGATAATAATAACGACTGGTCAGTGGTCAAGTAATTATCGATAAAGATCGCAGATGGCGCTGAACCAGACCCGGGAAAAAATTCAAAAAATTCAAAAAATAAAATACAAATAATATGCAATCATAAAAAAATGTATATATATTTTTTTTTCTACTCAAATATCAGATAGCAATATACATTTTTTTTTTTTTTTTCATTTGATTTTTCCACTCGGTGTCTGTTTGAACTGATGAATGTTACACTGCTCTTGCAATTTGATTATATTTATTTATATATATTGAAAATGAAAAAATTAAAAAAAAATTTATATAAATAAATAAAAAAGAGATGAATAAAAAATATATTGAAAAAAAAAAAGGAAAAATTGACTACAAAAAATCAAAATAAATAAATGAATAAAAGAGAAAAATAAAAAAATATGGTAGGATATAAAAAAAAAAAAAAAAAGATTGTTCAAGGGGGTTGGGTATATAGCAGGCGTGTTGGAATGAAAAATGTTCAGGGGGTAATCGTTAGCCTGGATTTTGTGGGCAACCCATGCGGCAAATACAATTCTAGATCATAAAAGTTTACCTTTTTTTTTTACCCAATTTTTTGTTTATTTATTAATAATGCCATTTTGAATGAAAAAAATAAAATAGTTTATATTTTTATAGACAATATTTTATTATTTCTTTTTATGTTTGATATATTTAATATTTTTATAATAAAAATGATTAAAGGCTATAATTTATGAATTTAGGTTTTTTGGAAAAGTTTAGGTTAAATAACAGGTATTAAAAAATTTAAATATATTTAAAAAATATAAACACTGCTAATATTTTAGTTTTAAATGAAAAAGGAAAATGCTTACCTGTATAAATAAAATAAAAAGTATTTGTTTTTTTTATGTTTTTATTTTTTCATTTCAGAATATATGACAGAGTCAATTCGCACGTATGAGCTTGAGCTCATTGATCCAAGGAAGATTGATTGGTCGACGGACACAAAAAAAAATCCATCTTCATTTGATGCAGTGTGCCTTCAACGAGGCATCACAATCCCGGATTTATTTAAAAAATAAAAAATTTAATGTGTGATACAGGCTAAAAAGCGAAAAAAAAAAAAAAAGAAAAATTGTATTTGATTTTTTTTTTTACCAAAGAAATAATTAATTTTAAATTGTTAAAAATTAATACCAATTTTGGTATATAAGAAAACATGTTGAAATGAAAAATAATCCGATGATAAAATTATTTATAGTTGTCATAAAAAATTTATATAAAAAAAAATGTAAAATAAAAAATAACAATCTATATCTGTCAAGAATCTTCACGTAGCTGATGATTTAACGTTTTTCCTGTCGAGTCTGAAACTAAGATGGCCTTATATGATATTAAATTTTTGATGTTGACGATTTTATTTAAAAAAAAAAAAAAAAACTTGTACAGTTGTATACAGAGATATAAAATATATAAACTCACGATATCTTTTATCTAGTTGTATTATTGTAAATAGAAATCAGATAATATGAAAAAATAAAAAAAATAATGTCTAGCCAGTCTAAGAATATACTTAACTAAATAAAAAATAAAGCTCTGTAATTCTTTAACATCAAGTTGATGTAATCCGTCACCTAGTCTTGTAACTATAAGAATCCACGAGAATTAATTAATAAAACAAAGAAAAAAGAATTCTACCAAATATTTAATTTTCAGTTGATTAAAATTTTAAAAAAAAAAATAAAAACACCAGACTAAAGATTCAACATTTAACTTAACCCAGTCACATTGATTAACACCAAATATAAATTAGTAAATAAATTAAATTTTAAATAATCGTAAAAGCTCTCAAATTATTTAAAAAAAAAAAAAAAAGAAATATAAATAAATTAAATACGATATATATGAAAATTCAAAATTATATTTTTCAGTTTTATTTAATTAATTAAACATTATGCTAATAATATATTACTAATTAATTTGTAGACTTTGTAAATTATTAAAAAAAAGAAATAAAATGGTTATAAATATATTAATTATAATAAATGAATAAAATTTATCGATAAATTAATTTGTTGTTTATTTTTTTACTGTCAATTTGTCATGGTTATTCAAGAAGTCAATATAATTTTTATATATTATTTGATGTAAGGATACATTGACGTGTCTACCGAAGTGAAATTTTCGCGTGGAAAATTTTGTAAAAGTGGATCATACATATGAACGATATGCGCAAGCTCAATATTACAATGCGCAAGCTCAAAACAGTTCAATGTTGGCTGGCTGCCATCCGGTTGAATAGTTGTGAGTCGTGTTTGATCCTGCAAACACGTATTAACCTTTGACATCACGTGTCATCAGTATCGTAAAAGTTGAAACAAGTTTTTTTAAAAATAAAAAAATATATACGTCAAGTCACTATTTAACAATGCCAGTAATTTTTTTTTTCTTTTTGTTTTTATTAATAAATTAATTAATCAATTGAATATATTGCTTTTTTTTTTTTTTGAATTTAAAAAGTGAAGTTATTAATAATAATTGAAGTGATAATTATTATTTTTCATTAGTTTATCTGTGTTAATTAATTTTATGTGAAAAAAAAATATAATTATTTGTGATAATTGTCATGTTTGGATATAAAAAAAAAAAAAAAAAGTGTCAAGTGACAGGATTTGAATTAATTTGTCATCATTAAAAAGATTAAAAATAAAAAAGCTAATATTGATATAATTAATAAATGTTAAAATTTAAATAGATTAAATAATAGTTAAAAATTATATAAAAAATGTATGAAAAATAATAGTTTATAAACTGTTATACGAGTTAATTATCACGGCACATAATTTTGAATTTATTGACCAAAAAAAAAAAGTATATATAGTGTTGTGGTGATAGTTAAATTATATACAGAATAAAATAACCAGACACATGTTTCACTTAATTTAAATATTAACGCGGTCTCGCTCAATTGTGCCGCTAAAACAAAGAAAAAAAAAACGTACAAAAAAAAAAAAATAACTGTGCGTTATTATGGATGGACACTGGTCTTTTGATCTTTTGTGTCTATTTTTTTTTATCACTCTACTTCTCAAAGGTAATTTGATTCATTTTTTTATCTTCTTTTTTTCTCAACAAATTTTATAGTTTTTATTTCTCATTTTAAATATAATTAAGAAATTTTTTTTTAATATTTCTCACGTGAATTTAAGGGATCATACAATCTTGTTATTATATATTCTTCATATACACGACAATTTATTCACTGTCGTGGCTGACTGGACATGGTACAAAATTATTCATAGACTTAATCGAAAACTACAATCAAATTGTGCACAGTAATCATTGTACAAGTCAACTCATATACCTATGTAATAAATTAAAACTTTGTCGATTTCAATTTATTTCAGACTATATTACTGCCAAATATCATATATTCCACTAAATTATCATGAATTATAATACTTAAAAATCATGAACAATAATTTAAACATGAAAAATCATTAAGTACAGGAAATAATCTTGGAAACAATCCAGAAACAATAATTTAAAGAAAAAAAAATCATTTTTTTTATTTTTTAAACTTAAAATGAAAAATAATAGTAAAAAAAAATTATATATAGGGGTAAAAAGACAATCGTATAAGTGGATTTCTTTTCATCTTCAGGTAAATACGGTTAACCCAACCGAATGAAAACAATGAAATACAAATAAAAATAAAATAATGAGAAATAAATAAAAGAAAATAAATAAAAAAAATTAGGTGAGACTGAAAAGTGATCGTAGTAAAGCTTTCAGTATATTTTTTATTTTTTTCAAGTCTTCAAACAAAAGCTCGAGTTCATTTCAAATAGAATAATGTTGATAAAAATAATGATATAATTTTTAAAAGTATTATACAAAAAAAACAAAATTAACAAGTAGATAAATAAAAAAATTTCAAGACGCTTAATTATTTTATTTTTTGGAGGGTTTAAAAAAAAATCCGTTACAGACAAATCCGTTAGTGTTTCATAGTGGATAAATTCTTGTGAAATTTTGGAAACTATATATATAGTAAATCCATTGAGTGCGCCCGCAGCAACTGAGCGATTAATTTGACTATATACATTTAGCTTGGTACCCTGAGAATTCAATTCTGCGTACTATGAGTAAGAGGCCATACATCTGATTCTGGATTCATAGACAAATGTGTTTGTATATATGCATACTAAATGCGTCTATATACATAGATATATATAAATTAACATTAACCAAAGAGAACTTAAATGGGCGGAGAAGGAGAAATGGTATTGCTTCAGTTGTCTCGCGGTGTACTCAGCTTGAAATGGCTTCGTTGTCTGGGCTTATCACACAGACTTTCTAAAATGTTACCTCAAACGTAAAGTGATATATCAAATACGCTATTATTCCCAAATTATATAGACTAAAAAAAATATATATACATACTTATGAATATTTATAAATGAAACGTAACAATAGAAATTTCATTGGGATAAATGATTTTTTAATTTTTTGATAATGAGCTTTTTTTAATATTTTTTTTTTTTTTGCGTCAAATAAAGTTGAGTCATTCATAAAGTGCTATTATTTGCAGCCGATATATATATTTTTTCTATAAATAATCCATTAAAAATATGAAATTCATTCTTTAATATATTATTTATATTTTTTGGGATATTTTCATTTTGATTTAAATTCTCTTATCGTAAAGTGAAGTTTTTGAATTATATAATAGTCATTTTTTAAATACCTTTTGCTATTTGTTAAATTTAATATTTTGGATTTTAAAATAACTTAAATACTTGATATAAAAATTTAATAATAAATGTATGTAAAAATACTTGGTGTAATTTTAAAAAGCATAAATATTAATTTGAATCTAAAAATTACATATTAAAATACCTGAAAATTATTAATAACACTATCAATAGCATAAAAATAAATCCTAAATTTTATAAAAACGAATGAAAAAAAAAAATTTATAAATTCTCTCTCGTTTTTATATCGCTGTATAATATTTTTTTAATATCAAAATAAATTTTTAATTATCTTGTACTATACAAGATTTTTAGCATTATAAGTATAATTATAATTTTCAAATTAAGCAACATCAAAGTATCATAAAAGTAGTATATAATTATAAACTTATGTCAATGAACGCATCTATAAAATATATTTAAAAAAAAAAACTGTTAAATTGAATAAAATTAACACACATTAACCCTCGTAGTCTAAAAAACTCTAAAAAAAAAAAGCAAAATATATAAATAAAATAAAAAAAAATTAAAATAAAAATACTGGTCCGTGTCAAAAGTCACGTCTACCTTTTTTTTTTTTTTTTAAAATACAAGTCAAGCCTTTAAACGTGGCTAGGTGTGCAATTCCACCCTCACCACGTTCATTTGCTTTGAGGTGCAATGTAGCCACCAACGATTTCATATATACACATTCACATTAAATTCACATATCTATATGTATATTCACCATTCAAAAATCTCCCTTATTACATATACAAAAAAAAAACATACAATTTTTTTTTTTTTCACTTCCCCAAACGACGTCATTTTATACTTCGTTTCATACTCAAACAATATACGCATACACAAACGACACGTATATACATTTATTTTATTTTTTTATTTTTTCACTTTTCTTTTATTTGGTTTGATGTATATACAATCCCTTCAAATAATAAATATATATACGTACTATATTTTAATTTTTTTAATTTAAAAAGAATAAAGAAAGAGTGAAATAAAAAAAAATAATTCGAAGACCTTTGACTTGTGATTAGTGACTCGATTTGATGCACCCAAGTGGTCGAACAAGAGAGAGTAAAGATGAGTTCTTTTTTTTTTTTCATTTCATGAAGAAAAAAATGTAAAAAAAATTATCAAGTGTTCACTTTTTCTTGGCGCGGCATTTTCCACTTACTGCCAGCGGCACACACTTGATGTATAAAAAAAAAATGAAATAAAAATAAAAAATTTGTCAAGTGTGCACATACTGGGACTGTAGTGCACTATGCAGGTCTGTAGGCTCGTCATTGCACCTTCAAAGTTCTTTGTAAAAAAAACCCCTCTGTTTTTTTCAAATTCCCCTTTACCTGCTACTTTCATCAATTTTTTTATTTTTTTATTTTTTCTATTCATATATATTATATTTATATTCTCCTCTCACTCTTATTTTACTCTTTGATGTACGACTAGGTTTAATATTTTTTTTTTCAACGTTAAAAGAAATCTTGAAATCAAATATAAGAGTGGTCTGTGTCGTTGAAAAAAAATTCACACACATACGATGATAAGTACAGAAAAGAATTTTTAATAATATAAAATTTAAAGTAAATATACAAAAAAAATTAATACATAAAAATGGAAAAATAAAAATTAAATAAAAATGATAATGAAATAGAGAATGAAAAGAATAAAAAAAATATGTCAATTTATTATTTCTTCAGGTATATTTTATTATTATAATAATATCAGATCAAAAGAGTAAATAGCATGTAAGTTTTTTTTATTTTCCTTTTTTTCATTAATATGAAGAATCAATAGCTTATTGTATGTTTGCAAAGTAAAATAAAAAAATATATAATAACTTAATTTGGTATATTGATCGTGTCGCCAAACCCGCCTCCTGGTGATCGTGTGTATCGTGTATATAGCTGCACCCGAGACGTTTGTCGATTCACACACGCCAACCATTATAAAATTACTCTTGGGGTATAGCAAAAAAAATATAAAAGGTGCAGAGAAGGGTGGTTTCGCAAAAGTATATCAGCGTAAAAAAAATATATATATAAACAAATATATATCTTGCTGGGAAAAGGAAGAAAAAAAAAATAAAAAATGTAAGATTAAAGAATAGAAAAAGGTGGAAACAATGGTAAAATAAAAATAAATAAATAAAAATCTAAAAAAAAAATATATACATTGAAAAAAAATAAAAAATATATAGTACCATAGGGATTTATACTGTTTTGTTATATATTTTATTTTATTTTTTTTTAAACATCAAACATACAAGCTCTTACTTTTATAAGTTTAATTTTTTTTTCTTTCTTTTATATAAATTTTATCGTTTATTTTTTTTTTTTATAAAAATTTTATTCATTTATTTATTTTTTGAAATGTTTGTTTACATTTATTTATATTTACTTTGTCAAATAGAATATAACCAAAGATACAAGAGGGTTGAAAAAAAAGGGTGTTGAGGGTAAAAGGTTAAAGAAGAAAAAGGTAAAAGTAGAAAAAAAAAAAATAGAATACGTTACATGTGAAGACTTGAATCGGACGATGAGGCCTCTGGGGAAAAAGCAAATGTGAAATTCAACGAGGCTCCAATGTCGAGTGGAGTTACTAGATGTACAAAACCTACATTGAGTTTCGAGGGACTTGTAATGTAACATTTTGCCGATCAAACGAAGTGAAACAAGTACAAATATATACATGTCTATTGGATATATAAATTTATAATATCTCAATGTATTGATACTCCTGGGATGCAGCTTTGAATTTCATTTGTAAATGAATTGTTTTAATTTTAAAACTCACTCTAAATTTATATCTCATATAGGAAATTTGATATTTATTTTTTTCACAAATATATTTCTCTTGTTATTTTGAAAAAATAGTTTTTTGTTTTTAATAATTTTTAAATCTAATTTTTAATTAGTTTTCAATAATTTCTATCTTTTTCCTTTTTTATTTTATTTAGTAATTATAAAACTTTTTTGTTAGTTAATAATTGTTTTTTTTTCTTTTACATGTCTTAATAATATTTTATTAACTGGTTATTTGAAGGTGAGCTTTGCTATTCATCCAACGTGGGTGTAAAGCTCGAGTGACTTTTACTCACCTATACGAACTTTGTCTTTTACTTGGAAGGGTCGTGAAAACAAGGGTAAAAAGATAGTCTAGAGAGAAGGGGAATGAGATGGGTTACAAGTTTGTACGTTAACTGGTCGGCACATGCTATTAAATTAGACATGGTGAAAAGTTTGACTTTACAAGTCACAATGGAATTTTCTATTTGTCACTTTAAAAAGTCAAAAAGTTTAAATAAAAAATTTATGGTAATTGATCAGTTTTACTATTCATAACAGTCAATGTATTATTAAAATTTTCATATTTTATTATATTATTAAACTCACCGCAAAACAAAATAACAAAAAAAAAGGCAGTTAATTAAATTTTGAAATTTTAACACATCAAACTCAATTAAAATGATAAAAATAAAAAATAAAAAATCTTCTCATATTAACGAATATTTTTGGTATATCAAATATCAAAAATTTTTCATTTTTTATTTTTTTTTTTCAAGTATAAAAAAATATCACTGACAATATTTATAAAATTTATATCGATGAAATTTAATGCATCATAACGCTGTTATTTATTAACTTTCATATATATTTTTTTTTTATTTAAAAAAATCATATGGTAATATGAAACGACATAAATAACTCTAGATGAAAAACGTCAATCCAGAATTTAAAAATAAAAAATCACATATATATTATTATTTATTTCCTTACTTAAACATTACAAAATAAATGACTTTTTTTTGTTCAATTTTTTTATTCATTTAAAAGACTGAAAATTCTATTTGCAAAATAGAAAAAAAAAAAAAAATTCTATATTTATAGAGTACTTTGCATAAACTAAATTATATAAGGAATTTTTTTTTTATTTTTTCCTGAACCAAGGAATTTTTTTTCTTAAAAGTTTTGTCGTTTAAAAAATCATTTTAACATTGAAAATAATAATATATTATTTCTCATGTTGTAAAATAGAAAAATAAAATAATTTTTTTTTCAAAATAAATTATCTAAAACTTTATTAATGATATATTTATTGATAAAATGGAATAATAATTTTATGAAAAAATTTTATATATTCAACAGAAGCTGAGCCAATAAAAATAACGTCAGTTGAAATACCAAGTGTTATTAAAGCTGGTACACTTGAAACAATATTAGACTGTAAATATGACATGGGATCATCATCAAACGATGATTTAGTTGTTAAGTGGTATGTCAATGATGATCTACTCTATCAATGGATATATGGCTCAAAACCAAGAGCATCTGAAGAGTATATGCACTATATTGATTCAACTTATAATGCAAGTACTGATCCAAATATGGAATACAGAGCTGTCAAACTCATCAAACCAAGTCATTTAATAACTGGCAAAATCAGATGTAGTATATCAGCACAGGATGGAGAAGATGAAGCATCAAGAGACATGTTGGTTTACTGTGAGTTTATCAATTATAATTTTATATTAAATAACAAATATATTATAATTTTAAAAATTAATAAAAACACATGTATACTTTGTATTTTACTATTTTTAAATTTAAATAATTTAAAAACTCTCAAATTATAAATCTTGATAAATTTTTTTTCCATTTATTTATTTATTTATTTAAATTTTTATTGAACCCAGTGACTCATGACAATGTAAACTAGGCAACAAGAAGGTGAAATCAAAATAAATAAAAAAATAATAATAATGTTACAAATAAATACGAAATATTGTAAAATAAAAACTTTTTAAATAAATAAATAAATAAATACAAAGTGCGTGACTAGAAAAAAATGTGAAAGACTTGAAACTGAGTATTTCAGTAGTAGAAATCGGATGTAGTCAGGCGACATAATTCAATACACACGATATAACGTCTGGCATAGTGGTAAGTGGTGGTATTGTGTAGGGACAGTATATAGATATATAGATAAAGTATTATACAAACTGAGAGAGAGTCGAGTCGAATATCGATTGTGACAATGAGAAGGGTAGTATTGGAAAAGTAGAATGATAAAGAAAAACGACAGACAAAATAAAAAAAAACTTTAAAAATATAAATAAATAAAGATAAAGACATATGATAAAAAAGAAAAAAAATATTGAAGCTTTCTCACGTGTCACGTGTCGGGTGTACCCATCGGATGTATTTTATTTTTCCAAAGATAAAACATACCAAGACTTTACCCACCCACACCCACACACACACACAATAGTATAACCATATTTTTCAAAAAGCTTCATCCACAAATGGGAAAATGCTTTTATCGTGTTACCCATGAACCATCGATATTTCATTTAAACTATAGTAGCACTCAACTTGCAACGTCATTTTGTGAAATCTGAATGGTACTTTATGGAATTTTTTTTTATTTTTTTTAAATGATGAAATAGTAGTTAAGAATAAAAAAAAAAAATGAATTATAAAAAGAAAAAAATCTAGGTGTATTGTGAATTTTTATTTTTTAAGAATTTTTTTTTATTTTGAGGTAAAAGAGAGCTTTTTATTTTTTAAACGACAAATTTATTTTGGGGTGATACGTTTATCATGCATCGTATATATGGCTTCACCTCACCAACATATCTGCTGGATAGAAAAAAAATAATAAAAAAAAAAAATATTACGTGACGAATAGGTAAAAGTTTTTCTCAATCGAAATTACTAACTGGACGACTGAGCTTGAAGCTCTGTAAATTAAAGAGATGAAAAAAAAAAAAATTAAAAATAAAATAAAGTACAGAGAAAATTAAAAAACAAAAAATTGAACGAAAAAAAAAAATTTGAATAAATGCTATGGAATGGAGAAAAAAAAATACCAATAAATGAAATAATTGAAAAGTTTGATTTTATTTTTTCATGATATAAATTGAATAATAATATTTTTATTATTATTTTTTTGTTACAGCACCTGAAAAAGTATTTCGGTTATTACATCCAAAAATGAGTCATGATTCTCGATTACTAATTGCTAAATGTTTGGCTGAGGATATTTTTCCAAAACCAATAATCAAGATTCTTCGTGACAAGTAAGTAGAAAAGTCAATATTACGTCAGACAATTTTTTGCTTTTAGAGTTATTATGTAATAAAAATAATTCACTGTATAAATAGACTTATGAAAAAATTATATAATTTTTTTTCCAGTCAAACAGTTGAGGAACAAAAAGTAAATTATAAATTAAATCCTGATGATGGCCGATATAGCGCCGAGACAGTTGTTGAATTGCGGATGGCTGAAATTCAATTACCAACCACATTTGAGTGTCAAGTATCCATCAAGTCTGCCAATTATACTTCGAATAGAAAATATGTATACAATGGTGAGTCATAAATTTAGCCATAATATTTAAAATTATTTTTAAACTGAATAATAATTCTTTGATATGAATTTCGTTTTTTTATTCAACTTTTCATATCAATTTTTTATATTTGTTCAAGATATATTTAGAGTAAAAATATATTTTTAAATATTAAAATGAATTCATTAAAAAAATTAAAATGAAAAGCTAAAATTTTTTTTTAAAAATAATGATAGGATAAATTATAAACTGCAGCTGACATGGAAAAAATAAAAAAGTGGCACGCCCTGTTGACGTGTCTATGTAATAATATTGATTTAATTTTTTTTCCTTCTTTTTGTTTTATCCTTTATTTAGAAATTTTATTATATAGAAAAATATTTATTAATCTTTTACAGGATGAGAAAATTTAAAGAATAAAAATTTTTATTATTGGTCTATATTATTTTGAATGTTATATAGAAGTTAATATCAATATTTTTATTTCATTTTTGACATTCATGAATGATAAAAAATTGCAATCACAATGGGGCATCTTTGAGTGAGTCTCTTGGGTGTTAAAAATCTATAAAGCTTTTTTAAACCAAGTGAAAATTGCAAGAAAAACGATAAATCTTCGTTTTGTGACTTAAAAAGACGGACGATGTCGTTCTTGTTGTCGACGACATTGTAACAGACACATACTTTTCCTCAACGCAATTTCACAAGCTAAAGAAGAAGGCTTGTAATCCCAAAAAAAAATACACACACATACACACAATAAGAATAGAAAATACAATAATGAAAGAAAACATCAACGAGAATAAATAAATAAACATTTTACGAATTGTTTTTAGTAGAAAAAAAAGAAAACTCTTTTCAAATTTTTTGTTGTTGATGTTTTTTTAACAGAAAAAAAATATAAATATTTATCCAACAGTGAGAAAATAAATGGAAAAAAAAAATAAAAATCTAATCAAATATTTTTTTTTAATCCTCGTATTCTTATTAAATAAAAAAAAAACAAAAAAATTTAATGAAAAAATAATATTTTCCACGATCAATCAAATATATCAAAAAATTCTCTGCAATATTTTTTTTTTTTTTTAGATAAAAACATCAATTTAAAAAGTTATTTAAAACTCATCGAAATAAAATTTTCCACAGATTAACAAAATGAAAAAATTCCATGTTAATAATTAACAAAAAAAATGATGAATTTAGTTAAATTTTTGTGTACAAATATTTAAAAAATTCTCATAACTTTTTTAAATATGAAAATCAAATTAATGTAATGGAAATTAATTTAAAACAACTAAAGTTTAATCAAAACAAAATAACAATAATATCAATTAACAATAAATTAAAAAATACTCAACTAATTTTTAAGTACAAATTTTATTAACATAATAAAATTACTGGGTTATAATTTCATATTAAATTATTATTCTATTGTTCATTAACCTTATTATTATTATTTTAACATCATAAATAAACACATAATATAATATTAGAAAATAAAATAAATATATCGTTGCAATAAGTGGTACAAGCGCTTCGGGAGTAGTGAAGGATATTTCCCGCAGGATAGAAAGAAAGATAAAAAAAAAAAATAAAAAAACTTTTTCGAGACTCATTCGACCAGAACGATATACTTCAATGTATATAATGGATACAAGGGAGCTCATTCAGCCTCGACTCCAATCTCGTCCACCCATATATTCCCGCATCTATATATTTTTTTATTTTTTTTATTTTTTTATTTTACCAACTTTTTCATTGACATCAGGACAAGTTTAACAATCCTCTCTATTTTTACTGAGCAGCTTTTCTCTAAATTTCATTCATGCCAGTTAAAGACAAAATGAAAAATAACACAACTGTTTTTTTTTTACAAAAAAAAAATATATATTAATTGTATTTTGTAATTTTTGTGATTTCAGATGGAAATAGACAGAATTTTTCTCTCACATTTATCATCATAATAAGTATCCTCGTTGCAGGAACAACGATAGTCGATATCTAAATCCAAAAAATTAAAAAAAAAAAATTGAAATATAATAAAAGAAATTTTAATATTTAAAAAAAACAAATACAAAATGAATTTTAATAAGCGTAAAAAAAGACAGAGTAATAGTTAATTTTTTTCTTTATATTCTCTAATACTTGGCTATTGAATTTTTTTATTTAATTTTTATTTTATTATTAAAAACTTTTCTATAAATTAAAAATAACAGCCATTTATTTAGTGAATCGTTCATTGACTAACAGGGTACTAAACAAAAAAAAAAAAAATATGAAAAACCTATAACCAAATATTTTGTTTGTTTTTATATAAAATTATTATAAAAAAAAACTTTTATTTTATTTTATTTTTTTTAAATATATATAAAAACTTTTAGTTATTTACAACGTTAATTGGATCAATATTAACTTGCTATTATTTTTTTTTATATTAAAAGTTTTGTTTAAATATAAATACCAGTGTTTTATAATTTAAAACAATAAACAATGAAAATAAATAATAATTTTGTTCGTATATAGTATGATTAATTACAACGGGTGTATATTAAAAAAAAGAATATTTAAAAAAGGGATTTTATAATCAACGACAGGTCCGAAATAAAAAATGCCAGTGTATACGAGAGAAAAATAAAAAATAAAAAAATTTAGTTTGCAATAATAAGCGTTAAAGAGAAGCTTTTCAAGCTGCGTATGAAAAAAAAAAAATTATATCAGACAGATAATAATGAAATAACAAAAATGAATAAAAATTAAACAATGAAAAAATTAACAATGAGATAAAGAACAAAGATGTAATATTAATAAAAAAATATACATGATAAAAATAATGATAGCTAAAAATTAAGAGAGCAAGAGAGAGAGAGGAAATTAATAAAATAAACTAAAATGGATTTAGTAAATTGCGACGGTACTGTGATACAATACCTTACGCTTCATACGCTTCAGAGAAAAAAAAAATAATGATAAATATAAAAAAATTCAATTTTCTTTTTTTCTATTAACTTGAGCACTCGGAATTTTTATTTTTATCAATATATAGCTGTATATATTGAATTAAATATATATATATAAATAAAAAAATTATATTCATTTATAAAATAAATACAGATATTTGTTAAATTAAAAGTTTTTTTATTTCAATTTAATTTAACAAGTATCTAATTTGTTGTTAGATGAAAAAGAGGTATTAAAATTAAAGAAAAAAAAAAAAGAGGAAAATTTAAATAAATTAATAATTGTATTATACTGGGACCCTCCTTCGACGTAATGAAAAAATATAAAAAATATAAAAGAAAATAAAAATTTCCCTGAACGATTTTACAGTATTTATTAATTTTCGTTGATATAGTTAAATGGAAATTCTTAATTCATAATTTTCTCCTTGGTATATTTAAAATTAAATAACAGAAAAAAAAAAAATTATATGTATTGTCAAGTGAAGAAACCTTTCAACATTAAAAATAGATAAATAAAATTTCAATCGTTTTTTTTTTTCTATTATTAATTTCTGTATTATCGTTCTGATAGAAACTTTAATTGAAAAAAAATAAAATTTATGTATTAAATTGTATGTATAGATTATAAATAAAATAAATATAAATAAATTTAAAAAAACAAACGACACAAACCGTACAGAGAGACATAAAAAGTCAAAAATAGAAAAAAAAAAAGTTTTAAAAAAATTTTCTCTCATGTTTTATAATTGTTGTGATGGTGTATTTTATTTGCAATGAAATAAGGGCAACGCCTTTGGAGTCTGCATATGAAATTGTAAAATTATCATTAAAAAAAAAAAAACTAAATAAAACCTAAAAAAATGTTGATTAAAAAAATTGAAAAAGAAAAAAATATAAATCTTATTTATTATATCCCAAATAATGAATCCCAATACCTCTTAAAAATCTCAATTCAAGAAATTATTTTATGAATACTCTTATTGTATAAAAAAACCTCGAAAAGTTGAGTATTTAACTTGGAAAATTTTAATAAATTAAATTATAAATTTTTGTTGTTATTGCCCAAGGCATGTTACAAATAATTTTCTCTGATTTTCTTTGCACCTAATTGCCCTAAAGATAATAAAAAATAAAAAAAAAAAATAGTTTATTTTTTAATACAACTTTTATGTAAACACATAAGCCAGTTATAATTAAATTTTTTTCTATGCGAATTAAATTCTTGATGGAAAAGAGAAAAAGATAGAAAAAATGATGTTTAACGTTGAGTTATTTTTCAACGTCTTCTTGAGAGTCCTGAGGGATATTTGATGTTTTATCGAGTTGATGGTGGTAAAATGAAAATTTATATATATTTATTTGTTTATTTATTTATTTTTTTTTGCACGCGATTCTCAGGGGTAATGGATATGGTCAACGATAAATATCGGGAGGGCTCCATTTGGATTTAAACGATGCATTTTTTTCGTGACGTTTCATGGCAGAAAAGCGATGCACATGGGAATCGCATGCGTGCTTCACATAAACCCCTCAGAATTGATGTATACATATCGTATTTTTATACCCTCACTTGAATTTATACCACCCAATATTTATTTTCAAACCACTATCATCTTTACTTTGAGGCAATATTATGTTTACACAGTCTCAATTAATTGACATCAAGTTTTTTTATTGATATAAATATTCATGATATCGATTTATTTATATTTTTTAATATACATAAATGATATTCATTTTAATAAATAAATATTGAATTTTTTATATTTATTAATAGCAGCATTTGAATATAAAATATCTATAATTATTTCAGAGTTGATTGAGTGAGTTGAATGTTTTTTTTAACATATAATCAAGAGATAATTATTATCTCTATTTTTATTTCTTGAAAAATGATTAATTTGTTTATGATTTGAAAAAATATCATTTGAATATTTAAAGAATGTATAAATGAAAAATTAAATATCATTTGAGATTTTTAAATTTTATTTATTTGTCAGTCAAAGTCAATTCAATTGAAATAATTTATTTACTTTGAATAATTATAATTGTTAATTTATATATTTATTAATTATTTAACATGCTTAAATGCTATAATTTGCATGTGATATTTATATAATATAACAAATGACAAAATTTGCAATTCCTAAAAAAATTAAATATTTAAATTTTGTTAGTTGAAAATAAAATAAAAAATCAAAAGTTCAAAAAAATAAACATAAACTGTTTAAAAAATAAAAAAAGTAATTAATTTTCATTTTAAATGCTTGTTTCAATTATCTAACTTTTTTATTTATTTTTAATTTCTATTAGTAAAAATAATATACCTATATAAATTTTTTCTTTTTATATTTCGTTTTAAATTTTAATATTCATATTTTTCCAGTTAAATTTAATAAAGAAAAATGTAATTAATATTAACTATAAAAGTAAAATAATAATAAAATAACCAAAATATTTTTAAAGTTTAAAAATTAAAAAATATATGAAATATTTCAATTAAAATAAAAATGTAAATATTAAAAAAAAAGAGACATAATTATAAAAAAATTTCAATCAAATTAACTGTTTTCATTGAATGAACAGTATCATATACAGTATTAATTCAACTGAAGCATCAATTTGAAAATACCAAGATATTTTGAATGGTTTTTGTAATTAAATTGAGCTTGCTGCAAATGAAATTCAATTTCCTCCCGCATATTCACTGGCTTCTTCTCATTTTCCCCACCATTCAAACCATCGCCACTCGAATTTTGTTAAAATCACTCCCTCTCTCTCTTTCTCTCTCACTTTTCCTCTCATTTTAGATTCGAACAAAATTAGCCAATGTATATATATATCATATATATATAGTATACTATTTGAAAATGGAATGCCAACGGCAATACGCTGCCAGTTATAATCCAAGCAAGATAGAATCTGTTTGAGAGGATGAGAAGCCTCAAGATATACCTCAATGCTACTACAGCAAAATTCAACTGAAACTCCATACGACCATTGCACTTGTAAAGTTAAATCTACAAACTTAAGTACTTGTGTTAAATTTCAAAATTTAATTTTCATATATATTTCACATTTTTCTTATTTTTATATATATACAAAAATAATATAACAATACTATTATTATTTATATTAATTTATTTAATTTAATTTGAGATATTTCAAGTTTGAATATTACATACTGCTATTAAATATCTCTCTAATGGATTTATACTTTGTTTAACTTTACATCTTGAATATCACAAATATTTTCATGATATTAATATCCATGATGATGATGATCATAATTATTTAATTGTGGTAAAATTTGTTATGGATGAATAAATATGAAAACATCAAATATTACAGTTGTATATACAATTTGTAATATAATAAAATAATTAAAAACCATTATTATATTTATCAAATAAAAATATAAATAAAATATTTATTCCTTTAATTTAGTTGAAATATTTTTATAATGAATTGCTTTTTTTCTATTGGGATAAAAGATTACAGTTATATATATATAAAATAAAAACTGTCACCGTTTATTTCATTTTATTTTTTTCTTTTCATGACATATTATGTCGTATAAACCTCGAGGGCATCTGAAAGCGATGCAGTTACACTTTCACCACAGCCCAAGTAAATTTAAAAAAAAAAAAAATTTTCTTTTAATAATAAAATTCTATATATATATATATGAAAAATTACAAGTTAATTTTTTTGAAATTCTTTATAATATTATTAACTGGATCAAATTCATAAATTTAATTAGAGAATTTTCTTTTCATGAAACTTTCATCAGACGGAGTTGAGGATTTGATTGAACATTAAAAAAAAAATTTTGAAAATATAATTCTAAAGTTTAAAAGGATTTATTTTTATTATTTATATTTCATCTTTAATCAATTTAATGGACAAAAAAATAATTTCAATTTAATTTTTATTATTTTTATGGAGTAATAAAAAAAGCAACAAATTAATTTTATTTTTTTTTAGTTGTTTTTTAAAAATTTAACAATGTTTTCATTGTAGCTAAATTACAATGGAAAAATAAAAATTGTTATTGATTGTCAATTTATAGGAAGATAATTGAATTATTTTAACAAATATATTTTTTATTATTATTGTTTAACATTGTATTTTTATATATTAAATTATGATTTTTGGGTTAAATGACATGTATTGTTTATTTTGGTATATGTAGACTCGTATTTTGAATATTTGTATAGACAGTTATTTCAATACGCATATCAATTAAAATAATCAAATACAGGAGGACAACTTTACCAATCAACAGGTTGTGATGTCTAGTTACTGAGCAAACAGTGCACAAGTTTTATTCAATAAATATATACTCACTGAAATGAAACTAATTGAATTTGATTGATTAAATAAAAATCATATTTAAAAATTAAAAAAAAAAAAAAAACAAATTCATTCAACTTATGATTTTAATTTATTTTTAAAATATTTAAACATTTCATTTGACATTTTCATTTAAATTGTTTTAAACGAATTTCGAAATTCTAGTTAATATTGAATTTACATATTTGACTGTGGTTAAATTTTCAATCAAACAATTTTCACTTTTATTGAATTTCTTCTTTTTTTTATTTTTATTTTTATCATTACTATGTTATCATACGATAATTAAACTTGCTAATTTATAACTACATAATTTTTATTTTAATATTTAAATAATAATATACTATTTAAATTAATATTTCGTTTTTTTTTTTTTTTTTTTATTATTTATTTTCATTTTATTTTATGGATAAATTATTTATCCAATTTTCCACTTTTACTGTGCAACAATGTTAATGCACATTTCAAATAGAGAAATTTAATGTATATATAAAAACCATATTTGATCTTCACCTTGAACTATATATCTTGAAGAACAATGAAATAAAAAAAAAAAAAAAAAAAACATTTTCAAATGGAAAATTAAAACAATGATAGTATATAATAAAAATAAAAACCACATTGTTTAGTGATTTTTTTAGAGAGTGACGAAAGTAATGTCCAAAAATAAAAAGAAATATTTGAAATATATATAAATAAAAATTAATACATCAATTTCACTTGGGCTAAATTGTTTTTCCAGTTGTTGTAATGCACACGTTGAAAATTCTCAAGACAAAATTGTACATAAGAGAATAAAATGCAGTACATTGGGCCACTTTCGTGTTTATATATTTTTACTATATAGATATATTTGTAAACATCCCAGAGGTATGTTGCAAATTTATATGTGTATGTATTTATGTATAATAACAACAACAACAAAAACAACAACTGGCAAGTGAACGCCTCTGGTGCCTCAGGCGCCAATAATATCTGGTCCAACGAGAGAGACATATAGCTTTTGAAATTGAATTTGCAAAAATAAAAAATATATATATTTATTAATTTTACCATTTATCATTAATCTATCTATTTATTAACATAATATATTCATAATTTATAGTTTGAATTTATTAAATTGAAATTCTTTACATCGATTTCTATTAATTAAATATTTTTTATTTAAAATAATCATATAAATTATTTTTAAAAAAGAAAAATCTAAATTTTTTCAAAAAAAATAAGAGAAATTATATTTTGAAATTTTTGTTTATTTAAATTTAATTTTAATACATGATTTTTAAATAAATATCAAAAGTGTAAATTTTAAATAAAAGAAATCGAATATAGGTATATTTTGAATATTTCTAATTAAAATAAATAAATTTTTTGAATTTTTTAAATATTTAAATAAAAAGAGAAATTTTTTTTTTATTTTACAATTATTAATTCAAATAAAAAAGCAGCTTCAATTAGTAAAAATAAATATTTAAATTATAATCAAACAAATTAAAATTTTTAAAATAATTATTAGATTTAAAAAAAAAGATAATATACTATTTCGATTAAATAGATTTTTCATGTGGAGAAGAAAAGAAAAAATAAAATAAAAATAAAAACCACATAATCAAGAAAGAAAATTATACAAAAAAAAAAAAAAAAAAAAAATTATATGTAAGAGACAAACGACCATGACAATGCCACCGAAAGTTAATTTTTTTTTCCTCTCTTTTTCTCTCTCATCAAGCCACCCAACATAAAATTTTATCTTCATCTACAACCAACACACATTTCTCTTTAACTCATACAATTTCCGTCACTTTCGCACAAGCATCATTCACAGTATACCATCATCATTTCACATTCGTTACTCCTTCCTCTCAATAAATTTTAAAAAACCACAATCCCACCTTTCACTTGAGACACCTGCACACACATCTTCTATGTACCATCGCATGTATACAAACAAACAAACACCTTATATTATCATGTCCATACAAACCGGTGTAACATGTCAACAAATGTCTTCAATATATGACAAAAAAATTCATTGCGAAAACTTTATATTATCATTATTACTTTTTTTTTACTTTCAATATAAAAAGGAAAATATACTTTATATCTTTATTTATCTTCATTAGAAGTGAGTGTACACCAATAGGTTTAGAGGTAGAACAAACATAAATATTTTTCATCACGTGTGTGTGTGGGGTTTTTTTTATGGAGAGGGGAAAAATAACTGGAGCTCAAATCAAGCTGATCTTCAGAAAATGAATCAGTATTAAATTTTACCTTAGAGTGTGTGCAAGTGACAATGTACAATTTTTAATCATAATGTTTATTTAATTTTAAATTAAAAAAAATTGTTTATTTGAAAATTTTTTTACTTTAAATATATATTTTGAATTTTATAATTGATAAAATGTTAATTTATCCAGTGAGTTTTATTTATCTATTTTTTAATTATCATATAATTAGTTTTATATATATTTCCATTTTATTTATTTTTAATTTAATAATTTTCATCTTAAATTTTGTATTTTTTCAAGTGCAAGCTAATTAAAATATTTAGATTTTATAAATATGATAGAAAGTTTATTAAATTTAATTAATAATATAAATAAATTCTTTCATAATTAATTTAAAATGAATTTTTTTTTTTTCTAAATAGAAGTATGATGAAGAAAATTATACATTAAAAATTATTTAATGTTTATTTTAAAGAATAATATTAATTTATATTTTTATAATTATTCTTTTTTTGTTGACAAAACAACTTGATGAAAATTTTAATTTTATATAAAGGCATGAAATGATTAAAAAAAAAAATTAGATGCTTGTTAAAATATAGCCGGAAAGTGTTGTTTATATAATACTGTGGCAATTTTCATTTTGCCTCAGCCCCTTTTCCAAAGTGTTGCCCAGTGTTAAGATAACACACTTGTTCGTCCGTCACTAATGAAAGTCATTACCATTTCATTGCAGGTTGTGGTAATTTTATGGCTGGCTGTAACTACCATCGCAACCCCTTCAGCTAACGTCAAACAAACCGTCGACGATAAGGTAATATTTTTAAATATTCTTCATTTTTCTCATTCATTCATTTCAAAACAACTATGAATATTCAAGACATAATCTTTTCATCAAATGAATTGTTTCAAAAAATTCATGCGTAAATTAAAAAAATAAAAAGTAAACAAAATAAATATATTTATTTTAAAAATCAGTCAAAGGTTTAAAAAACAAAATTTACAATATTTCTCTATATTAAAAAAAATATATATATATTTAACATGACACGTTCGCCTTGGTGGTATATACAAAATAAAAAATAAAATAAAAGTAGAATAAAAGGTGTACTAGGGGGTTGAAAAAAAATAGAGTATATGTTCCAAGAAAACATGCCGTCAGGCAAGAGTGAAATGCGGCTGTCTTTTCCATTATTATTATTATTTTTTTATTATTATATTTTTTTCGTTTTCATATTACTGTATATTTTTATATATCTACCTGCAGTGTCATTCTTGGTTGTATATATATTACATTTCTTATAGATATATATGTTTTTCTTTTACGGTTATTCATACGGTGTAAACAGGTTTTACTTAAATTTACGATGTAGAATCGTGTTATTCTCATAAACTTGAAATATAAAAATAATAAAATAAAATGCATAGATATGTATTTGATGTTGTTGAGGGTTTATATTTCGAATAAAATAATGTTTCATTGATCGAGTTGTATATTATATAGGATATTTTAGATCCAACTATAAAGTATCTAAAATATGCAGGATTGTGTGTACACCTGGGGGACAATGTTGTATGTACTGAAAGTGTATATATTGAGGCAGTTTATGTTTCAGATGTAAAACCAAACAAACATACTTGATTCAACACAAGTAGATCTGGGTTAGAAAATTTCTATGCCTGAAGGTCGGGGACATTTACACAGCATCACATGTTACTTTATATTTTTTTTTCATTATTTTATTATTATGTACACACAACTTTTTGATTAACTGTTAATCAAAGGAAAAAAATATAAAAAAAAACCTTCACACCTTTTTAATGAATTTTATCTTATTAATTTTGATGGCTCAATCATTGTAATCTTAATAAAAATCAAATTTATATTTAAAAAATAAACTCATTAAAAAAAAAAGTAATTTAAATCTTGAATTTAAAAAAAAAAAAAGAAAAAATATATTTAGATAAAATCTATTTTAAAAATATTTAAAAGTTTTATCATAAAAAAAAAAAAAGTCATTGATAAAAAAGCTTGTGGGTTAAATATATATGGAAAATAAAAAAAGTTTTAAAATTGAAAATCATGAAAATTTTGTTTCATCAAAATTATATGTGAATTTTATTTTAAAATTAAAAACTTTTATCAGTTGACATATATATATGTAAACACACGCATGTATGAACCAAGAGAAATAATATTCCACAAATTTACTGAATATATAGATATAGGTTTGTTGAATTTGAACCAAGGATTTATCCGAATATCTCGGCTTTCCGCTTGAGGGATAAGCCCCCTGGGTAACTTTTCCAGTATCATGATACTGGTGACCTGTGGTTAAAAGAAAAAAATAAAATACACACACACACAGTGAAAATAAACTAATATTATATACTCTTTCAACGTATATATGTATTCTAAAAAAAAAAAATATTCTGCATCTTTATTTTCTCCTCAAGTTTCATAGTAAAAAAAAAAAAAAAAAATTTTGCTTCACCACTTAAGTGCTCGTCTCTCTGATTTTTTATTTTATTAAAAAAATAAAAACTTTTTTACATTGTTTATATTTTTAAGTTGAGGATATTTTGTTTATCTAGAAATCGAGACATTAATTTTGTCAATTATAAAATTTATAATGTTATTTAACGAAGTACTTTGAATTAACAAATACAAAATAGATCAATATCAAATTTAATCAATGACTATGTATACTGTCATAAAGATAAACAAGTTATCGGTTGTTAAAGTGTTGAATAACTGTATATATTGTATGCAATTGTCTGTGGCAAAAGGCAGAACATTTTAGTCTACTAAATGACCAAGTTTGAACAATTGTCCTTAGAAATTGGGTTTTAAAATGATAGAAAGAGATGAGAACAATTGGCTAGCCACTGAGTTAGAGTTAAAACCACTTGACTTGGTGAACAGCAAGATAATCAGAAAATAAGTTGAACCAGCAAATAATCAATTCACTAAAGAAAAAAAAAATTAAAGCCACCCTTTATGGTTTTCATATAAAAAATCATTTAAATTTTGTTATTTTTTCATATTCCTTTGTCAATGTTATTTCCTTTTTTTTTATTTTCCATCATCATTCTCTCACATTTACGTTTATTTTTATCATTTTTTTTTTTTAAATTTATAACTTTCAATTGGTGACAGAATAGGACGTGACTCGAAAGTTGTCCCACTTTTATTTTTATCTTTTGCTATACTCAGCAAAAAAAAAATAAAAAAAAAAAATTGCAACTTTAGGAAGGACGAAATAAATATATATATATATATATAGTTTAAAGAAAAGGGTAGATAAAAAAAAAAAAAAGTAAAATGTTTAATATAAAAAGTGTATGTATCGTTTGACATCGGTTCTAATTAACGAGGGCACTTGTAAAACTTGCCAGTGATTTTCTGTAAATCGACATTGAAAATTCAACAAACCCCAGGACTTTCATCTATTGAATGGCCTTTGGGCAGTAAGAAAAAGAGCAAAACTCTTTGGCAATATATAAATAGATATATAGTAAATGTTGAATTGAAGAATTGCCATGAGCAAACTACCGGGTTAATACATAAACGTTCATATACTTTTATCACATGTATATACTATACCAACACAACACTGAATCAATGTATTGAATTCAACCAGTCCACTTTCTCAAGATGCTTTTCATATACTTGAATCACAGCATCAACTGTGTATATATTTTATTTAACATGTATTTGTGAGTTTACTTTTTTTTTTTATTTTTTACCACAAAACTTTGAAATTTGTCCTCCTTTCGAAACATCTACCACTCTCAATTTAATTTCATAAAAACAAATACCACTCCCACATTAAAATACATAAATATTTTTATTATTTTATCCAATTATTTTATTAATAAAAAAATAATTTCACTTTCATAAATCATCATCAAAATAATACATCAAATATTTTCTTAAAAAATATCTTTTTTCGAATAAACATGATAAATGTCATTTATATACTTTCACATATTTTATTTTTTTTTCCTTATAATTTATAGATAAATTTTTGATTATGTTAATTTAAATATTTTAATGGTATTTACATGTTTTTTTTTTTTTATAGAAAACAGCAGATTATCGTTATGGATATAATATTGATGAGAATAATGAAAAAGGTTATGGTAAAACTGAAATGAAAAATGGAGATTCAGCAAGTGGTAGATATTTTATAAATGGTGAAGAATCATATACCGATGTTAAATATGTTGCTGACAAGTTGGGATATCATCCAGTTGTCAAATATAGATCATCAAATGGAAGACGTGCCACTACCACACAATCAACAGTCAATAGAAATGCACAAAAGTTACAACAAGATGAAACAAATATCGTTAGTAAAATAATCAATATTAAATTGTCTTGAATTAATCCAAGTCAATCTTTTAATAGAATTAAATAAACTTCCTTTTTTTCTCTCTCTTTTTACTGATATATATTAACTTGCTTTTTTGTTTTTTCCTATTTCTATCATTTTTTTTATCTTTTTTTTTTTGTTACAGGAGAATCCAGTTAAATTGACTGGAGATAGACAAGCTTCATTGGATACCAAATCAGTGCCAATTGATCAGAACAATAAATCCAATGAGAAAACTACCTTTGCTGAGTCATCAACGTCAATTACATTCATTAAAAATAATAAAAAAAAAATTAATGAAAACATTAAAAGTACATTAGTCATTGAAAACTCTGGTAGTTTTGGTAAACGTGTACCTAATACCAAAATTAATATAACAAATAATGTAAATAATAAACAAATTGATGATTTAGAAAGTTCAACGACAAGACAAATAGCATCGAGTGTTATTTATTCAACACCACCACCAACACTACCACCACCAACAACAACAACAACAACAATAAAACCAATTAAAAGAAATATTAATGATGAAAAAGTATCAATATCATTGTCAAATAAAACTCGTAATAGTCCAACTAATCGTTTACGTGAGTATCTAAGCTCATCGACATCAACAACAACAACAACAACAACATCAACAACATTACCAGCACCATCATCATCACAAGCACCAATACGATTATCAGTACGTAAAGTTTTAAGAAACAGAAATTTATCACATAATAAACCTGATAAACGAAAAACTGATAACAACAAATCAATTGATAATTTAAATAATAATAAATTATCAGAAATAGTGAGTGAATCAAAAAGGTCAAATAAATTTGAAAAGCCTATTGTTGTTGCTGAAGTTCCAAGCTATGAATATAGTACAACATTTCCATGCACTGACGATAATAATGTATCAGTTACCACAGTGAAAACTGACATTGACAGGGAGTCAAGTACAGTGAACTATTCATCAAATAAACAAGACGTTGTTACTCAAAAATTTACTGATTATGATCGTATTACAACGTCATCTTTAATATTAAATCCTATACAAGCTGGAGTATCTTTGATAAACTTAGATGAAACACATTCAACTGTTGAAGAACCTCAGGCTAGTGTCAGTCAAACACCAGTTATAACTGATGCAACAGTAACATCATTTGTAACTCAACCAATACAAGAAATAAATAAAATAACAACAGAATTACCAACTATTTCAACAACTGAAAAAATAATTGATAATGAATGGTCAAATAAAATTGAAAATTTAATTGAAGTTACAAGTCAGTCGACGTTTAATCAAGACATTAGTATACCACAACCAAATCCAACTGAATCTTCATATGAAAATATTTATTTAGATAATATTAGTGTTGATCAAACACCATCAACAACCACACCAACTTATCAAGATGATTCGTCATTTGAAATTCAAAAATCTGTTGAATTATATCACAATTCACCTGTTGAAGAAATACATTATCCTGGTCAAGCCATGCCTCAAGTATTTGGCAATGATTATAATAAAAATTTTGAATATTTTATACAACAACAACAACAGCAGAATCAACAAGATCAACATGATCAACAACAGCAGTATTATGATCAACGACAACAAAAACAAGAATATCATCAAGAGCAACAACAGCAGCAACAGCAACAACAACAGCAACAACAGCAACAGCAACAACAAGGATATCAACATGATCAACAATATGATCAACAACAACAACAACAGTACGTGACTTTTAATCAAGACGAATCACAATCAATGAAAAATACAAATAAAAAACGTGAAGAATCATTTATCAGTGAACAAATACTTCAAGAATTACACACATCACCAGAAATATTATTTGAAAATGTAAATAAACACATTGAAGAATTTAATGATAATCATGAAGTTGCAATAACACATGGAAATAATTTACAAAAAATGAATAACAATACAGAAAATGTAAATTATTCTGAATCTCAAGAAATTAATCAACCGACATATGTTGCTGAAGTTGGCCATGTTAATACAGATATTATAAAAAATATAAATAATCAAAATAATGATAAATTAATTATAAATAATAATTATCAAGAATTTATAAGTAGTACAGCATTACCAGAACAACAACAACAACAAACCAAACAAGCAATTAAATCATCAATATCAAGTACACCATCAAATAGCATTTATTTCAATACAATTGGACAAAATTTACCAATTGACATTGCAAGTAATAATCAAGATAAAAATCTAATTTATACAAATAATAATAATTATAATAAAAATATAAAAAATAAACCAGTTGAAGTTACAATTGAACAATCATATTCAATACCATTTGATGATATTGTTGATAAAAAACAAATAAAATATCAATTTAATCAGCCCCAAAATAATCAATATTTTGTACAGCCACAAAATAACCAATTTTTCATAAACCCACAAAATAATCCAGCTAATAGACATCAGTATTATCAGCCTGAAAAAATGATTGAAAATTCAGTCCACATGTTTAATACAGTCGACAAGAAAAACGTATTTCAAATACCATCACAATCTTATTCAATTGGAATTCCATTAAGATCACAACAGTATAGAATTGATGATACAAAATATATTGAAAATAGTCTTAAAATACCAACGACATATGTTAATCAATATCAAGTTGGTTATCAACAACAGCAATTGAATAAACAACAAAATAGTAACTCTAATTTAAAACAATACAATCAACAATTTAATCAACAATTAAAAAATTTTTCACAACAAAATAATCAATATTATAATTTTCCAAGACCATTGAATCAATATGATAATATGATTCATCAACAAACATTTAATAAAAGATATGCAACAGTATTACCACAACAAAAATTAAATAATAATTATCAACAAGTTGTTAATAATAAACAAGGGCAAATTAAATATCCACAATTAAATAATAATTATCAATTAAATCCATATCAAATACAATCAAATTATTTAACAAATAATAATAATAATCAAGTAATTTATCAAAATAAATTAGTACAAGTTGAAAAAAAAAATCAACAATATCCTGTCAAGTCATTTGTACAAAATTGTGTTAATGATTTGATTGAAAATAATAATAATGAGTATCATGGTCCAGTACCATTACCACAAATTGGATTGAATCATCATCAAGAAAATCAAGTGGTACATCCGGCCAATCAAGATACACTTAGATATTTGGCAAATAGTCCAAGATTTAATAGCCAAACTTTCTTGAGACGTACAAGATTACCAGACACATATTATCCAACTTTAACTAGTAATTTTAGACAATCAAAAATGGAGTATGGTTTTAAACCACCAATGATACCATCAATACAATATGATGAACAAACAGCAACTCAAATTTAACATTAAATTTTTATAATTAAATTTATATACATATACTATTTTTTTTTGTTTTTTTATTTTTTTGTGAATTACTAATTTAATATATATAATTTAAAAATAATTAAATGTACATTATAAATATTTAATAATAATATAATTTTTATTTGCTGTTTTTAGATTCATTTATATATTTGTTTTTTATTTGTCAACAGTATTTTAAGAGTAAAGTAATTTAAATATTATTTTTTGTATAAATTATTTTGATTGAACGATTGATAATATTGATGTTTGAATTATGATAATAAATAATTGCTAGAATAAAGATGAATAATTTTATTTTTTTATTAATATAAATAAGTTTGTCAATTTTTTTCTTTTTTAATTTTATTTATTGTTTTTTTATTTTTTTATTTTGACCATATACTAAACAGATTAAAACTCGTTGGGTCTATATAAAGTTTTTCGATAAAAACAAACGATGACAAAGAAAAGTGGTTTGAAATTGAAATAAGAAAAAAAAAAAACTATATCTATCTATAAAAAACAAGTCTAGAAAATGTCATTTAGAATTGTCTTAAGTAAGAGAAGTAAGTTAGTTCAAGGAAAAACAATAATACGCTTGAAAAACTTATGAACCATTAATTTAATGTCTAGCATTTAATTGAGAAAAGTGTTATATATCGTACAAGTTTTATTATTATTTTAATTTGTAGATGATTTGACAAATAAGTTTTTGAAAAAAAAAGTAAATTTTATCAGTTAAAAAATACGTTAAAGAAAAAGATAGATATACTTATTTGTCACTTAATATATTGGGATATAAAGTCAGCTGATATACAATATATATATACAACAAAAATATAAGGGTAGATAAAAATAATAGAGGGAGAATTTGAGGTAGCTAAAGAAGAGACATCAACTATCATCTTGCTGACTTATCTTTCAGCTACTTTTTCATATATATATTTTACTTTTTTTTCCTCACTTTATTTATTTTTATTTTATTTTTCCTTTCTTTAAAACAACGTATGAAAAAAAAAAATAAAAATAAAGTTTATTACTCGAAAAGTCACTGGGATTTTTCTTTGCAATATAGAACCAATTCCAATATTTTATCATGACTTTGTTGACCGTCAATATAACAATATGTTATCATAAAAATTTACGCTTATTTATTATTATTATTATTTGTTTTTTTCTCAATACTAAATTTCTATATAAAATAATCAAACCACATTATTACATTTTTTTTATATCTAATAAAATGTTTTTTATGATCAATATGAAAATAATTATTAATATTATTTATTGTAATACTTGAATGAAATAGTAAAATAAATAAATAAATAAGTGTTGAATTAATGAAATATAAATATTCATTATAATTTAAATAAATATAGATTATATTAAATTTAATAATGTATGAAATTAATTTAATATTTTTATATATAATGAAAAATTAAATAATAATAATTATGTTATTAGTTGTTCAAATAAATGAGTATTACACAAGTATTAAATTGTATAAAATTGTTAAAATGCAAACGAAGTGAATTAATATCTGCATTTTAGAGTCGATAAAGTTCAGTTAAGTGTAGAAATATACGGCAGCCGTTTTCTGCTAACCTGGTTCAATCACGATAATGTGCTTACCAAGGCTGCCAAAGAAATAGCATTAGCCTACCGACTTTTTTTTCATCCCTTTTGCCTTTTTTTTTATTTTTATTCTTACTACCCCTCTTCTCTCACCATCAAGTCCATCACTTCTTCAAATATATACATACATTCACCTTCTCCTCTCATTTCTGGGCACACTTTATTCAAAAAAAAAATACAAAAAATAAAAAAGAATCCCTTTGGTTCACAATGCTCCCTTTGCCACCTGAATCCATCTGGAGTTCATTTCATGAAATCTACATTATGCAAATTAACTCAAAAAAAATATAAAAAATACCGGATAAAAGTCTAGATCCTCCACAAGACTCAAAGTGCCCTTTTTTTTTAATTTTTTTTTTAACCGTAAAATTGACTTAATATGTCTGACTATGTTACATTTATACTACTTGATACAGTAGAACTTGACATTTACCGACTTTATTGTACTATTATTATTTTATTAAAAACTAACTATAAATATTATTTAATTTATTTGTCGTGAGTTAATTTTTTGTTTAGTTAAAAAAAAATATAAAAAAATAAACATTTTATGTATAAATTTTTGTATATATTTAGCCACAGTCATTATGAGATAATCAGTTTGAAAGTGAGGGTAGAAAGATGTCCGGGGGATTAAAAGCCCATTAAGGTTGTGGTAAGTAACTCAGTGATATTTTTCGGTATCCTTTTTAGTATCCACAAATGAACTGGCACCTTTGCACACTTACCAACCCCTCTAGTTAATACAAGAAAAAAAAATAAATAAATATATGTATACATAAAGAGCTCACTTGGGGTGTAACACACTTGTTTCCACAAATAATCGTCGACCTGCGGCCACTCTAACCAAGTGAAAAATAAAAAGAAAAACAAAAAAAAAAATTAGAAATAAAAATCCATGGAATTAAAGAAAAAGATATACTTGACTGGTGGTTGGTTGGTTGGTTGGTTGGTTGGTCGAGGGTAGAAAAAATATATAAACATCAAAAAAAGGAGAAAAAAAAAAAGGTTAAAAGTGAGAGAAAAGTAACCGAGATTGTGCTGTTCATAGCAACATTTTGTACACTATATATGTGACGTTTGTTAAAGCTGGCCAAAACGTTTATTACACCATGGTGAATTAAACCGAAAAAGCTCAACATATGCACTGATCTTTGCTGTAAATTTTAGTTATAAAAATACGTAATAGTTACTGGAGTGATAAAAAAATAAATATATAAAAGATAAACAACATAAAAGTAAACATAAATATTCAAGCTGATAACAAGAATTTAAGTAGATGTATATTAAAAAAAATTAAATTAAATTCTGGTCAAAATCATAAAATACTCAGAGCTTAAATATCTAAAAAATACACGTCATAAAATATTATTTGTATATTTTATAAATATTATTTTTTAATTTATTAAAATAATTAAAAATAGCAATGAATTGAAAATATTAATTTTATAACAAGACTTTTAATGATATGAATAATTTTTTTGTGATAATAAAATTGAAGTTGATAGTTTGAAAATGAAAATGATAGATTTTGTGAATGACAATGAACTTGAGAGTAATAATGCTTGAGACTTAATATTATAGTCAAATGGCATACTCAATGTTCGTATGAAATAACACAAGTGAAACGAGGTCGAATTTGACATACACATACACATTTGTACACACACATATACACAAAGTATATTCTCTCTCAATTTAATGTTACGTTGTTATACTTGTTCAGTTTTGTTGAAAGTATCTTATATGGTTTTGTGACTGCAACACATGTGTAATATTGGCAACGTGTGTGTGACAGTTTTACTTTTACTACTATTGTCATATGGTCCTTGGGTATTCTCTTTTAAAAATCACATTTATTTATATGGCAAAAGATTTTTTAAACGAAAAAAATTTATTTTATTACTTATTGTAGAGAATATGAATTTTTTTTTTTTCATTTAATTTGATGGAAATTAATTTTTAAAAATAAAATTTATATTTTTAACTTGTATAATTGTAAATTAATTATTAAAAAAAATATATTGTTATTTATTTTTCTTTTTCAAAGTTTTGTTTGTTTTTTTTTTGAATTATTTTATCAAACATAATTTAATTTTTTTTTTTTTTTTTTTTTTGTAATATTATATGTATATAAAACTTTTCAACGACTCCTGAATTCACAAGTTTTTTTCTTTTATTTTTTTTAATGAAAATGAGATAAATGTACGGTATAGAAAATAATAAAAAACAAGTAATGGAACTAGAGGTTTATAAAGGATATGATCTTACCTGCAAGGCTGAAAAGATAACGAATAGAAAAAAAAAAGAGGAAAAAATATAGTAAAAAAAATTGCATCTCTTCCATGCAGCTTTTATTAGCGCATTAATGAAATAAGTCGACGGAGAAGTACGTTAATTGACTTGGATAAAAAAGCATAAAAAAATTATTCACAGACTTATAAAGCTAACAAAAAAAAAGGATACAAACCAGTAGAAAAATGAATGACGTTTCAGTATAAATTATAAGCACCACAGTATTTTTTTTTTTTTAATAATTCCTTTGTTTTTACACTCTCTAACTCGTTTTTTTTATTCATTCTTTATTTTTAAATGTTTATGAAAAGTTTAAAATTACAAAAGTTGGTTACTCAGAATAGCAAAAGCTTGAAAAAACCTTGCACTGAATTAATAATAAATAAAATAAAAAATTTTTAAAACTGGCACCATCAAGCTATCAAAAAAATAAATAAATAAATATGAAACAAGTTATAGATACCTACATGTATTTTAAATTAATTTTATCAAGAAAATAAATTCAAAATTATTCATTATTATAAATGAACTGTAAATAAATAAATAAAAAAATATAATAAAAGTGTAAAGAGCAACGATGAGTGCGAGAATAAATTATGAAAAGAAAAAAAAATTAAAAGTAATAACAAAAAACTACGAATTTACATGCACAGAACGCATTTTAACGGACACACTTGCATTCATTTCACTTGAAAAATAATTACAATTGCAAATAGAATAAGCAGGGTAAGATGTATAAATATTAATATATATAAAATAAGAGAAGTATATGTTTCCGGAGTTACGAAGATGGTTGAAGCCTTCACTTTAATCTCACTCTCAAAATTTAAACTGACTATAATCCTATCCCTTCTTTTTCATTTTTTTTTTTTTTTATTTCATCTTATTCTTTCACATTTTTCAACACACACGCACACATATCCTTATGAATTTTTAATTTAAAACCAAATAAACGATGAAAGAGAAATTTTTATTCTCCCACTTGAATATTATTTTATGTACATATTTTTGCGTTATTCCATCACATTTATTATTATTTTTAAACTTTCCGGCCCACAAAACAGTCAAACTTTATTTTCGAATCGAGTCGCTAAAAAAATCAGCAATTCGGAATGTTTATCGTTCATGTAAGTACACAAATAATTCAAAAATTTATCATTCAATAATTTAATTTTAATATATATTTTCCATTAACATACTTTATTATTTTTTTCTTCATTAAATATATATAAACAATAATTTTCTTATACTGATAATGATTATTATTGAATATTATATAATAATTTTATTGGTATAATAAAATTGTAATAATTATTACAAAATTTTTATGTAATTTAATGAGAGAAATAATATTTTTTGATAATAATATAATTTATACTGGTATAATTAAGAAAGAACAATTAAATTTGAATATAAACTTTATATAAAACTTTTAACAAACTTAAATAATCAAAATTAAACTTTATAAATTAATAATAATAATAATAATGATTATTATTATTTAAGTAAAAGTAATAATAAAAGACAATGTATTATTAAAATTATTAGTTGACAACGTGCTTGATGCTGATGACAGTGAATCAGCATGGCTTGGGTATACGTTCGCAGAATGTGACAACGTTGAAACAAGCTTCTAATCAAGCATTCACTAACGAACGCTTGCGGCCAACTCACCATCAACATTACACACATCAAATAAAATATATTAAAAAATTTTATAAAACAAAACCAAAATCAAAAATTAAATTAAATGAAATAGTTAAAACAATTTATGATGATAATAATTATCAAAGTAATTTTAGAAAAATTAAAATTAATGATATCATTGAAAAAAATATGTCAAAGTTGATTTTTTATAAAAATAGTATGAATGAAATTTTAGATGAACAAAAATTATCATCAAAGCTTGTACGTCATCATCATTATGGTGATAATAATTCAGTTTTATATAAAATTGGAATTTTTTATAATAATAAAAATATGTCAAGTATGAAAAAAACATACGAAAAGAACAAGACAAAATTAAATATCGATCGTATGACTCAGGTTTCACTTAAGAATGATATTAAGAGACTCGATAATATCCATCAAATATTCAAGAATAAAATACACAAGCGTTATCGTCGTCAATTAAAATTCATACCATTATCAAATGATAATAATAATAATAATAATTTACCAATATCAATATATCCAATATTTAATTTGAATGATAATAATTTATCGAAAAAATTTGATCCAATATTAATACGTAAAATATTAAATGTATTCAATGATAAACCTGTTTTTCATAATAATTATCATAGTATTAAACCTGGTGAATTTATTATTGCACCGACAAAATATATTGATAGTGTTAAATTAATACCAGGTGTATATGATTTTAATAAAAATAATTATAATCATGATGATGATGTTTCATATAAAAATATAAAAATTCAAGATATTGGTGAAAATAATAATTTTACAACTGGATTTGGTGAAAGTCAACGTACAACAGGTGAGAGTTTGGTTATTTTTTTTTTTTTTTAAACCATTTGGATTTTAAATATATATTTTTCCAATAATTATCAATATTGATATTGATTTTTTTTTTTTTATTAAATAATAATTAATTTATTTTTTAGGTTTTGAAGAAAAAAATGAAAAAAATTCATTTGGATTATTTGAAAATAGCAGTGTTGAAAATAAGGAATTTAATCAGTCAAATTTGGTGATTAATAATAAAGATATTAAATTAATAAATCCATTAAATATTACAAATAATTTATCATATATTGAAAATGAAAATAATGAATTAAATAGAACAGATAAAAAAGAAGTAAGATTGAAAATTCAACAGAAACATAATAATGGAAATAATAATCAAGTAAGTTTGAAAAAATATAATTTAATAAATAATAAGCTTTTAAATATTTTTATACATATTATCAAATATTGTTTTTATGAAAAATAACAAATATATAAATTAAATTAATTCATTTCCTTGCTAAAATATTAATGAAAATTCTAATTTAACCAAATGAAATTCAATTAAAATGTAACATCGATGTGAAATATATTTTTAAAAATCGATTGACATATTTTATTCATATAAACTTCAAAATTTACTGACATTATGAGAATAGAAAGCTCTGTAAATATCTCATTTAAATATTTCAATTCAATTTGTCATCACACAAAAGGTGTATTTTTGTTTCATTAATTATAAAATAGTTCATCACAAAATTAGCCCATTATGTAAAGAAAAAAAAATCAAATAAAAACATTCTATTTATTGTCCTAAAACAATATAAAATTAAAATATTTATAATCATCAAAAATTATACATAACAATTAAAACAAAAGAAAAAAAAAAAAAAAAAGAAAATTGCTGCTGGCTATTATATTGTTTCTAAAAAATTAGCATATGTAAACAATGAATTGAGTTAATTTATTCAAATCAATATACAGGTTTGTGTATTAGTATATTTGCGACAAAATGAAAAAGGGGTTAAAGTAGGGAGCATGTTAGTTGAACATTTAATTTACAATACCAAAAGCTTACGTGTTTTGGAGACGCGAAAAGGTGCGGGTAGCTTGCAAGACAACCAGTGTACAAATGACAAAGATAAAAACAGAGAAAAGTTAAAAGCAAGATAGAGAGATAAACAATAAATGAATATATATGTATATATAATAACAAAATCATGGTACTCTTGCTTGGCCACCCGTTGCAACATTGCACACCGACCCACTTAGCGTTATCCAACTTTGCTGATCCGACAAGAACATATGCGCGCCGGAACTGGCACGAAAGTCTGCCAGGAATTGTTCAATGGATCGCACTCTGCGCCACTTCTGTCCTCATCACGAAATAACCCCTCTTTTTTTTTTTTTTATCACCCCCCTTACTGTAAATTTTCAATCTTTTTGTATATATATTTTACATGAATCTTTTATTTTTATTTATTTTATTTTTTTTTTGTTTTAGAAACACCCTCTGGCTAACTACTTAATATTTTCCTTTTTATAATTTTATTTTCTTTTAAATTTTCTATTTTTTTTTTTTTCTATATTATTTTTCTCATTTTTCTTGAGATAACAAACATGCAATAACTAACACTTTTCTTGTGAAACTTGGACAAAAGCCCTCGAGTCTGATCATTAGTTTTCCAAAAAGTCAAACAAAGTCAAAAGAGTTGAAAAACTTTGAATCATTGAATCTATAAAATTTTAAAATTTAAAAATATAATATTAATAATCATTAACGTGGATTTTTTTCTTGTTTAAAAAATAATTATTTATTTATTTATTAAAATTTTTATTTATCTCGCAATATTAATAATAATATTTCAACAAAAAAATTAACAATTTAATTTATATTTTTGTTACAGAATAATAAAACAGTTAAATATACATTTGAATACAATGTCAATGATGATAAATCAAAAAATTTTTTTGGTCATCGTGAAAGTCGTAATGATGATATAACAATTGGTAACTATAATGTACGTTTACCCGACCGAGTACAGCATGTTAATTATCGCGTTGATGAAAATGGATATCAAGCATCTGTGACATACACCATGGACAATTTAAATACCCCCAAGATTAATCCGTGAGACAATTCGTTTTTTTTATTATTTATATACATACATAAACTTTAGTACCTTTTTTTATTTTTCGAGGGAAAGTAAATAGTAAAAAGAATAATAATAAAAAAAAGATAAAAGAAAAGTCTCCGAAGAAAATATATAAAACTAATGCATCAAAGATATATTATGGAATATATTTCATAATTTTGTTGTGAGAAATGAGGTCATACAAGTGTGTTTGATGTATTTTTTATCTGTTTAATATATATTTTATAAAAATGTATTTGTATATGTGTGTTGTATTTCGCAAATTTATATATTCGCAACAACAACATCCTTTATATTCAAGTACTTGATCATTAGACAAACATAATCGTTAAGATACTTGAAAAATAAAAAATAATAAAATATAAATTTTATAATAAAAAAAAAAAAAAAATATTCTACTATCCGTATTCTATGGATAAATTATTATTGAGTAATTTAAAATATTTATAAACAAAGTACTCAATAATAATTTATAAGGTAAGTAGTTATTATTAATTTTTTTTAATTTCTTTAAATTTTTTTTTAAGCAGATAAAAAGTGTTTGATGAGTACAGATCAGCTGATGTAGATCCATTTATCTGAGTTTACACACTTAATGCAGAAAGTAATATTATGAAACAACTTTGGTTATATTATATATTTACACATGCTCTTTTATTTTTTTATTACTCAGTCTATCAATTTGTTATATTTTTTTATTTGCCCCTTTCTCATCTTTATTTAACCCTTCTTTTTTACTTTGTATAACTAGAAAAATCAGTTAACAGATGTATCGCGTGCAAGGCATCCAAGTGGTCTTGGTTTGAGCGTCAGTCTACTGCCTTGCTATGTTTGCGTGCCCCATCATCACTCTCATCACCACCCATCTATCCACCCACACACACAAGTACAAACAATTATTTATTAATCTACAATACAATAAGGACCCTTTATGCAAATTTTATAAATGAAAAATTAACAAAAAAAAAATGTAAAATCAATTTCAATGTATTTCATTGACCCAGATAAATTTTTCATTAAACAATTAACCTATCAATCATTTTAAAAATTTATAAAGAGCTTTTTTTTTTTTTTAGAGCTTTATTTTTACTATTGTAATTTTTTTTTAATTAGATTTTTGTTTTTTTTTTTTTTTTCTCAACTGAATAGTAAATTGGATTTTGCTGCTGCTGTTGTTGTTGTTTTTCCTTTTTTTTTTTTGAATGTTTTTTGTTTATTATTTCAGATTATGTTGTAATTGTAAACCGGAAGTTGTGCAATTTTCAAAGCGCAAGAGGTTTTTGGACAAGTAAAAGTTTTAATGGACTGACACATTTTAGATACAGTTGTGTTTGTTCTTTGAGAAAACTTTATAATGCAGCACATTGTCTCGAGTCAAAATCGAACACATTTTAGGGGTGTTTTCACAAATACAAATATAACACACACACACATACATACATACGTATTTCAAAAAGTAAATAAAATTTATTGTATGAATATGAAAGAGAGTGATGGAATTCATTGTGTACAAATTGGATACTGGTTTATAATGGTTTATCGATTTATTCAGTCTATTTATGCGAATTCACGAGCATGATTTTTATCATTTATATAATACTAAATTGATATCAAAATCTATAACATGAATATTTGTGCTTGAAAAATAAAAAAAGCAGTTTTCTAAACTTGTTAAATATATGAAAAAAAGAAAAATGAAATTACTAAAATATTTTTTATGTCATCATGATTTGTATAAAATAATATTATCATTCAATATGATATTGTCAACTCAGGATAATCAAGTAAAAAAAAATAAAAAACAAAAAAAATAAAAAAATCATTTTTTATTACATCCGTATAAGAGAGTTATCCCAAGCCAAACGAAAAACCATTCAAAGGTCATCCCATCGTATATAGAAACGACAAAAGTTGGTGCTTGCGTGAGATATTTTTTTTTTTTATTTTATTTTTTATTTTTTACGAGGGTTGAAGTAAGGCAAAGTGAGATGGTAAAATAAGTATAGAATGTGAGAAGAAAGAGGTCATTCTAAAGAGAGGATTTGAGGTTAAAAAAAAAAAAGAGAAAGAAAGAAAAAAAGAAAGATAAAAAAAATATATAATATATATAAAGAAAGGGGAAGTTGCCAGTTAAGAGTTTCACTGAGGTCCTTGAAGTTGCGATAGTACTTGCAGGAAAAGCCTCACCCTCTTAACCCCCTTGAAACCTCTGTTTTCCTACTCAGTTGCAAGATTGTATCTTGGTGTATAGTCGAGAATAGTATATATAAGTACTATACGGTATGTGAAGAGGAAGACAAAACACCACAACCCTCTTCATTCCTCTAAACATTTACATATATGAATATAAACACACACACTACACACACAAAATATAAACTTTTCATTTTTATTTTTCCCTTTCTTTCTGGTGATGCGGTTTAACGCGACTTCCTGGACTTATTGTTGGCTGTTAAACCATTTGGATATATAGGGATGGTGATGTTAGAAATTCTTTTACTTTTGTATATTACACATACACCATCACCACTACGACCACCAACACTACCATTATTATCATCATCATCATCTATATGTATAAATTATCATACATTTAAGTAAAAATTATACAAGTTACATTTGCCACTAAACAATTTGATAAATCTACAATTTAAACACTTTGAAAATGAAGATTATATTATAATATGTGTATGTGTCATTTTCATTAATATATATATATATAAAGTGTATATACAACTGAAATAACAACTGTCTATTTAACAAACAAAGTAAAAGCCATAATCAAAGTACAAACTAAAGTGTTATCATTTATACAATTGTTTGGACTATCACCAACTATCACAAAACTATTATAATAATGATAATTGGTTATTTCAAAGTCGATCATGACTGGTACTAATCGTTTTACTAATTATATCGTATAACTCTTAACAAACTAGATCCATTTTTCTTTTTTAAATTTTATTATCTTAATTATTTTTTTTTTTTGTTAATGATTAATGTAATTGAACGATATCCATAAAATACGAAGACGAAACGTTTGAAAAGATTGTCTATTCGCGTATATTTAAATGAATTTTACTTTCACTGTTATTCTCGCTGATGATGATAATGATGATGATGATAATTGTGTTGGCAAGCAGTTGGTAGAAGGGGAAAGAAACCGATTAACTCGCTTGGTATCACCCTGGCTTATTTTTTTTTTTTTTGTTTGATTATTATCTCTCTCATTTTAAATTTGACGGTATTAACTTTTCTCTTGTACTAGTTTTAGAAGCAATTGGTTAAAGCGCATCATATTTTTTTTTTTCTCACACACCCACTGTTATATATACAAAATATGTTATATATATTTATTCATTGTGCTAGAATATATTGCTCAATATTTATTTCATAATTATTTTTAACAACAATCTCATCTTGCCAACTATGGTTATAATCTTGGTGACCGAGAAATAAAATCACACATGCCATTGTACACAAACACACACACACAATTAAATTATACGTAATAATAATTCACGAATTATTGTAAACGGAACGTGTGCCCATCAACTTGCATCACATATATATATATATTTTTTTTTTTTGTTTAAAAATATATATACAAAAGAACAGATTGAAAATGAAATTTAAAAAAAAAAAAATGATAACTCGTCACGGATATACAGCGAGTGACTTTGCATTAAAAATATATATTCATACAGATCTTGATAAAGGGGAATATATAAATCAAAAATGAATAAAAAAAAAGCAACAATAATAATGATAATAATAAAAATTGAATTGGGGTCGAGTGATGTCTCTCGTTATTCAAATGATTTAAATATGAGTATAAGACGCGTGTAAGTTTGGGGTTAATGCAAGTGTCAATCCAACTCCCCCATCATATGTACGTATAGTCTGTCTTTGAGGGTATGCCACAGGCAAATGTCCATAACTTGACATGTCTACATGTATAACAAGATGTGTGTATATACTGAGCTAATTAACACGGTGATCTCAAGACAAGAGTCTGGAGTTATATACATGTTTGTTGCATAAATTTATACAATGAAATATTGTGAATATAAGCTCAAAATAAATAAGATAATGATGAAGATGAATAACACGGTAGAAAAATAATAACAATAATTAATTTTAATTAATTAAATAAATATGGTTGAATGAAAAAAATTATTATAAATTTAATTTTGTTATAATGTATATGAAAAAAATTAATAAAGATAAAAAAAATATTTTATGATGATGATAATGAGAGTGAGAGTATAAATTAGATAAGTAAAAATGGAAAATATATATATTGAGATAGTAAAAGATAGAGATATGAGAAAAAAAAAAAAAACATAAAAAATCATAAAATGAGAGCAAATTTAATATAGAAGACGAGTTTAGAATATTGCAATTTTGATATCCCACGATGTGAGGTAACTAGCGCTTTCACTTGTTACTGTCTTAAGAGAATGAACGATATACATGAAGAAGATATATCTAAATAACAAAATGAGAGCAATAATAATACATGCGTAAATATTAACTATATGTATATTGTTTTTTTTTTTTCAACTTTTAAAATTACATGTGTGATGTGCACGCGTGTGAAACAATGAAATTAAATAAAGCGTAGGCTTTCCACACATTTGATCCCTTCTTTTACCACATCATTCCGGTATTTCGCTACAATTTGCAGATTTATTCTTATATATTTTTTTATTTTTTTTTTCGTTACAGCTCCTGCTGTTTTTATCCCACTCTAGTAAAATCATGATGTGTGTGAAATGTGTACGCGCACGTATTTTTTTTATTTTTATCTTTTTTTTTTGATCTTTTACCTGTCTAGATGTGATGTCTTGAAGACCTCCTCAACGCTACCACACAAACTCGTGCTAGTGTTGCGCTTCAAGTATAATAAAAATAAATAAGATGAAATAAAAAAAGAATAAGAGGGGCACAGGTTTGGGGTAGGGATCATACAATATAGACTGAGTATATATGTATGAGCGCACAAATAAACAGGAAACACAGTGTTACATTTATCATTGACTGCAGGTTCAATATAAAATCATCATCAAAATCTTGAGGATTTATTCTTTATTCAAACTTTTGTGTAAAGTGTTTGATATTACTTTGAAGTATGAATTTATTTGTGCGACAGGTAACTGCCGATTTTATTTATATTTTTATTAAATTTATATAAAAGAAATTTTATTTTTATTATCAAAAAAAAAAAAAATAATAAAAACTTTATTAAAAATAAATAATAGATAAAAAAATTGTTACAATTTTTTTTTAAATTATTTTTTTCTCTATACATGTGATAAACTGCAGTGTAAATAAAATGAATAAAAAAAAATTATCTGTGATCCGATTATTTATTAAATTTTCAAATAAAAAGATTTAGAAAAAAAAAAAAACTATTATTTAATATTAATTAAATTTTATATGAAATTTATATTTTATATATTTTTAAATTTGCTGTCTAATATAGATAACGCTGACGTTGATGATTAGTCTAGGGGTAGTTTATTGCGAGCCACCATTAAGTAGCCAGTATGGTGTACCAGAAAATTTGCCAGTAAGCAACAATCACGAACTTCAGGGAGGCGTTACAAATAGCTATGGTACACCACTTGGATCAGACCACCATCATCATGATGAGCAACAGGATTACATCGACAATCAGGTATATACAACCAACAACAAACTATTTCGACAGTTTCATTACTGTACAATCTCCACTGATGTTTTAACATTGTACATACTGCAAATATACATGCGCGCATATCAATGCATGTATATCAATCATTCGCGTTTGTATATTGATATTAATTTTGTATTTAAACGTGGTTTGATATCAACGATATTCAACATATGCAACGTGGTATATGTATACACGCAACGACTGAACGACTGACAAACAAACTATCCAGGGAATATCGATAATTACTTTATGCAATCGGTTATTGATGATATTAACGAGATATGTATTATTTATGAGTTATCATTTTAATGCTAAATAATTTATATTGAAAATTAATTTGCTGAATATAATTTAATTTGATGTTTAATTTCTCCAAGTAGCTAAAATTTTATTTAATTAATTTATCAATTATATTATTGGGGGAAAAAAAATACAGCATTAGTAGATTAAAAAATAAAAAAATTGTTTTGTTTTTTTTTTCTTTTCGAGAAGGGTATTTTTTTACGAGACAAAATAACAGTTTAAAATTATTTTTTATTTTTCATTATTCTACAGAATGTCAACGATAATAATCGTTAATATTATTAGAGTTTAGATTTTTTTTTTTTTTTTTTAAATTTCATTTTGACTTTGTAGTTTTTTGTAGATGGTTTTTTTTTTTTCTAGTAGAATAGAGTTGTATGTAATATTTAGATGTATATATACTATGGGAAATGGGTTTTTTTTATTTTTTTTTATTTTAAAATAGTTAGTAGTAACAATGATTCGTAACATTAGCAGTCACGACTGCAAGCCTCCCCAATGGCAATAACAAGCGATGATCGTTAAAGCTTAATCGCTTGAAATCTCGCCTGAGAAAAAAAAATAAAATAAAAACAATAATGTTAAAATCACAATCTCCCCATCAAGCGATGTGCACAAAACACACAACGGTAAAAGAAAAAAAAAAAAAAAAAAGAAAATTAAGTGGAGCAGAACTAAGAATAAAAACGCAGATAAAAAAAAAAAAATAAAAATCTTGGAGGGTAAAATCAATGCTCACTTTGTATTCTTCTCACAAAAGTTTAGAAAATCTTGACTAAAAAAAAACCATTTAAAAAATGTATTCTTGTAAATTTATTTATATTATTATCGTACTCTAAATTTCAGCCAAAATCCTACGAATTTGGATATGCTGTTAAGGATTCAGCAACTGGAAATGATTTTGGAAGAAGTGAGACAAGTGATGGTGAAACTGTACGTGGTGAATATCGTGTTCAACTTCCTGATGGAAGAACACAAATTGGTAAGCAATTTACTTTTTTTTTTTTTAAATAAAATCATTAATACAATAATTTAAAATTAATTTTATAATTTTTTACTCAGTAACATACACCGCAGACTGGCGAACAGGTTTTCATGCTGGTAAATTATAAAACAAATTGAAACATAAATAAATAAATAAATTATATCCAACTTAAATTATATTGAATTTTAAATTAATTATATATCTTTTTTTTTTTTTAATAATGATAAAAGATGTTCGATACGAAGGAGAAGCAGTTTATCCAGATCAATATAACAACAACAATGGATACAACAACAATGGCTACAACAATAATAATGGCTACAATAACAACAATGGCTACAACAACAACAACGGATATAACAATAATTATAATAATAACAATGGTTATAATTACAATCAAGGTAAATTAATAAATAAAATTAATTTTAAAAATGAAATTAATATCTTTTGAGTGGAACAATTTAAATTGCATTGATATATATTTTTAAAAAAAAATTATATTTCAGGCAATTATAATAATTATCAAGGAAACAATGGTAATTACAACAACAACAACAATAACAACTACCAGTATCAAAGTAATTCAGACAACTATAATAATGGCTATGGAAGTTCCAACACGTATTCAACACCCAGACCAACCTATGGTACCCCAGACTTCCACTGAATTATTCATTATTAAACAAATACATCCACTTAATGTTTTTATTATTTTTTATTTCTTGGAAATTTTTAATTAACTAAACAAAAAATAATATATATTATTTGACTCAAGTTAATAGTTTTTATAATATACATATATTTTAATGGAGGTTTTAAGGAGGGCCAATATGTGTTTTTATTTTAATTTTAATTTTTTTCTTCTGTAATCTTGGCAATTTACTTTGAGTACTTTATTTTGTACTTGTACTGTATATAATTTAATTATCTTAGGATTAAAAAGTACTCAAGGTGTGGCAAAAGCTTGGGGCTCATAGTAATTTTACAAATTAGTATGTACAGTTAATATATATGTAATAATTTTTTTAATAAAATAAACATGAAAAAAAATTAATAACTATGATTTATATGTTTACTTATTTATATATTTAAAAAAAAAAAAATTATATAATTGTTAATTGGTCTGATGGTTCAAGTATATATATCAATCTAAATTTGAGTATTTTTATTTGATCGTTAAAGTTGCAATAAAAAATAAATAAAAACAATAAACATCATCATAAAAAAAAGAAATTAAAAAATAATTTATATAAAAGTTTTGTTAATGAAAATAGTTATATATATAGTTATAAAATTAAGTGTTTTTGAAAAGTTGAATTTAAGCAAGTTTGCTGAATGGTGTATATTATATTTAGTATATATAATATTTTCTATGAAGCATGTTGAAGGTATTAGAAATGCCGAGTAGCAAACTCTCTGGGTTTCGATCTCCTTTGGGTATTACGGGTGCTATAGCGTATCACATAAACGGTGACATTTTCATCTTTCTCTATGTTTAAGTCTTGCTCTCTTTTCTAACAGCACGAATGCAATTTATTGGCCGTCTGGAAAACCGTATAATATCCCTCTAGTCGTAATACAACTGACCAAGGTAACTATGCAAGCGTGCAAAGGGTCACTAAAATTTCAATATCAAGATTCAAACTTTAAACTGTATATGTACCACAAAAATTAAATAATTTATATATTAATTTAATCAAGAAAAATTGTATTATTTTTTATATACTTAAAATAAATCAATAAAGCTATTTTTATTTTGTATTTTTTATTTTTTTTTATTTTAAATCAAATTTATTTATTTATTTGCTAATATTATAACAAATAAAAAATTTATACTGTGTTCTGATGTGTATTTCACGCTTTTCTTTATTCGTAAAAAATTTTATCTGACAATGTAAAATTGCAATTTTATATTCATGAGATGTTTCACGTCAATTTTCAATGCGAGATTTGGACGAGTCGTCTCGTTTCCAATTGTAAAATGTTCATATGTTTCTTTTTTTTTTTTTACTTCTATTTTCAATTTTACAATATAATGTGATATAAATAAAATATTCTCTTTCAATTTTACTGATGGTTTTGAATTTTTAAGTTGAATTAAAATCGATAGATAAAAAAAAAGAGATTAGCAATTGTTTGAAAATTTAGAGATAAATAATTTTGAGTTAAATAGACAAGTTGAATAATCTTTTGATAATTATGATAATTATTAATTGCATGATTTAGTTAGATCAACATCTCGGTATATATATTTTTTATTGATGGTAGTTTCATCAATCGGTATTTCGTGATATCCATTTAATAGAAAATTAGTAACATTTGCGTGAACTAAATTCAACTCACGATTACTTGATAAATTTTTGTTCTTTTGAGGTTTAAAAATTAAATGATGTATTATAAATTCACGAGATAACCATAATAATTATTGATTTAACTATTAATTTTATTATTCAAAAATTTATATTACTTTTGTCTGATAAATTATTATTTTTATTATTTTTATTACAACATTTAATTTTACAGACTCTACAAATTTAAAAAAAAAAAATATATCAATAGTTTATTGAATTTATGTAGCTCATTGAATACAAAAAAAAAATGAAAATAAAATTCAAGAATTTAATTTAAAATAAATTTTACAATATCAAATTTCTTTTGCTTTTTTTTTTACATTTGAATTTTTTTATTTTTCATATTGAAAAAAAATGTTAAAATAAAAAATAAATTATATTCTATTTAAATTTTTTATTCAACTGTTAATTAATTATTTTTTTTAAATGAAAAAATTATTTATTAAAATTGCCAATTTAACGGAAAAGAAAATTATATTATAAAGTAAATGCAAATAGCAAAAAAAAAAAATATATATATTTATGTCAGAATCAACTCTATGCATTACGCGGTTCGTTACGGTTTTAAAAACCTGCAAATTACATCTGTATACAATTTTATGTGGTTCTTTGAAGTATCAGAATAAACACAGAAATGAAAAAAAAAAAAAAATTAATTTGATTCCTTGATGTACATGCGTAATATGAAAAATAAAAAAAAAACTCGGAAATCAACGTAAAGTGAATACACATCAGGTAGAAAATAAAATTTAAAAAAAAATAAAAAAATCCTATACGTGCTTCTGAAATGTGTGTTTACAGTCAAAGTAAATTCAAAGATACATACTCAATTGAGGTGAGAAAATTACGAGAGGTCGGTTGACAAGTATTTACTTGGTTTTCCATATATAAATTAAATTTACTCTTCTTAATAAGATTGAACAACATTTAGAAAAAAAAATATAATTAAATAAACTTGCATACTTCAAAGTAAATAATAATAAAAAAAACAGGAATTCATTAATAATATTTTCCACAATATAAATAATGTAACAAAGTGCAAATTAATTAATAACACATGAAAAGATAAATACCAAAAGCAACAAAGGAAAATATTTCAAAATTAATTGTTGATTAATTAATAAATTCTTGCTTCACATATATATAGCTTATAAATAATCTGACTTTTGATATTAACCGATGAGATACTGAAGAGTGAAGACGAACCACAATTTAATCAAAAGCTTGAATTTCTTGCTTAAACCACAATTTAACATCCAATTAAAAATAACCAATGAGCATAAAAGGTAATATTATAAAAATATATGAAAACCAAAAAAGAAAAATACATTTTTTATAATGCATATAGAAAATGAAAATTTTTTTTGCAAATGATGCAGCATTGATGTTGTATGTTTGCTAGTTTGCGGCCAATTATTTTACTGCGTGAATAGTACGTTATGGTTTTAATGAGAAATAAAAAATACATCAAGTTTTAAATAAATAAATTAAGAATAAAAAGAAATTTTTTTTATACTATTAAATTAAGCACGAAGATCCAGCTTGGTGTATCACTGGTGTATATTTTTCTTTTCGTTTTTTCTCTCATTTATTATCTATTTTAGTAACAATGAAGCTCAAAAATATATACACTATAATACTATCATTATAAACACGTATGTATAAACGCATATTTATTTTATTTTTTTTTATATGAAAGTATAATATTAAAGAGTTAAATTTACCATTAGACTTCCAAATGAATGCTAAAAACTCATGAAAGAAATATATACATGAACAAATGTGAGAACAACGACTAATGTTTTCTATGCAAACACGAGAACATTTGTAAAGGCGAGAAGAGCAACCACAGTTAAATTTACAAAGTAATGCACCATCATCATTTGAGTTTTCAAAGTTGCTTTTAATCAAACTCGATTAATTCATTAACTTATTTGTCAACTTTATTAACTATTTTTTAAATAATTCCTATGAAAAGTTAAATAACTTTTTCTATAGTGCGCTTTCAATCTAATTTAATTATTCGAAAAATAATCTTACAACATCTTCAATTCGAAAAATTATTTCAGGCAGACATCGAAAGTTGCACCGAAAATTGCCTATTCATTTATATCAAAATTTAATTTTTAAACCATAAATACAAGTTTGAATTTTTTTTTTAAAAAGATAAACTATTATTTTGTACACATAAATAATTGAAAAAAAAAAATTTCTATCTAAGCAATCGTGCAATTACAGCACGATCTAGTTATGATGAATTCAGTACTCGCTTTAGAATTCCAATAATGAAGCTAGAACGCGTGGGATAAGGATGAACCAATGATGAAAAAAATATATACTACAAAAAAAAATGGTTAAGCAAAAAAAAATATAGGATATAAAAAAAACTACTAAAGTGTAAGAGCAAGGAGGTTAAATCATCTCATCTGATGGAGCACAGCTGGCTGATAGGAAAATATTATATATAGATATTTTACGTAACTCGGATCTCCAGAATGATCCAACAGAATCCTATTGATTTTTTTTTCTCACTCTCATCATCAATTTGAAAAATAAAAAAAAAAAAAAAATATAAAATTACGCTTCTTATATTTGTTTATATATATTATTTTATAAATTTTTTCTTTTCAATTTTGCAAATGATAATTATTTTTAAATTGTTTATGTATATTTTTTTTATATTTACAACTAATTGATATCGTGCATGATAATTTTATTTTTCTACATTCTTAATTGATAATTATTTAATGAAAAAAAAATTAATTAACCCACACCAAGGTCATGTCCTTCTTGTACATAAATTTGCTATTAATTTGTTGCGTTAAAATGGAAAAATTTTTTAATTACTTGAAAATTTGTCAGGGTATAATTGAAATGATTGAAAGTAGTGAAAATAATTAATTAACCACACTGCTAATTAAACGCAAGTTAATTACAAACGACTTGAATATTGACGGTAAATAATTTAAATGATACACAGGAAAAAAAGTTTGGTCATTTGAGAATTGAAATAAAATAGATAAATTTTTTTAAACTTACCAATGCTGCAATTGATGATTGGCTCTCATATAATCTGCAACAAAAATTAAAATTTTTTATAAATTAGTTGAAAATAAAATACAGTTTGATTTATTTGTATTTTTCAATTTTTCTTGATTAAATTTTTCATAAATTTATCAAGATTAATTGTTGATTATTGATAATTAAATTTTGCACAATTATTACGACATAATATGAAGGTAATTTATTCCAATTATCTGTTACATATAAACATCATTGAATAATAATAAAAAAATATATAAAATTGAAAAATAATAAGGTGCAGTTAAATTTGCGTGATAGGTGGTAGCAAATAAAATAAATTCAAAGATTCCAGCATCATCATGCACGTACACCTCTCAATCAATTAAAAATGATGATGAAAATTAAACGTTTTCATAGTCAATTATTGAACGTGGCTGTTATTATAAAAATAAAAAAAAAAAAACAAAATGTATATATATTAACACACAGATGATTTAAACAAGTGAAGGGAATAATATTATCATAACACAGCACGTACACCCACAAATTGATGATAATAAATATCTTAAAAATAATATAATTTTTCAATATATAATTTACTATCACGAATGTTATTAATTTGATTGACTTAAAGTGTTTATAAAATTGTAACAAAGAGAAGAGCCAACAAGGTATATAAACATCAGTTGAATTTTATTATTTTCAGTTTATCTTGACTCTTTGATATCAAGTCAATATGATAGAGGTTTGTATATCAATTAAAAAAAATTTTATTTTACAAAACTAATATAATCATTTATTTTTATAATAATAATAATCAATAATTTGTGTGTCAAGTAAATAAATTATTTGTCATTGTTTAATTTTGTGAAATTAATTTTTAATAATTTCAAGTGAATAAATGTGTATCTAATTATTGTTAAAATTAATTTTAAAAAGCTAATATATATATTTTTTTTTCTAATATTTAAGGAAATTTTTTTTTTACTGGCATTATGGTGTACCATGAGTACCAGTGTGATAGGTGGTCTATTGCCAGAAGCTGTAAACAACGGATATCAATACAATAGACCAACTGGTTCAGTACTTGATACGACTAGAAGTACTGATGCCTATAATTCAAATGGTAGATTTATAAAACCAGTTAATGGTTTTGATTTTGGTAGTCGTTCATCCAATATAAATTCTATACCTGGTTATGGTGGTATTGGATATAACACAAGAACAAGTTCATATCCTAGATCAAATATTTTCAACAATGGGCTTGATTATCCAGCTCCAGGCACTCCTGGATATAATGCTGATCAATATCGTAGATATTACAACGATGAAAATAATGCTGTAAGTTTATTTTTTTATATATATTTATTTAAAAGCATCTATTGATATTGTTTAATTTTATATATATTTTTTTAAAAAAATGCATATATTTAAATTGATGCAAAATTATTTAAAATGTAAAAGACATCATTTGATAAAATGAATATTGACGATATGTTTATTCATGCGTATATCGTGTTACCACTGAACTGTGATAATAATTTGATCATTCAACAAATCGTATCAACAATAATGCTAGATGATAAATTATCAAACATGAAATATCAGTTGATGTATATATTTTTTATTTTTGAAAATTTTGAATAGGTTGATGACAGTGAATTTTTATTTCATATATATATTCAATGTGCATCACGATTGTACTATTATTTTTTCACAGATATCATGTGTAAATTTATTTCACTTGTACATATGAAAAATTGTATTTATTTATTATTCTATTTTATTAATGCGGATTTTGTGTTTTTGTTATTTTTATTTTTGTTTAACTTTACAGCCACGTCCGTATAGTTTTCAATATGAGGTGCGAGATCCTCCGAGTGGTAACGATTATGGCCAACAGGAGAGTAGTGATGGCAATGTTGTACGTGGTGAATATCGAGTACTTTTGCCGGATACAAGAACACAAGTTGTTACGTATACAGCAGATGATGTGAATGGTTACAATGCGGATGTACGATATGAAGGACAACCGCAATATCAAAGACCACCTGGTTATCAATTCAATGGACTAGACGGTGGCTATTATAAACCTGGTTTTGGACCTGCTGCTTATCAAGGTCATTACAATATTTATTAATATTTTCATTTATTGTTTTTTTGTTCTATTATTTTTACTCTTTGTTTTTGTTATTTTTATTTTAAAAATTTAATATTTCAAAATATTCCTCTCCATCTGTCATGTATATATATTTATTATTTTTTTTTTTTTTCGAAATATTAAAACTTCAGATTGATTAAAAATTTTAATTTCTAAAATTTTAATTATCATAAAATATGCTTAATATTTTTTATATTTAAATTAAATTTTAATGGTAGAGATATACATTTAATAGATTTAAAATTTTTTCCTTTTATGTATTTTTTTTTTTTTTACAAGTAGTATAATTTTGTTTACGTCAGGCAAATTAAATTGACAATTTTCATTAACGTTTACTACGAGTATGCAGAATAGAAAAAAAAAAAAAAAATACTATAAGTCACCCGATAAATATAAAACTGAATTTTTTTTTTTTTATTGTAATAAAATCTTCCAATTAAAAATTCTAAAAAAAAAACTAAAATTACATATAGAAATTTTTTCGATTATTAAATTTGAAATAAATAAAAAAATAATAACAATCAGTTGAAAATATATGCAGAAAAATAATATGAAATAATTTTGTATTTCGATGTAAATATATTGATATCTAAAATAAGATTTGAAATATATATAGTCAGGTAAGTATGTTGCATTACAAGTTCTTCTTCATAAATATAAATGCGATTTTATATGGTTTGACAGGTCGTGTTGGCTACAACGTACAACCAGGTGTTGGTGGGTATAATACAAATGTCAATGGCATCTTCCGCAATACAAGTGGCAATGATAACGGTGTAGGCGTTATTCCATCTAATCAATATCTACCACCAACAACCACCACAACTTATGGCAAATGATTGCCCCTCAATTTTAAACCCAACACAACTGCAAATATTTTTTATTTTGTTATTCAACTCCACGCATCTTTATCTACAATAATAATTATACATATATCTATAAAAAACATCTTTTAAATAATATTGAAAAAGAAAAAAAAAAAAATATTAAAATACAAACATTGATTAAATAATTAACAAATTATAAATGAAAAAAATATATTCTCACAAAAAAAAAAAAAAAAATTTATATTTAATTATGAATTTTTTAAATTATGTGAATATTTTTAATTAAATTTTATTTACAAAAATTTTTTTTTATTAATAGATTTTATTGTAGATGTATAATTAATTTTTAATTATTATGTCGATGAAAATAAAAGAAAAAAAAAAATGAATAATTTTGTTTATTTAATTTTAATTGTTAGTTTTAAAAATGTTTATTTAAATGAAAATATATTATTTATAAATAAATAAAAATTGATTAATTTGACGGATGGGATAATTGTAACTGTTCTACTAATTGTACAAGACGAGTTATGTCTAGAAAGCCAACACATAGCCAATGCCATCATTCCTTAAAGTTAATACATATATATGTGCAAGAGAGTACGCTAATCGTGCTCGTGATAAGCCATTGCATAACAATGAAACTGTATATACATATGACTTAATGGGAATATTCCCAGACTAGCTATTTAACAAAGCACCTGTGATGACTCTCTAGACGATGTGCAGATGTCGTTCTCGGCTTTTGCCAATCTAATAACTTTCATGATTTCTTGATTTATAATTTTATAGTAACTTTGTACATTTTATAATATATCTTAAATAAACTTGTTTGTTAATTTATTCATGTACAATATTATCACTATCAAGAGACCAACTAACAATAATTTATATATTTAATTTTTTTTTTTTTTTAAATTAAATTAATTGGAATAAAAAAAAAAAAGTATATATGTATATAATTCTAATTTAAATTTATGGCTCATGTAATTGGATAATTAATTGTGAATTGAGTTATCAAAATACATTTTCAACTTATTATTTAGAAAATTATAATTTTAATAATTTTTTTCTGTTTTTATATTTATTATTTGTCAGTGATTAATCAGGACAAGTTTATTGCATTTTGTAAATTTTTATTTTGACATTAATGCATTGCAAGAAGTAACAAGACTTGTCAAATGACTGTAATTTGTATGAAAGGACTGATAACCCACTTTTTGTAGTTCAAACTTTAACGAGCCATCAGGAAATATATTCACAAAATAAAAACTAACATTTGATTTTTATTTCATGACTAATTTTAAAGAAAATATTTTTATTATTTTTATATTTTAATATTTGACAAGTTGAATATAACATTATTTCATAGGTTTGTTAGTTGATATCAACGTGCATTAAACATCTCTTAATCATTTTTCATATTTTTAATAAGAAAAAAAGAGAAAAAAAAATTATGAAATAAAATATTACATACACAATTCATATGTGTTTATTACAACGAAAATTTCTTATCATTATGGAGCAGTTTGTTGGACAGGCAAATTTATATTATACCCGTGTGAATAATCCCAACTTGATTATTATCAACTTAATATTATAAATGCGTACATTACACGAGAGCTAAGAATTTCAATGAAAAAATTTAAATAAAAAATTTATTTTCTTATTTTTCGGTATATACAAATCAATACTAAATAAATATTTGCCAAGTAATTTTAAAACTGATTATTTTCAAGATGATATGAAAACACGAGAATTTATTTTCGATGAATGAAATGTGAGGTATTTTAAAATTGAAAAAAAGATAAAATGCTAAAAAATAATAATAAAATAACACAGACTGAAATTGTTTCATTGTTTAGTCGGTTGAATGAAAAATAAAATAACTAAATTCAACATATATCAACAAAATGATAATAAAATAAATTTAAAAACAAAAAAAAATAAAATAATAAATGTATATTATATATATGAAAATTGTTTGGAAAAATGCCAAAAGGGGTAATATTTCGATACGTTTGAACGATGCAGTCTATTGTCACAATGATTATATATATATTTTTTTTTATCAGTTAATTTTTATACTTTTTATTTTCGAGTTAATAAAATAAACATAAATATTATCTTTATATTCTTCTCTTTCATAATGAAAAAAAATAAATAAAATGATAATAATTATAACAAAAGAAGATGAAAAATAATAAAAAAAAAAAAAAAAAATTAATAAAAAATAAGTATTGAATAATAAAGTGAGACTGTACAAAGGCGCCTCTGTTGTTGAAAGTTGCAGATATATATTATTAAATTCACTGGATTGCGAATAAATAGACAAAGTAATTTTTTTTTTTTCTTCAATTTAAACATCTTGTGATTGAAAAAAAAAAAAAATGATATAATAAAAATATGTAAACACACAAAGTGTTATTTAAAAAATAAAAAAAAAAGGTATTTTAATAAATAAAAATAAGCTTGACATGAAAATCGAAACAATTTACAATTAACTCGATAACGTCAATTGCCTCAGTAACACATTTGAATTCTCGTATTGTATAGATATCACTGCAACCATTTCGGCAATGTTCCAACTTACACTATCTTCTATTAAAATCATTATTTCCGTTCTTTATTTATTTCCCCCTTCGCCCCTTCTGTAATTTATCAAATCCCTTTCCATTTTCCCTTACCAATACAAACTTTTATCGTAAAATATAAAATAAACTGTTATACATATATCCTGTATATCCTAAAATCGATTCAAGATACGCATTGGTATGTTATAAAAACAGCTGTATCATTGAAATTAAAATTGAGGAATCGTATAGATATATACTTGAAGAGAGAAAAAAATCATTACAATCGCCTTTCCTCACTTGGGTCATTATATATTTTTTTTTTTACAATTACAGGACGTGCTGTTTCGTTGAATACTGTATCACAAAAAAATTTATGAAACACACAAATTAATGTCACATACATATGTAATCTCATCTTGGATTTTTTTTATGAAAAATAGTAATGAATAAAAAATAAATTAAAAAATAAAACAGTTATTTCATTTCATATTTTTTTTGGGTTTTATATTTTTGGTACTTTTTGCCAAAGCTCATCATATTTCTAAGTAAAAATTTTATGAAATTATTCTTCTAGTATTTAAACAACACTAAAATATAATTATTCTAAATTTTATATTTTGCAACTAATACATCACGAAAAAAAATGCTTGAAATAATCGAAATATTTACGAAATATTTTCATATTTTCTCACTAAATACTTGCAGTATATCACTGTCTATTTTTCTTTGTTTTTTTTGTATTTGAATATCTCTTACACGAGTCATGTTAAGAGTGATGGACATAGAAAGAATTTACGTTGAAATCTCACTCTCAACTTCTCATTACATCAGAAATTGGATGGCTGGAAAATAGCTGTCGATAAACGAGTAGAAAGTTGCCTGTCAAATTTCACCCCCTTAAATTCTCTTCATATATAAATAGCGATAGATAAAAATATATATGAAAAAAAAAGGGATGAAAATAAAAAAAAAGATAAAGAGTATAAAAAATAAAATAAAAAACGAGATTTAAAGCGATGAAATTTCTATCATCCAGAAGAGTGGATTTACGTTTGACGAGTGATATCTTGAGTTTCTAATCAAAATCGATTCTACATATATTTCAAAAGATTCTCTCAATTTCATATGTCAAATAATTTCTCCGTAAATTTGCATCAACTTTTCATGTATACAAATAAATAAATAAATAAATAAATTTTAAAGTTTGTCAATTTGCTAAATTACAAATTAATTTAATTTAATTTAATTAAAAACAAATATATTTTTCTATATAAATAAAAATAAAAGACAGAATTTCTATTTTAAAAATTATATGTATATCAAAGAAAGAAAAGAAAGAGAGATGTAAAAAGATGGTATAAAATTCAACCAAGTGTATATACACTCAAATAAATTGGTTCTGCATCAAAACAGACGTAATACACCTATTTGTCGTGTAGCAATGTTGACCCGGACCCAACTGCGTTGTGTTGTCGGGCTGAAAAATAAATAAAAAAAATAAAAAAGAAGTAAAGTAAAGAAAAGAAAAGGGTTATATATATAGAGAGAAAATGGTTTTGTCCTTTGAAAAGTCGTCTATTGAAAAGAGGAAAAAAAATATCTACGATTGAAAATCTTCAACAAACACAGTGACACTCTATATCAATTTTGTGCAAGTCTTTTTTGACCAAACAATTCACAGCTACGTGTACAAAGAAAAACTTGCATTTGTCCTTATTTCAACATCTTATTTTTATTATTATTATTTTTTTTTTTCTACTGTATATATTACTTTGGGTGACGACGTGATTTGGATTGAGACTGGAGGCTTGAAAACCATCTGACAATATAATTCTCTTTCTCTGTCATTTTTTTTTTATTTATTTTTTTCTATCGCCACTTGTACATTGACAATGTCTATCTGTATATATATTATAATCTATGTCTATCCAACCAACCAACCTTCCACAATTGTTATCATTTTTTTTTATGATAATAAAAAACTTTTTTTTTGTTTCCTGCTCATTTTTTCTGCAATTTTTTTTTTCGTTTTACTTGAATATTTGTTTTTTTTTTTTACCCATTCATCGATTATTCTCATTTCTTTTCTGCATATTTCCCAGAGATTTAAATCACCAAAGCTATTTTTATTCTTGATCACAAAAGAAATAAAAAAAAAAAAATGTTTTTATATAATAATTTCAATGAATAACAAGTGCATGCAGTCGATAATAAAATTGATGTAAATATATTATTTTTTATTGTTAATATTAAAAGGGAATTGATTGAATTTTATATTTATTTATTTATTTATTTATCATATTTTGATGTATTAACTCGAATTGATAAACAGCGCAAATTAGCCAACAATAAACATGACAAAATAAATAAAAAAAACAAATTTATTTTACATGTATATGCAAATTAAATTCAATGAAATTGTCTCTTTGAGTTGTATTACTTATTTGCAAATTTAATTTTAAATATTTTATATATATTATCACAAATGACTGACACTCCATGAGTTTAGTCAACATTTTTATTTCTCGATAATTGTGAACACTCAATTTACCATTAAATTAACATAAAAATAAATAAATAAATTTTTATTTGATTTTTTTTTTATGTCTGATTTATAGTTGAACTTTTTTTTATAACATCATTAACCATTTATATGTATATTTTTTATGTCAATATTATATATTTTTATGTGTACAATTTAACTTTGTAAAAAAAGTTGAAATAAAAAAAAAAAAATATATATTTATTCTAGTGACTAGAAAAACAAGATGTTTCAAGTGGAATGCAGTTGTTACGCTTCTGGCATCAACAAAGAAATATTCTTCAATATTATCCTGATGGTTATAACCTTTTCATCCATGATCTAATCCATCCATACAGACAAATAAATCTATTCATGACAGCTACAAACATTGCATGCATATATAAAGTTAATGCACTTGCATCCTTTAATGGCTCTACACCTCTTAAGAAAATAGAAAAATTTTAAAAAATTAAATAAACTATAAAAATATATATATATAAATTTTATATCCATTATTTAATTTTTTATTTTCGTTAATGTACTTTGTATTATTATTATTTTTTTTTAGTTCATTACCATTAACAACAATTTATTCAACTATTCAAAATGGCAATTGATTTCTTCATAATCATTATTCTCTTTGATGCGTATTACGAAATAATTGATGTACTTTTCCGGAATCGATATTCCATCAGGCAAAATATTTTGATAGCTATGCTGTTGTTAATTTTTATTTTTAATGATGACACAGATAAAATAGGTACGTGTTATTATTTTTATTATTATTTTTCAGCTCAGCATATATTTACGTACATATATTGCACGAAAAGACAGATAGTGTTAGTTTTTAAGCAACAAAATAGAGAAGAAAAAAAGAGACTCGAGTCTGAAATAATAGGTCTACAAGTGGCAAAAGCATTAAAGCATATGCAACAGGCATTCAAGCTAGAGGGTAAATTATACTTAAATATATACATAGTAAAATTTATATATATATATTAGAACATGTATGCGGGTTGAGAAAACTATCAAGAACTATTCTTGAGTTTGTCGAAATGGAGTTTAAACTTGTATCAATATATCAACTATTATTTTTAACTTGAAATATTTATTATTATTGTTGATATTATTTCAATTTAGTGACGTTATTATGACAAGTTCAAAATTTAATGTCAAGGATATGTGTTTATTTAAAATTATTTATTTATATATCTTTAAATGGTTTTTTTTTTTTTATTTTTTAAATTTTATTTTAGGTAGTTGAGGTACAGTAAATACAAGTTGTAAAAGTTTTATTACAAAACATGTATTTACAGCTTTTTTTTTTTTTTATTTATTTATTTATATGTTTTATTTATTTATTTGTTAAATAGTTGTGTGTGACCATGGAAGTCTTATTGTGAATGGAGTGTGCATTTAAACAACGCCCTCGGGAATCACTCACTGGACATCTTTACTTTTATTCTCACTACATTCTTAAATTTTTTATTTATTTATTTATTTATGATTTTAACAGCAACATTCTTCCATTGTTCTTTTAACAAATATTTTTAAAAATATGTGGCATTGACAGTTTAAACAATTATTCAAGATACTGTGTCGAATTGTTTTATTTTGTAATTAATCATTATTTTTCTTTAAATATAATAATAATATATAATAATCATTAAATAACTTTATGGGTTTTTTTTTTAATTTTATTATTACTTTAACGACATATACATATTAACTGGAAATTGCAAAATCACAAAGTTAGTTTAGCCTATTACGGTTAGATGAGGAGATTCAATTGACTAGAAAAAAAAAATAAAAAAATTGAAGAAGCAAGTGGAGGATAATTCTACTAAATGTGTAGAAGATGAGTAAGAAAATAAATAAAAAAAAAGGTCAAGATGGAGATTAAAAAAAAGTAAAAGAAAATGATGGAAAAAAAAAAAAATCAAGCAATGTCGTTTCGCCTCATTTTATCGCAAGAGATATCTAATTGAAGTGCTGCTGCAACCGTTGCACAAGTTGACGCATCAAGGATTAATGATGATCGCGATATGGTGAGGATTAGTTTTCAAATATATATATATTTATTTAATACATGTAACAATAATTTATATTATATATAAAGCAGTTGTGGGATAAATTTCGACTTTATACTTAAATTGCACAGACACTGGACAATTGTACAGCAAATACATGCACATTGGATCCTGACTAATTTATCCAGGAAGTCCGGTGGGATGCTGTGAGCATCACCAGGATCGTCATCATCAGCAAAAGGTAGCAGTACATATACAGTGGGCTTTAGTATAACAAACTAGGTATGAGAAGGAACACATACCAAATGAAGGACAAGGAGAAAATTAAATGAGATATATATAGTTTCTAGTAGAAATTTCATAGTCTCCAATATAACAGTCACGTTCACTAACGTGCATAGTATGTTTAAGTACCTATGGTTTTGTATATATGCTATACCAATTTGATGAAGCATCGAGAATAGCAAGAGAATTATTCAATGCATCGTATATGACAACATTTTTAATAACGAAAAAAATTAAAATTATATATATATATATTTATACATATATACATAAATTATTATATATAAATAATAATAAATAATTTTTTTTTTTCAATGACATTACATATTTATTGACATTATAAAATTTTTCATCTAGAAAAAAATTTTATATATTAATAATATCATAATAAACACATCATAAATAATTTTATATTTTTCAATTTTTAATTTAATTTAATTTATATAATTATATATGTTAAATCAATTGAAATAATATTTATATATATTGTGTATAAAAATAAGCAATAATTTAAATTCAATAATATTATAATGGATAAATTTTTTAATATTGTTTTGACACCTTGATAATGATGCAGCGATAATTTTATGATTATCATGTATTTGTGGTGGTGTTTTTATATTTTTATATTATTCATTATTGTATTTATATGCGTAAGGATTATTACGGCCACTTTGTTTATGTATAGAAATATAATAATAATAATAACAACAATAAAATTAACAATAGTTAATCCAACCCACAAAGGACATTCTTGTCGAGTCGTTATTTGTTGTAGGAGCGGCATCATGAGGTCTACTCTGATGGGCATAATATTACTTGTTTTATTATTCTCACCCTAACTACTGTTAATTTTATATTTAAAAATTAATAATAACTTTATAGACTTACCAAAGTTGTGCCAACCGCAGGGAATTGTGTTTAATAATAATCTGAAATATAATAAATAATAATAATAGTATTAATCAAATAATTTTAAATAAATTTTGTAAAATTAGCTAAACTTATTTTTAGTTCACCCCCATGTTAATTATAAATAACAAATTTATTTTTATATTTAAAATAATTTTAATTATTTTTCTTTTTTTCAATAACAATTGAAAAAATTTTTTTCATATTTAATTAAATTTTAATTAAAATATTCAAGTTGTTTTGAGTAGAAAAAATATCTCAAGAAAAATATTTTCAACATCTAAATTATATATTTAAAAATAAAAATATTTGAAATTAATTGTCTTCATTTAAATATAATATTTAGAAAGCACGCTGTGATTTAATTTTTTTTTTTATTGATATCATAAATATCGATAGTTCAAAACAAAAAAAAAAAAAAATGTATGTTCATCGTCAGTATGTTAATCGACAAACCCAAATATTTCGTAATTTTCAAGTGTATGTTTATTTCATAAATAAATCGAAAAAAAAAGAAAAAAAAATGATAATGGTATTAAATATCGTCAGAGCGCAATTGCAAAATATAAAATTTATCGATGAATTGGTTTAAGATCATTTGTTGGTTAAAACCATGACATTAAAGAAGGGCACACCTACATTCAGCCATAATCATAACGTTTGGATCCCTTTTTTTTTTTTTTACACGCAAACTAAAATGCACATTTAATTTTTATTCTATTTATACACACTTATAAACAATTTGTATTTGTGTATTTTAGTATTTCAAATGATTCTATGTATAAAGTACCAAGTGAGGATTTTGTTTTATTTAATTTTTGTGTTTTGTTATTTGTTGGCTTTAACCTTCCTTTAAGCGATGACCTTACACCTAGACAAAACCAAAACAAACACTATTTCATGTGTTCAAGATTTCCAAGTAAGTTGGTCTTATTCGTTGCTCTTTGGTGATTCTATTTATGTATTGTCGTACATATATATATATAAATAAATATATACAATGTCTTATATATTGTTGAGAAAATTTGCATAAGACTCAACACCGTTGCATACTGGTATTTTACTACTCTGGATCTTCTCTAGACCATGGTAAAAGCATGACGTTATATTTATACATAGTACATATACACACAGAGAATATACCTACGGCCATATATACAGAGACAAGATAAAATATATTTCTATTTCTGTACAGCAAGCACGGAATGTTAAAGTGAGTTATATTAGATGACTCCATGTTCGCAAAACTCTTTTGCGGCAAATTCGACTACCAAAAGTTTTTAGACGTTGACATTTCGTTGACTCGTCACACATAATTGTCTTTTACTCGTTTTCTTCAACTGCTCATCTTACTATCTTATTTCTAGAATAATTTTTTTTTTTTTTTTTTCATTTTAAATGACATATACATTATCTTGAAATTTAAACTGTGAATATATAAAAATGAAAATTTTAATATTCAAAAGACAATGCATAAAAGTTACTCATGCAGTAAAATATCACCAAGGGAAATCATTTTTAATTTTTTCACATTTTTATTATCAAAACATATTTATTTTTTTATATAATTTAAAAATTTATGTATTTTATATTAGTTATTATATATTTTTTGTTAATTTTAATGATGATTTTTTTGTGAAATAAAAATACGGGAAATATCTAAATTGTTTTCATTGTTTGTGAGGAAATTTCGAGATATCGTTTTCTTGTTAAATTGAACAAAGGGCTTTTCGAAATATCCGGTGAATTCATAAGTATATTGAATGTTTTTTATTTTTATTTTTTAGTATAGTGATACTATTTTGCATGACATTATAAATCCAATTGTTTTCTATCATTGTTTATTTTTCATTATTTATTTTTTCTACTTGTCACGCTATGAAAGTCGTTCATCTTTCATGAAACAACTTCAAAAAAAAAATCATAAATAATCAAATAACCTTAAGAATTTAACACTCCCATCATCATCATCACCATCAACCTCATCAACATCATCAAAGATATCTTAATCTAAATAAAATACAAAAAAAAAAAAAAAAACTCAAAACAAATTATAATAATGTTAATAATTTCACAATGACATTGTAATATAATAATCTAAATGTTAAATATTAACAAATAGTTTAATTAAACATTTAATAATAATAATAATTAAATTCGAGCATATATTTTACCTTGTCACTATGGGTGCATGTAAGGACAAAGGAGAACGTTACACAAAAAAAAAATAAAAAAAAATAAAAAAACCATTTTAACACCGAGTTCAAGTCAAATGACTTGATGTAATATAACGGCAGGTAATTCAAGAGGATGAGAGAGTAAAGTGGAGGAGGTAAAAAAGAAGATATAAAAAAAAAAAAAAAAAAAAACATGAACGAGAGGAAACTTTAGTAAGGGGAAGGGGAGAAAGACAGGCCTAGATTCTTGGCAAGTAGTAGGTCATCTGCACCAGTGTACCGAGAGTTTTCACTTTCATCAACGTTCATACAACAAATGCCTTGGATTAAACTTGGCAAAAAATAATAAATAGAAGAGTTTTTTAAAGAAAAAAAAATATCAAGATGATTGTGAAAAAAAAAAATAGAAAAATAAACTAAAATGAAATAAATGATTATTTTTATTATTTTTCCATGTGACAGAAAGAGTAAGTGGTATATTTTATATGCAAGAGGGTATACACATGTTTAATATACAGTTTCCCTCAAGATCGTTCGACGGAAGATCCGATCTTCTATTCAATTTTACTATTTTAAATTTTATTTGTAACCGTGCGAATATTTGTGTATAAAAAAAAAAATACTGCGTCATGCTTGGATTCCTTATCCTCGTTTCACGCGCGTCTTCAAGAAAAAAAAAATATACCCGGGTATAGACCATATCCTCGTTGGATATGTTTGTTGAAAAGTTTAAAAAAAAAAAAAATTTATTATAAAAATAAAACGATGGAAATTTTTGTAGGGTGAGATAATTTTTTTTTTTTATTTTTTTTTCGATATATCTCGATTTGTGCTTCTTTTGCGTATGTAAAACTAAATTTTCTTCAATGTATCCTTTTTCATCCTTATTTCCAATTCGTTTATTTTTATTTTTTTTTTTATTTTTTCTTTACTTGGGTACTTATTTCTTCTTCGGCTTTGGTTCGCCAAGGGTATCGAGTTTTCGAAAAAATTTGCAACTGGTATACTTTTTTCTCGTTCATTGAAAACTTTATCCAAGCCAAAGAGTTGAATAAAGTTGTCCATAGTGAAAAAGGTGATAGTACATATATACAAAAAAATAAAAATAAAAAAACCGAGTTAAAAGTTTATTTTTTATAAGTTGAATAAGTTTTAAAAATTGGTGAAGAGAATATAATACAACTTGACCTCTGTTTTGTTTTTGATAAATGTTAATTTATATTTTATATTTTATATTTTGATTTTAAATTGAAAAAAGATGCGAATAATGAAAGGGTCATGACCTGAATTTAAAAAATAGTATGCTCGAATTGATGATGACTATAATATCAAACCTTGACCTTTGAAAATGTTTAATGTTTGTTGTTTATAATATGTGGCACGATTAATATGTGTATATCCTGTTATTTACATTGGCATATTATATTTCAGATTTTATTAAATATTATTAATATATATGTGTATTGATGGGGGAGTATATAATATGCAAGGTAAAATGAAAAAAAACGTTGATGGTTTTGTGGGCGTTTCAGTGGCAATTATTAATATGTGACGTCAATGAGTGATGATTTTGCAATGAAAAAATATCCACGCACATCCTACTATTGGTGGGCTTCGGAAGATATTAAAATACATAAGATTTATATCAAATTATTATAGAATAAAAAATTATTTATATATACAAATTACCACCCAGTTCTCACGAGAATCATGCCCTCCAACTGTTGCACAATTTTTTTTTCTTTCTAGTTGTTTTTCTTTTTCAACAGATATATATTTTAATATCATGATAATAATAGAAAATGCCCTTTTAATATTGCTCTATTGAATTTTTTATTATTTTCAACAATTCATTGTGTCTATTTTAATGCAAAAAAAAAAAAAAATAATAATATATACATCCTCATGTGTATTGGCACATGTATAATTTTATATTTTTTGTTTTTTAAATTATTTAAAGCTGTAATTTGGCTTTGAAATTAATTTAATTTATACAATAATAAAAAAAAAAGGTAATTATATTTTATTTTTAAATTAAACTCAGTTACATCAGCACATCATGTTGTGATTTAATTTAAATGTATATTGTTTTTTTTTTTAGCTTGACAAATTTTTGTCTTTTATCCTTATTTTTTTTTTTTGTTCTAATTTTTTTTTTTTTTCTTACATTTGCAAATTGCCAACAATTTTTACTTTCCATCTCCTCCATCCCCTGACAAAGCGACGCGCCAAACTCTATGGAAAAGAGCATTGCGTCTGGAACTTTGTCAGCTCAAAGTTGGAAACGAGAAAAAATAAAAAAAACTATATATAAAAAAAAAAAAAAAAAAACAAAGTTGGTTTCTCGTTGTAGCACGCCAACGACTTGCAATTTCTGTCTTTACTATTCTCATATATATACACAGTGTGTCACAGTGTCGTGTACTTTATATATACATACAAAAGCATAACCTCTTGTCTCTCCTCTCTCCTCTCTTTATAGAGCTTTCCTTTAAAAGCCCATCCCCCAACTAGCACTGCTTGAGCCAAGAGAGCGTCAGAACTAAATCATCAACTTTTTCGATAGAGATGCTCCAATTTAAAATACCATATTTTGTTCTCAATGAAAATAAAAAATAAAAACAAACTAAACTAATTATCAGTTGAATATTTTTAATTTTTGTTATCTTTTATTATTAGCTCTTATTTATTTATATATAAATTTTACTTTAAAATATCATTATTATTCTGTTAACTTTATTTTTCTTCGATTTATTAAAAGCCATTATTATTATTATCGCAAAAAAGTTTTGTTGAAAAAATTTTACCTAGGGAATGGCAAAAGTGGGGTGTATATATGTATAAGATATTATGCAGAAAGTTTTCATAAATTTATAAGGGCACATTATATTTTAGTCGTTAGGGGGATAATGGCCCCTGGTGTGTTCTGGACGAGAGATTTTCATTCACACCGAATGTTCAAGCGATAATGTAAGCTTCAAGTAGTATAGCTAGGTCTATTGAACAAATGGAAAAAAAAAAAAAAGAAAATATATATGTATATGAATTCAAGAAAAAAAAAAAAAACGAGAAGCAAATTGAGTAAAAAAAAAAGGTCAGAATTATTATAGTCGGATAGTTGAAAAGATGATGACAAGTAAATGATAAAATTGGTCGATAAAAAAACGATTTACAAATAACTTTCAAGTAATAGTTTGTAATTCAGATATAAAAACGATATCCAATTTCAATACATGTTGAACCTCAATCATCAAAAATTGAACGATTTAACGATAAAATTGTGTTTAACTCATATAATAATCACAAATAAGAAAAGGCCATGTTGCCTCTTACTGCATGTACTCCTCGACTATTACTATTAAAGTAATAAAAATAAAAAAAATAAAAAAAGTCAAGCATTAAATGATAGAGCACGTAAGGTCTTCGTGTCGAAGACTCTCTATCTACACACACATACACACACACAACATGAATATAAAAAAATAAATATAAATATATTTCGATGCTTGCATCAAAAACGGATCAATAGCGGACATCAGGATGTACAGTCGACGTAGTAATGCACGCGAGTAAAATACAACCAATGCATCTATCGAAGGGAGCATAGATAGCAAAATAGAGAAAGATAAAAAGAGAGATAGAGAGAGGGAATTTTATGAGAGGAGAAATAGTAGGAGGGCATTCAACAAACGTGATGCTCTTCGTACCTTTCCAGTTCGATCAATAGTTAATGTCACGTCTGATGCCCTGCAACACAACGTTCTGAATGTACTCTGAAAATTTCAGAAAAGAGTAAAAAAAAAATCCCTCTATATACAAATACACATCAATACACACACTTTCATTCAAATAACCCAATGCATTTTACTTGTTTTCTATCACTACGACATTGTAGATTTTTTTTAACTCTCATTTCACCCGTCTCCCAAAAGTGTTGTTTGTTAATTTTCGGCATACGAATTTACAACAAAGAAGCTGCCCTCGAGGTGATGAATTTTACATTCAACTGGCAATTTTATAACCCTTCTTTTAACTTTTTTATTTTTTACCACTGTTAAAGTGTTTTTTTATGTATTTATTTTGTTTTTTTTTTCATCAATATAACCACCATTCATTTGGTCTTTAGCAGTAATAAATAAAAGAAAGGAAAAAAAAAAAAAAACCGCAATTTATTTGATTGATTAAAATCAATAATAAGATCTACATAAAATGAGGGGGGGAAAGGGGTCAATTTTTTTTGTCGGTATTTTATTGTTGAAATAAATTCTTTCCCCACTATTTATTTTTTTTTCTGTTATTGTCTTATCCACTCACTAACTCAATGAAAATAAACGTTTGGCATACGAAGACTTGGGACAGTCACATTGGGTCCTCACTTTACCTCTTCTTTAGTTGTTTCATTTCCCCACCTTTTTTTTTTTTATATATATTTTTTTTTTATTGTATACATGTATATACAATGAAGGTTCATCTTATTAGGCCCAACTACAACACTATATAAACACAACTTTACAGCAATTTCAAACAGTTACTGAAGTGTATTTCACGAGAAAACAAACTAGTGTTGTTAACCCTCTTCTTCTATTTTTTTTTTTTTTATTTTTAAATCATTAATTTTTCATTGGATTTGCTGTGTTTTATTTTATTATATAATATTTTTATTTATTTATAAAGATTGTGGAGAGTGGTAGAAAAAAAAAAACAAAGTCTAATTAAAAAATAAATAAATAATAATTTATAATTTCAAAAAAAAGCTAATAATAAAAGGAAAACATGTTTCGAATTCAGGTATGTGTATATTGATATTTTTGTGTATCGTGTTATATTTTTATTTTTAAATTTTTTTATTGACGTTTGAATTGTAAATTTATAAATATTTATTGCGATCATCGACCTGTACAAATAGCATCTACACATAAGTGCAACGAACTAGCATAAAAATCTATGTAATATATATAATTTTATTTTCAATCAAATCAAAGTTTCTCGAATGAATCATCATGAAAAATTCTACAAACATATATTTATATTTAAAAAGAAAATTCTCCTTTTTTTTCACCTAAAAATGTCTAGTATTATATTGGCTAAATTCTTAACATTTTTATTCCCCAATTTTTTTATTTATTCTCAATTGTTTTTTGTTTTTTTTTTTCATCTTATTTTTGTTTCATTCTATATAACCTTATCGGATTCTTGAAAAATACATACACCAAGTAGAACTGGATATTCATGAATTTTCAGAGAGATAAACCGTATCCGTTTGGCATTACCATGAGAAGAGAATAAAAAATAAAAAAGAAAATTTGAAAAACAAATAAAAAAAAAAAAAACATAAAAGAAAAACAGATCAAATAAGAAGTAAAATTATATTCTTTTCGTTTATCATGGAAAATGGAAGGAAGAATTGTGGAAATGGAAGATTTTAGGGTAGTGAAAAAATAAGAATAAAAAAAGATTCAAATAAATAATATAAAAAAAAATATATACCTATATATTTATAGGGAGAAGAGGGTGGAGAAGGGTGAAGAGAGTTATAGAGAAAAGATAAAATTTTTCAAGTAGTAAGAAGATGAAGGGATATTCTTTTCATCCTGTTAGATCAAAGGTTCGATAGATCGTTAACATTGGAAATAAGCATTTTATTATCAGTTGATATCGATAGATACAGTCTCGCATGTATAGTCTCGAAGAAATAAAAGGTGCGAGTATTAAAGATTCTTTGGTGCAAAAAAAAAAAAGATAGCAAAAAGTAAAATGATCAAGAGAGGGCAAGTGATGAGAGTAGAGAGGGAAAAAAAGATCTCAATAGGTCACATCTAAGTGAGGCTCCAGTGTTAGCATATATTGATGTAAAAAAAAAAAAAAAAAAATTTAATATTATGCAATATCATTATATGCTCCTGATCTTAATGTATCTTGATCTTATGATCTTTTTAATAATGAATAAATTATATGATAATATAAAAAATAATAAAATCTGTTTTTTCTTTTTTTTTTTTCATAAATAACAAGAGATGTAACAAGCTAGCTAGTGTGATTAGATTATAGATGCGAATATATTACATGATTTTATAATTAAATGAATTATAAACAGTAGTGTTAAATGGACGATAACCTTTGACAGATGTAGAAGCCACTTAGCTTGTATCATCAAATACATAACTTTTATTACAATGTTGCAAACTCAATACCACCCGCATTAGAAATATAATTACTTTGGTAATTAATATTGCATAAAAAAGTCATTATAAAATTACTATTTATTTTTATTTTTATTTTTCATTTGCAGATATACTACGATTATTGTTTTTAGAGATAATATTACAAGTGAATATAATTATTTAAATAAATTTTCATCAATTTATATTTATTCATTTTTTTTTAAGCTTTTTCTTTCGCACTTTTTAATAATATTTTTTTTCAAAAATGACAAGAATGAAAGGAATAAAATGATAATATTTATAAAAGAGTTATTTCGAAAAAAAAAAATAAGAAGAGTTATTTCAACGGAAACGAAGAGAGCCAAGTGAATTACTTGGTTACTACGACTTTGAGATAGTTGGTGGTATAACCGGGCTATTTTAAATGTGCACCAGTGTATGTACACGCGCGCGAACACAGTTTACGAGGATCGTTAATAGTAGGTAAAGGGAAAATGATAATAAAAAAAATAAAAAAATTTAGACGGGTGCATTGTTGCGACGTTTTTTACGATGAGAATAATTTATCTCACTTGAAAAACTCAATGATATGAGCTACTTGAATTTGAATGAATATTATTTTTAATTTTATTTAAAAAAAAAAAACTTTTAAAACAAAATATATTTTTTTTTTTGTCATTCATTTTGAATCACGTAAAAAATAAAATATAAAAATTTTTTATAATTTTTTTATAATAACATAAAATAGAGAAAAGAAAAAAAAATTTATACAAAATTTATATAGAGAATAAAATTTAAAATAATAAAGAAAAGCGAATTAATTTTTTTTTTTTTATTTTCTCGAATATCATGTTAAAGGGTATATATGAAAAACAGAGAAAAAAAAATTAATCGGAATAAAAAATATACGAGTCAACGGGTTGAGAAATGAAAAGCAAAAATAAAAAAAAAAAAAATATTGGATGAAAAATAATCCGATGATGATGTTACGCTGTGACCCTGATGGCAGTCGGTTGATCGTCCAGCGAACCAGACTAAATTCCGTTCAAATGAAAAAAAAAGAAAATAATAAATAAATAAAAAAAAAATTATGGAAAATTGCTGAAATAAAATGTACCGGATTTCGCATCCAATACTACCACCACCACATACAATCTTGTTTGGTAGAGTGCGAGAAATTTGTCGAGAAACCACATTTTTATATTATTTATTTTATTATTTATTTCATTTATACGTGTTACTGTTTCACGATATATATAAACTAACAAACTGAGTTACAATTTCATGTCACTTTTTTCCTAACAAGCTATTTTTTCTTTTGTTTTTTTTTTTTCCCAAATAAATAAACAAAATTAAAAAAAAAATATCTTAAAAAAAAAATAAAAACACTGTGTTATATTGTATATACGTGAAAATAAATAAATAAATAAATATAATAAAAAATAAAATAACCACGTAATGAATGTCGGAAATGTTGATAAATCATTTGAGACTTTTATCAGAATTAATTTACTTTTAAAAAAAAAAATATTTACCAATCGACGTTGAATAGTCACAAGTTGATAAAGACTGTATTAAATCAGTCAAGCAATTTGTTCAAATTAAAATTAAATTACGATATTTACAGTCATCATTATTATTATTTTAAATCACTTTTAAATAAAAGTCAAGTTTTAAATAAATTACAATATTGATTAATATCAATTAAACTCAAATAATAACTCAATTAAAAATAAAGCAAAAAAAAATATTAATTAATATTGTAGATGGAAGAAAATAAATCAATAAATCAATTTATACATTTCAGATATATTTGTTGTTTATCACAATGATTTGTGCATTTGCTGATTTACCACCTGGTACAAGAAGAAATACATATTTACCACCAGATCCAACAAAAGGTTATGATTATAATCCACCACCAGTACCATTTCCACCATCACGACAACCACCATCACAATTTCCACCATCAAGACCACCAACTGGTTTTCCAGTTGGTCCAACACGTCCAACACCACCAGTGCCATTTCCAACTGGACCATCAAGACCACCAACAGTACCATCAAGACCAACACAAGGTTATCCATCACCAGGACCACGTCCAACACCTGGTTTTCCAACAAGACCACCACCAACACCACAACGTCCAATTGGACCAACTGGTTATCCAGCACCAGGACCAAGACCAACACCAAATTTCCCAGATTATCCTGGTCAACCAACTGGCAATAATGGAAACACAATACCATCTGGTGTAAGTTTAATTTGATTTAATTACTTGAACATAATTTACGTGTGTGTCTCTGGGAGTCTGGGTAGTTATTTATATTTGTATTTTATTTATTTATTTTTTTTTGCTCAATGTTGACATGTGTGTTCTTGCTGATGATGAGCATCACACAGTCATGTGTTACTTACACTTTGTTAATGAAAGTTTAGTGTAACTCGTCTTGTTCCACTAAAACTTTCCAAAGTGTACACTTGCTGGAGTTAATTTCATTTGACAATTTCGAGTGGCAGATATATGTACAGTAGTGTGAGAAACCAGGTGGTAATACAGTAAATTTGATGGTATAGGAGAAGGAAAAGTCCTTGTAATAATTTCTCAAATATATAACGATACATGAGGATGACACTTTCATAGATTTTACATGCGTTCAATAAATCTATCCAGTTCAATTTAATTTTGTTATTTATGTCATAGATAAAATATAAATAACAAGTTTATTTTCATTTTATAATAACAATGAAATACTTTTTTTAATTATTATTTTTAATCTTGATATATATTCACGAGGTGTTTTTTAAATTATCTATTTATAAAAAAATAAAATATACATTTTTTGTCTGGATAGCCGAGATAGGGAGATGGAAAACTGTGTCACATCACTGGGATTATTTAATAATAATAATGATAAATAATAATATTTTAAAAAATAAAAATTACAATGGCATTTCCCAGACGATAAATTGTCCGTGCCCACACGACGATTGTTTTACTGAATTCTATGTGGTCACACGGGCGGTAGAATTATCATTTTATATTACGTAATTTTTTTTTTTTTTTTTATTAAACTTTTATTTATTTATATTTTCTTTCTTTCAATCGACAGGATATTAAACTTTTTTTTTTTCTATTTTTAAATTTATAAAGAGATTTAAAAATTTTGTTATTTTATTTTATACAAAATAGAAATTTAAATTTTTACATGTAATAATTGAGAGAAAAAAATATATCAAAGCTAAAGAAAAATAGATTTTTCTATTTGTTTAAAAAAAAAAAAATTTATATATATTTGAATTTATTTTGCATGATATTTGAATAATTTTAAATTATTTCTTTTTTTTTAATAAAAAACTTTTGCGAGTTTTGCAAATATTTGAATTGAAAAATAAATGTTTTAATGTAAATTTTGAATATGAGTAAAGTTTAAAGTTCCAATGAGAATGTAAAGAATTAATATGACTTTAATTTTAAAAAAATATTTTAGAATAATAATTATGTATAATTAATGGCTCCGTGAAGTTGGCGCACAACTTCAACGTAGAAACTTCATATAGGGCTTAAAAGAAAGCTCTGAATTTGTAGTATTTTGTAGTAAAAAAATTAGAATTTGTAGTTCAAAAATAAAGGGTTAAAAAAAGGGTTAAAAGCAATTTTCTTCAAAAAATCGACTACGGACGTTGTATATAGGTCAAAAATCTTTGTCAGAATTTGTAGTAATTTGTAGTGAAAAAATTAGAATTTGTAGTTCAATAGTTTTCCCGGAAAAATAATTTATTTATTAAGGTATTTATAAAACAAGTTTAGTTTTTGTGAAAATTATCAAACTACAAATTATAATTTTTTCACTACAAATTGCAGTAAGTCTTTCTGCATTAAAAAAAATATTACAATTTCTATTTTGGACAATAAAGAAAAAAGTTATGCATTTGTTTATTAATATATCAGATAATAATTATTAATTAACCTTTTTATTTATTGTTTAAAATAAAAAAAAAATGTCTATTCAATGCAAGGAGACCTGCTGCAATTTGTAGTAGAATAATTAGAATTTGTAGTTTGATAGTTTTCAAGAAAAATAAACTTGCTTATAAATACCTTAATAAACAAATTAATTTTCCGGGAAAACTATTGAACTACAAATTCCAATTTTTTTACTACAATTTTCTAAAACCATGTCTGCACCTAATTTACATCATAGAATCATATTATGATAATAATAAAAATAGTTATACGTTTTTAAACATTTTTGAGTAAAGAAAAAAATAGAAAAAAAAAAACCTATCTTCTGGAGAAAATTTTTTTCCGGAAGATAGGTTCGATTACAAATTATAATTTTATCTTTACAAATTGCAGCAGGGCTCCCTGCATTAAATAGACATTTTTATTTTGGTTTTGATCAATAAATAAAAAAGTTAATTAATATTTATTATCTGATATAATAATAAAAATTGCATAACTTTTTTGTTTATTGTCAAAAATGAAAATTATAATATTTTTTTAATGCAGAAAGACTCACTGCAATCTGTAGTAAAAAAATAAGAATTTGTAGTTCAATAGTTTTCCCGGAAAATTAATTTGTTTATTAAGGTATTTAATCCCTTTTTGCAGAACCTCCACCGTCCATCAATTCGACAACTAAAAATCGTTTTTTCCTTTTCTCCTTTTTTGCAGAACCTCTACCGTCCATCAATTCGGCAACTAAAAATCGTTTTTTCCTTTTCTCCTTTTTTGCAGAACCTCTACCGTCCATCAATTCGGCAACTAAAAATCGTTTTTTCCTTTTCTCCTTTTTTGCAGAACCTCTACCGTCCATCAAGTCGGCAACTGAAAATCGTTTTTTCCTTTTCTCCTTTTTTGCAGAACCTCTACTGTCCAAAAAGGAGAAAAGGAAAAATCGTTTTTCTTTTCTCCATTTTTGCAGAACCTCTACCGTCCAAAAAGGAGAAAAGGAAAAATCGTTTTTTCCTTTTTTCCTTTTTTGCAGAACCTCTACCGTCCAAAAAGGAGAAAAGGAAAAATCGTTTTTTCCTTTTCTCCTTTTTTGCAGAACCTCTACCGTCAGTCAATTCGGCAACTAAAACTCGTTTTATCCTTTTCTCCTTTTTGGACGGTAGAGGTTCTGCAAAAAAGGAAAAAACGATTTTTCCTTCTTTTCTGCTGAAGTTTTGGGGAAAGGAGAAAAGGAAAAAACGATTTTTCCTTTTCTCCTTTTTTGCAGAACCACTACCGTCTATCAATTCGGCAACTAAAAATCGTTTTTTCCTTTTCTCCTTTTGAACCTCTACCGTCCAAAAAGGAGAAAAGGAAAAATCGTTTTTTCCTTTTCTCCTTTTTTGCAGAACCTCTACCGTCCATCAATTCGGCAACTAAAAATCGTTTTTTCCTTTTCTCCTTTTTTGCAGAACCACTACCGTCTATCAATTTGGCAACTAAAAATCGTTTTTTCCTTTTCTCCTTTTTTGCAGAACCTCTACCGTCCATCAAGTCGGCAACTAAAAATCGTTTTTTCCTTTTCTCCTTTTTTGCAGAACCTCTACCGTCCAAAAAGACATGGTTTTAGAAAATTGTAGTAAAAAAATTGGAATTTGTAGTTCAATAGTTTTCCCGGAAAATTAATTTGTTTATTAAGGTATTTATAAGCAAGTTTATTTTTCTTGAAAACTATCAAACTACAAATTCTAATTATTCTACTACAAATTGCAGCAGGTCTCCTTGCATTGAATAGACATTTTTTTTTTATTTTAAACAATAAATAAAAAGGTTAATTAATAATTATTATCTGATATATTAATAAACAAATGCATAACTTTTTTCTTTATTGTCCAAAATAAAAATTGTAATATTTTTTTAATGCAGAAAGACTTACTGCAATTTGTAGTGAAAAAATTATAATTTGTAGTTTGATAATTTTCACAAAAACTAAACTTGTTTTATAAATACCTTAATAAATAAATTATTTTTCCGGGAAAACTATTGAACTACAAATTCTAATTTTTTCACTACAAATTACTACAAATTCTGACAAAGATTTTTGACCTATATACAACGTCCGTAGTCGATTTTTTGAAGAAAATTGCTTTTAACCCTTTTTTTAACCCTTTATTTTTGAACTACAAATTCTAATTTTTTTACTACAAAATACTACAAATTCAGAGCCTTCTTTTAAGCCCTATATGAAGTTTCTACGTTGAAGTTGTGCGCCAACTTCACGGAGCCATAATTAATTTGTAATTTTTTTTTGTGTATTAGCACGATGACCATCATCATGAGCCTGGTATGCCATTCGATTTTAATTATGCTGTGAAAGAGGATGCATTTGGTAATGATTTTTCACACAATGCAATAAGTGATGGAGACGTAACGAGAGGACAATATAAAGTCCAACTTCCGGATGGTCGAATACAAGTAACAAAATACACTGGTAATCAAAAAATAAATTTAATTAAATTTTATTTAAATTAAAACAAAGTCTATATATTTTGCTAATTAAAAAAAAATTATCTATTTTTATTTTGTTTTTTTTAGCTGACTGGAAACATGGATACAGTGCACAGGTAATTTAATTATTTTCCATAAAAATTTATTTATAAAAACTAATAATATTTTCTCAATCTTTTGATAAAAAAAATTAATAATTAATTAATTTTAATTACAGGTTACCTATGAAGGCACTCCACGTTTGGATTTGCAAAGACCATCGGGAAATTTTAGGGGTTATTAAATCAACCCCATCATAATCTTTATCATCACTCTCTCAATCGAGACACACTATTCAACCCTTTTCACACAACGGTACTAGATACTTTTTATTATTTTTTATTCCACTTCATTTTTTTCATCATAAAAATTTAATTATATTAATATTGAAAAGTGTGAAAATTATAAAAATTTAATTATAAAATTATACATGATGAAGGATAAATAGAAAAAAAAACGAAAAAAAAAAAAAAAACCAATCAATCATAATAGACTTTAATTTTTAATAATAAATATATATATGTAATTTGTTTTTTTATATACTCGTTGGATAAAATTGAATTGGAAAAAATATTATTGAAAAATTAATGTTGTAATATAAAATTTAAGGTACATAAATATTATTTGAAAAATAACTTAACTACTGATTCCACTGAGACTATTGAATTTTTATCATCCTGCGGCCAGTTGTTGAGCCAATTTATAAAATAACATTTTCGAAAAGATATATATACTTTTATATTGACTTTTTTATAGCTTTAAAATTTTGTTGAAATGTCGTCGTTAATACGTAATTGCCAGTGACATCGTGACAGCATTACAAATTGTCTTGGATAATTCAAATCAAATTTGTGAAATAAAATTTATACGAAAAAAAATTAAATAAAAAAAAACAATAAAACTTTGAAATATCAAAATAATTTAATATTTAGAAATAGCGATATAATTTTGCGAGATACAATAAATAAAACAAATGGTAATTTAAATTAATATCATGATAATATTTAGGAAATTAATATTAAAATTTAATTAAAATTTGTAATGTTAAAAAAAAATTGTTGGTTTATTTATTTTTTATAATTTTTGAAAAATAAGAAAGAAGAAACTTTTTTTGTTGTTACAAGCAACTAAGCTGGTGGGTATTGTTGGTGAATATATTTTTTTTCTCGGCAAAAGTTGGACAAACAATGGGCTACCTTAACAAGGTATTATTTTTATATATTTATTTGTAATTTAATACAATCGCACATATATTTAAGTGAGCAAAATGTAGAATATTGCAGGGAATAATTTTCTATAGACAAGAGTATACAATTGCATTTATACAAGTTACATTCCAAACTCCATGGGTAATTGAAAAGTATTTCTCGACACGTGAACTAATAATTTAAAATACTTTCACCAATTTTATAAGAAAATTGAATACTTATTTATTATTACAGAGTTCATCATTCAATTATGTTTTTTTCAATTTTATAATCAACGCTACAAATTCTTCTTAATAATTTAATTTAAAAAAAAAAAATCTTTTTTCTCATAATTATCAAATTAATACTCAATTTATTCACTTTCAAAAGACTCATTCAATTTTGTAGAAAGAAAAAAAAAGCTCAAGTACATTTGTGTATTATAAAAAAAAATAAAAATAAATTCATCATTATTACTTATTACAAGCCCCAAAAAGAAAAAGAAAAAAAAAAACAAAATTAAGCTCAAACTTTTTTCAGATTAAAAAAAATAAATTCAATAGACGGATTAAATTTTTAAGATTTTTTTTTTTCAATAAGTACTCATTAAATTTTGATAAATTTAATAAAAATATATATAAAATTTATTTTTAATATATCAGATTATTGACTTATTTGAAAGCAAAAAAAAAAACCTTTCAATTGAAATGAATCGTATGTATATATATCTAAATTTAATTTTTATTTTTTCAAAATGATATGAGACTTTTCAGGCTCTTTTATTGTCGATCCTCTTGTTGGATCATCTTTTTATTGTATATATATATATATGTATTATGTTGAAGGGGTCGAGAGAGTGTATAGGTGGGTGGATGATAAAAAAAATAAAAAAAAATCTGCATCAATGTTAAGCCGATGAAAGCGATCTCGAATTCATGTTCATCCGACATCCCGTTTGATAGCAAGTCGATCTTTTATGTCCTTTTTTTTTATTATTATTATTTTTATCCTGTCTTTTTTATTTTTTTGTTATTTCTCTTTCATTTTTTCCCGACATTCAAACACCCCAAAAACCAACTATCGCATCAGTCTAATTTGCAATCGAACACCCAATTCAATTTTATTCACACGTAAAAAGAACACGCAGTTATCACTCAGCTTTTAAACAGGATAAAGTTTAATAAAAAAAAAAAATAAACTGAATTAAATTTAAAGAAAGATACTCACAGTCATTTATTCTTTCGACTTGTGAGGTATACCTCACACGTCAAAGGTACAAATGGCTAAAAAAATAAAATGGAAAAAAATATATATATAAATGTATATATAACTAAAATAAAATTCAATTTCTTTTTCACCGTTACCAAACGCAAGTAAAGAAAAAGTATTGGCAAACAATGAAAATCAATTTCACGGAGTATATCCGCGGCAAACTTCCTCAAGTTCTTCTCATTCTTTCATTTTTGTTTTTTTTTTTTTTACTTTATTTTATTTTTTTTATCCTTTCTTTTCCCTTTTTTTTTCCAAATTCCTTAAAGTTGAGATGGAAACCCCCTCTTCGAAAAAAAAGACTGAAACGTTTTTCTGCGCACTTTGGTAACAAATAGAAAAATAAAAAAATTTTTTGGATGAATTTTCTGTTGGTCTTTTCCTTATATTTCATTGTTCTTATTTTTTTTTTTTTTGCCAAAACCTCTAACACATGTTTCACCTCACAACCCTAACTATCAACAAACAAAAAAAAAATATAAAAAAAAAAGTAAAGTAAAATTGTCCCTTAACCATTCGACATTCCCATTTTAGTTTTCAACATTTTCAATTTTTCTATTTTACTTGTTTTTGTAAAAATAGAAAAAAAAAAAGGTATAAACAAATGTTAAAGTTGTTTTACTATATAGATTTTCAGAAAATAGTTTTCACACCTGTATATCTGTATATGTCTGTATGGAAAAACAGTAGTAATAATTCAAGTAAAACTTTGTGTGACAATTTGAACACACATCTATGATAATAACCATGTGCACAGACAAACTGTTATTTTGTTATTGATTTATTTATATTTTATTTTTGTATTTTCAATTGAAACAATTTATCAATTAGTTTGAAATTGAAATGGGGTTAACATGGATGAGGAAATTGGATATTTAAGGGGGAGAAAATTCAAGTTGCCCTGTGTAATTTAATTTAATACGAGAGAAGCTTTGAAAAGAGGAGGAAGAGAGGGCGTTAACGACATTGCTGAATTATATTTAATTTCCCTTGTATAGATACGTGCAGTTATGATTAATTTTTGATCTATTTTTTATAAAAAAAAAATCTATAATTTATTAATTATTTTATTTATCACCTCAATCAATATTCCTGTTTTTTTTTTTTTCAGCTTCAAATTGATTTAGAAGAAAATTATGGAAAATAAATTAATAAATTGTATAAAAAGGTAATTTAATTTCATGAGTATCAATCAATTGACATATTGCAAGTGAATCAATAAATTTCTTTACAACAAAAATAATTAATTAAACGGAAATTTAAATAACTTGAAAATTGACAGATTGATACAAGTTTTGTCGTCATAAAATCAAAATAAAATTGATAATAAAAATTGATAAACTCACCCTTATTGTAATCGATAATAAAGCAACCAAATTGATGTCATCAGTTAACCCCATTGAAGCTTCCATCATCTGCAACAAAAATTTATAAATTATAATAAAAACTTGAATAAATGTTTTTGCTAATTTTAGTGAGAAAAAAAAAATAGCTATCGACATAAAATGACTTTTGAATTTCTACTTAATATATTACTTACTCATGTTAATTAATTATTAAAATTTATTCAAATTAATATTCAATTAAATTTACATAAAAATTAATATAATTTTATATCAAATTAATTTGAATTTTAATTCATTCAAAGTGTATAATAAAAACTTAAAGTTTCATTTGGAATCTCAACGTATATATTACTCGAATAAATTTATTCTAATTGAATTTATCGATAATAAATATATAATTTATATTTTAATATACAAATATCAAAGTGTCAAACAGCTGTGTGTATATATAAACTACTGTAAAGTAGAAAAATAAATAAACTACAATAACGACTCAACAACATTTTTGATGAGTAATAAAAATGAAAGAAAAAAAAATTTATCACCCAAATGGTTCAGTTGACTGACAACTTCGTGACTCTTTGGATACCACAGTTACACGTAAAGCCAACAATTACCTTAATAATTTTCATGATAAAAAGAACAAGAAAGAAATAAAAAATAAAAAACGTCAACGTCGACATTTTATCTTTATACTTGTGTATTCAATGTGAAAGGCTGTGAAATATCGCTTTGGGCACATCAGACAAGTTGATATGTCTGGTTAAAGCAGAAATGAATAAAAAAAAAAAAAAATATATACATATAAAAGTAAAAAGAAATGTAGATGAAGATGAATTTTTAACACAAAGAAATATATATATATTTAGAGACAGAATACAAAAGTTATACATATCAAAAATAAAATAAATTAAAATAATAATAAGAGTATAATGTGATGGTGGTTGTTTGAGAGCCACTGTTTGAGATCCAACGCACATTGCATAACGAGGGGAGTCACGTAGCAGATAACGAGGTGAACCGGTGTGAATCTGCCCGGGACCTCGCACTACATCTTCAAAGTGGATATGTGTACACTGTTACTCTCATTTTTTTTTTTTTATGATTTTTCATGATGACACATACCTAGGTACTACTTGTACCTATGATCATACACATATTACACCAACACAAGGTCACATAACTTGGTGTCCCATCTTGGTGGTGTATTCAACACTTTTTTTTTTCTTTTTACATTTTTAACAACGTCGTTTTTTTGAAGCAACTTTACATCATGTAAAACGAGAGAATGTGTTTTTTTTTTATTTTTTTTTTTTATGTTGAATCCTTTGTAAATGGTTTATATATATTCTGACAAATTCACATTTAAATTTTTGAACATATCAACATCTAAAATGACATATTCAACGTTTAAATATATACTTGGTGTTTGTTAATGTGTTTTGTATTATTTGAGATATAAAACATGAGTAAAATTTCTCTAAAGTTGTAGAATCTTGAGCGTTTTATTTGATGAGATGTAATTGTTATTTACTAGATAATAATTTAAGTTTAAATTTTTCATATACAAATAAATTTTCAAGTAATAAAATTTTGATATTATTGTTGTTTTTTTATTCAAAAACATTTAAATAATTATAGTGTTTGCAAGTTTTTTTCCTTTGTTTCTCATCCATGGATATTTTTTAAATTTTCTATGCACCTTTAGAGCACAAATGCTTGAATAATTTTACTTTGATTATGATGAATAGATGAATCTTCAAGCTTCATCTAAAACCTCGGAAATTTTTTTTTTTTTTCAAGTTAAAAAGGAAACAAAGGAAAAAATGCTAGTTCATCATAATTTTTTTTTTTTTTTTTTATTCTTTTGAGAGGTAAATTTTATTATCTGTGGTCCAAACTGTGATTGAGTGAGATTTTAGTTCTTTTCTTGATTGCAGACCCTTGTCCAAAATATTAAAAGTAAATTAATTCACAGGAAAAAAAAAATCCTGCACTTTTTGACATTTTTCTATCTTATTATATATTTTTTATTTTTAAAACTTTTTTTATTTCAACAGTAGCTATAACAAAATGAAGACTGTACTTTTAATAAATCAAGATTAATGTTGACCATAAATTTACCGTGAATTTTTTTCACGTTAAAAAAACGAAATAATAAAATGAAAAACAAAAAAAGTAAAATCATACATGACAAAATAAAATAAAAAAATAATATTGTTTTCATATTTATATATAAACAAACAATGTCACAATAATTTTAAATTGACAATTTTCATTTTTTTTTTTATTTTATTTATTTCATGTAATGCTAATAAATTGATGATCAATATATATTATATATTTTAATTTATCTATGTCAGAGAATACAATATTCATTCGTCCGACAAATGAAAATATGTATTGCCATAAAAAACATAAAATATATTTATTAAAATACATCATACTCGAATTCTAAAATATCTATCATTATTTATAACGACAAATATTTTACAACTCACTAGATATACACATGACATAAAATTCATACATCATCCCACACACTGTGTCTTTTGCGAGTTATTCTGGCAAAAGAAATTGTTTTTTGTCGTAACAAATAACAAAAAAAAAAATTATATTTATATAACCACATGTGAAAAACCACACACAAGAGATGAGCAGGAACAAACGAAAATAATAAAACAAAAAAAATATATAATATAAGAAACACCTCAACAAACTTTTATCAAATAAATAAATAATTTTTAAAAATATACAACAACTTGCTAGACATATAAATCAAACAATGGGTGTGTAGATTTCAAGCTTTTCATTTTATTTATTTTTTTATTTAGCCACTTTGTGGATTACGAGAAAAAGTCTTTATACACTTTGGCAAAACAATTTAATAGTCGTGAAATTTCGATTGGCTTTTATTTAACTACAATATTGTTGTAAAAAAAAAAAAATAAATAAGCTCAACATGTATTCAACAGAATATATACTTTAAAAGATGTAAAGTTGAATCGACAATTCCCCTGACACAGTCCAAAATGAACATTACCAATATTCAAGCTGTTTCGTAAAACTACCACGAAGGATCGACTTTTAAAAGAAGAAAAAAAATCCTTAAAAATAGATACCAAGCTAAGAATAAAAAATAAAGTAAAAAAATATATATAAAAAGAGACCAGTATGCATATACATGTATACAACAATTTTAAATTGCCTCTTAAAGCGCATTTTCAACCACATGCAGCAGTACATAGAGTATTTTCTGCTGGTCTCTACACACAAACCCAACTCTTCAGAATTCAGGAATATTGAAATTCCAACAAAACTTAAACTTGACGTATACGCATATATGTGTTAACACAAGTTTTCGATATATGCAAAATGTTCAATATATGAATCAGGTTAAGTTAAACTTGCACAAGCATGCAGATAAAATATTCAACTATTTTTTTTTTTATTTTTTTTATTCATTTTATTTATATATATTATCCTTTTTTTATTTTTTATTTTTATTTTATTATTATTTATTTTCACCCTTGCAAATAGCCACATGCACTAAACCAGATTTTGTCGCAATATATCTTGAATTTGTCGATAAAGTCAACTGGCTTTTTCCTTAAAAAATACACCCATAAAATTTATTGTATTTTTTGATGAATAGTAAAAATAAAAATAAGAAAAAAACTAAAATAAATAATTTAATTAAATAACATATAAATGTATTATTTATATATTGTTATTATTATTATTTTTTTAATATTTGTTATTTTACATTGTTGAGATGAATCAAGTTTGATATATAAATGCCCGAAAGCATCAACACAAAGTAGCAATAGTATAGCCAAAGGGTTTATGTACAGAGTCCATCAAAGAGAACCTGGATATAGAAAATAAATAAAGAATGATCGTTCATATATATAAATAAATAAATATATATATAAAAAAAAAGTTTGCTATTGCATACAGTGAAGTAAAGCCACTCGCAATCCATCTGTAAAGGCGACGAGGCAATAAAGAATCCAACGTGAAAAGCTTCAAGCAATGCAGACAAACCCACTCTTTTTTTTTATTTTTTATATTATATGTATTTTTTTTTTTTATATTCTCAACATTTTCTGCAGATATATATATTATTTTTCATCTTTTAAAGCCTTTTTCTACTATTCTCGCACAACGCTGACCGCAGCATGTGGTAAACGCTCCAAAAGTGATGCCCTTTTGCTTATATCAAAGTGTTGGTCAAGCGAAAAAGCCTTTTAACCTCGCTAGTACCATCACCACCAACCAACCAACCAACCAAACAACCAACCAACCAACTCAGCTTACCCATCACCCATTTTTATCAAGCCAGATTTTTTTTATTTACCTATATTTTTTATTATATTTATTCTTTTATCCATATTTTTATTCAAAAAAATATATATGGATTTAGTGTCACACAAGGTTGCCAAAAAGATAGACCCTAATCCTTGTGATCTAGATATTTTTTGTTTTTTTTTTTTTTGTTATTTTTAATACAATATTTTGTTTACCTTTTTGTTTACTTGGTTATTTTTTTTTTTTATTTATTTATTTACAATGTTGATAGTACTAGGATGAAAAACACAGTGGTTGAGTTGAGTAAACATGAGATGCTTTTATATAGAGTCGTCGTGTGTTGATGTTAAACAAATATAATAAATATATATTTACAGGATATAATTTTAGAGGAAAAAAAAAAAATCATCATCAGTTTGTGAATCTGTGTTGAATTACGTAATATTTTATGGAGACGACAGCTGTTGAGATCGATGTTGGTTTGGTAAATTGGATCAGATGAAGAGTCATTGCTCAACCGCTTGTATATTGTATAAACTTATAAAACATCTTGAAATATAGCGAGTTTGTTAATATTCTAAAAAAAAAAAAAGAATATCTAATACTCGTATATGCAAACTTTTTATGTATATTTTTTTAAATTTTATCATCTTGAATTTAATATTTATTTAGATTTTTTTTTATTATATTTATTAAGAAATTCAAGATGTATATTTACAAATCGTAACTGACGTTTATTTTATCATGTGAAATTTCAACATTAAACTATACTGATTGTGAATTTTTCATTTTTCATCTGAATTTATAATACATATTATTCTGCTGTATATATTGCACATGAAATATTTTAATTAATCATAAAGTTTGAAATTCATTCTTGACAATTAAATTATAAATTGGTGTAGAGAAAAGACAAGACAAACTATATATATATCTTGAGAAAAGATGCTTCAAATGAATAGACAATGCCTTGTTATTTTATGCAAAATATTACGTTAAATAAAAAAATATTGAGCTATATATATTTGAAGAATTTATAATTGTCACAAGAAAAAAACTTTTTAAACCAACAGAATAAAAAAAACACTCAAAAATTACGAAATCAATAGAATTGAATTATGATCATCACCTAAATTCTTTTTTATTTTTATGGTCGACGCGTTGAAAATAATGTGAATAAGCATAAAACATTCATTTATCACAAAGCAGATTATCATGGTACATTTGGTGCTGCTGTTTTGTTCAAAGAGAACAATGGAAAATAGAAGCGAATGTAGATTACTAATGGACATTACCAAATTTGTTCAATGGAAAAAAATAAAAAAAAAGAGTTTCAAATAGAACGAAAATATATATATATACATATATAAAGTTAATAATGAAAAAAAAAAAAAAAAACGTGATAATCCAGAGATGTCTGTATTGAAAAGGGGAATTTCAATAAAAATTGAATGTGATGCAACCACGTACAAGCATCGCGCATCTCGTTTGAACGTCCCACGTTGACGCTCGTTTTTTCTATTCTATACAAAAGTCTGTGCACGAGTTAAACGATTGCACAAAAAGCCTTCTCTACTTTGGCTGTGCATATATATACACACAAGAGACACAAGAAGTTACATCTTTTTTTTCTCTTGAAATATTTCTTTTTCTGTTTATTATTTTATTTTATACTGCAAATGTGTTACTTGTCATTGATGATGATGATGATGATGATACCTTGAAGGCCTCTTTAGCCATAAAACATATACAAAATCACAGACATTCATTTTAAAAACTTCTTGATGCTCTTGATTGCTCTGACGAGTGAATCTTTTCAAGAGTAAAAAAAAATATTCATTCTCATCTTGCCGCATTGCGGATCTTCTTTTTATTTTTTTTTAAATATATGTATTACTATCTAATTTGCATGTTTAAAATAAAATGATACATATATTGCTCAAGGCACAATACACCTACATCTATTATTAAATAAATATACATCAAAGAATCATCACACAAGACATGATGATAAATTTCATTTAAAAAAAAAGAATAAAAATTTTACACACCTAAATTATTTAGAACAAAAACAAATATTACTCAACAAATTCTACGTCTTTTGTAAATGCAATTATTCCACAATAAATATACTCGACGATTAAAATTAATTGTAAATAATTTTTTTACAAAATATTCAATATAAATTTGTATATATTTATAATAAAAAAGAGAAAAAAAAAAGTATCATTTTACAAATATAAAAATGATTAAAAATAGAATTACGATATAAATTTAAAAATGCATCAATAAATTTACGTGTAACGGATCTTATGTATATGTTTTGTAACAATTCCCATGTATAAACGAGTGTGAAACGTATCCGGAGGTAAAATCAGAGCGGCAAACATGGTGACTCGTTATCTCGAGGATGCCACCATCAGGATTCATTTGCAATATGTTTTCGAACGTTTTTTATTTTTATTATATATATATTTTTTTGTGATTTCTATATGTATAAAAGTAGGAAGGGAAGGAGGGGGCAACAAGAGAGGGATATTTCTCACCAACTTTTTCTCATACACATTGATACATCTTCCCCTCCCAACCCCAACTACATAACATAACAATCTATATCGATTTTAAAATATATTTTTATGACCGAATAAAGTATGTCTTGTTTTTTTTTATTTTTTTTTTTTATTTCTTTATTCTTTTTTGTAATGATCGTAGAGAAGATCCGCCATACCATAACCCCGATTGGGGATAACGCCAGTGGCATAACGCGACCACATTGATCTTACAATGTTAAATCTTAACCGATTGCACTAAATCCATGATTTAAAATTGTGGATAGTCTTTGGGGATATATAAAGCGGATTAAAAGTTGCAGGGTTTGTCATTCCCACGACACCACTCACAGGTGGTGGGTACATTTGTAATAAAATTTAACTCAAGTAAATAAGTTAATGTGTATTTAAAAAGTACAACTACAAATTAATCAACTGACAACCGGAAATTGACTGGATTTATTTTTTTTTTTTTTTAATATTATTTTCCTCAACGGAAAACGGAACAAAGAACGGAAGGATATTGTATTATTCTTCCTTGGAAAATAAAAGTAGTTTGAATTTTTTTTAATTTTAATATTGATCAACATGTTTAAGGTAAGTGTTTGTATATAAATAAATTTAACTTTTTAACTTGTTTTATTTTTTTTTTTAATTTTTTTTTACTTCGAAGGATTTTTTAATGGTGATCTAGAGACAAACAATACAGTATCAACGTAATCCTCGTACTCTCGTAAAACAAATAAAGGGTTTAAGCAAAGAAATAACTTTTAATTAATTTTTGTTTTTTTTATTTTTATATTAAAATATTACTAAATATGTAAAAACAAGTTTAGCGAATGTTTATAATGAGTATTTGAATTATATGAAAATATTGTTTCAGTTAATTTTGGGGATTGGCTTATTGGCAGTAACATTGGCAAGACCAGAGCCACCTGTTAATTCTTATTTACCACCGGGTAGAGGTGGTAATGATAATAGTGGTGGAAAACCTGGTAGTTCATATGGACCACCAGGTGCTGGAAATGGAGGATTTGGTGGTGGTGATTCATTTGGAGGACAACTTCTAACTGAAGATAGACCTCCAAGTACAGGAAATAATGGTTTTGGTTCACAAAATAATGGTGGACAAGGTAATCAGGGTTATCCATCGAGTGGAAAACCATCAAACTCTTATGGACCTCCAGCTTCAGGAAGTGGTGGATTTGGTTCACAAAGTGGACAACAAGGAAATAATTTTGGCAGACAAGGCAATCAAGGAGGTTCATCAGGTGGAAGACCATCAAATTCTTATGGTGCTCCTGCTGCTGGAAATAGTGGATTTGGTTCTTCAGGTGGTTCATCAAGCGCAAGACCATCAAGCTCTTATGGAGCACCAAATTCAGGAAATGGAAATAGAGGATCACAAGGTGGTTCAGCTGGTGGAAGACCATCTAGCTCATATGGAGCACCAGGATCAGGAAACAATGGAGCTACTTCTCAAGGTGGACGTGGTAATCAAGGTGGTTCAACTGGTGGTAGACCATCAAACTCTTACGGGCCACCACAATCAGGAAATGGTGGATTTGGATCACAGGGTGGTTCATCAAGACCTTCAAATTCTTATGGAGCACCAAATTCAGGAAACAATGGATTTGGAGGTTCACAAGGAGGCCAGGGAAATAATTTGAGTGGACGTGGAAGTCAGGGTGGAAGACCATCAAATTCATATGGAGCACCAGCACCTGGAAATGGTGGTTTTCAAGGAGGACAGGGTAGACAAAATAATCAAGGAGGTGGATCAAGTGGTGGAAGACCATCAAATTCATATGGACCACCAGCATCTGGTAATGGTGGTTTTGGTTCTCAAGGAGGACAAGGTAGACAAAATAATCAAGGAGGTGCATCACCTTCAAATTCATATGGACCACCAGCATCTGGAAATGGTGGTTTTGGATCTCAAGGAGGACAAGGTAGAGGAAATAATCAAGGAGGTGGATCAAGTGGTGGAAGACCATCAAACTCATACGGAGCACCAGCTCCAGGAGGTGGTAACAGTGGTTTTGGATCTCAAGGATCAGGACAAGGAAATAATTTTGGTGGTAGTCCATCAAATTCATATGGTGCTCCAGCTTCTGGAAACAATGGATTTGGCGGACAAGGAGACGGTAAAAATATTATTTTAAATTTATCAATGTTACTCAATAACTTCAAGAAAAAATTAATTAATTTTTTTTTTTTTAATTATGCAGCTTCAGTACCTGGAACAGCTGGACTACCTTTAGAAGGTGAAGGCTATTCATCAGGTGGTCCTGGTGGTGCTGGCAATGGTGGTAGTAGCTTTAACGATGAAGAAAGCAACGTAAGAAATATAATATTTTTCAAAATGAAAAAAAAAAAAAAAACAATTCCATTTTAATTTTTAATTAATAATTTTCTTGAATTTATTTTAGGAACCAGCCAAGTATGATTTTAATTACGAGGTCAAAGATGCTCAATCGGGTGTTGAATTTGGGCAAACAGAGACCAGAGATGGTGATCAAACAATAGGAATGTTCAATGTACTTTTGGCAGATGGAAGAAAACAAATAGTTAATTATGTACTACTCGTTTATTTAAAACCACAAAAATATTTGTGCTATATAATGAAAAAAATTTATAATGAATATTTATAATAAATATATAGGTTGCCGATCAAAATGGATTTAAACCAATGATAAGATACGAGGGTGAAGCCAACACTGGTGGTGATTCTGGATATCCATCTGGAGGGCCATCAGGTGGTGGTGATAATGGATATCCATCAGGAGGACCAGGAGGTGATTCTGGATATCCATCAGGTGGACCTGGAAATTCTGGAAATGGTCAAGGAGGCGGTAATGATGGTTATCCTTCAGGTGGTCCCGGTGGTAAGTATTGTTGACATTAACATTATTAAAAAAATAAATTAAAAAAGTTGACTAACAAATTTTATTATTCATATTAAAGGTTATCCATCTGGTGGAAATGGAAATTTTGGAAATAATCAAGGGGCTAGTGGAAATGACGGCTACCCATCAGGAGGTCCCAACGGTAATAGTGGATTTGGTAGTGACAACGGTATGTTTGATCATTGGCAATATCATAAAATAAAATAAAAATATTACTATATTATAGTGAAATGAATAAAATAAAATGAATCATCAATTTAACATGAATAAATTTGAATTTATAGGTTATCCATCTGGTGCTCCCAATGAAAATAATAATGGAAATAATGGCAACAGTGGTTTTAGAGAATCGAACAGTGGTGAAAATCAGGGATACTCTTCTGCTCGACCTAACAGTGGTTTTGAAAATGGAAATCAAGGTGGTTATCCATCAGGAAGCGGTGGTGATGCATCCGCAAATGGTGGATATCAATATTGATTTAACTAAAAATATTTAAGCTCAAAAAATAATAATTAAAAAAACCAACAAACAAACACTCGCCATATAAATAGAAAAAAAAAGTTCAAATATAAAATTGAGTATTAGAAAATTTAACTCAAAAATAAAAAATGAAAATATAGAATAATTTCTAAATATATATACATATAAAATGTATTAATTTACATATTAAATCCCCATATTGGGTTTAAAATATTTAATGGTTTATCAATGTGAAATACCACTTGATAATTGGATACAACTTCTGCACTTGATTATTTAATTGTTTAATATACCACCACAATCCAATTGAAATTGCCTGTTATACAAAATACAAAATGAAGATTAAATTGTAGTTTCTATCATATACAGACTCATGCGTATTGTAAAATTATCGAATTATTGATTTTTGTCGTATTAAGTATACCATTTATGTTACACACATTAGTGTTCATTATATATTTAAAAATATATATCATTTTTTTTTTATTTAAAAAACAGTATGAAAAATATATTAAAAAAAAAAATTCATGTTTTAATTTAATTGTATTATTTTTTTATATTAGTATATTAATAAAAATTGATTAATTGAATAAACAAAATAGCTTCATTTACATACTACGAATTAAATTGAATGAAAAAGAAAAAAATAATAATTACTATTTTGCCAATAAATTAAATATTGTAATTTAAAAAAAGAAAAAAAAAAGAAACAATTACTCAATTACTTGCGACTTGGTAATAAAAAATCTAATTGATGATTCATTAAATCTATTGCAACTGCAATTTAATATAGAGATGCATAATAAAACTTTTGTTTAAAAAAAAAAAATCATCACTGAAAAATATTATTAATAAATAATAAAGTTTAAAAAATTTTTTATAGACATAATCTGTTGCGAATGATGCTATTATTGTTACAAATTTGCGGTTTTAATATTAAATTTTTATTAACGGTTATACATTTGTGTTATGTACAAAGCCATCAAGCTAAATCACTGTATTTTATCAACTCATTGCAATATACAAGACAACTGGGGACAAAAAAAAACAGTATAAAATGTTGAGACAAGTCATTCGATCATCACAGTTTTTCATTGTTAACTCAAAACAACTCAACAAATAATATAAAAATGTTTTTAAAGGTGAGTTTTTTATATCTTAAATTTTATTAACATCATAAATATTTTTTTTATTATCATGTTTTTAAAAAAAACATTAGAAAAATAAAATAATAAATTTATCATAATACACAAAGTAGTTTAAAACGCATGGCGTCACCACAAATCGATCGGAAAGCGGATTTGCAAAAGAGGGATTACAACATATAATCGCCTACACGACTTGTAAAAAAATAAAAAGAAAAAAAATATATAAAAATAAATAAAACAACATTTATCATGATTTTACTGTATTTGCGTGTTAAACAAATCACTGGAATACATCGGTTTACTGTCAATTTTGTATGATTGATTCGTGCTATTAACGTACCACTGTAGCCATAACAAGAGTTAAAATAATAATCGTCTTTAAATATCACATTGATGCATCAGAAAAAAAATAATAAAATAATAAAACAGCAACGAATAACTGCCTAGATTATGCATAATTGTCATTGAAAATTTAATAGCGTTATTTTTATTTATTTATTTTTTTTTACAGGGATTAATATTGGCAATGGTGATGATGGAAATATATAGTGAACCACAAGGACCAGGTTATTTACCACCTTCAGGTGGTGTTGCTCCAAGACCAGGTGGTGGAGGTGGTGGTGGACACCCAGACGAATGGGCTGGAGTATGTTACTTGAACTTATTCATATTATTTTATATTTTTTACATTGGAATTGATTTTTTTTATACTGAAATTGATTTTTTTTTCATGACATCTTAACCGTTTTAGGATCCAGTAAATTACGAGTATTCATATGAGGTTCAGGACGCAGCTGTTGCTCTAGATTTTGGTCATCATGAAGAACGAAAAGACGACGAAGCAAAAGGATCATATCATGTTTTACTTCCCGATGGTCGTACTCAAATTGTCGATTATGTAAAATATTTTTTAATATATAATATATATTTTAATTTAAATAATCAACAATATAATATTTTTATTAATAAATAATAAATTTATAGATTGCTGATGCAAATGGTTATAGACCAATGGTTCGATATGAAGGAACAGCAACGTATCCAGCACCTGGACCACAACGTGGCTCTGATGGTGAAGGATACAAGTACTGATTAATCAAAATTAAAAAAAATACTATTATTTTATTGTATAAAAAAAAGAGGAAAAATAAATAGAAAAAAGAGAACAAAGTGTATAAATTAAAAATATATTCAACGTAAATATTTGCTCATATATAAATCATTTTATAAATTATTCGTCAGCAAAATTTCACTGTTTTTTCAATGATAGATTATCGAGTGTGTATTTTCTTCTTCAAATAAAAAAAAAAAAAAAATGATATATGATGATAAAAAATAAACAAATTCTCAGTGAATATATATTTGTATTTTTTTTTTTTTTTAAATTTAAAATAATATTTCATTAGATATATATGCTACTACACTTTGAATGACAAACAGACACAGCTTAACTATTATTGACGTTGATATATTTTAAGTATATTTTCTTCTTATTTTTTCTACTCTCAAGCATGGAGTTCACGTCGTTCATGTTTAACTTGTGCCAACAAGCACACACAAGTGATCGACACTCTGTATAAATATATTTATATTTTATTATATATACCTTTCACTCAAGTGGCTGATTATTGTCTCATGTAAGATGGATTATTGATCAAAGTCATTAAAATATTTTACAATATTCTATGTTTATTTATCAAAGAAAAAAAGAAATAATAAATTTATCATTTTATTGATAAATTATATAACTTATATAAACAGTTAAAAAAATAATAAATATAATTAATAATTATTTCAGACGACAAATTAGAATTATTTTTTGTTATTTTTTATGAAAGCTCAATGTGATATAAAATTATTCATGTGGGCTTTAAACCACAAACAACAAGCTCATATACTTGCGGAATTTTGTTGGTATTATTAACAGGTGTATTTTATTATTTACAATGTCGTTGTAGCCACAAATTTACTCATGTAATATCGATAATAATTTATAAATTGACTTGAAATAAAATAACAACAATAAATATTATTTAAAAAAAAAAAAAGAAACCTATACAATTTTCAACTCGTCAAATATTTAATTATTTATTTATAAAAATTGAAATTATAATATGCAAAAAAAATATATATGAAAGTGTCGCGTGTGTGTATTGGCAAAGAATAATAAATACAAGTTTGTTGACATTTATTAATTTTATGTATATTTTTAAATTATTAGTTGTAAGCAAATATAGACATGAAAAAAAAAAAACAAAAATAAAATAAAATAAAAGATATTATAGACACGCGACAGTCAATCAATTTTATAATATTCATGTTCTATTTTAAAATGAGCAATATTTTGTATATATATGACATAAAGTTATTATAATCGAAATAAAGTTTCTCTAACTAACCGCATGTAAGAGAAAAAGTAATTGAGAAAAAGATGGTCAATGTTTTGTGCGTGACATAAACTTTCTGTATTTAAATAAATATAAAAAAGTTATTAATTATTATTCCCACATGAAAATTATCAGCTTTTAATTTATAAAATAATTAATTGTATTTTTAAAATTTATAGCTAATAATTTGGTTTTTTTTTTTTGTTTTATAGTAATTATTAATAGGGATTTTTTTATTTTTGCTTTTTTTATTTTACGGGATATTTAATTTAATATTGTATACTTTAAGTTGGATTATTTTTTAATCAACAATGTCTACATTAGTCATACTTCCGACGAGTCATAAACAAATCATTATGACTATGATTATAATTTAGTAAAGTAATCAAATATTAAATATCAAAATGACAAGTATCATTTTTACAGGATACATATATTAACTTTTTTTTAATTTTTCTCTCTCAACTTGATGAATAATAAAAAAATCATAATTACATTTTACATTAACAAAGAATATTTGAATTATTATTTCTTTGTTTGTAGGAAAAATAAAAATTTGAATTATTTTCTCGACTCAATTTACCTTTTTTACATTTTTTTATAATTATTTTACGATTTTTTTTTTTTCCACGATTATGAAAAAACACATGACTCATTGATATACAATTTTTTGTCTTTTATTTTTATTGAAATTATTAAATCTATTAATGAAAAAATAAATATCTATTGTAAATAATTTTTATTTTATTCATAAGAATTTTTAATTTTTTAAATTTTAAACTAGTTTATTTGTATTTATTCCCAAGAAAAAAAAATCATTGTGATTATATTTTTTCTTGTGTAAAAAGTGATTATTCTAAAAATCAAATTTTAAATTATTTGTATTATTAAATTTTTAAATAAAAAATACTAATCAAACTTTATAAAATAATCAAGCCATAAATTTACATAAAACTAATAATAATAAACACGTGATCATTTTAAAATATAGTACACGGAAAATTATTAAATTAAATCAACAAAATTTATTGATTAATTAAGTAAAATAGTTTTACGTAATAATTTAACAAACAAACACATTCACATGTGTGTGTTGCTGTAGAGAACGTTGATGACACCAAATAATCTATTAGTTTTCATCGAGTAAAATTTTAAATAAAATATATATATTTGTAATAATATTATGTAGGTGTGAACTCGTTGTTCAAAAGCATCATCAAGACAATTTTGTCACGCGCTAACACTCGAACTTGGGCAATTACAAAATTACATGACGTTCACTTTGTCAAACTACAAAACGAGTACGTGATTGTAAAACATCAGCGAAAGTTATACTAAAATGTTTTACGAATAGAGTATAAATTCAGTTCATCATTAAGTCACAAATAAAATCTTATTTAATACTTGTTATTATTTAAAAAAATATTAATCATTTAAATTATTTAAAAACACTCTTAAAATTGTCATAAATAAATTGTTTTTTTTTTTTTCTCTTCTCAATCCTTTTTTTTATTATATTTGTCAACACATTTTTTAAACTGTCGGTGTTTCATTGAATGATAAATATATAGGATTGAATTTTTTTTTTTTTTTATAAATAAACTTTTGCACACACACCAGGTGTGTTATAGGTTCATCGAGTTGAATGTCTTTGTCATCGATTATACGTTATTGCAGAAGGTGTGATGATGGAATAGATGAAACTTTAAAACCATTCACTATATATAATAATAATAATATTATCTTTAAAACAATTTTTTATTTTATTTTTGATATTACAGATAATTTTAAATCTGTCAGTATTTTATTTATCTTTGTTCAACAATTCTCACGAAATAATACGATCCAACTATTCAAGTGGGCGTTATTATATTTATTTATTTTTTCTATCTATTTATTTTTATTATATATTATTATTTTAATAAAGTAAAATTATGCATTTACATTTACAATATGAATGATTATCTAGATCACGAAATATTATTTTACTTTAAATAATCCAATGTCAAAAAAAAAAAAAAAAAAAAAAAATACATGTCCGTAATATATATATTATTTTTTTCATTTTGTATTGTGCAACATCTGCAGAAGAATAATCGAGAGACAAAAAAAAAAAAAAAATTACAAGTATGTAATACTTATCCGGTTCAGAGGACACACACAAGATGACCCTCTTTATTTTATAAAAACAATTTGCAGTTCATAATATACATTCCCACTTTTGTACACATACGGTATTACTTTAAAAGCAAAGAATAAATTCCTGGCACGCTAAAACCATCTCATTTCACACCCAAAACAAAAAAAAATAAATAAAAATAATAATAAAGGTATAATACACAAGTACTAAAAGTATACTGGACGACTCTTATCTTGTGCAATTCTTGGATTGTTGCACACGCGACAATGCCAGTAGATGAAGGAAAAAAAAAAAAGGATATATATTGTTATAATCATTATATAAAACTGTCGGAAAAAGGGTACGGTCGAATATAATGTGAAAATTCACGTACAAAAAAAATATATATAAAATAAATATAAACGACAATTTTACTAACAATGCAAAACATCAAGTCGGCTAACCATCAAAAGATTTTATTTTTTCAACGAGACATTCAGTCTCAAGATAACTGATCTCAAACTAATATCTTATATATACCCTTTTGCGTAATTTTAATTTATACATACAGATATACTCTCATTTTTGACCTTTCTTTATTCTTTCTACAAAGAATTTATATTTCTTCTTTAAATATTCATTATTTTCAGTATGAAAAAAAATCAAAAGAAAATATATAAATAAATCATCAAAGGCTTGATTCAAATCGATATTTTTATTGTTATCTTGACGATATAGGACGATAGGCAACAGTGAAATAATAAAAATCTATAAATTATGTAAAATAAAAAAAAATATTGGTTATAAAAATCAAATTAAAAATTCTTTTGAGATATATAATAATTGATATAACTTCAAGACTCGCTTGTTTTATATACGCATTAATTTTCGCTTTTGTAAGTAAGCATCATCATCAATATTGTAAGATTGAGTGTGCTGTCTTTACATTATGCAATCTGGAGCACACTGCATAGATAGAAAATATAATGCGCCCACAATACACACACACAAATTTAAAATGATAATGATAATATGGATACGTGTGTTAGCAAAACACAAACACACACACACACACACATTAGAAGTGCCAGATTAAATATATATTTATTTAAACGTCTAGTTTCATCTTTAGTGTGTGGATAGTGCACTCGATAGTTTAAACAAGAAAGCTGATTCAAAATTATGTAATGAAAAATGCAAGTTAAGCAAAAAAAATTGAAATAAAAAATAATATATATATCGAAATTATATGGACGTTACGAATCAAGCTATTTATCTGAACCATACACTGATGATGATGCACCTTTATATCCTCAAAATATTGCATCAGTTATACATACGTATATTTATTTTTTTTATATACTCCCGCATGGAATTTATTCAATTGCAATATTGTGCGACTATATTGATGATGGTCTATCGTATATATGTTGTTGGCATATATTATTAGAAATTATTATTTTTATATTGGCGCCGAATGTACGACTGATTATGATGATACAAACTACAACGTGGGAATTATTATTTTATATTTTATTTGAAAATAAAAAATATAAATCATAAACTTGTTAAAAGAAATATGTATATTTATCATATTGATGCGTGAAAATTATTTACATATAGAAAATAATAATTTGCATACTGATTAGATAGTTGAAAATTATATTAAATTTAAAAAAAATCTATTGGTTAATTTTATTTTTAATTAATCAAAGTGAATTTCATTTTGTTTTTTTTGTTTTTTTGTTTTATTGAATAAGCACTCATGGAAAAAAAATTAAATTTTTAGAAATATAAAAAAAAAGAATAAAAAGAAAATGAATAAAGTAAGAAAAAAAAAAAGTTTTAGAGCGACTAGATGAGAACTCCTTCCGAGGGCTCATTAGACGCCCATCATAAATGAATTTCATTTGAACTTTAGACGAGGGTATATAAGAGGGTATATATATATAAGGTTGGTTGGCCTGCCTTCTTCTTGAATAATAATATTATACGAAGCTTTTCAAGCTCGCTAAAAATTAATAATTCGATAAGATCCCTCAGTAGTTGTGAACGATGGTGTCTTGACTTTCATATTTTTTTTTTTTTTTTCGCTACCTACAACATTGATTGTCTTGCTTACTTGAGATGTGACTTACCCAACCATTTACTTGCTTTATAATATAAAAACCACAAATCATACAAGAACAAAAGAGAGTACGAGTTTTTTTTTTTTTAAATTAATTAAATCTTATTTATTTACTTTTCTATTTTTTTTTTTTTTTTTTGCTCTCTCAAGGAGTTTAATGCTTCGCACAATTCAAGAAATGGGTATTACTCGAAACGGATTTTAAAGCTGCTTTTAAAAGTACTTTATATACCAATTTTTATATAAAATTGTCCAGAGGTTATAATTATTATTAAACTCTACCTTTACAATTTTTAATTATATATGAAAATTTTTGTATTTCAACTATTGTTAATAATTTATTAACTAGAATTACTCTTTTAAAAAAATTTTCTTTATATATAAAAAATATAAAAATAAAAAAGTACTTTAAGTTTAGTAATTAATAATTTTAAAAAAAAAATATTTAATCAAACAATTTTTATTCAATTAAAAAATTAAAATTCTTCAATAATATACTGTTTTATAAATAACCATTAATCAATAATAAACCAACAAATATTATGACATATAAAATTACAATTAAAATAGCTCAAGTTATTTTAAAATTCCTATAATTATCAATGTAATTTTTTTCCATTTGACAATTTAAATATAAATAAACCTATACAGATGCGCTATCGATAAAAATATAATAATCAATTCCTAAATAAAATCGCCAATTAATATTACATAATTACCCCCTCGATAAAATTAATTCAAACTAAAAAAAAAGCCAACCAAACAAATGATACAATCTCCATAAAAATAAAAAGAAAAACTTCAATAATAAAATTGACAAACACAATAAAAAAAAATATAATAAATGAAACTGCCAGAGGGTGATTATAAAATGTTGATTGGCCACTGTATATGCACCAGCCTTCTTAACATATTCCCGGTAAAAATAAAATGCATATATTCATCAACACACATGTAAAATATAAAATATAAAATGTACATCTCGTAATAGTTGGTATGATGATTTATCGGTATCGTCCTGTAGATATTCACGTACAAAACATCATGTAAAATACATATATATATTAAACATGTTGAGGTTTTGTATATAGAAGCTGTTGTAGTATATAGATATATAATATACACGCGTGATAGCACGTGGACTTGTCACGCACCAACGAAGAGGAAAACAGTGAATACGAATTTATACACTAACTCTCGCGTGATATCACGGAAATACAATACAACTACAATATAAAAAAATAAAAAAAATACTACAACAACAACTACTACTACTAATAATAATAATATATTTAAAAAAAAAAAAAATATGTACAGTTAGTTATACATACAACAACTTCATGTATACATGTGGTAGGTTAGTACTCGCGATTCATGAAGCACAACATATTAAGCTTGTCCCTGTATGTCGCTATGAATTTATAACGATTTATATGACCCACGTATAACGCGCCATCCGCACGAACATACCATAATCATTTTTCTCTCTCTCTCTCTCTCTTTCTCTCCTCTCTTGTACAGGGTATATAAATTCACCCTCTCTTACGGACCAACACCCTTTTTTGAATCAACCCTCGCTCTAACGTACTGGCCTTTATACCTAGATCTTTTCCAACTTTACCGCCACTAATTTAACTCATCTCTAAAATTTCCATTCATGCGCTTTTATTAATAAATGTGTGTGTGACTAAAAATATTATAAATTAATATTATGTGGGATTTATTCTCAAGAGATGTTATATTAATATCTGCTTGAAAATTTATTTTTAAATTATTTATTTTGGGTTAATATATTAATGAAAAGTATTTTAATATTTTTCGTAAAATTATATTAATTTTTTTTTTATTTATAAATGAAAAATAAAAATTACTATTATGGGCAATTTGAATTGAAATACGTGCTTTCAACAAATTTACGGTTTTTCATATATTTATGTTGTTACAAATGGTATTCAGTTGGTTAACAATTAATACCTGACATTTATTGATTAAATTGAAGGACTAAATCAAAATATACATTTACAAAATAGCACAAATTTTGGGTGGTTAGAAATAATTAAAATTTTGTCCACTCAGTGGTTTATAATTTCATCTCAATTTTCATTAAATTTGTCAGCACGAAATTTCAATAAAATTAAATTTAAAAAATTATAAACTAAGTATATAAAAATACCTTTTAATCTTTTCATTGCAATTAAAAATAATATTGATTATTAAATTAAAATATAAATTTAATCAATCATTTAAAAATAATAATAATATTTCACGACTTGTTTGGCAAATAATTTATCAGATGGAATTTAACTTTTTGTTTTTTTTTTTTTTTTTTCAACTCGACACGCATGTTGTGCACGTGAGTAAAAAGTAAAATTTCAGTGATAAAAAACAATGTTGAAAAATAAAAAAAAGGTAAAAAGTAAAAGTTAAATTCAATGGTGCATGTGACATCTTCATTTTTATGATAATGGACAATAAGATTTAAAAGAGCTCAAATTAATATAAATAATCGAGAGTTAAAAGGATAACGAAACACGCAATAATTAGGTCAACGAAAAACAAATGTATGAATATATTAAATAATTATTATGATTTTTTTATAAAAGCAACAAGCTCTTTGGATTAATGAGACCAACGATATTAAAATTATTATTTAACATTAATATTGAAAATTTAATATCCTTATATGTTTGCCAATAATTTCTCTGACAATGATAATAAATTATTTTTATTTATTTTTCAATTTAACTCATCACGATATTATTTTCATTTTTTTTTTTTTTTTTACTTTTTAATTAGTTGTATATAATAATACACAAACGAATTGATTGAATTTTTATAAAGCTTTTAAGTATTTATTCAATTTATTAATAATTTAATTTTTATCTTCTTTTATCGATAATTTATTTTATTTTTTTTTTGTTGACTAAAAAATTTACGACAATTGTTGAAATTATTATAATTATTAAATTAACAAATATTTAATAAATAGTTATTAGTACTTGAAAAATTATAAATACCTGAAATATATTTTTTTTTTTTTTTTTTTTTTTCGGCAAATACGTGACGCAGTGATTTGATAAAATGGCGGTCGATCAAGGTCAGTTTTTTTTTTTTTTTTTCACATTTTTTTCACTCCAAAAAGCACACATAAACACATTAAAATTATCACTTTTTTTATCACCAACGCAATATTCACTATAAGTACTATGAAATAAACTAATTTTTGTAATTGATTTGTCGTAATTGTTAACAATATAATTAATATAAAAAAAATTAATTCGGAGCGATTGGGACCCCCGCGCGTCTAAAGCAAACGGAACCTTTTTTTTTTTCTTAAAAAAAACTCCGAAAAGTATATGCGCCAATTGTTAAAAATATTATAATTATTAAATAAACAAATTTCGAATAAATAATTAACACTTGAAAAATTATAAATGCCATGAATATATTTTGTTTTTTGTTTTTTTGCAAATACGTGAAAAAATGGCGGACAATCGAGATCACTTTTTTTTTTTTTTTTTACATTTTTTTCACTCCAAAAAACACACATAAATACATTGAAATTATTACTTTTTTTATTACCAATGTAATATACACTATTAATACTATTAAATTGACTAATTTTTATAATTAATTTGACTTAATTGTTAACAATATAATTAATTTGAAAATAATTGATACAGAGCGATTAGTACCCCACGCACGACGATGACGAACTGTGACGAACTGAATATTTGTGTTTTTTTTTTTTTTTTCTATCGATTTTTTTTTTCTTGGAATCAAGGGTACAACAAAATACAGCTAGGGGGAGGTCAAGAAAAAAAAAAAAACAACCAAAACAAATGAAATAAAATCTCAAGTTTTAAAATAAAAATAAAATCATAAATGAAAAAAAAAAAATTAAAATAAATAAATTTCATTTTAAAATTAAAATATATTTGCATATTAATTATAAACTTCAAGCATTTATATTAATTTTAATTTCCATTAATACAAATAGATTTTATTAAAAATTAAAATAAATAATTATTATTACATAAATATGAATTAATTAAATTTCTATTAATTTTGCATTCCAACGAGTTAAAATAAAAAAAAATAAAATAAACAAAACACTTTGACCTTTTTAATCTGTCATTATGTTTCATAATTTTATTGTTGATTAGATATCATATTTCTATTATCTAATTAAAAGTAATATATTCAACAGTCTATTGAAATAATAAAGAATTTTTTTTTCAAAGAAATATTATTTATAAAATAATAATAGCTATAGAAAATATTTTTTTTTTTTGCGCGTTTCAATTAAAAGCGATGATAAATTGATAAGGTCAATTTGTATTCATATAAACTATATAAAGTCTAGTATGATATTCAGGGGTAGTTTTTTAACATATAAAAACAGCAGCACAAGTTAATCGAAATAGTAAAAAAATAGAATAAAACAAGACATATATTGCAAGTTAAAATGAACATAATGAATCGTATTGCTTGAATAAAATAACGCTTCGATCTCGATAAAACGACATGTTAATTTATTATTCGATCCCTCGACCTCTCCAAGCATGCAACTTTTCGATGGAATTTTTTTTTCTTTTTTTTATTCCTATTATTTTTATCTATTTTAAAGTTTTTTTCCTATGTAAAGCCGCATCGCGCTTAGCCGACCAATTATGCAGCGGTGTCTGGAAATAAATAACAGAAAAAAGAATGTATAAAAAAAAAAAGGAATGATTTTAAAACAAGAAGTACTTGAGGGAGGAAGTGAGAGATAAAAATAAAAAAAAAAAAAGGGAAAGATAAAAAAAATAGTGCAAGATATATAAAAATAAAAAAGGAGCAACAAACACGTGCGCGTTCATGATACAAGTAGCTGATACTTTACGTGCGTAACGTTATTTAAAAAAAAAAATATTCAGGTATGTATATAAATGAAAATTATGTGGTGAATTATGAATCATCCCTTCAAATAAAATGGATGGTTTTGGTACCCGTTGTGTAAGGATATCGGTGGCGCAACGGCCTTGCTCGTGATGTTACATATTGGAGAACGGGAGGATGATACTTGAGGGGCATCCTCTCGCGAAAGTATAAAAGTTGAGACAAGGGAGATGCTACCTCGCACTCAGCATATCATAGTCATCAACGCTTCATAAATATTTTTAAACCAGCAAACAAACATCAATAGTTTATCTTGAAAATATTGTAATATTATTGAAAAATTAATTTTTTTTAATTTTATTTTTCATCGGTAATAGTTAATTAATTATCAAAAAAACAAGGTAAGCTTTGTAATTAAATATTTTATTTTTATAACAAATATTTTGTTTAAAAAAAAAGAAAATTTAATTCCTTTTTTGCTGTTTGTAAAAGAAAATAGAAAATTAAATTTTTCGTAGAGAATGAGTATATACTTTTTTTTTTTTTTTTAAAGAAAAATAAAACTTTTTATATAAAAGTTAGTGAAACTTGAATAAATTTATGGTTTATGATTTTTATATTTGTAAAATTGTATATAAATAATTAAAAAGTAAATAATTTATTTACTTTTTATTTTTAAAATTGACAAATAGAAAAAAAATAAATAAAAAAAATCAATCACTTAGTAAATTAAAAATATATATCATAATAGTGGATGCAACCACAATAATTTAAAATCTTGTTTACGAAATAAGCAATCTTACATTTCAATACAAGTATATTTTCATCAAAAAAATATAAATAAATAAATAAATTAAAGAAAAAAAAATAAAAAACAAAATAAGCTTACCTCCAGCACTTTGCATTCTCAATGCAATTTCATTTATAATATTTTCATTTCATTCAAAAATGCGTGATCGCATTACGCAAACATATTTGAAAAAAAATATAATATATATAAATATCAAAAGCAATAGAAATCAAAAGTCTGTATGTATATTGCATTATGTCAGATATATCTTCAATGCAATATATAAATACCCATAAAACTCATCATAGAAAGCATCCAACTATTCAACCATTCACCCGATTATGTCTCTTGACTTGAACATTTCATTGACCAATAGCACAATTCAATCAGAAATAAATAAAAATAAATATATATTTTTAAATATAATAAATAAAAAAATAAACTACGTGCTTTTACTTCAAGTGACATGTACCCCATTAAAATAAAAAAATTCATTTTCTACTTTTTTTTCATATTGAATAGTAAAGCAATTAAAAATCATCCAATAAATTTTTTTTTTTTTTAATAAAAATTAAAATATAAAAAAAAAGAAAATAATGAATTTTCTTTTAATGAAAAAATAATAATAATATATTTTTCAAGTGTAAGAAAAAGTAGGTAGTACTGTACGACGATGAACAAGAATAAAAAGTGGCTTGAAGTGTAGAGAATGAAAAAGTTTGATAAAAAATTAAAAAAGACAAGGCAAAAGATATCCGGCACCTCCTACGCTTCCCAAAGGGACCATTATGCACGTAGTCGCCAGAATGGGAAAGTTAATTATTATCGGAAAATAAAAAGAGAAGAATGATGTAGGTATATTTAAAAAAAATAAAAAAATATATATGAAAAAGTTCAAGAGGCGGTAGACCGTATAGAATCTTTACTCTCCCGTAACCTGATTTCGAGTTATTCCAGGCCAACAAACCATCGGATAATATCATTCTTTTATAATACCAAATAAATAAATAAATAGAACGAGATTTTTGTTACAGATTTAAATAAATTATCACATTCATTATCATTATTACGTGATGTATTACATTCTAAATATACAAATAAATAATTTAATTTAACATCTTGGTTTGGTTTAAAACAGCATGTGGTTTACATTGACAAGTGTATTGTTGCTGGCGACATTTATCTCAGCACGACCAGAACCTCCAGTTGACCAGTATTTACCACCACTAGATCTACAATACGGACCACCAAATAGAAATCCAACTGATTTTAATGGACAACCTGGTCAAAATAATAATAATCAATATTTACCACCAAGTCAACAATATGGTCCACCAGGTGGTTCACAAAATTCTGGATATGATGATAATTCAAATAATGTAAATATCAATTATTTATATCATTAATTATATATTAAAATATATTAATTTATTATTAATATTTATTTAGGCACCAGCAAAATATGATTTTGAATATTCAGTAAATGATCCAGAAAGTGGTAATGATTTTGGACACAAAGAAAGTCGTGATGGTGATGTTACACGTGGTACATATTATGTACTTTTACCTGATGGAAGAAGACAAACAGTTGTTTATGTAAGTATTTATTATAAAATCATAAGTATAATTTTTTTTCATTTGTTTTTTTTTTTTTTTGCATCAGATTGCTGATCAAAATGGATATCAACCAGTTGTAACATATACGCAAGAAGGATCTGGCATTGGTGGTGGAGCTGGTAATGGTTATCCAAGTGGAAACAATGGTTATCAATATTAGTTATCATAAGATAAACATGGACAACAATATTTCGAAATTATTTCTACATCAATGTTTTATTTTTTTTTTTTGAATCAATATTTTTTATAATAAACACATTTTTGGTTTTTTTTTTTTAATTTGAATTATTTATCATTTAGCTTTTCATTGAACAAATTATTATAATCTGAGCTTTTTTTTTTCATTTGATTTTGTTTTATTTTTTTACATGCCTGGTGGATTAAATTTTTTGAAAATCAGATAATACTGATTTACAGTTTTTTAAATTTAGTATTTATATAAATTATTTTATGAAAAACAAATAAATTTTCAGTGCGACAATATCGCCCACTGCCATAATGATTAGTCAATCATCGAAAAAAAAATTTCAATGTGTTTTTTAATATAAATAATATTTTTATTTGTAAAATAGTTAAACAAACATTTATTTAAATTGTTGTTATCATATGATAAAAAAAAAAATATATAAAATAACGTTTTTCCAATTATCATAAATATTAATTGTCTATTAAATAATTTTTATCATAATATTTTTATACACATTTAACATTGATAAAAGATTACTATCAAATTTATTTCTTTTTTAATAAAAATAGAAAAAAAAAAAATAACTGTTTTAAAAATTTATTTTATAATGTTACTGGTTTATTTTGAATTACCTTTTTTTTATTTTCCAAGTCCAGCTTTAGTCAGACTACTGTACAAAGTCAAAGTCCAGCTTTTAATCTGAAATATAAAAAATAAAATGAAAAATTCAATGATCAAACGTTTTTTATGTTTTGAATATTTTAAATTTTAGTAAATCCTATTCATACATTCAACTTTTTTAGGCACTAAAAAAAAATCCGTCTACATCAACAGCGAATAAAAAAATATATATAAACGTAATGAAAAAAAAAAACAAAAATAAATGAATAAAAAAAAAAAAAGAAACAACGCGTAAAAAAATAAAGGAAAAATTTATTTATATATATAAAAGCGTTTTCGTTGAAGGTGCACGCTTTGCTCTTTGAGCTTTTACGGAGGTACCTCTGAATTTTACATCCCTGAACGTTGCATTCATGTACAAGTAAAGCCAAACGATTTTTAGAATAGTTTCTATATCAAAGCACACTTTTTTATATTTCTCTTTTTTCCTTAAAAACGTTTTTAGTGCAAAACTTTGTGTCATACAAGTTCATCATCAAAAAAAATAAAAATTTACGTTTTAATTAAAAAAAATTATAATAGCAATAATAAAAGCAACAAAAGCTGTTAAAAAAAAAAGGGAAAAAATATATCGAGTTGTACATCAAAGTCAATCGCATGAAAATTAATTTTCATATATTGTCATTCATTTATGCGTAATGATGTATCACTAACAAATACGTAAAAATTTGACAGAAATATATCATCAAACAGTTTGATAAAAAATTCAAATAAATAAATAAATTCAAATGAAATAATAGATACTTTTTTCAATGATAAAATAAAATGTGAAAGTGAAATTTACATTTTCATTATGAGATAGTGTTGGAGTAATGTGTTATACTATTCAACTGAAACAAGGCCACACGCTTCTTGTAATAACATCAAAAAATAATAACAATAATATTACATTCATCTCGACAAATTCACATATACCAACAAAAAACATTACAACTGTTTATGATTGTTAATTAACCATAAACAATCCCGCATATAATATTTTAATTTATATAAAAAAAAATTTTTAATAACATCTTGTAAACTCGTGTGTAAATTAAATTAAATAAATAAAAATAAACAAATTAAATTATAATTAAACAATAATAATATTATAGTATAAAATTTTTTTTTTTATTGATTATCATTAACAATTATTATTTGTATATAAAAAAAAAAAACAAATCATTATACAAAAATTATTTCATCTACTTATTATTAATAATATTATTAATAATTATTTTTTTTAATCAATCATTATTATTATTATAATAATACTAGTAATGATAGCCTTGATCATAGCCATCTCGACCAACAGCAGCATCCTCGTACGTGATCGTTGGCCTGTAGCCATTTGCGTCCGCGATCTGTTGCAAAAATAAAAAAAAACAATTAAAATAATAAAATAATGAAATCTTTAAATAAAAATTAAACTTACAAAATTAACTGTTTGTTTTCTTCCATCAGGTAAAAGTACATAATATGTACCACGTGTAACATCACCATCACGACTTTCTTTGTGTCCAAAATCATTACCACTTTCTGGATCATTAACCATATATTCAAATTCATATTTTGCTGGTGGCTAAAAAATAAAACAAAACAATTATTTATATGAAAAAAAAATAATATAATTAAATACAACTTACTTCGTAATTGTAACCGTTGTTGTTATTGTTGTTGTTGTTGTTATTTTTAGCTTGTGGATATCCTCCAGAACTAGGATAACCACTTGATTGACTTGGTTTATATGAGCTTGAATGATCATGTTGTTGATTTTCAGTTGATTCATACTTATTTTGTGTCAAATATGTATTTGATGGTGGTAAAATTTCATCAGATGGTTGATATGCATTATTTTGATTAGCTGGTAGATAGTTTGATGATGGTATTGCTTGAGTAAATGCATTTGGACGTTTATTTGGTGGAAGATATTGAGATGGTAAATTATTAATATTTGTCATATGATTGTTGTTATTATTTGAAAATCTGTTTGTTGATGAGTGGGAAATATCACTTGACGATTGTTGTCTGTAAGTATTTTGTCGTTGACGTTTATTTGTATTCATTGGTAATGATGATGATGATGATGGTAAGTATTGATTAGTTGGTTTTGTAATTGCCGGTAAGTATTGATTTGATGGAGGTAAGTATTGGTTCATTGGTTTTGATACTGATTGATCTGATGATAATACTTCTGATAAAGTATGCTGTTGGGTATGAGTTTGTTCGTGGTTACTTGGTAAGTAGAGAGAATTTGGTATAACATTTTGTGATGTACTTTGGTGACTCATCGATGGTAGATAATGGAATTCTGGTGTTTGTACTCCCCGTGATGATGAGCCTGAATAACTATCAGTGGGTGGTAGATAAAGATCAGATGATATCTGATGTGAACCTGGTGGACGATATCCTGATGGTTCTAAACTTGCAATTGACATTGCTATTGACACCGACAAAATGATGAATACCTATTGATATATTTTTTAAAAATTTATTTTTATATTACTTCACTTTTATATACACACTTTTATTGATTAATATATTATTATTAAAATTTAAAACAAAAAAAAAGCACATGTTTAAATGTTAATAATTATTACCTTCATGTTTCTACTTCGGGGGCACTGTTTGATTTGATTTGAAAATGAACAACAACTTGTTCTTTTATATAGGTGTTGTTGGTAGTTTGGGAGGGCCAAAGAATGGTGGTGGTTATCATCATTATTTTGCGTATAATGATACTCTACACACAGTGGTAAAAATACAGAGAAGATAAAGGAAAATAATAAAAAAAAAAAAAAAAAGAAGCAGCAAAAAGAAATAAAAAGTGAATGGTTGAGTGACGTTGGCTATCCTTCCGAGGTCCACCGCCTCAGACAAAACCAAACCATTCTTTCAACCATTATTCATCACAATTTTTTTTTTTTATTTTTTTCCGCGAGATGAGATATGACAAGATTGTAGGCGCAATGAACGCACTGTATCATCATCATTCCGTATTCGTAAACTATGATTTCATAACCCTCAACTGTAACATCGAGAGCAAGGCCAAATGAAATACAATTACAACGCCCATAAGGCATACCCATCAAAACAATCTATGCCATCATTTATTTTTTATTTTCTCATCTTTATAATAATCTCCACCTTAAATAATATAATTTTTAATATACAAATTATCATTGCTCATATTCCACAATAAATAATTTCACTTCAAGGACTATACCTTTTTAAATTCCATCATTCAATATTTTTATGATGTTTTTTTATGTTTTTTTGCATCAATAAAATATAATAACAGACTAATTATTTTAACATAATAGACATCAACTTGTTATTTTTATTTATTTCATTACATTCAAATAGAAATAAAAATAAACATTTCATATATTATAAAAATATAAAATATGTATATAAAATAAATTAAAATATGATAACCACACTTGGTGATGCTTGACATGGTCAAAGGACAAAATTACCAACTATCTTGTCACCACAAGAATTTCCTTTGTGATGCTTCAACTACAAAGTGTAACAATGAGATCATTTCCACTCTCTTGTCTCTCAAGTAGCAGGCGAAAATGATATACCACTCTCATCAAGACAAAGATGGTACTATGGTTATCATTTCAATGCTAACCACAAAACCACCCTCCCATCTCCAAAAGATTAAAAAAAAAGTATTCTTGTCTATTTGACTCTTGCTTATATTCAATAAATAATTATTTTACAAATTCCAAATATTTTTTTTTCGTGAGAAAATTTATTTCACAATTTTTATTATTTTTTTAAATTTAGTTTTATATTTTTTTATTTTTCAATTTAACTATCAATCTAATATTTTACTTTTAAATATACGCATATGAATTATTATGGATTTTGTTTTTTTTTTTTGAAAATTTTAACTATGTAAAAAAGTTAAAGAACCTTTAACGGCAGTGTCTTGTCACCCACATGAGAAATTGTTCACTTTATTAAATCTATCTATCATCTTTGTGTGTTCACTTAAGACCACAAAAATTTTTCATATCAATTTTATTATTATTATTTTTGACATTGTTAATATAAACTGCATCATCATGATAAAAAAAAGAGAGTTTGCAACACAGAAAAAAAAAAAGATTAAATTATAAATTAAATTTTTGGATAAATAAATTGCAGAGTTAACAGAACGAGACGAGTGTTTAAATTAAAAATAAAATAAATGTAATAAATTTTTTAATATTTATATTTATTTGACAGATAAATTTTAAAATATATTTTTTTTTTCCATGAAATATAAATCATCAAAAAAAAAAATGTAAATATTTTTTAATTAATAAATTAATTAAACAATAAATTAATTTAAATTTTATAATTTTAGCTTTACTATTCTTCTGTTTGATTATTTAAATAAATAGTATTTTTTTTTTGTTTAACGTCATTAGAATAAATAAATTGTCGACACATGGATTTCATCTGAGCATGTATTTTCTAAATATACAACGATAAATATTTATGTGGGCGGTTGATGCCAACATTAGCATAAATGCACGTAAAATAAAATCACCTAATATTTCTCATTACCATAGATACATAGGTCAAGATTACATTAACTCTTCATATTCACTATCACGCAAACTTTTATATATTACATATTTTCATAAATATAAAACCATTGTTTCGATCGCATTTTAAAAATATATATTGCGTGATCCGATATAAACTATATATGAAAACATTAAAATTCAATATTATATTTCACGTATTTGTTTTTATTTTTTAATTATAAAATTATAATATCACACCATCATCAATGAATAAATAAATAAAAAAAATTAAAATCACATATTTAATAATTTCGAAATTCATTTTATAATTTAAGATTTTAATCGATATTTTAAGTATATACTTATTTTAAATGTTATCGAATTAAATCACATCATTGTTTTCTTTTAACTTTTATAATTGATTTTTATTTATTTTTTAATTTAATTATAATTGTGTTGAATTGAAAACTCATCAATTTATCATTTGTTGTTTTTTTTTTTCTTCAAGCTATTGATTTATTTATTTATTTATTTATTTATAGAATTTAAATTTGATAAAATAAGTTGGGTGTGCTTCGATCGAAGATCAATTAATGTCGAAATGTTGACATATCGCGTTGCTGGCACCCTTTCATTCCGTTATCGAATTTGTAACTTGGTTCTATACTATATCTACTACTCATTTTATATATCTTCAAGTTTTTTTTTTTTTTTTTGATACTAAACGAATTCGAACAAACTTTTTAGTTTGGCTTTCAATTTGTTGACTTTTATTTGTAGGAAACTAACGATTAAAACTTTTTTTTTTTTCAACCAGTTAACGATTGAATTAATCACCGGTAAATTCAATGCTAATTTTTTATTTAAAGATATTTTTAATTGCAAAAAAGAGAAGAAAACAAAATAGTTTTAATTCTTTTTATTTAACATATAATTTGTTAGTTAATTATCAAGTTATTATTAAAGAAAAATAATGATTATTATTTGTCAATTTAATTATGTTATTGAATATTGTTATTTGAATTTCAAAGGAAACTATATTGTTTGCAATTCAAGTATTTCTTGACCAAGAGCTTTGACCAAGTTCCTTTGGTTTGCGTCAAATCAATTTATTCTGTTTTGTGTTTATGTGCAAATACAAATTCAAAATCAATACTAGTCCTTTAACACTTGGAAGTAATTATGCATTTCGTCAAAAGCCAAAATATCTTCATCATATATATTATATATATCATTAATTTTGTAGACTTAATTAATGACCAAATGATCATCAACATTGCAAAATATTAATTACCAAAATTATCATCGAATGAACATGATAATTCGATACTCAGAATTATCATCACATTACATTATTAATTTCCAAATAATTACAAATAATCTTGAATTTTTTAATCCAAAAAAAAATATAAAATCAACAACAAATCCTCATCTTTGAATTAAAATTTATTTTATAATCAAATAAATAATAATAATAATAATATTTAAATTAAATTAAGTATAATAAATGTATCATCAAAATAAATAATTTGATGAAATTAAATAGAAGATAATTTAAATTATATATTGATTGAGTATATATAAAAATAAAAAATGAATGAATTACAATTGAAAGATAAAATAATAAAATGTATGATATAAAATGAACAATGGTATGTGATTCAACGATCCATCAAAATGGTGCAATTTAATGTTGGTATATGTATTTCAACAGAAAACCATTTATAGCTAAAATTTGATGTATTGCCAATGACTAAATCTGTTATCGGGCCATTCAAAATAACAAAATATGAATGGTACTCTATGAAATCGATCATTTTTTATTATTATTATTTTTTTATTATTTATTATTTATTTTTAAATGTTGAAGGACATAAATGAGAGGAATAGTTGTTTGTTATTTGTAAGAATATACCAATGCAATTGGCTATATATTTTTATTATTTTTCTTTTATTTTTTTTTTTGTTTAAAGTGACACATTGGCTATTGTATCTAATACATTGATAACGTCATCATCATTTCTTGAATAGGAAGTTAATCATTAACATAATGAGAAAATATTAAAAAACAAAATTTTTTTTTCTTTTTTGTTTCTTTTCTTTTTTTTCAACTAAATAATTTTACAGTGAAAATTATTTAATTACATTAAATTAATTAAATAGATACTTTAATTAATATTTAAATTTTATCAAGTATCTTTGATGTTTTTAAATATTATTTTTATCTTTTATTTTAAATAAAAATGCATGAATAGTATATAAAAATATTTCATTTAAATATTTTCCTTCTTTCTTGTTATAAATTTTTTTAAATTGAATAGTTTTTCAATTTACAATTCAATTTAAATGATATGTATCCAAGAAAACTATTTGATGAATATTTCATCTATATGTATTCATGATTATTGATAAAATAAAAAAAAAATATAAATAAGAAAATAAAAGAAGAAAAAGAATCATTTAAATTGATTTTTAAAAATATTAAATTTTAGGTATCAATCAATGTAACCAAGAAAATTCAATTGTATATAGGAAAATGTCAATGTCAATATTGATACTGTCCAATGTTGAATTTTCATCATTGAACTAAGCATGATTGACAATAACAGACAATGTTGGAGCTAATTCACTTGTATCTCTCAGATTAAATAGAATCAAAGATGATTTATTATTGACAATGGAAAATATATACCAAGGACCAAATAAAAAATAAATAGTGATGTAAATATAAGAAGACTGAAAATGAACCAAGAAAATTTAATAGAAAGAAAAGGACTGTGTAGAAAATAACTTGATAAAATCCTATGCAAATTTTGTGGCTTGGCCAGTGCTATATACAATCTGGAGAAATTGCCATGGGAACAGACACACGAGACCCTATGAAGTGAGATCCCAAGGCGTATACTGTAATTGGAAATATGATGAAATTCACACCCAACATACTCTGCTATACACTATTTAAAACTTTATGTATATAATATTTATATTTAACACCAAAGAAATACCTCAATTTGTACATGTAAATTTGATATTATTAAATTTTATTTAACAATTGAAAATTTATATCGTTCATCATTTGTATTAACAAGATCATATTTAAACTTTTTAAATATAATTCATCTTGGATTATCGATTATCTATTTTTATATCAAATTAATTGACAGGATATTTTAAAATATACATTAATGGTTTTACAATTAAACGAAAAATAAAATTTGATATTTCAAATGTATTTTAAATGAAAAAAAAAATAGTAATTAAGTTAATGTCAATTTTCATAAGTTTTAAAGTTTATAAAAATATAAATTTTACATTATATAAATTTATTTTTTATTAAATAATAAAAGATGATTTATTTTTGGTTTTTTATTTCACAAATTGATTAACTATTTTACAAGTTTTTTTTTCTGATAAATGCAACTTATGGAATATGAGATAGATAAAAAGTAAAAATGGATAAAAAAATATGTATATGTATGCGAACATTCATGGACCACGTGGTAAAGGAAAAGCAAAAGTTAGTTTATCGCGTGAATACGGAAACTTCTGAGATGTAAAAAACTTTGAAACTGCCTAGTATGTTGAACAACGAGATGAATAAGTAGGCTCTCGAGTGTATAAGTGCGCGCGAAAATGTGCCACAAGTTTTTATTAATCACCCGGGACAACTACACACACACATGAATGCCCTTTTTTAATTTTTTTTTTTTGTTTTATTATCATGGCATGCAAACTGACATCCGCATTCTGTCCCCATAAATTTAAAATATACAAACCCATCTACAATTTATTAATATTTTTTTTTTTGTTAATAAATTCTTTGTTTTTTAATTAACTGATTGAATTTTTATTTTAATAATAAATGTTTTATATTATATTTTGTTTTGATTTTTGTATTCAAAAAAATTTTTAAGGTCATTGTAGACAATTAAAGTTTCGCGAGATGATTTAATTTTTTATAATTTTTTTTGTAATATGAACTTGTTGGCCTTGATAATTATTTTTTTAATCAAATTATATATATTATTTTAATAAAAAGAAATTGACATATGAATAATGTTTATAAAATTAAAAAATATATTCAATTGAATTTGTTTTTTAAATCTAGTCTATTCATTTTAAAAAAAAAGTTTATTTTTTTTCTTATTTTAGCATTTATAAAATATTTTCTGATGGGTTTTATCAGTTTTTAATCAAAAGAACAATTTAATAATAAAGAAAAAGGAAAAAAGTGATTCTTTAGTTTGTGTTTTATATAAAAAAAATAGAAAAAGTTTTTTTTTTTTAATTTTATTTAAAACACTTTGAACTTTTAAAATCCAATTACTGCTTCTCATTTACAGCAGGGTTTTACGAAATTCATACATGATATAAAATTCAGTTGGATATATATAGCTTTTGGTATCGAAATTTAAGACTCATCCAATGGAAAGTTGAAACATGTGTAATGGAATATCATGATCATAATTTTCAATAAACTGATCAGTTATTTAAATTTGAATTTTTAAATTAATATAAGAAAAAAAAAGAGAAAAAAAACTGAACAAAATTCTCTTAAACAAATGCAAATAAAATTATGTATTTATAAATTAAATAAAATTATAAAAGAATACTTGAAATAAAGATAAAGTTTTCACTTAAATAATTAACTAATTAAAACAATAAATAATAAAGTTTTTTTTTTTAATTCATTTAAAATAAAAACAACTCAAGTTTAAATTTTTAAAAGTACAATAAGACTATTTTTAGTCGAAACAAAAATTAATATAAATAATAAAAAAATCAATATGATAAAATACAAGTATCAATTTAAAAAATAGATAACTTTTCTCGTTGAAGAAAAAATAAATAAGCCAACAGAAAAACAAATTAAAAAATAAAAAACCATCAAGAGAAAGAAAGAGTCACTAAAATTTGTACTACAACTAATGGATTTCAACTTTAGCTCATTACATACTTTTTTATTTAAAAAGAAAAAAGAAAAAAAAAAAAAAACCCCAAGAAATTCAAGATGCCAAGTAAAAACTTGCGTAAAAAGTTAAAAAAATTTATTGGTCGATAAAACGAATGCCAGTAACTTAACAACCTCACTTGAAAATTTCCAATACATTCAAGTGTACATCAAGAATCTCAACAATTGACAGAAATACCAATGGGTAAATTTATTTAAACAAAAAAAAAAAAACCTTCAAACACAAAATGGCTATTCAAGAATTTTCATTTGAAACTTGAGTTTAAAAATAAAATAAATAATCACTCAACTTTTCTAAAAGCAAACAATTCAATAATTTTATTAATATAAATTTGATTTCAAATAAAAACAAGTTTACAAAATGTATTTTAATTATCGAGTTAAAAAAGAAAAGAATAAAATGCATTTCAATATTTAATATATACTTAGTATTTAAAATACCAAGTTGAATAATTAATTGTCTATAATTTAATTTGTAAATATACATTATGTATATTATAAATTTGTATATCAATTGGCGTTGTCAATTTTTTTCATATTCCATGCATGTTGAATTGCCCAAATTGCCAATGGTCGCATATATCCAATAGCTCGATAATGATTATTTTCATAAAGTGCCTCGGGTGTTTCGAAACCCATGCCAATTGTTTCATAAACAGTTCTATATACACCTTCAGCAGTACGAAAACCATCGTCAATCATACCCTGTTATAAACAACAATATAATTTCACAATGAAATTTATTTAAATAGTAGTAAAGAAAAAATTAAAAAAAAGAATCTCATCATAATAAATAAATTGTATTACATATATTTTTAACAACTAGAATATTTAAATAACAATATAAAAAAAATAAAGAAAGAAAAATACCTGATGAATCATTAAAGCTGATAGACCATATGTTACACCAGTCCACATTTCTTCACTTTGTATTGTCATTGTGTCAATAGTACCATCCGGTAAAAAACCATTAACAGCACCTTGTTTACCATTTTTATATTTCATAACATTATTATTATAAATTACTTTTAATGCTGAATTAACACATTCCTCAGGAAAAACCTAATTGTTTATTTAAATTAAAATCAAAAGAAAATATTTCTGCTTTTTTTTTTTTTTACTAATAAAACATAATTGAATAAATAAAAAATAATAAACTTACATCATGATGAAAACCACAGGCTCTTAAAAACCACTGACCACAAAGTTGATCACTCATTATACACTTATGATGTTCATTTTTACTACTGTCAAAATTATAATAACTTCCTGTAAATAAATAATTTGATTATAATCATTAATAAAATTTAATTTATTAGTTTATTTTTTAATATAGAAAAATAAAAAAATATATAACCATTCCACAACTTTTCCTGAAATGCAAGTTTTCCTTTTTCCAATATAACCAAGTACTTTTCAACATTTTCGTTATCCCCAACAAGTTTTCCTATTTGTACAGCACAGCAAAGAGATGCCAACCACAAGCTTCCGCAATATGAACTGATGAGAAATATTTTAATTTACAATACAAATAATTAAATTTTATATTCAATATAAATTATGATTATTATTATTTTACCTTGGACCAGACATAATCCATGTATCATATGTTTGATCTGGATAGCCAGAATTTTCAATCAAACCATCATTGTCTTTGTCCCAAGCAAGACTACGTTCTAAAACCTGTTAATTTAAAAAAAAAAACAATTAACAAAAGACATTATTTAAATGTAAAATAAATTACCATTTTAATACTTGGCCAAAAATCATTTAAATAATTAATATTTTTAGTTAAATAATAATCACGATAACAATTTAATATATATTTTGGATTTAAATCTTTCCAATCAGACACATCATGAATTGGATATGCATTTATTAGCTCAAATGGTTCTTCATCTATAAACAAAAACATTATAATAATATTTTATTTATTTCAATTTAAATAATAATATCAATATTTTAATAAACCATACATGGATCACCAATGTCATGTGGTACAAATCCTTTTAATTTTCTTTGATACTTGGAACCATCGTAGAGTGACCATCTTACAGTATGATCTTCCATTGAAATAGCATCACGAATTCCATACTGCAATGTTGATTGTAAATGTGGCCATAATTGTGCCAAGGCAAAACCAGCATAAAAATGTACATCATATGTATTGTACATACGATATTCTTGACCCTCAAGATATGCAAAACGTCCATACTCATTTCTAAATAATAATATAATAAATATATTTTTATTCAAGTAATTAATTATTTTTCTTTTTTTTTTTAAGATAAATTATGATAATAGTTTTTTTTTTAATTACCGTGGATCTGTTTTTTCATATTGATCTGTTGAATTTGGACAAAGCCATACTGTACCACCATCAGCAACAAAATATAATTCATTAAATATTGCACTTTTGTACCATTCTGGTAATTCAGTGTCATCTAAAATACTCTTTTGCCAATTGTATATATCTGATTCCCATGAATTGTAATTATTCAAAGCATAATGACATATTTCAACGCCAACTTTGTCTTCATCAATATTTTTAAAAAACTTTGTATAATATCTATTTCAAAAAAATTTAATTAATATTAAACAATGTGTTTGTTTGTTTGTTTGGGATTTTTTTTAGAAAAATCTTACCTCATGTATTCGTGTTTTTTTTTGAAAAAATGTATCTTTGGCATATTCCAGACTAGGCTAAATTCAACATCGCGTGTTTCATTAACTTTCAAACGTGTATTTGCACATACACCACATGCAATGTCTTTTTCTGTTTATATAAAAAAGAAATAAAATTTTTTTATGCACACAATAATCAGAGTCTCTTATTGCAATAAATATTTAATAAAATATAAAAAACAAATTAAACAGCATTATTTAAAACTTTTTCTCTTTTTTTTTTTTTTTTTGTATTGTTGTTAATAATATAATTTATTATTATTAAAATAAATTATGAAACAATAGATCATAAAATAATAAATTAGGACAAAATAAATTTTTAAAAAATAAAAATTTTGATTATTATTATATAATTTTAGAGTATAAATATTAAAAATAAATTATTTTGTTGTTATTTATTTTTTATTAATTTATTTTGTCGAATTTATTTCAAAAAATTATATTTAGTTTGTTAAATAAAATTTTTTAAAAGTTTAAATTTACCAGTCTTTGATGTTTTACGATCGTTTAAATTAATATCAAGTTTTCCAGTTTTTTCAAGTGACATCCACAAGTCACTACCATTACTATTTGGATCAAATATCAAAGTACGTGAAATATCAACATTTGCATTTGCTCTTGAACCAATGACATATGTACATGGCATACTTGATAAAGTCTGATGTATCATGACACCAGAAATATTATTTTTATATTCAAAAGACTCATTCCATTTGTATTCTGGTAATTTAAATAGTTAAAAATTTCATTAATTATTATTACTAATATACAAATGATAATTTCATTTAGTTAAATATTTATATAAATTACCTTTTTTTGTTTTACCACCAATGCCACTTTGAAATGTAAATGTTATACTTATGTCTAATTCTTGATCAGACATGTTATTTATTTCCCAAACAAAAACAGCACATGGTAATGAACTGTCTTTGTAATTATTTGGAATAACTGGTGATACTTGTCGACATATTAATTTAACATTTGGATTTTTAATATTATATTCAGTCCATGATCTTGGATAAAGTGCAGTGTACGTTGCATTTTTACCATCAAAATTCCAATCCCAAGATTTTAATGAATACTTTGGTTTTCTATTTTCATTGAGAAACAAGTTAAATTAACATTTCATTTATTTTTAATTATTCTTGGATTAATTATACATACTGATTGACTGATAAGACTTGTTGATATATTGTTTTACCATCCAGATTACGTATTGTTACAATAAATTGATTTGCTGATACTGTATCATAATTATAAACACCTGGTGTTAATCCATAACGACAAAATTCACCTTTATATCCACGACCAATTGTTCCACCACCAATACCACCAATTGGTGCACCTGAAAAATTTAATTATCTATATGAGAATAGTCGATTGATTATTGTTATTTTTGTATTTATCGAAAAACAGCAAATTAAATTACATTTTCAATGCAAAAATTTTAATTAAAATTGACGTTGATTCAATTGATGTTTTAATTTTAACTTATTGTCAATTTAAAGCAACATATAAATAAAACATTTTTTTGTAAATTAACTGTTAAATCGATAGCTTGTTTTATTGATTTATTAATTTTATTTTTGTTTTTATAGAGAGCTTAATTTTTTGTCAATTAATTGACCAAAGTTTTTTTATACAAAAATAGATTCATCGAAAAATAATAAAATGGAACAAATATTATTTATATCATTCGATAGATAAAAAACAAATTAATGATTTTGTTTTTCTATTGACGTGGCTATTAATTATAGATAAATGTTACAAACCGTAAATTTGTCGTCCAGTTGGCATGTTGATGTAATCCATTAATGGCTTACGACCTTGCCAAATAATTTTAATATAATATATGACATATCTAAAAAAACATAATGAAAATTAAAAAATAATGTTTATTATTTAAAAATAAAATGTAATAATTACCTTATTGCAAGTGGAATAAGATGGGGCAATTGTTTTAGTCTTGGTCTAACTTTTTGATTCCAACTTTCACTGTACTTATGATCAAGTTGTAATTTAAATCCATAATTTGGTATTTTTTTTATTTCATTATCACTTGAATCACTCATGATGATATTATTTTAATTATTAAATATCATTTATTTAATAAAACAATAAATAAATACCGGGCTTTGACACAACAACAATGCCCAATGACAGATGTCAATGACCAAATGGTTATTTGTTATTATTTTTTCTCATACAAAACATAAAACAGCTGATATATTTTAGTACACAACTTTGTGGCGCTGGTGTCAAAGTGACAACCTGACAAGTGACAGGTTCAATGTCCAAAATATTTATCAACAAACATAGTAAAAAATTATTAAACATCTCAATAACAATAAAAAATAAATAATTCAATTATTTTCGTATTTAAATAATAAAAAATTCCAATAAAATTAAGTACAGTATTTTATTTTTACAAATTTTATAAATTTTATAAATTTTATCAAGCTAAAATATATTTTATTTATATTATATTTTTACCTGTATTAATTAATATTCATACATAAAATCTATAACGCAACGTTCAAAGTATCATAATTAATATACAAAAGTCACTTCAGGTATTTGATAAATAAAAAAAATCCAACAAATAATGGATTTATTGATAAAATTAAATAACCAAACTGCTGGAAGAGACAAACTAATAAGGTATATAAAAATAGATGTATTATTTACTTGATTAAATATATAAATAATTAATAATTTTTTTTTAATTATAGATTATTTCAGTATGGAAGTAAAGCAGGCTGGTACTATACACCAAGTAATTATTCTACCAGGAGTTCAATTGACGTATTGAAAAGTCTTGAATATACATTCAGTTCATTCAGAAAATGTAATAAATAATTTAGCAATTAACATTGTCAATGAAATATCTAATGATTAATGATAAATTAATTTTTCAGTACTACGACTTGGAAGATGCCTAGACAGTTTATATTCAGCATTATCAACAATGAATTATCCAGATGTTGTCATACGAATAACATTGACAATATCAAAAATAACAAATGCATTATATTTACTTGCTGATCATATAACATGGATTGGACGAGCTGGTGTTTTTCGTGTTGATCTTGAAAAATGGAATTCAATTGGCAACAAATACTGGCTATTGACAATAATAATAAATATCACTCGGGATATTTATGAAATACTACAAATAATTGAAAATAATAATAAACTAAAAAAGAAAATAATATCTAAAAAACAAATGATTCATCATAATATTTATGATATTAATAATCATAAAGATGTTTTTCTAGATACTGTTAAAAATATATGTGATTTATTTATTCCATTAAATTCATTGGGTTATACTAAATTAAGTCCAGGTATGATTGGACTACTTGGTTTTGTATCATCAGCTGTTGGAATTTATTGTATCATTGATCCAATTTCAAAGCTAACACCAGCATAATATAATACTGATTTATATTTATAATAATGTATATATATTTTAATAAAATATTTAAACTTGAACTATTTGTTTTGTTATAAACTCTTGATCACGATTCCATAAAATTTTACAGATGGTATTTAATTGATATGATACATCAAATATTTCTGGTCTTGCTGAGAATTTATTAACATCTATTTTGATGATTTTTAATTTCCATTTAGCTTCAAATTCTTTAATTTGTCCATCAACAACTGACTGTGTTGACCATGGTTTATATTTACTACCAATAACAATATTTGCTGGTTTATCTTTGATATTACACATTGAGTTCATTAAATATGGAATGTCATTAAAACTTGTTACATCATCAAATGTGAATACTGAACAAATTGCATCAACTTTATCCTTGCATGCTGGTAATATATGATTATATTTTTTAATACTATTTTCAGATGTATCCCAAAAATTTAATTTAAATAATATTATTTTATCCCATATTTTAATTGGCCAATATATTATTGTTTTTTTAATACCATTTATATCATTGTTTATTATGTTTGTACCAACAATGCCAGATAGGCGAGCAACAACTGATGTTGTATCACGACCAACCATAAATATTTTGTAATTAACAACTTCTTCAATTGATGGTGGTAAACATGGCATTTCCAAAATACCTAAAATTTATTAATTTATATTAATATTATTTTTTCAATTAATTGTTGATTAGTTTTTTTTTTTTTTTTACCATAAATTCGACGTTTTTTTTTTGTGTGATCATAAAAATGATGCAAAAGAGATTCACCCTCTGGTGAACTCAACCAATTCATGTTAATTGGTCGACTCATTATTTATTTTATTACTTAACAATAATATTTTATTACAGATATTTAAATATATCTGAATTTGCATTTATTAGTTTGTTTACAAATTACTTTGACTTACAATTTTTTTTTTCTTTATTAATAAGTCTCATCCAACCTAAAAACAAAAATACAAAGTAAGAGAGTGAAGTACCATTTTTTTAATGCGTATAATGTCAAGATTATGTAATAGATTTTTTTTAATGATAAATAATATATCACATTAATATAAAAATTGTCGTTGTCATTCATTCAAGTGGTGTGAAGTGGTGAATCAACAGTTTATTATTTACTGATTGAAAACTGATTTACTGATTTAAAAAATACAAAAAAATCATTCTGTTTTCAACTACCCTACCGACAACAATATAATTAAAAAAAAAAAACACTCAAAATAGTAAGATATTTTTTTTTCATCTTGTCTGTTAATCAATTATCTATTTTTTTAATTAAAACAACTCTCAAGTGTTTGGATTTTATGTTAGCTTTATATTTTCATGTAGAATTAATAATAATGATAATAATTTTTCCAGAGTAAAATTTATTGCAAGAAAAAATATTAAAATGACAGCTAATATTAATAATGATAAACTGTCAGAAGTATTAAAGCTATTTTTACTTCCAAATTATAATGTTGTGTCAACAACATATTTAGATCTACTTTTAACTCATATAGCTGACAACAAAAATGAAGGTAACAATTGTTATTAATTTATCTATTAATTTTAGACAACTTACATAACCTCAAAAAGAAAAAAAATATAAATTATATTCTCTTTATATTTAAAACAAATAAATAAATAAACAAATGCTTTTTTTTTATCTTAATAAACAGCTCAACAATATGAATTATTAAAAAATTGGATCATTGAGGCTTTAAATATTTGGAGTCAAGATGACAACAAACCATGTCAATCAGTTGGTGTATTTACCTTAAAATTAATTGGAATATTATCAAAAGATGAAAACTATTTTTATGATATAATTAACAATGATATATTTAATAAAATATTTAAAATATTCAACTTAAGAAATGATGATTTATCAGCATCAATGAAAATGGCATACACATCATTACTTGTTGATATTATTGATCACAAAATTGGACGTCAATGGATAAAAAATACAGGTAAACATTAAAAATAAAAATAATAAATTAACAATTATATATCTAACAATAAATTTAAATTTTTAATCATCAGGTATTTGGATTGATATGGTTAAATATGCTCAATTGAATCCTACAATGTATGTAACAAGAGAAACTCAAAAATTCATCTACACAATGTTGGCTGAAGAATCTCAAGATAAAGTTTTTTGTAAAAATATTATAATTGCAATAAGTGAGCCAATTATAAATAATAAATTTAATGGTAATTTACATGGTATTGATTTAAGTGATGTATATGAAGATCAACAAAATCAAATATGTACAACATTTGATTTAATAACAAGTATATATGATAATATATTATTTAAAAATATGGATAACACAATACCAGATATGTTTGAGGAATTATGTGATTTAACATCACGTACTGTTGCATTTATTGAAGCTTGGATAAATACACGTTTATTTAAAAATATACAAACATTATGGATATTAATTTGTTTTTATAAATTAAAAAAAGGTCTTAATCATGATAAATTAATAATCGATGCTGAAGGCTGGGAAAATTATCGTTCATTATTTTGTCATGTACAAATAAATCTTATTAAAAAAAATAAAATTATTGATTCATTAAGATCAAATAAATTAGCATTAATATATTGGAAAAAATTACAAACATTAAGACCATTTGAAATGCCACATGGACATAAATTTAATCATCAAAATATTGCACTTATGATAACACCAATGGGTTCATTACTGAAACGTGAATTAATGCAAAATGAGTTTTGTAAAATATTTATTGATAAATTATTTGATGTAACATGCCAACCAGTACAAAGAATATGTTATGATTTAAAAGATGCAATGGATAAAGAAAAAATAAATGCTCAATATATTTGTAAAGCATCAATTGAAATGTTAATTGAAATTATTGATGTTATGGATAGAAGTACTGCTGTTATAACATTTCAAAGTATGTTACATACATTAAATAATTTTATGCCAAATAGTAGTCCATGTATGACTAAAAATAATGATATAAATAATAAAAAAAAATTTACAACACAAACAATATTTGATGGTGATCCAATTGTTGATAATCCATTAATATTACCAACACTTCTTGATGGTATTGCTATTATGACTGATAAATTTCAATTTAAATGGGCTGATTGTTTAGAAACAATATGTGTATTAACTCTTGCACAAGGAATTTTAAATAATCCTGGTGCTCAGCCAAATTTATGTGTCAAAGCATTACAATTATGTAAATTATCAATACAAAATTTTATGCCACCAAATTTAGCATTACTGGTTGAATCAGACAGCAACATGAATGACATTGGTACAACACTTTACAAAAGATTACATGATCAAAATTGGGAAGTACGTGATAGTGTACTTGAGGTATTAACAACAATAGCAACAATATCAGAAAATAAATATCCAGCATTTCAAGATATACTGATACATCATAAATTTTTAACAGTTGCCATTGATATATTTATGAATGACGGTGAAAGTTATGTACGTGCATCAGCAATTAAATTTATTTATATAACAATTAAAATAGATAAATTATGGAATGAAGAATTATCAAATTTAAATTTACCAGATAAAATTATTACATTATTTAACAATGAGAGTGAAGCTATTGTTAGAAAAGAAAGTGTAACGTTAATTAAAGAATTATATATATTTAGAAAATGGCAAAAATCAATGATTGATGAAATGATTAAAACAATGGCTGATGCTGCTGTCAATGATTTACACTGGGAAGTTAAAATAAATGCACTTGAATTTTGGAGATATTTTATTAAGCTACAATTACAAGATCAAGGTATGCTTGATGGTTGTTTTCCAAATGTAACATTTTCAAAAGACGATAGAAAAATAGTATCATTGAATGAAAATGAAATTAAACGTAGATTAAATAAAGCACTTGATAATATGGCTAAGGATAATTGTCTTGGTGTATTAATTTCAACTCTAAATGACGATTGTGATTTTGAAGTATCAAAAACATCAGCTGATATTATTAAAAATCTTAAAGATGTTTTATTAAAATATAAAATTGATCAACCAGAACCAGCTGAATTGTCATTAAAAGATTATCCAACAATTGATACTAATTACATAAAAACACCAATCGTCATGAAAAATAACAGCCATGATAATTCAGCTATCAAAATACTTGATGAAATTGTTGATTCAAATGACGCCAATTTATTGTCAAAAATCTATGAAAATTCATTGAATATTAATAATAATAATGAGCTTAAAAAGATCCAAAAAATTATCAATATTACGAGGGAAAATTTTTTGTGTATTATTTTAAATACTGATGTTGAGTTATTTATTGATGAGAAAAAAAAATGGTTAAATAATTATACAATTAGCTTTGATTCTGTACTTGAAGATATAATTACTGTTTATAATCAAAAAGGAATTAATAATACAATGGATTGTTATTAAATAAAAATGATATTTCTTTTATTATTATTATTATTATTATTATTATTATTATTATGTTGTAACAAGTTTGAAGATAAATATAAACTCGAATAATGTATTATTTTTTAACTACAAGAATAACCTATTGTTTGTTGATTTTAAATTTAATTTACATTTTTGTATTTTAATTCATTTTATGTTCTCCTATATTTTTATAAATTTACATCTAATTAATAATATACATTTATTGATTATTGCGTTTGTCAGCATCAGCTGATGGGATTGGGATCCATTTGGATTTGTCAACAGTTTCTTTGTCATGTAAAGCTAAATTATCTTTACTTAAAAATGATACTGATGGTGATAATTGCTTTGTATCATCATTGTCAGTTGATGGTTTTGTCAAACTCAAATTTAAACCAAGTGATGTTGTTGTTGATGATGATTTACCAGCACTACCAATTCTTGGTTTTCTCAATGGTGTTGAACGAAGTGTTGTTAATTTTCTTGCACGACTTTCTCTTGGACTAAGACGTTTTAAATTTATTTTATTACTATCTGCTAGTGTTTTAGCAAGTGTCAAATCATGTGGTATTATTGGAGATGGATTTGATTGTTTAAATTGAGATGACATGATTGTATTAGTTGATGATAATGGTGTTCCATGTGAATGATGATTTGTTTTCAATTCATTTGTTTGTTTATAAGATTGTTGAGCATGATTTTCAGATGTCATTGTTGCCATCTTTATTGTTTGTGGTTTTGATTCAACTCTCTTTGGATCATTGACTTTTAGCATCAAGGCTCGCCATTCACCAAGTTCATTTTCATCTTTTTCAGTCAATAATGTCGAACAAAATGGATAAAAACGACACAGATCATTTTGATTCAAGTGATTTTCAGTTTCAAAGTATTGCTTGTGATAAATATAACTGTGTAATGATAATAATGTCATTGATAATTCTTGACGTGAATGACAATACATTTGATGTTCATGAAGTTTTACCAAACTTACTGTCTCTTTATTACAAACAATGCATGTAAATTTTGAAGGAAATTTACTTGGTTTTCTTCTGTCATCCTGAATAATCAAACAAAAAAAAAAATTTTTTTTTCATTTCCTTTGTTTATTATTGTTTGTTATTAATTTTAAAATAATTATTTACCTGGGTATATTTTGTTGTTGGCCTATCCATAATTGAAATTTTTTTTTCACTAATTTTCTTTTCTTTTCAGTGATAATATATATTTTATTTTTTTTTTTTTCTATCTTTGTGACAGGTTATAAGTATTAGACGCGTGGAAGACACACAAATGTGGTGTTGATTGTTGTGATGAAAATATTTTACAATTCGAAGAAGCCGGGAAAGTACAATTTCATGTTTACCTTCCTCTCTCTTTCTCTCTCACTCTCACAATATAGTACTGTTATTTCATTGTTATTGAGTGTCGTGTATTTTAACTATGGCGCTTACTGCCCGCTAAAATTTTTGCTCATGCGCACCACACAAAGTCTTTCTCTCTCAGCTCTCTATTTTATTCTCTCTCTCCCGCGAGTTAATGCAATCGATCTATCGACTATTCGAGGTACTAAATTTAATAATATATCGAAAATATCGTAATGTAACAACATTGCCCCATCCGAGACCGACAATTGGCGCGAGTCCGCGAGTCGCATTCAGTGTTAACGCGACTTCCAAACCTGTCAATGTTAATTTTGTCAAAATATTTATACTTCATCTAATACAACAATCATCAATTATTTTTTTTATCTCTAAAAAACAATAACTTATCTTGAATAATATCAAAAAAAAACAAAAACATTTATCTTCTCTTTTTTTTTTGTGAATAAAAAAACAAACGAGGAAAAAAATATATATTTTTTTTTAACCTTTTGCAAGAATATTATTGAAAGAAAAAAAAAAGACTTTTATATAAAAATATTAGAATCAAGATTAGCCTGTTGTGTGAAAATAGTGACTTATATAATACCGGTGTTTGTGGTTATTATTAGTAATAATAATAATTGAAAAATGTCATTTTATTTTCGTGAAAAACCGCGTTTTGGCGATGATAAAAATCGTGAAAAAACAGATGATGAATTATTTGAAGATCTCAAACAACGTTTTGATAATAAAAAAACATTTTTTGATCGTTCTAAAAAATTGAGGGATACATTTGATCGTCATGCCAGTGGTTTTTCACGTGTAAGTACATAATTTTTTATATTTAATTTTTTACGCAACAAAAAATTGAGCCACAATGTGTAACAAAAATTAATAAAAAAAAAAAAACTCCAAAATTAAAAATAAATAAGTAAACACACACGTGTGCTCACTTTTTAATTTAATTATTATTTATTTCATAAATTTTTTATTATCTTGCATGTACTTTACATAGTTTATTAATATTTTTATTATAAAAATATGTTTTTAATTTGTTGTTCAAAAAAAAAATGAGAATATATTGATAACTTTTCTAGGCTGCAATTTGTGAAAATAAATTACAGACTTTTGAAATGAATGACTTGCATTGAGTTTTAATATCAAGAAAATTAATGTTAATTATTATTTAATAATTACCTTGAAATAATTTAACATTATTTTTATTTACTCTATTTTTTTTTTTTTTTTAATAAACATTTAATTAACTATATAAAAATAAAATTATTTTTTATTTACATTATTTTTCGGCTGTTTCTTCTGTACATTTTTTTTTTTTTTTTCATAATCTATTATCTTATCTATATTTATTAAAACTTGACGAAAAATATATTGAATTTTTTTTTTTTTTTATGATTATTATTGGAGTTTTTTCAACTATATTGTGGTTGTTTTTAAAAATAAAAATACACACTTCGTGATTGGAATATATATTCAAAAAAAAAAAAACCATAAAAGATTATTATTATTATTATTGCCCAGGCCCTTGGGCCTTATTTGGTGACTCAATCAAATATTTCTATGACGCCGAAAGAATTTATTATGACATCATTTAGACCCATCCTTTTTTGTTATTTAATCGTGTCAACATAGCCATCATCCACGTGTAGCATTTAAAATAGGAAATCTTTTTTTCTTTTTTTTTATGATAATAAATGCTCACACAACACGAATAGATAAATTAGTTCAACAATCAGTGATAAAAACTATAAAAAAAAAAAATGAATCATCCCATCATCAAAAATTTACCTTAAAAAGACAAAAAAACAAAAATCGTGTTCTAGAAAATAAAAATATAAATATACATAATTTTATTTATTAATAAATTTAAAAAAATAATTAATATATAATCAGTTTCAATGTTGATTATATTTATTAATAATAATAAGGAAAATAATATATTTAAATTATTGAATTCACATGAATTCCAAGAAGTGATAAAAATTTTTAAAAATAAAATTAAGTATCTTGGCTCGACGTGACAAAGCTTCTCAAGGGATGATTCACCACCGGAAATTAATCCAATACGTAATCAACACTAGCAATAATAATAATAAATAGTTAAAAAAAGAAAAAAAAATATATAACTTGTCGTCCTTTGTCCTTGATTATATATCTCAAAAAAAAATTGTTAAATCATTTCAGCTTGTAAATAATAACAAAGCCAATAATTACGTGTGTACATTAATTTAACTATTTTTTTTTTTATTATTCATCCCCTATATGTCGACAATTGGCAGATAAAAATAAATGCATATATTGTCTTTCGTAATTTCCTCGTTCTCTATCAAACATTTTTATATCTAAAAATATTTATCGCAACATATTGATTATTTTTTTTTTTTATTTTGTTTCTTTATTATTACTATTATTTTCATCTATAAAATTTAACCATGACCTGACATTTTCGCTACTCTACTTGCAAACTTACGCAGTATGTTAAAAAAATATATATATTTTTTAGTGTGTGGGAGGAAAAATAACTCAAGAAAGGGGTCGCCAAAGTTATTTATTAATTTATTTTTTAATTCGATGCTTTTTATATTTAGAATTAAAAAATAAATAACATATATTCATTATTTATTTATTAATAAAATGTTGAATAAATAATTTAATTTTATATTTGTCAAATTGTAGATTTGATATATATAGAAATTTTTACGGTTGAAATAATGAAACTTGATGACTCGTGTTCGATTAAATCTACCCCAAGTTTTATCAAACACATCCCCCAATTTTCGAAGGGTCCATATATATAAAATAGAGATAAAGTCTGGACGGATAAATAGGGAGCCAGATGAGATTGTTCCAGACAATGTGTCTTTTATATATAATACTCGATATAATTTTAGTTTTTTCTCTTCATCAATATTTCGAATTAAAATTGTTCCACCTGTTATCAAAAATAAATTAATAAATTAATAAAATTACTCAAGTCAATATTTTTTATATTTTTCATTGTAAAAACATAAACTAAAAATTCAATATTATTATAACAATTAACAAGTAGTAAACAATTGAAATATAATTAATCAATTTTTGTTATTTTTCGTGATAGTAAAATTTCGACAATAATTATTTATTCATTTGAATTTTTTTTTTATTAATCGTTTTTATTTTTATTTGTTTTTTTTTGGGATAATTGATTTAAAATAAAAACAATTGTTTAAATTTATATAGCACTTTGGTTTTATATTTCAGTTGTTAGCTAACAAGCCAGAGAAACGTTCTCGACGATTCGAAAAAAAAAATATATATATATTCTCAAAATAGCCGCCATTGATCCTCGCAACATACATTTGTGTTATTTATATATAATAATATATATTTCAATCTTTAAATACATATTATAATTATTGTTACAAATACACTTTAACATTATTACTATTCAACTTTTAAATTTAATTATCGTCATGATATAATTGTCGCTCGCAATCAGTCATTCAAATTAATTTTATTCAACAATTATATAATCATCATTTGATTAATTATAATATTTAGATGGTAACACTATAAACTCAAGTACAAATATAAAAAAAAAATTGATAAAAACAATTTAAAAAACAATTTTAAATTCCAAAAGTTAAACTTTCTATTATTTTTTTTTTTTTGATAGAAATTTTTTACATTTTCATAAAACAAATATGATTTTTAGTAACAAACATATTTTGTTAATGTTAACAAGTATTTTTTTCAAAGATATAAAATTTTTTATTCAAGAAAATTCAAAGTGATTTTTACTTTGCACTTGGAAATAAATAAAACGCAATTTCACATGGTGCTAGGTTAATATTGACACATCTCAAGATTGATTGATTTTTCTTCTCATAAAACATGAATAAGGGAAAAAAAAATATACGTTTTCCATTTTCATGAAAAGTATACGATGAAAGAGAAAAAAAAATATATATTCAAGTGTATAAAATGTATGCGACATTTAAAAGGGCAAATGTAAAAAAGCTCTCGTTAATTGGTTCAAGACAAAGACCTCGTCTCACTCTCTCTTCTTTTGTATACATTTTTAGCAAAAAAGTTACACTCAGTTCAAATTGACACAGAGTTCAAAAACCTTTTGACAAACATGTGTCGGTTTATTTTCGATAAAAGCAAAATATTATGGCAAAAAAATAACACTTAAAAAAAAAAAAGTAACTTGAGCGCGCTCGTGTTGAGTGAAAATAAAAAGAAGAAAAATTTTATATTGCAAAAAAAAAATAAAAAAATAAAAATAGGTAGGCGTTGGTCTAGTTAGCCTACACACAAGGGATGCATTAAATATATACGATCCGGTAGTTGACTCGACTCGACTGTTCAAACATTGTGTAATATTAAAATTAAAATAAAAAATTGATTAAAAAGAGTATAAGGAATAAATTTAAATGAATAAAATTACTAAAAAATTTATATTAATTATTTAGAGAATATGCAAATGTAGGCTTCAATATATATTATTAACAAGCATGAGTGATTAGAGTATTTGAGCTAATTATACACACACAACATCGTGACATTTAATTTTATTTTTAGTTGATATTTTTTATTTATTTTTAAAAGTAACACTCAGCTGATCACACATGTGTACAGCTTACGATGCATCAACAACATCATTTTAAAAAGTCAGCTAAAATTACCTTTGTTTGAAAAAAAAAAAAAAAGTTTAATTGTACTTAAAGACGTATTACCAAATTGTGAATTATTATTCATAAAAAAAAATAGATAATAATAATTATATTTGCTAGATTTCTTCGAGGTTTGCATGTTTTATTTGACACACCCTAATACTCGTGACTTGTAAATAGAAAGTATCAATACAAGTATAATTTAAATCGTTTATATATATATTTTTTTTTTAACTCAACAAATAAGTATGCATTGAGGTACCTGTCTACCTGACACGACAAAGTAAAAATAATTTTATAAAAATTAACATTTTTAAGTTTAAAATATACACGTAATTATTAAATAAATAATTTTTTTTTCCTCTTTTTTTCTAATTATATTATTTGTTGGGTGTTAAATTTACATGAAGCTCTAAATTTTTTTTTTCACCAATAATTTAATATAGCTTTAATTATTAGCAGTAAAAAATTGAGCTTAAATTAATTGAATAAAAATAAAAAAAAAAATAACAAGATAATTAAAATGACTAACATAATAATATTATTCTTTATATTTTTTTATCGGCCAATAGAAGTGGGGTATATAAAAATGATGATTCACTGTCTGTGTGGAATGAAAAATTTTAAACTCCTCATACATCATGTGCTCCTGGTTGTACTATCGATCAACGTAGATCATCGATCATCATTATCGATGATTGCCAGCTTTTATAGATCGAAAAAAAAAAATAAATTAAATTACAAAATACAATCATTATATTTCCAAGTAATATCAACATTATTATTATATTTTTTTTTAATTTAATCAATTTAATAAAATGATTTTTTTGAAAAATTTATATTCCCGCTTAAAAAATTATGGATCATTGAATTCGTAAAAATTTCAATAGGTGGCAGAACCTGGAAAAAACATGCGGTTTTTAAAAAATATTTTGGCAAGTGTATTGCTTTTAATTTTTTAATTTTGGAGAAATCTTTTATAAAAATAGGACAAAATAAAAAAATAATATAACGGTATTATTATTATCTTGTTTTTTATTTTAACTATTTTTATTTATTTATTTTTCGAGTAGGGTGATGGTATGAAGGTCGGCTTTCGCGTGTTTTTGCTTCTCAAGATCATGTTAAATTATTGGTCACGTTTAGATCGATTATCATGACACAATTGGGCCACTCGTATAATATTTTTTTATATAAAATTTTTATTATATAAACTATAAAAAATGAATAAAAAAAGGATAATGTATATATTTCCTTGATTTTATCATTTTTATTTATGGATAAAATTGTTCAAAGGAAATTTTATATGTTTTTTATTTTCCTGGAATATAATTTTGTATAATGTAACTGGAGTATGTGCGTTATTGATTTTAAATAATAGCTTGACCTTCTAATTGAGAACTTGGCATTTTAAGCTGCACCCATTTTTCCCTAATCATTTAACTTCGATATATATTGCGTGAGAAAAATAATAATTAAAACTTGGCTTAAATGTTTCTGTGTGATTTATTGAAAATAGAAAACCTTGTAAATAATTTTTACTATTTTCTATAAATTCTATTATTTAATACATCAAACTTTGAACTTTATTTCATGCTTGAACAATGTATTTTTTTTTTTTTTTAATTATTTTATGATGATATTGTTGACAGCAACACGAAATACTCTCAACACACACTTGAAACTGTCAGAATAATAACTGGCATTTCAGGATGTAAACATACAACAAAAAAAAAACATTAACAATGAAAAATAAATAATTTTTTTTTCCTTCAAGTTATAAAGAAACAAAGATTATAATTTTTTTTTTTTTTTACGTGAATTTTCTCAGCACAATATTGTGTATTTGATGACTGACAAAAATAGCACTCTCGTCATGTTTAGAAAAAAATTCAAATTAAATAAAAAAACAAAAAAATAATAATAATGACTTGAAAAAAAAAATAAGTACATAAGTATTTGTATTTATTCGAGTGTAATTGAAAATTCAAAGAAAAAAAAAATTAATAATAATATTTTTAAACAATAAATTATGTTAAATTATTAAAATTAAAAAATAAAAATTGAAATTTATCCAATTACCAATTTTAATTTTCTAAACATTTTTTAAAAATCATTAAAATATATATTTTAAATAACTAACTTTATTATCAAAATTTATTTAAATTTTCAAGAATTTCATGAATTTTTTAACTCATGAAAGTACGACCATGACTACGAGAAATAAACTGGCAATATTCCAAAAACAATAAAATTATTTTCAAAAATGTGTAAATAATTTTTAGATGTTAATTTACATTTTTACAATTAATTAAATTTTATAAAGCGTATGTAGTTATAATATTGAGTGTAATGATAAAAATTTCCATTGGACAATGATAATTGAACACATCATTAGCAGAATTTATATATTTATATATTATTTGAGATGTAAAATGGCATTCACATTGGATCTGGTAGGGGTATTACATATCGAAGGGAACACACTTTACTATAAATGGTAGTCATTGAATACGGTCGATGAATCCAAATGAAAATATAAAAAAAAAAAAAAGCCTCAATTATATATTTAAAAAATAAATCATCATTTTCTAATTAAATATTAGTCCAAGATATACTATTAACAAAAGGGAAAGTATTTTTTTTAAATAATTTATCAACTTGAATTAATATATTTTGGAGTATTTTATATATATTTTATCATCCTAGATGTGAATAGTTATGTTACTTGTGTCGTCCGACAGTCGGGCTCCTTGTTTTGATGTCTCAATGTCTAGCATAAGCATACATAAGTGTAAAAAATAGTTGAATAAATATTTATAAATGTATATGTGTGAGTTGAGAATTTTCTATGTTAAATAGAAGTTTCTGGCTGATTCTTGCAAACGCCCAAGCTGTATGTTCTCGAGGTTTCTCGAATATCAAATGGTACATCAGCGCCACCATCACTATTCATTATATATATATGTTATTGAGTGCGCACAGTCACTAACTATCAGTATTGCCATTGACTTCATGCAGCTAACATTATTTAAAAAATAATTTCAATACGTTTTTTTTAAATTTATATATACACGAGTGATTCATTCGTTATAAAAATATTAAATTAATAAGAGAAAGTGAATATTTATTCAGTGGGAGTTTAAAAATACATAGTAATAATTTTTTTGTTAAAAGAAAAATCAGTTTATTGTGATACTTCAGAGGAGAAGCACGAGATTATCTTGCCGGTAATTTTTTTTGTGTCAAAAAAAGAGATATAAATAAAAAACAAATTCATTAATTAGTGTGTGTTTTAATAACAACATTTTAGTTAACAATTTAAAAAACATTTAGCTCATTTTTTAAATCGATCATAAATTATTTAGAGCGGGAAATTTTTGAATTTTAAAAAACATTCTCACACGTGTGTGTGGGAAAATTTTAATACAAATTTCTTTTAAATAATTAAAAAATAAAATTAGATTTTTTTAAAAACAAGTGTCGGATAATACAAAATTATGGATTCACCTGTCATTGTGGACACTGCATCTAAATTTGGCAGAAATCTGGACCTTGTAAGTGATTTTTTTTTTTTATTTTTTTTTTCTAAAAGAAAAAATAAATAATTCCCTTTTTTAAATTTATTTTTATAATTATTTAAACTGGAGGAAATGTAAACTAGGTTAATACTTCCGTCCGAAAATAAACTTTAAAAATACGCATATGTACATTTTTTTTTTGTTTAAATAATTAATTGATTATTATTGTTACACAAAAAAATTTTTTATTTTGGTCATAACAAATTTTTTAATTAATTTTTAATTATTTATTTTTATCTTCTTGGTGGTTTATTTGTTATTTCTGCGGTTATTTTTCTCTCACGTAAACCGGACGTCCTTGTTTTCATCGTCGATGATGTTTTTAAATTGTCTGACCTCGGTGCAGGCGCCATCATCGATCAACCGCGACACGGTCAGTTTTCAAACAAGATTATATTCGAGAAATTTCGATTTTCAAATATCCATTATTCTTCAGATAACCCTTTATATTTTTCAATCACATCTTTTCAATTTATCATCATCTCTTAATCTCTTTAACCTTGTGTGTTTATCACTTGTGCAGTCATTCTTATTTATAATCAAATTTTAATATCATTTTTTTGTACTGATTTACATCCTCATAATTTTAAATCTTATTTATTGTAAATTGCTTGTCATTTGCTTGTTTTTTAATTCAATCAAAAATCAGTCATTTAATTTTTTTATTTAGTAATTTTATTATTTTTAAAAATTAATTTTAGATATTTGAATTTAATACTAAACAGACAATTTTTTATAAATAAAAAAATACATTTTCTTTGAGAATTTTATTTTCTGTTTAATATATGATATGTTTGTTTCGAAATTTTTTAAAACTTATATTTCCACGGACATTTGAGCCTTCAGAAAATATACTCGGGCCATCTAGTTTCTAATAATATCTGCACACACTCGTGGATAAATACTTCAGTCGTCATCGTCGTGTCTGCGAATGTACGTGGCTACCCAAAAACAGAACGTTCTTATATTTATTTGAAAATTTAATTTTATATATATATACACATTTAATATATATTCAAGTTAATTGTTAAATAAAATATTTACCCAAGTTTTTATATGTGTTAAAAATTTTTACTATAGAAATAAAAAAGTTTTTATATTGAAAAAAAATTCAAGTGTGTGTGTGTGATTAATGATAAATAAATTTCTTTGTTTTGAATTTTAAAAATATATTTATTTTTATACATGACACCAACGTGAATTTTATAGTAAATTTGTTATTCTTATCCAGGGTAATGTATTTTAATATGACCAAAATATTAAAACCGCATTATATAACAGGTTTTTATATTATTTTTTAAAAAATAAAAATATTATTAATTATTCAAAAAAATATATAATATTTATTAAATTTGACCCACTGCACTGACTATACTGACAACAAATATCAATTATTATTTATTCAAATAAATATATAAATAATAAAAATATATTTTACCCAGACACACTGAAATATTGACAGTTGTCACGTGGGCGATGAATTTTAAATTCAAATTCATTATTTTTTTATATGACAAAAAAAAATACCTCCACTCGTAAAATAGATAAAAAAAATACTGGTAATAATTAAATAACTAAAATACAAGTGAATATAATGATATGTTATTTATATATATTATTGCGGTGTGTATTTATTTGATGATGAAGAATTACATAACATCCCTTTCATTTGAAAAAAGCCGCGACTGGATTATCTCACGAAATAATATACTCATGTACACTTGTATATTCTCATATTAATCATCAAAAGACCAACAACAATTTCAAGTACCTCATTAACAATTCAATATGCATTAATAAATATTTTTTTTATTTTTTTCATTTGAAGAACAAAAAATAAAGATTATTTATGCCGACAAATAAATTGCAGTTGTAATTTAGTAACTAAATTCATCAATAATAATAAATAAAAATTACAAATAGTTACAATTTTAAGATAATTTTATTATTCTATTTTCAATAAATGATCTCATTCAGATATGATCTTGTATTCTTATAGTCAACTAGGTCTTGAATAAATTTGAAAAGGAAAAAAGAATGAACAACAAGCATCAATTATCATTAGGATAATTGTCAATATATTATTTATCATATTATTACAATGAAACTAAAATATTTTTAAATAAAAATATATATTAAATTGAAAGGAAAAATGGATGAATGCACTTGAGGCATCAGCCGTGGCCCACTTTCATCGAGGTTCACGACTGGATACTTTGACATTAACCCACTTAAATAATAATACACTTATATATTTATTTATTTAAAAAATTAATTTTCAATATAACAAATATTAAAAGTATATTATAATAATTAAATTAATCAAAATACTTTGTTTAAATTATTGCTAATCAATTTTTCAAATAAACAAATAACTTTTTTCTTTTTTTTTTTTATTTAATATGTATTCAAAGTAAATACACCTACGTTAAATTGACGTATAATATGACGTCATATTATTTTTACAATACAAATTGATGAATGATATAAAAAATAAAAATATTCATAAAAGGTATGATGGAAACTTGTGGAATGTCGTTCAGGCGTTAGTATCTCACACGTTTTTATTTTTTAAATATTTTTGAAATATTAACATATTTTATTTAAACATAACAAACAAGTTATAAAAATATTTTTTTATATTTTTGCAGACAACACGTGTGAGTGTAAATTTAAAAATATATAAAATTAATTTTTTAAATTCATAGCTGTTTCTAGTGCCTGACAATAATCAAATAAATGATTTATTATTTATTTATTTTAAACACGTGTCCCTGATTCAAATAAATAAATAAATAAATTATAAAATATGATTCATGTATGGTAATTGTATCTCGACAAAAAGATACTCATCTAATTGTCTTTTGTTCATTGTGTCAATTAGTTTATATAATAATTGTTAATCAATACTTGAATACAATAATACTCAAAATGACATGTCAATTATTAAATAATATTTTTTCTTTATTTTTAATAACACAGACATTTTCTTATCGGATTTTTATTGACATTATTAAATTCCTCAACAATGTCACAAGGTAAATTAATTTAAACACCTGTACTTTTTATATTTTTTTCCTCTTGTTTCGTGGAATTTTATTGTTGATACACCTGTGACCAATTTCAGACACAAAAAAAAAAATTAACAAAGATAAAATTACTGGTAAAATATAAATATACAATAAAATCATCATCAAGCTCTTTATTTAGAGTTAAAAAAAAGCAAAATGAATTATACATAAATAGTAATAGTAAAAAAAAAAACATAAAGAAAAAATAAATGATTTTTTTTGTTTGAAAAAAAAAAATATCTTATGATGGAAAAATCATGTATTTTTTGTTTTATTTATTTGTAAATTTTTTTAAGTGTTGTTTTTTGTCTGAATCATGATTTTGAACCTCCGCAGAATATTGCGGAAACCAGCATTATTTCAATGTCTTTAAATGGATGCAAGAAACGACTACAGCTTTAATTTTTTTTTTTTTTTTTAAATAATAATAAAATTTATAGTTACATTTACATATATTTCCGGTTATTCATAAATTTAAAATTCGATGAAAGGAATATTATAATATATTGTCAAAAGATTATTATCATTTTAATTTGAAAAAAAAAAAAAAATTAAATTTCATTATGAAAATAAATATAATTATTTATTTATTAAAATTATTATTTTTTTTAAGGTGATAATAAAAGATGAAACAAAGTCCAGATATATTTTCTTTAGTGACGTATTAAAAAAATTACGCATTCGTGGCCGTGACGACGACAGTTCAGAATAAATCGCCCACACATTTTATATATACAAATAAACCAACGACTTTAAATTATTATATTCTATCGTATAATACGAACAACTAAATTAATTTTGTTTTTATTTATTTAAATATTTATTAATTTTTATTTATTAATTTCATTACAGGGTTTTCCATTTGATGACGAAGGTTTTGGACGACGAAGTGATATAAGAAGCCACTTGGACGATTTAGCAGCAAGACATCCAGAATTTGCTGATCATTTATTGGGTCCAGCTTGGGGTGATGCACCATTTACTGGTAGTCTAAGAAATCGTCGTCGTGGTTCATCAAACAATACTAATAACAATAATCATCAACATCATCATCAATCAAATAATCAAGACGAGGATACACGTAGTCAAGCAAGTGGTAGCAGTGCAACAAGTGCAGCAAGTGGTGCCAGTGGTGTATCATCACACGGTGAACCAGAACAATTATATCAACAACAACAAGAACAACAAGAACCAACAACATCATCAACAACAACAACAAATAATAATAATAAAATTCCACAATACGGTTTACGTAATACAGTTGATATTGGACAACATCGTCATAATATTATGAATCAAGATAAAGATAATCGTGGTCAACGTTCAATGTCAGCACCACCAGAAAATCGTCAAGGTACTGATGAACAACAAATACCAAATCAAAATATACAAAATAATCCACGTTTTGTATCACGTGTTGATATAACACCACAAATTAATCCATTAACTGGTGAAAAAATTAATCAATCACCACCACAACAACAACAACAACAACAGCAACAACCATCTTCACAACAACAACCATCATCATCATCATCACAACAACAACCATCAAATGTAAGACATATACCAATATTTGTTGAAGGACGTGATACACCAGTTGTACCAAAAAATATTGATGAACCAATTTATCATCGTCCACATCAGCCATCACCACCACCAAGATTTCATCGTGATACTACACAATATGATATACCACCAGAATTTCATTCACCGCCACATTTTCAAAGACCATCACATTTTAATCAACATTATGTGAATAAACATAATCCATGGTCTGGTTTTCAAGATCAATTTTCAAGAGATACATTTGATCATCCTGGTTTACGTAAAACAACACAACAAACAAATTCTTCAGCAGCACCAACAACAACAACACCATCATCAGCTGCTTATCGACAAAATAAATTTAATAATAATAACAATAATAATATTAATGATAATTTTAATAAAACAAAAAAACAATCACATCATGATGATGTTGATAATGCAACTGTAACAGAGCCACCAGTGCGTAAACAAACAGTACCAATTGATGCACTTGAAAAAGTATCATTGGTACAAAATGAAGTTGATTCATTGACTGAGCAAGTTAAATTATGGAATGGTAATACAAGAAAAGATAAACAGTATATTTATCTTGATGAAATGTTAACACGTGAATTAATAAAGTTAGATGATATTGATACTGAAGGAAAAGAAAATGTTAGACAAGCTAGAAAAAATGCAATTAAAAGTATACAAGATTCAATTAGTTTACTTGAATCAAAAGCACCAATTGGTGATCAAATAAATAATAATAAAATTATTGAACAACAACAGCCAATGGATATTCAAGCTCCTGAAGTTGAAAAAGTACAAGTTGATAATAATGTAGAAAAAATGGAAATTGAAAAAAAGTCTGAAAATGAAGATATTGCTAATAAGGCAATTCCATTACCACCAGGACCTGCAAGTTTATCACCAGTACAATCAACATCTGATAATCAAATTAATTTACAAAATAAAAATGATGATAAAATTATTGTTGATCCAAATGTTGCTATTCCATTGGAAGCTGCTCCAGTTGCACCAGAAATCAAAATGGATGTACAATCAAACGAAGTAACACAAAATAATGATAATAAAGTTAATGAAAAAAATAAAAATAATGATGATGATAAAAAAACATTAAAAAAAATGAAAAAAATTAAAAAACAAACTCCAATTTCAAGTGAACCAATTCCATTGCCAGCACCGGAAATACATCAGACATTAAAATAATAATATTAATTTAATTTAATAATAATTTTTTTTGTGAAAAATATGTACTTGATGAACTGATTTTTTTTTTTTTTTTTTCTTTTTTTTTCTTTTTCATAATTGCTATTCGTAATATATTTAAAATTTTTTTGATAGGCTAAATTAGGAGACTGATTACTTGTTTCAGTTTCAGCTTGTTAATTTTTTTTTTAATATTATCAAGCTGGTATAGCCCTTAATAATTATTTTAATAATAAAAAAAATTTGTTTTTATTATTATCAGTGTTGTAAAAAAAAAACACATCGTGTTTGTTATAAAGTGATTTTTTTTTTTTCTAATTTTATTTTTTACGCAAAAAGGCAGTTTAATATTAAAAAAAAAAAATTTTCTATTGTCTTTATATTGTTTCATTCAAGCCTTTTGTGATTATTCAAAAAAAAACATTTTTTGTTTATCTATAAAGATTATTTTTGCTTCTCTAGTCTTTTGGCATTCTTTCAAATTAATTAAATCATTCGAATAAATTGAATACATGTGTATTGTAGTTGAAAAATGAATAAATAAATAAATAAAAAAATATGTTAATTAAATGTATAATTATTTAAATAATTGTTTAATTTTCTTTTCAATTTATTCTTTGTTTTTATTTTTAGAAAATAAATGTAATTGTTTTAAAAATTATTAAATTGGTTATCATTTATCTATCGAATTAGAAGAAAAGATTGACTAGAATGTTGATGACGGGAACAGGATCATAGAACAGGCAAAGAGGTATTTTATTTAATTTCTAGTTCACCTCCTGTGTTACCTGCTCTCCTGATATTTCAAAAATAAATTTTATTTCGTGAAAATCAATTAGAAAAAAAATAGTGGCGAGGGTAATTTTCAAACAGGATCATAGAATGAGCAAAGAGGTATTTTATTTAATTTCTAGTTCACTCCTGTGTTACCTGCTCTCCTGATATTTTAAAATAAATTTTATTTTTAAAAATCAATTAGAAAAAAAATAGTGGCGAGGTTAATTTTTTAACAGGATCATAGAACAGGCAAAGAGGTATTTTATTTAATTTCTAGTTCACCTCCTTTGTTACCTGCTCTCCTGATATTTTCGAAATAAATTTTATTTCTTGAAAATCAATTAGAAAAAAAATAGTGGCGAGGTTAATTTTTTAACAGGATCATAGAATGAGCAAGGAGGTATTTTATTTAATTTCTGGTTCACCTCCTTTGTTACCTGCTCTCCTGATATTTTCAAAATAAATTTTATTTCTTGAAAATCAATTAGAAAAAAAATAGTGGCGAGGTTAATTTTTTAACAGGATCATAGAACAGGCAAAGAGGTATTTTATTTAATTTCTAGTTCACCTCCTGCGTTACCTGCTCTCCTGATATTTCAAAAATAAATTTTATTTCTTGAAAATCAATTAGAAAAAAAATAGTGGCGAGGTTAATTTTTTAACAGGATCATAGAACAGGCAAAGAGGTATTTTATTTAATTTCTAGTTCACCTCCTGTGTTACCTGCTCTCCTGATATTTTGAAAATAAATTTTATTTCGTGAAAATCAATTAGAAAAAAAATAGTGGCGAGGGTAATTTTTTAACAGGATCATAGAACAGGCAAAGAGGTATTTTATTTAATTTCTAGTTCACCTCCTGTGTTACCTGCTCTCCTGATATTTTTTAAAATAAATTTTATTTCGTGAAAATCAATTAGAAAAAAAATAGTGGCGAGGGTAATTTTTTAACAGGATCATAGAACAGGCAAAGAGGTATTTTATTTAATTTCTAGTTCACCTCCTGTGTTACCTGCTCTCCTGATATTTCAAAAATAAATTTTATTTCTTAAAAATCAATTAGAAAAAAAATAGTGGCGAGGGTAATTTTTTAACAGGATCATAGAACAGGCAAAGAGGTATTTTATTTAATTTCTAGTTCACCTCCTGTGTTACCTGCTCTCCTGATATTTTGAAAATAAATTTTATTTCTTAAAAATCAATTAGAAAAAAAATAGTGGCGAGGGTAATTTTTTAACAGGATCATAGAACAGGCAAAGAGGTATTTTATTTAATTTCTAGTTCACCTCCTGTGTTACCTGCTCTCCTGATATTTTGAAAATAAATTTTATTTCGTGAAAATCAATTAGAAAAAAAATAGTGGCGAGGGTAATTTTTTAACAGGATCATAGAATGAGCAAGGAGGTATTTTATTTAATTTCTAGTTCACCTCCTGTGTTACCTGCTCTCCTGATATTTCAAAAATAAATTTTAATCCTTAAAAATCAATTAGAAGGGTAATTTTTTAACAGGATCATAGAACAGGCAAAGAGGTATTTTATTTAATTTATAGTTCACCTCCTGCGTCACCTGCTCTCCTGATATTTTAAAAGAAAATTTAATTTCTTGAAAATCAATTAGATAAAAAATAGTGGCGAGGTTAATTTTTTAACAGGATCATAGAATGAGCAAGGAGGTATTTTATTCAATTTCTAGTTCACCTCCTGTGTTACCTGCTCTCCTGATATTTTGAAAATAAATTTTATTTCTTAAAAATCAATTAGAAAAAAAATAGTGGCGAGGGTAATTTTTTAACAGGATCATAGAACAGGCAAAGAGGTATTTTATTTAATTTCTAGTTCACCTCCTGTAATACCTGCTCTCCTGATATATTTAAAATAAATTTTATTTCGTGAAAATCAATTAAAAAAAAAAAGGGGCGAGGGTAATTTTTTAACAGGATCATAGAATGAGCTAGGAGGTATTTTTCTTAATTTCTAGTTCACCTCCTGTGTTACCTGCTCTCCTGATATTTTGAAAATAAATTTTATTTCGTGAAAATCAATTAGAAAAAATATAGTGGCGAGGGTAATTTTTTAACAGGATCATAGAACAGGCAAAGAGGAAATCTGTTTAATTTATAGTTGAACTCCTGTGTTCCTTGCTCTCCTGATATTTCGAAAATAAATTTAATTTCTTAAAAATCAATTAGAAAAAAAATAGTGGCGAGGGTAATTTTAACAACAGGAATATGAGTATTTTTCTTAATTTCTAGTTCACATCCTGTGTTACCTGCTCTCCTGATATTTTGAAAATAAATTTTATTTCGTGAAAATCAATTAGAAAAAAAATAGTAGCGAGGGTAATTTTTTAACAGGATCATAGAATGAGCAAGGAGGTATTTTATTTAATTTCTAGTTCACCTCCTGTAATACCTGCTCTCCTGATATATTTAAAATAAATTTTATTTCGTGATAATCAATTAGAAAAAAAATAGTGGCGAGGGTAATTTTTTAACAGGATCATAGAACAGGCAAAGAGGTATTTTATTTAATTTCTAGTTCACCTCCTGTGTTACCTGCTCTCCTGATATTTCAAAAATAAATTTTATTTCTTAAAAATCAATTAGAAAAAAAATAGTGGCGAGGGTAATTTTTTAACAGGATCATAGAACAGGCAAAGAGGTATTTTATTTAATTTCTAGTTCACCTCCTGTGTTACCTGCTCTCCTGATATTTCAAAAATAAATTTTAAAAATCAATCAATTAGAAAAAAAATAGTGGCGAGGGTAATTTTTTAACAGGATCATAGAATGAGCTAGGAGGTATTTTTCTTAATTTCTAGTTCACCTCCTGTGTTACCTGCTCTCCTGATATTTTGAAAATAAATTTTATTTCGTGAAAATCAATTAGAAAAAAAATAGTGGCGAGGGTAATTTTTTAACAGGATCATAGAACAGGCAAAGAGGTATTTTATTTAATTTCTAGTTCACCTCCTGTGTTACCTGCTCTCCTGATATTTTAAAAATAAATTTTATTTCTTGAAAATCAATTAGAAAAAAAATAGTGGCGAGGGTAATTTTTCAACAGGATCATAGAACAGGCAAAGAGGTATTTTATTTAATTTCTAGTTCACCTCCTGTGTTACCTGCTCTCCTGATATTTCAAAAATAAATTTTATTTCTTAAAAATCAATTAGAAAAAAAATAGTGGCGAGGGTAATTTTTTAACAGGATCATAGAACAGGCAAAGAGGTATTTTATTCAATTTCTAGTTCACCTCCTGTGTTACCTGCTCTCCTGATATTTCAAAAATAAATTTTATTTCTTAAAAATCAATTAGAAAAAAATTGTGGCGAGGGTAATTTTTTAACAGGATCATAGAATGAGCTAGGAGGTATTTTTCTTAATTTCTAGTTCACATCCTGTGTTACCTGCTCTCCTGATATTTCAAAAATAAATTTTATTTCTTAAAAATCAATTAGAAAAAAAATAGTGGCGAGGGTAACTTTTTAACAGGATCATAGAACAGGCAAAGAGGTATTTTATTTAATTTCTAGTTCACCTCCTGTGTTACCTGCTCTCCTGATATTTTGAAAATAAATTTTACTTCGTGAAAATCAATTAGAAAAAAAATAGTGGCGAGGGTAATTTTTTAACAGGATCATAGAACAGGCAAAGAGGTATTTTATTTAATTTCTAGTTCACCTCCTGTGTTACCTGCTCTCCTGATATTTTGAAAATAAATTTTATTTCGTGAAAATCAATTAGAAAAAAAATAGTGGCGAGGGTAATTTTTTAACAGGATCATAGAACAGGCAAAGAGGTATTTTATTTAATTTCTAGTTCACCTCCTGTGTTACCTGCTCTCCTGATATTTCAAAAATAAATTTTACTTCGTGAAAATCAATTAGAAAAAAAATAGTGGCGAGGGTAATTTTTTAACAGGATCATAGAACAGGCAAAGAGGTATTTTATTTAATTTCTAGTTCACCTCCTGTGTTACCTGCTCTCCTGATATTTTGAAAATAAATTTTATTTCGTGAAAATCAATTAGAAAAAAAATAGTGGCGAGGGTAATTTTTTAACAGGATCATAGAACAGGCAAAGAGGTATTTTATTTAATTTCTAGTTCACCTCCTGTGTTACCTGCTCTCCTGATATTTTGAAAATAAATTTTATTTAATATGATTCAATTAGAAAAAAAATAGTGGCGAGGGTAATTTTTTAACAGGATCATAGAACAGGCAAAGAGGTATTTTATTTAATTTCTAGTTCACCTCCTGTGTTACCTGCTCTCCTGATATTTCAAAAATAAATTTTATTTCTTAAAAATCAATTAGAAAAAAAATAGTGGCGAGGGTAATTTTTTAACAGGATCATAGAACAGGCAAAGAGGTATTTTATTTAATTTCTAGTTCACCTCCTGTGTTACCTGCTCTCCTGATATTTCAAAAATAAATTTTATTTCTTAAGAATCAATTAGAAAAAAAATAGTGGCGAGGGTAATTTTTTAACAGGATCATAGAATGAGCTAGGAGGTATTTTATTTAATTTCTAGTTCACCTCCTGTGTTACCTGCTCTCCTGATATTTCAAAAATAAATTTTATTTCTTAAAAATCAATTAGAAAAAAAATAGTGGCGAGGGTAATTTTTTAACAGGATCATAGAATGAGCTAGGAGGTATTTTTCTTAATTTCTAGTTCACCTCCTGTGTTACCTGCTCTCCTGATATTTTGAAAATAAATTTTATTTCGTGAAAATCAATTAGAAAAAAAATAGTGGCGAGGGTAATTTTTTAACAGGATCATAGAACAGGCAAAGAGGTATTTTATTCAATTTCTAGTTCACCTCCTGTAGTACCTGCTCTCCTGATATTTCAAAAATAAATTTTATTTCTTAAAAATCAATTAGAAAAAAAATAGTGGCGAGGGTAATTTTTTAACAGGATCATAGAACAGGCAAAGAGGTATTTTATTTAATTTCTAGTTCACCTCCTGTGTTACCTGCTCTCCTGATATTTTGAAAATAAATTTTATTTCGTGAAAATCAATTAGAAAAAAAATAGTGGCGAGGGTAATTTTTTAACAGGATCATAGAACAGGCAAAGAGGTATTTTAATTTCTAGTTTCTGTGTTACCTGCTCTCCTGATATTTTGAAAATAAATTTTATTTCGTGAAAATCAATTAGAAAAAAAATAGTGGCGAGGGTAATTTTTCAACAGGATCATAGAACAGGCAAAGAGGTATTTTATTTAATTTCTAGTTCACCTCCTGTGTTACCTGCTCTCCTGATATTTCAAAAATAAATTTTATTTCTTAAAAATCAATTAGAAAAAAATAGTGGCGAGGTTAATTTCTTAACAGGATCATAGAATGAAAGAGGTATTTTATTTAATTTCTAGTTCACCTCCTGTGTTACCTGCTCTCCTGATATTTTGAAAATAAATATTATTTCTTAGAAATCAATTAGAAAAAAAATAGTGGCGAGGGTAACTTTTTAACAGGATCATAGAACAGGCAAAGAGGTATTTTATTTAATTTCTAGTTCACCTCCTGTGTTACCTGCTCTCCTGATATTTCAAAAATAAATTTTATTTCTTAAAAATCAATTAGAAAAAAAATAGTGGCGAGGGTAATTTTTTAACAGGATCATAGAATGAGCAAGGAGGTATTTTATTTAATTTCTAGTTCACCTCCTGTGTTACCTGCTCTCCTGATATATTTAAAATAAATTTTATTTCGTGATAATCAATTAGAAAAAAAATAGTGGCGAAGGTAATTTTTCAACAGGATCATAGAACAGGCAAAGAGGTATTTTATTTAATTTCTAGTTCACCTCCTGTGTTACCTGCTCTCCTGATATTTTGAAAATAAATTTTATTTCGTGAAAATCAATAAGAAAGAAAATAGTGGCGAGGGTAAATTTTTAACAGGATCATAGAACAGGCAAAGAGGTATTTTATTTAATTTCTAGTTCACCTCCTGTGTTACCTGCTCTCCTGATATTTCAAAAATAAATTTTATTTCTTAAAAATCAATTAGAAAAAAAATAGTGGCGAGGGTAATTTTTTAACAGGATCATAGAACAGGCAAAGAGGTATTTTATTTAATTTCTAGTTCACCTCCTGTGTTACCTGCTCTCCTGATATTTCAAAAATAAATTTTATTTTTTAAAAATCAATTAGAAAAAAAATAGTGGCGAGGGTAATTTTTTAACAGGATCATAGAACAGGCAAAGAGGTATTTTATTTAATTTCTAGTTCACCTCCTGTGTTACCTGCTCTCCTGATATTTCAAAAATAAATTTTATTTCTTAAAAATCAATTAGAAAAAAAATAGTAGCGAGGGTAATTTTTCAACAGGATCATAGAATGAGCAAGGAGGTATTTTATTTAATTTCTAGTTCACCTCCTGTGTTACCTGCTCTCCTGATATTTTGAAAATAAATTTTATTTCGTGAAAATCAATAAGAAAGAAAATAGTGGCGAGGGTAAATTTTTAACAGGATCATAGAACAGGCAAAGAGGTATTTTATTTAATTTCTAGTTCACCTCCTGTGTTACCTGCTCTCCTGATATTTTGAAAATAAATTTTATTTCGTGAAAATCAATTAGAAAAAAAATAGTGGCGAGGGTAATTTTTTAACAGGATCATAGAACAGGCAAAGAGGTATTTTATTTAATTTCTAGTTCACCTCCTGTGTTACCTGCTCTCCTGATATTTTGAAAATAAATTTTATTTCGTGAAAATCAATTAGAAAAAAAATAGTGGCGAGGGTAATTTTTTAACAGGATCATAGAATGAGCAAGGAGGTATTTTATTTAATTTCTAGTTCACCTCCTGTGTTACCTGCTCTCCTGATATTTTGAAAATAAATTTTATTTCTTAAAAATCAATTAGAAAAAAAATAGTGGCGAGGGTAATTTTTTAACAGGATCATAGAATGAGCAAGGAGGTATTTTATTTAATTTCTAGTTCACCTCCTGTGTTACCTGCTCTCCTGATATTTTGAAAATAAATTTTATTTCTTGAAAATCAATTAGAAAAAAAATAGTGGCGAGGGTAATTTTTTAACAGGATCATAGAACAGGCAAAGAGGTATTTTATTTAATTTCTAGTTCACCTCCTGTGTTACCTGCTCTCCTGATATTTTGAAAATAAATTTTATTTCGTGAAAATCAATTAGAAAAAAAATAGTGGCGAGGGTAATTTTTTAACAGGATCATAGAACAGGCAAAGAGGTATTTTATTTAATTTCTAGTTCACCTCCTGTGTTACCTGCTCTCCTGATATTTCAAAAATAAATTTTATTTCTTAAAAATCAATTAGAAAAAAAATAGTGGCGAGGGTAATTTTTTAACAGGATCATAGAATGAGCTAGGAGGTATTTTATTTAATTTCTAGTTCACCTCCTGTGTTACCTGCTCTCCTGATATTTTGAAAATAAATTTTATTTCGTGAAAATCAATTAGAAAAAAAATAGTGGCGAGGGTAATTTTTTAACAGGATCATAGAACAGGCAAAGAGGTATTTTATTTAATTTCTAGTTCACCTCCTGCGTTACCTGCTCTCCTGATATTTACAAAATAAATTTTATTTCTTGAAAATCAATTAGAAAAAAAATAGTGGCGAGGTTAATTTTTTAACAGGATCATAGAATGAGCAAGGAGGTATTTTATTTAATTTCTAGTTCACCTCCTGTGTTACCTGCTCTCCTGATATTTCAAAAATAAATTTTATTTCTTAAAAATCAATTAGAAAAAAAATAGTGGCGAGGGTAATTTTTTAACAGGATCATAGAATGAGCAAAGAGGTATTTTATTTAATTTCTAGTTCACCTCCTGTGTTACCTGCTCTCCTGATATTTCAAAAATAAATTTTTTTTTAGTAAAATCAATTAGAAAAAAAATAGTGGCGAGGGTAATTTTTTAACAGGATCATAGAACAGGCAAAGAGGTATTTTATTTAATTTCTAGTTCACCTCCTGTGTTACCTGCTCTCCTGATATTTCAAAAATAAATTTTATTTCTTAAAAATCAATTAGAAAAAAAATAGTGGCGAGGGTAATTTTTTAACAGGATCATAGAATGAGCAAGGAGGTATTTTATTTAATTTCTAGTTCACCTCCTGTGTTACCTGCTCTCCTGATATTTCAAAAATAAATTTTATTTCTTAAAAATCAATTAGAAAAAAAATAGTGGCGAGGGTAATTTTTTAACAGGATCATAGAACAGGCAAAGAGGTATTTTATTTAATTTCTAGTTCACCTCCTGTGTTACCTGCTCTCCTGATATTTTGAAAATAAATTTTATTTCGTGAAAATCAATTAGAAAAAAAACAGTGGCGAGGGTAATTTTTTAACAGGATCATAGAACAGGCAAAGAGGTATTTTATTCAATTTCTAGTTCACCTCCTGTGTTACCTGCTCTCCTGATATTTTGAAAATAAATTTTATTTCTTAAAAATCAATTAGAAAATAGTGGCGAGGTATTTTTTAACAGGATCATAGAACAGGCAAAGAGGTATTTTATTTAATTTCTAGTTCACCTCCTGTGTTACCTGCTCTCCTGATATTTCAAAAATAAATTTTATTTCTTAAAAATCAATTAGAAAAAAAATAGCGGCGAGGGTAATTTTTCAACAGGATCATAGAACAGGCAAAGAGGTATTTTATTTAATTTCCAGTTCACCTCCTGTGTTACCTGCTCTCCTGATATTTTGAACATAAATTTTTTTTCTTGAAAATCAATTAGAAAAAAAATAGTGGCGAGGGTAATTTTTTAACAGGATCATAGAATGAGCAAGGAGGTATTTTATTTAATTTCTAGTTCACCTCCTGTGTTACCTGCTCTCCTGATATTTTGAAAATAAATTTTATTTCGTGAAAATCAATTAGAAAAAAAATAGTGGCGAGGGTAATTTTTTAACAGGATCATAGAACAGGCAAAGAGGTATTTTATTTAATTTCCAGTTCACCTCCTGTGTTACCTGCTCTCCTGATATTTTGAAAATAAATTTTATTTCGTGAAAATCAATTAGAAAAAAAATAGTGGCGAGGGTAGATTTTCAACAGGATCATAGAATGAGCAAAGAGGTATTTTATTTAATTTCCAGTTCACCTCCTGTGTTACCTGCTCTCCTGATATTTTGAAAATAAATTTTATTTCGTGAAAATCAATTAGAAAAAAAATAGTATAGAGGTAATTTTAATAAATATATCATAGAATGAGGGAGGCATAAAGGAGGTATTTTATTTAATTTCTAGTTCACCTCCTGTGTTACCTGCTCTCCTGATATTTTGAAAATAAATTTTATTTCGTGAAAATCAATTAGAAAAAAAATAGTGGCGAGGGTAATTTTTTAACAGGATCATAGAATGAGCAAGGAGGTATTTTATTTAATTTCTAGTTCACCTCCTGTGTTACCTGCTCTCCTGATATTTCAAAAATAAATTTTATTTCTTAAAAATCAATTAGAAAAAAAATAGTGGCGAGGGTAATTTTTTAACAGGATCATAGAACAGGCAAAGAGGTATTTTATTTAATTTCTAGTTCACCTCCTGTGTTACCTGCTCTCCTGATATTTTAAAAATAAATTTTATTTCTTAAAAATCAATTAGAAAAAAAATAGTGGCGAGGGTAATTTTTTAACAGGATCATAGAACAGGCAAAGAGGTATTTTATTTAATTTCTAGTTCACCTCCTGTGTTACCTGCTCTCCTGATATTTCAAAAATAAATTTTATTTCTTAAAAATCAATTAGAAAAAAAATAGTGGCGAGGGTAATTTTTTAACAGGATCATAGAACAGGCAAAGAGGTATTTTATTTAATTTCTAGTTCACCTCCTGTGTTACCTGCTCTCCTGATATTTTGAAAATAAATTTTATTTCGTGAAAATCAATTAGAAAAAAAATAGTGGCGAGGGTAATTTTTTAACAGGATCATAGAACAGGCAAAGAGGTATTTTATTTAATTTCTAGTTCACCTCCTGTGTTACCTGCTCTCCTGATATTTCAAAAATAAATTTCATTTCGTGAAAATCAATTAGAAAAAAAATAGTAGCGAGGGTAATTTTTTAACAGGATCATAGAATGAGCAAGGAGGTATTTTATTTAATTTCTAGTTCACCTCCTGTGTTACCTGCTCTCCTGATATTTCAAAAATAAATTTCATTTCGTGAAAATCAATTAGAAAAAAAATAGTAGCGAGGGTAATTTTTTAACAGGATCATAGAACAGGCAAAGAGGTATTTTATTTAATTTCTAGTTCACCTCCTGTGTTACCTGCTCTCCTGATATTTTGAAAATAAATTTTATTTCGTGAAAATCAATAAGAAAGAAAATAGTGGCGAGGGTAAATTTTTAACAGGATCATAGAACAGGCAAAGAGGTATTTTATTTAATTTTTAGTTCACCTCCTGTGTTACCTGCTCTCCTGATATTTCAAAAATAAATTTTATTTCTTAAAAATCAATTAGAAAAAAAATAGTGGCGAGGGTAATTTTTTAACAGGATCATAGAACAGGCAAAGAGGTATTTTATTTAATTTCTAGTTCACCTCCTGTGTTACCTGCTCTCCTGATATTTTGAAAATAAATTTTATTTCTTAGAAATCAATTAGAAAAATAGTGGCGAGGGTAATTTTTAACAGGATCATAGAATGAGCTAGGAAATTTTTCTTAATTTCTAGTTCACATGAATATTTGTTCACCTCCTGTGTTACCTGCTCTCCTGATATTTTAAAAATAAATTTTATTTCGGTAAAATCAATTGGAAAAAAATAGTGGCGGGATTTATTTTTCAACAGGATCATAGAATGAGCAAGGAGGTATTTTATTTAATTTCTAGTTCACCTCCTGTGTTACCTGCTCTCCTGATATTTTTTAAATTAATTTTTTTTTCGTAAAATCAATTTAAGAAAAAAAGAAAATAGTGGCGAGGGTAAATTTTTAACAGGATCATAGAACAGGCGAAGAGGTATTTTATTTAATTTCTAGTTCACCTCCTGTGTTACCTGCTCTCCTGATATTTTGAAAATAAATTTTATTTCGTGAAAATCAATTAGAAAAAAAATAGTGGCGAGGGTAATTTTTTAACAGGATCATAGAATGAGCAAGGAGGTATTTTATTTAATTTCTAGTTCACCTCCTGTGTTACCTGCTCTCCTGATATTTTTTAAAATAAATTTTATTTCGTGAAAATCAATTAGAAAAAAAATAGTGGCGAGGGTAATTTTTTAACAGGATCATAGAACAGGCAAAGAGGTATTTTATTTAATTTCTAGTTCACCTCCTGTGTTACCTGCTCTCCTGATATTTCAAAAATAAATTTTATTTCTTAAAAATCAATTAGAAAAAAAATAGTGGCGAGGGTAATTTTTTAACAGGATCATAGAATGAGCTAGGAGGTATTTTATTTAATTTCTAGTTCTACTTAACTCACAGTGATACCTGCTCTCCTGATATTTCAAAAATAAATTTTATTTCTTAAAAATCAATTAGAAAAAAAATAGTGGCGAGGGTAATTTTTTAACAGGATCATAGAATGAGCTAGGAGGTATTTTTCTTAATTTCTAGTTCACATCCTGTGTTACCTGCTCTCCTGATATTTTGAAAATAAATTTTATTTCGTGAAAATCAATTAGAAAAAAAATAGTAGCGAGGGTAATTTTTTAACAGGATCATAGAATGAGCAAGGAGGTATTTTATTTAATTTCTAGTTCCTCACACTGTGTTTACCTGCTCTCCTGATATTTCAAAAATAAATTTTATTTCTTAAAAATCAATTAGACAAAAAATAGTGGCGAGGTTAAATTTTTAACAGGATCATAGAACAGGCAAAGAAGTATTCTATTCAATTTCTAGTTCACCTCCTGTGTTACCTGCTCTCCTGATATTTCGAAAATAAATTTTATTTCTTAAAAATCAATTAGAAAAAAAATAGTGGCGAGGGTAATTTTTTAACAGGATCATAGAATGAGCTAGGAGGTATTTTTCTTAATTTCTAGTTCACCTCCTGTGTTACCTGCTCTCCTGATATTTTGAAAATAAATTTTATTTCGTGAAAATCAATTAGAAAAAAAATAGTGGCGAAGGTAATTTTTTAACAGGATCATAGAACAGGCAAAGAGGTATTTTATTCAATTTCTAGTTCACCTCCTGTGTTACCTGCTCTCCTGATATTTCAAAAATAAATTTTATTTCTTAAAAATCAATTAGAAAAAAAATAATGTCTAGGTTAATTTTTTAACAGGATCATAGAACAGGCAAAGAGGTATTTTATTTAATTTCTAGTTCACCTCCTGTGTTACCTGCTCTCCTGATATTTTGAAAATAAATTTTATTTCTTAAAAATCAATTAGAAAAAAAATAGTGGCGAGGGTAATTTTTTAACAGGATCATAGAACAGGCAAAGAGGTATTTTATTTAATTTCTAGTTCACCTCCTGTGTTACCTGCTCTCCTGATATTTTGAAAATAAATTTTATTTCGTGAAAATCAATTAGAAAAAAAATAGTGGCGAGGGTAATTTTTTAACAGGATCATAGAATGAGCAAGGAGGTATTTTATTTAATTTCTAGTTCACCTCCTGTGTTACCTGCTCTCCTGATATTTTGAAAATAAATTTTATTTCTTAAAAATCAATTAGAAAAAAAATAGTGGCGAGGGTAATTTTTTAACAGGATCATAGAACAGGCAAAGAGGTATTTTATTTAATTTCTAGTTCACCTCCTGTGTTACCTGCTCTCCTGATATTTCAAAAATAAATTTTATTTCTTAAAAATCAATTAGAAAAAAATTGTGGCGAGGGTAATTTTTTAACAGGATCATAGAACAGGCAAAGAGGTATTTTATTTAATTTCTAGTTCACCTCCTGTGTTACCTGCTCTCCTGATATTTCAAAAATAAATTTTATTTCTTAAAAATCAATTAGAAAAAAAATAGTGGCGAGGGTAATTTTTTAACAGGATCATAGAATGAGCAAGGAGGTATTTTATTTAATTTCTAGTTCACCTCCTGTGTTACCTGCTCTCCTGATATTTTGAAAATAAATTTTATTTCGTGAAAATCAATTAGAAAAAAAATAGTGGCGAGGGTAATTTTTTAACAGGATCATAGAATGAGCAAGGAGGTATTTTATTTAATTTCTAGTTCACCTCCTGTAATACCTGCTCTCCTGATATATTTAAAATAAATTTTATTTCGTGATAATCAATTAGAAAAAAAATAGTGGCGAAGGTAATTTTTCAACAGGATCATAGAACAGGCAAAGAGGTATTTTATTCAATTTCTAGTTCACCTCCTGTGTTACCTGCTCTCCTGATATTTCAACAATAAATTTTATTTCTTGAAAATCAATGAGAAAAAAAATAGTGGCGAGGTTAATTTTTTAACAGGATCATAGAATAAGCAAGGAGGTATTTTATTTTATTTATAGTTTACCTCCTGTGATACCTGCTCTCCTGATATTTCAAAAATTAATTTTATTTCTCGAAAATCAATTAGAAAAAAACCAGTGGCGAGGTTAATTTTTTAACAGGATCATAGAATGAGCAAAGAGGTATTCTATGTAACTCATAGTTCCTCTAGCCATTCCTGCTATCCTGATATTTCGAAATCAAATATTATTTCTTAAAAAAACAAATAAAAAAAACCAAAAAAAAAATAGTTTATTTGATCAGGAACTTGGAACGAGACAAGAGGTATTTTATACAGCTTATAGTTTACCTCCAGGCATTCTTGCTTTTCTGATTTTTTAAAAATAAATTTTATTTCTTTAAAAAAAAATAGAAAAAAGACTGTGTTTAAATTTTTTGTAAGCAATTTATTTTTTTATTACTCAAATAAAGAAAACATTATTCAAAATTAGTAACAAAATAAAAAGTAAAATATATATTAACAATTTTCATGATTTTATATTTATAAATAAATAAATATATAAATAATTAAAGCTAAGTAAATCATCAACTTCATATGCATTACGTAAATAGTCTCAACTGTCGCCAAAAAATTTTCCAGCAGTTTCAATATAGATCGTTAATTATCACCCCATTAAAACTTTTTTAAAAGGATTATTTCAACGATAATTTATGTTGAAAAAGTAGATGAAGATCATAGTGTTATTATCGTTTTAATACAGCCATAATATTTTTTATTTTAAAAGTTTTTCAAGTGGTAACGATGTTGGCACGATCCAAAAGCACATCTAAAAATATTCAAGTTGCCAGTTGGATTGCAAAGAGTAGCTGTTTATTATTTCATAAAAAAAAAAAAGAAAAAACGTCACCACATTTTGATGATTATATCAAACAAGCTAATAATTTATTCATCACATTAATATGACTCATTATTTCATTGAATTTTATTAAAAATATTGACAAATGTGTCGTGAAATTTAATTTATATGTATCATGTTCAAATGATTCATTTAAATACGTTAATTTTATATTTTTAATTAAATTTATTTTAATGTCTTGATGTTAAAGGAATTGCTTTATGTTTTTTCATTTCAAAATCATCGTGATTTTCTTCAAAGCATGATCTACAATATAAATCATGTGGACAACCGGTACACTTGACCAAGTCAATTTTTTTATCACACGTTGCACATTCAACTTCATCGTCTGAGTAAATTTCTGATGGCTAATAGACAATAATTTTTAATTATTTATAATATTTTGTATATTTAAATTTTATTTATAAATTTAGTACTCACTTCTATCTCCATCTCTTCGAGGGAATCATCATCTTGAAATTTTTTTTCAAGCTCAGCTTCAGCAAGAGCTTTTTTAATTATATTTTTTGTTACTTCCTCTTCATCAATATCTTCAGGTATATTTGTTGATTTTGTAGCATCAATTCCTTTTAAAGAATTTAGTCGTTGTTCAATATCACTTGTTGATGTTGATGGTGTTGATGATAGGGCCAACTGTTCCATATATTGACGCATTAAATCTTCAGCTTTTTGTTCATCTGTTCTACTGTCAACTTGATAAATCTATTTAACAAATAAAAATCAATATGTTAAATATGTTTTATTATTTTGGAGTAATTTATCAGATATTTACGTTTGTTGGAGGAATGTAATCTGGATTTTGATCTTTTAATAATGCTAAACGTCTACGAATATCTTCAGTTGTTGATGGAATAATTTTTTGTATATTATCTTCTTTTAATTTTCTCAGTCTGTCAACAATCGCCTGGTCTTCTGGATCTAAACCATTTTTTAATTTATCCCAGTGTCCTTGTTCGTAAATTGTTATTGGAGGCTTTGTTGGATTTTCCAGTTGATTCATTCTGTCAAATTATCAAAAGCAAAATATTTAAAACAATTAAAACCATTTCAATCAAAGAATTAAAATAATAATTACTTTTTTTCAATGTCAATTGGTGCCATTGGAGTATTAAAATCTCCAGGTGATGGTAAACTTGTAGATGATGATGATGAATCATTTGGACTTGTTTGTTTTGACATGAGTTTGTTATGACAAGGTCCACAGACTTTTTTCACATCATCATTTGGCAATTTACACTTGTATTTCAAACATTTACTGCAAAATGAAAATCCACAATTGGGACAGGCATTCTATCAAAGAGAAATATATTTTTTAATAATAATTTTTTAAATTAATATTAAAAATGACAGATGAATTCATAACCTAATTTTCAAACAATTGAATGTTTACAGTGTTTATATTTACCTCTCTTGTAAAAAAAGAAAATGTTGACTGACATGAATTGCAAGACATTTTGTTAATAATAAATACTGTTTATTAAATTAAATAAATAAATCTATGTAAATTTTGATTTAAAATAAGTAATAAGTTATAGTTATCATTAAATCACGTGATTATTACACCTCCATGTTGACAATATATTTATTTTTTTCAACTGACTTGCCAATTGAGCAAGCAAGATGTTATGATTGATCAGCATCCATCAACATCTAGAGATATATATTTTAATGAGTTCTTTAAAAATATAACAAAACAATTTTATAATAGATTATTATTTTAATTTATCAATGACAATTAAAATGGAAATGACTAAAAAGTCAAATTCTTTTAACATGATTTATGATTTCGATAAAAATTTAAAAGCAGTTAAGTTAGAAAAACCAGTGAAAAAAAATACTTTAAATACAAATAATCCATTTGTTGTGATTCTCAATATTGACATATGGATTTTGATAAAAATTAGATATTATACATCAGCATTAATCAAGACATTATTGCCTTTGTTTAATATTTTTTTTATTGTCAGTTTTGGAGCTAGTTTATTGATGGTACAAGAATTAATACAATTGTCATCTAAAAATTATGAAAGCATGATGAATCATGATGACAAAATAGACTCAACAATGTTGATGGCAATATCAGATTATTCATCGATTGAAAGAGACAACAAGCTAGATCGTGAATTGATATTTTTAAAAAGCAAAACATTGAGTCTTGAAGCTCTTGTCAGAAAAATGGTAAAAAATAATGATTAATAATTTGTTTATCATATTAAATTAATGATTTTTTTATGTTGTAGGATTCTCAGTTAAAGACATTTTATGAAAATGAAAATTTAAAAAAACAAATATTACCTGATTTTGCATCTGAAACAGTTGGAGGTTCAATAATCAGTACACCAGATACTGAGCCATATCTTGATGAAAGCCAAACTCAAACAACATTATTTGGCATTGCCATTTGTAAGCCAAGTTATTTTACACCACGTAAAATTATCCAGGTGAATATTTATCAACTCGTTAACATGTAGCTCATTTAATTGTATATTTTATGGTTTTTTAATTTCAAATAGCCATGGAGAGAACCTGGTGAATGTTGGGCCTTCAAAGGAGCCAAAGGTAATGTTGAAATTGAACTGGTACATTTGGTATATCTTCAGAGTGTCACCTTGGAACACATCTCCAAGTCAGTATCATTAACTGGTACCATCAACTCAGCACCACGAGAATTTAGAATATTAGTAAGATAAATTAATTATATTTTTTCTTATCATAATTGTTTTGATTGTAAAATTATTGGATTGTTTTTTTCAGGGAAAAATTGATGATAAATACGTTGTTCTTGGAGTGTTTAGTTATGATGATGAAGGAACATCATCACAAAATTTTCCATTAAAAGTAAATAAAAAAGAAAATTTAACTAATGAAATTTCAATTGAGATTAAATAAATTAATAAAATAATTTTAATTTTAGAACCAAATTGCAGAGAGTACTCCAATTAAAATAGTAATGCTTCAAGTTTTATCAAATTATGGAAATCCAGATTATACCTGTGTTTATCGTTTAAAAGTTCATGGAAAAATTCATAAAATTTTCCAATTATAATTTTCATTTAAATATTAAATGACTATTTGAATATCCACAAGTTTATCTACAGTCGATATGCAACGCCATGTTGATTGTTGATTAAAATTATTATTTTTTTTTGCCAAGACTAGTTAATAATTTATAATAAACTAATATAAACAATAAACAATAATTGTAAATAATACATTTAGTATTAAATAAAATTGTTATGACTTTTTTATAAATATGTGTAGTATTAATGTTATTTACAATTAATTTAAACGAAATTTTATAAATAAAAATTGTAAACATTGTGTGATAAATCTAGCCTAAAAAAATTGCACTACATGTTGACAATAACAAATGTTTTAATGAAAATTTGACAACAAATAAAAGTAAACAACAATTAAAAAATGTATCCAGCAAATCATAAGACTGTTTTTGTTTTGGATCATACTCCATACTTTGGAATATCAACAGAAAGTCCATTAGAATTTGAGTGTTTAAAAAGTCGATCACCAAATCCTCTTCCACCAATATGTAAATCATTATGGACAACAAGTGTTGAATCAGCAATGGAATATTGTCGTATTGTTTGGGATTTATTTCCAGCTGGAAAATTAGTAAGCTCTAATATAATTAAATTAAATTATCAATCAAAAATAAAATAATTAAAATATCTTTGTTTTCAGTTGAGATTTGTTGTTAGTGATCGAGCTGCACATATTGTAAGCACCTGGGCATCGAATCAACAAAATTTATCTCATGTAAGAATAATCAATATATTCATTCAAGCTTTATAAAACAAAATTATTATTATTAAATTAAATTTCAGTTGGTTAATGGCATGTCAATAATTGGTGTGCCTCCAAAAGTCCACCAGCCTGGTGTTGAGATATCTGTTATTCATGGTCTTCGTTGTGCAATTGAAACACTCAGTGAATGTACAGAAATTCAACATGAAAAAATATCAAAAAACAATGGTAAATTATTAAATAAAGGACGTGTTATTTGTATAACAAGTGCTCGTGATGATATGAATATTAAAACACTTGAAAATATATTTAGAAATGCATTGGATCAACAAAATGAAGTTGCATCAAGATTTGATCAGTAAGTTGAAGAAATTTATCAAACAATAATAAATATTTAACATAAATTTACTTTTATTTTTAGTTTATTACCAATTGATCATTGTCATTTGGTTATTTTAAATATATTTCCAATAAACATTGAATCACAAGTAACGAGTCAAGGTCCACGAGAGGTATTTATCATAAAAAAAATTAGTATCTATCATGAATTAATATTAAAATTAATTATTGCAGATATCTCCACATTTAACAATGGAAGTACACTCAATGAAAGCCACATCTTTACACTCAAAATTATCACATCTTATATTATCACATTATGATTTATCAAGCACAACTGTAACTGGTATTCCAATGAAGGAAGAACAAAATGCAAGTTCATCAGCAAATTATGATGTTGAAATATTTCATTCAATAAATGCACATTCATCAATATTAAATGGTAATCCTCAAGATTCAGCATTGATTAAAACATTTAGACGTTTTGAGGAAGGTTCAGAGTATGAAACAGTTACATTAAAATGGTGTACACCAAGAGGTTGTAGTGCATCAGAAATGCAAAATTGTACAGCAATACATAGAATAACACCAGTTGATGTCAATAGTCGTCCATCATCATGTCTTATTAATTTTTTATTAAATGGAAGATCAGTTATGCTTGAAATGGCACGTAAAAGTGGTGGTAAAAGCATATCACATTTATTAGCTGCTCATGGTGGTGAAATATTTATTCATACATTATCAACAGCAAGAAGTGTACTTGAGGATCCACCATCAATAAGTGAAGGTTGTGGTGGAAGAGTTACTGATTATCGTATAACTGTATGTATTTTTTTAAATATTAATTATATATTTATTTAATTTAAAAATATAATGGAATGTGATTTAATTGTTATTCAAGGACTTTGGTAGTTTGATGAAAAATAATATACTGGTACCATTGAAGCCAAAAGGAAATGTTGAAAATGACAGTCCAGCTGTTGACATGAAAGAGAGACTTGAAAGACATACGAGATATTGGCCAATGACTATTTCTAATACATTGATGTTTAATTTAAAACAAGTAAGTTTATTTGTTTGATTGATTAACTGATTTTTTGATTGTTTAATTAATTAATTTTTTTGTTTTAAAGATTATTGATCCTTTACCGGAATACATTGTAAAAGAAGAGCTAGTAAAAGATGATTTATTAAAATGTAAACAATTGATATTTCATCTTCTTCAATTGGAATCAAAACATGAAACACTTGCATTACCAAATCTTGGTGGTGGAAGAGGTGGTAAAGGTGGTGGACGACGTGAAGAACATTATCGTTTATTATGGGAAGAACTTGAAACATTTTTAAAAGCACATGCACGTAATTCTATAATGCATGCTGAAGTATTAAATTGTCTTCTTGAAGTTAGAAATAAAAATGATAAAGATAAAGTTGAATTGGATCAGGCATTACGTGAACTTGATGGGTAACAAAGTTTTTTTTTTATTTATTTAATTCCTGTTAGCTTTAATGAATTTAATTTTTAAAATTTTTTTATTTTAATTAGAATTGGAAAAGAAGAAACACCACGTGCAAGTGTTATACGTGCAACAACAGATTCACCAATGTCACCACCAACATCAACATCAATGTCATTACAAAAACAATTATTAAAAAATAATTCATCAAAAAGTTTTCTTGATATTTGGCTACAACGTAGTACACCAAAAGATAAAAAACCAGAATTCCATGGACGTTTAAATAGCGATGGTCTAAAAGCAAAATTATATCCAAATTTTAAAGAACCTGGATGGGAATTACGTGAGCCAATGATTGAAACATAAATTAAATTTATTATTTGTTTCTAAAAAAATCCAAGGTAACTTGTCTAAATTAATTAATTATTATCTGTAAAAAATTTTAAAATAAATTTCTATTATAGAAAAAAAAACAAATATATTTGAAATTAAATTGGATTTCATTGACCCCTAACATTCAACTAGTAGTAAAAAAATAAATAGTAACACATGTTTACTTGACATTAGAAAAAATATAAATGAATTTGTTATGACTGTGTGAATAATTGATGAATGAATAATGAAATGTTGATGTTGATACAAGTGAAATGTATAATTTTAAAGTTGGCTTATTGAATGAGGTGAAAATAATAATTGGTGTGTTGTTGTTGATGATAATGTTGATGGTATTGGTGGTAGTTGAAGTATATAATATATATAAATTGTTAGAGGTGGAAATAAAACGACATTATAGGAAGTAGAGAGAAAAGGACAAAGTGGAGAAATAGCAATGAGGGGAAAGAGACGAAGGACACTACTGAGAGTGCAAGTGCGTGACGTAACAGTTCATTCATCCCGGGACAGACGATATCCCGGTCAATGGTTGGCTATGTATTCACTTTATATACGTTAGTTTTAACTGAGAATTCAACACACATATTTATATTCATTTTATATATACATATATACAATGCGTATATTCAAGTAACACATTTTCTATCTAACTCACTGTTTTTTGCTTTTTCTCTTTCGTTGCTCTTTTTGTTTTTTTTTTATGTCTAGTCAATATATTTCTATATATATGTATTTTAATCTTTTATCTCTTTTTTGAGCTTGTGGGGATTATTTTTTTTTTCTTTCTATTTATTTGTAAAATAACATATCATCAAACACACGTGACGCATCGAGACAATTGTTATTTTATTACTCACATGTCTACCGAGAATTTATCATCATCATCGTCATCAGTGTTATTATTAATTTTGACGTATTTATTTTACTAAAAAGAAAACCCACGTGGTGATAGATTGATTAATAATATTTTGTTTAAATTAATTAAATTATATTTTTTTTCTTACAATTACAATTTTTTCTTTTTGTATTTTTTGATATTTGAATAAACGTTATTGGTAAATTAAATGAATATATATTGTCTTTGCAGTTTAGCATTTATGTAAAGCTGGATGATGACGCAGGTGGATGAGTGTATATGTGTTTTATATTTTATATATTTTATATATACACTGGTAAGACATGGAAAAGTTGGATGACTTGAAGCAATGCTATTTCAAGCCACCTGTCATATCCCCAAGCAGCTGTCTTTTGCTATAGACTGTTACTTGATAATATTATTATTTTATTGAACAAGAGAATCTTTGATATTGAGTACTAAAAATATATGAAAAATAATATTGTTTGATGTATACATTAATTGATATTGATGGTGAACCATGGCTTCTGATGGTTTATTATTTAAGCCAAAGACAGAAAGTCCGGTTCACATCGATAATCCATGTGACTATATTGACTGTAGCTATAACATTCAGAGTAACGATCCACCTGCATATCAAGAAGCTCTATTAGCTTAATTTAAACATTTATTCATTTTTTTTTTGCATTAAAAATACTATGGATATTTAATAAAAATTTAAAAGCAATTATGATTTTAAAAATACAAAATATATGTTAGATTTTTTATTTAAAAATTTGCTAATTTGCTTTTACTTTTTTGGAGTAAGTAGAAATATTTTTTTCATAAGAGTTTGTGTCCAGTAAAAGTATTGCAACACAAAAAGCTCTAAAATATTTCTACCAAATATCTCAACTTCAAATTTTTCTATTAAAAAAATAAATTGATAATAAATAATTTCTTATAATTAAAATAAACATAAAACATTATTTATTTACAAGTAAAAGTAAAAAAATATCAAAGTTATTTATTGAACAAATATAAAATATATTTTTCATGTGTTCTATATGTTGGTTTTCCTGGCATTTTAGCACCCTATACATATACCTTCCCTTTATCCTATTCGAGGGTAAAATTCCAACTAAAAAAAAAAGGAAATAAAGTATGAACATCAGCATGGAGCAGCAGTATAACAGAAAATCCAACGAACCGATCCTATCCAGTATCAAATCCCCCAGCTAAAGTGAACTAAAGTACTAAGCATCAAGAGAGAAGAGAAATAAGAGCTGCAGCTGCCCTGCCAACCCACACACACACTAGTATATTTATAAAGGGTCGGTTTATTCTCTCTCAACAACATTGCCAGGGGCTTGTCTACCATCAAAAGAATGACAAAGGGAACCGAGCTCTAAAAAAAAAAAATATATAAAAAATGAAGCGTGACCCTTCAGGGAACTTGGGTATTTCTACCTTACTCTCATCAGCTCAGCAAACTTCACACACAAAAATAAAATATATATATTTTTTCTTCCCTGCAACTTGACAAAATTTATATCCATCAAAAAACTTTATTAATTATATTAAAAAATATAATGTAAATTTAAAAATCAATAGGTATATAAAAAATAATAATCAAAATGAAAAATTACATTAAAAAAATGTCATGATTGTAGGATGTGTTATCACCCTGTTATCATTTATCTAGTTGTAAAATAGACACGTGCTTGTCACTCACTCTCAACATCTACAAATAAATTTAAATATATTATATAAAAACATATGATGATACACTTACACTTGTATAAAATAAACAACCTTACTCATGACCTTGTGTATTTTGTATATATATGTATCATCCAGCATCTCATTCTCTTCCTCATCACCCTGCACTGTATTTATATATTATATCACAACAAAAATTTTATCTTTATTTTCCACAAACTCTTGTATGTTGTGTATCTCTTTTTGTTTTTTCTTCTCCTCATTTCCTCTCATAGTTATATATACTACCACCCCAATGAATGGTAGCATGTATCTTTCCCCCTTAAACACACCGCAATCACCCGGAATTCCCCATCAAGTACACCCCCATTTCCCCCCTCGTAGCTGGTTGACCCCCAACGAGCAACAAACTCTTGCCTGCTCTCTTGCCAACCAGTTGTGACGTAACACGGGATATCACACGGTTTACTCAATCCTCCTCTTCCTCCTCCTCTTTTAGTCCTCTTGTTTTTTTTTTTTTTTTATATATAAACATTTTTTTTTTGTTTCATTTGGTCTTCGACGTATAGAGCTGGTTGTTCTCTCACACAGGGTACATCGATCCCAGTGTCTTTTTTTTATTTTTGAATGAATGAGAGAGGAAAGGATGAGGTGACTGAAGGTGGTACGTGTTGTTGTTTATTTTTTATTTTTTTTATATTTTTGTCTTTCTTTAACATCATCCCTAGGATCTTCTTCACGTGTATGTATATATTTTACAACTTTTACTACAACTGTTTTTTTTTTTTTTTGACTCCTCTCGCTCTCCCACCCTTTGAGCATCGCGCATTGATGGAATGAGACACCCCCCTTTATTCCTCTCTTAAATGCGTCCGAGACCTTTAACTATACAGAATATATATGTGCCAGTTGACTCGGTGGTGGTCTAGACGGACTTTAACTTGCTCCAGATATTATTAGGTCATTGCACTTGCTTGTTTACATTTTTATATATATATTATGATCCCTTTAAATTTTTAACTTGTTTGTTATTTTTATTTTATATATCAATTTGTGGTCATTATTAAATGTGTTGTTATTTTTTTTTTTTTATTGTTATCGCAAGTTACATATTGTATTTGTTTTGTTTTTTTTTTTTTTCAATTTAAATTTAGAGTATAGCAGATATTGTTTTTGTATATATAGATTTTTTATTTATTTTTATGCATAGTATTTTTTACACATGTTTGGAAAATTAAAAAAAAAAAATAATAATTACGTATTATTTTATAGAAGAGCCATTGTTATCGGTGTATTTAATTTTCGTTATCTTGAGTCATAAATTTTCACAATATTCATTAACGAATATACTTTAAATTGTTCATTCATTAATAATGTTTAATTTCTTTTTTAATTTGTTCATTCATACTTTTTTACAACGATGAATTATATAATTATACTTAATTTTAATCCATACAATTTTATTTTTCCATTAATATTTTTAAATTTTATAATTATCATATAATTATAATAATAATTGATTATTAATAATTACTAGTCTAATAAATAATTTAATTAAATAAACATAAAATCGTGTTTCGGATTTACCTATTTCATTTTTTTTTTCTTTGTTTAAACTGCGTTTTAAGGCCATAAGTGAAATTTCTAAATTAAGTTTATTATTATTTATTCAGCACTGGAATAATGTTGTTATATTTTATTTATATATAAATTGTTCCAGAATAATTATATACGAGGTACAATATTAAAAGTCTTTTTATTTTTTTATTTTTATCAATTGTTATTGTGTTGCTTATAGATCTTGATAATTTTTTTTTTTTGTTTGGTTATTTAATTTCGATTATTTAGATGCTTTATTTATTTTTAGATTCATATAATTTTTATAATTAACTTGTGTTGTTTCAGTTGTGAAACATCACATAATTATTATTTTCCTTTTTTTTTTTATTGAGATATATTCAAAGCATTTTACCAGTCGTTTCATCATGGCAGTGCTTTACATAATTTATTTATATTTTTTTAAATATGTAATTGCTAAAAATTAAGCTTCATAAAGGGCTTTTACAACCCTTTTTTATTTTTTTCAACCCCTTGACAATCTCATTTGGCATGACAAACAATTTATTATTTTTAAATACCACAACAAAGTCATTATGAAATCTTAATTTTTCTTGGTAAAAAAAAAATAATTTAAAAATAAAAAAACTGGTTTTGCAGTGGGTATATCTTGCAATAAATATTTCATGAAAATTTAACAACTGAAATAGCTGAATAATAGAAAAAAAAATAATAAAAAATGACCATATTCTCTATAGAAAAAAAAAGTTGGCTAATGTATATAAGTGCAATCGATTCTGAAAATGAATGTAAATCCGGATCCAACTTGGCAACTTGCATCTTCTTTAAAACCAAAAGAAAAAAATAATAAATAAACATAAATTATTCACTAAAATAATCAAAATTTAATTTGTTAATTAATTGATAAATAATAACAATGGAAATATCAATTATTGTCAATCAAAAAATAAAAAAACAAAATAATTGATCAATTTAAAAATTATTTTATTTATAATATATTATACAATAATAAAACTTGATTGACATAAAATAAAATTAATATACTGAAATAATTATTTAAAAATAAATTCAATAAACTCGTGCGAATAAATTAATAATTTTATTTTTAATATGAGAAAATTACCAACTTGCAAGTTAAATTTTTTACCTTTTAATTTCCATTCAGCTATATATATTCTCTTGAGGAATCAAACAGGATTTAATATTCTTAAAAAAAAAAAAAAAATACAATTTTTATATTGTCATTATGCGAATGTAAAAAAAAAAATTTATAACTGAAAAATTGCTGTACAGAAAATAATAAAAAAATTCATGTCATTGTGTAGCTCTTAAAAAAATTAAATTATAAAAAAAAAAAAAAAAAATCTTTCACCAATAAATAATTATATAAAATAAAGAAAATTAATTAAAAAAATTTTCATTAAATGTTATTTATTTCTATTTTCTCAAATTCATTTGTATTTTTTTTTTTTTTTTATTATCATTTCTAAATTTTACTTACAACGTATTTGGTTTGCTCCATGCATCACTTTTTTTTTTTCATTTTTAATTATTTGTTTTAAATGTTTTTTATTTATTTATCATCATTTGTGTAGGTATATAAATTATGGTAATGATTTCGGTATTACAATTATTATTAATTATTAATTATTATTTATTATTAATATTATTATTATAATTATAATCAGCTTACCGCCGTCGTGCCTGTTCACGGGTTGGTGCATCATTGAATTTTTAAAAATTGTTTTTTTTTTCATTATAATTATTAATTTTATTCATTTTTTATTAATCATTATTTTCATCGTTATATCGTTAACGCTTTTTTTCTAATAATAATAATAAAAAAAACAAAAATACGTTTACAAAATCTCTACAAGCCAGAATTAATTAATTTTTTTGTTCAATTTTTTTTTTTCTTTTTTCTTTCTGTCAACACCAACATGACGCACGATTTTTTATTCATTTAAATAATTTTTTTTTTTGTATATACTTGTAGTCCCGTCGTTACGAAGAGTTGGCATCATGAGGGGATATACATTTACGGTGATTTATTTAAATTCATGTGACTTAAATGCGCATAATGAAAAAAATCATAATTATTTTTTATACAAATATAAATCAATACAATTAAACTGTATCCAGCTCAATTATTTATTTTTTTTTTTATTATTTTATAGCTTTTTATTAGAAAAACAAAAAAAAAATTGTAAAGGAAAAAAAAATAAATTGTAATTAAGCAAAAAAAAAAAATAATTAATTAGTGTGTATGTTGTTTGCTTATTATTTTCTTCGTTAACTGACGAGTTTGAAGTAAGGCAGCTTACGACCAAGGCGAGAAAACAAACCAAATTTAAAAAATAATAATCTACAATTAAGTATAAAAAAAAAAAAAAAAATTAATTAACTAATTGATGAAGAGTATGGAAAACAAAAAAAAAAAAATTATTAATTTTTTTTTTTTCATCGCAAGATTAAAAAAATACTTGTGTTTAAAACGAAAAAAAAAAGAAACAAAATTATTGTTTAAATAATTGTTTGTCTTTTTTTTTTTTTAATTTAATCATATATATATATATATTTATTAATTTTATTAAATATTTGTGAAATTGTATGTATTGTTTGCGTGTCTTTGTCTGTTTACAAAAAAAAAAAAGGAAAAAAAAAAATAAAGAGAAGAAAAAAAAAAAATAATTATTTTAAAAGCGTCTCGCCGTGATCGGTGTCATATTGGTGGCCGACACAAGGCTATGGACAGGATGATTAATAATATCATGTTTAAATGGTCACTTTTTAGATTTTTTAGTTGGTGGTTCTTGTGCATCCTGTGAATCTTCAGTATCCTCACTGTCAGTCGGTCTTGGTGTATTATTACAATCTTCATTTTCATTTGTTGCAATTGAATCATTTGTATCTTCACTTGGTACTGCTGCTGTTATTGGTGTTGCTGGTTTATCCATTGAATCTTCAGTAAATGATGTTGTTGTACTATTTTCATCAATTGTTTCAGAATCAATTGTAACTTTATCTTTACCATTAACAACAACAACTGTTTCTTGATTACTATCATCTGATGGTTCAGTTGCTTCACCATTTGTTGGTGTATTATGTGTTGTATTACCATTTTCAGTTGGTATACCATCTAATAATTCTGGTTTTAATTCAGATGCAATATAATGAGTCCATAATGCAAGTTCAACTTTATGAGGACTCCAAGATTTACCATTTGATACTGTAATCATTTTAAAAAATAAAAAATTAATTATTGTTGTATTATATTTTTGTTAAACAAAATATTATTTTTTCATTGTTACTTACTTTGTTTATTAAGCCTTTCAACTGTTGATTGAATGTGTTGAACAAAATTAAGATATTCTTTTGTTGTATAATCAATTCCTTCAATTTCAGGTATCGCTTTGAGACATTCATCAGCCATAAATGGTGCATTTTCAGGTGCTGCTGCTGATAATAATGCTGATGCCATTGTTGTACCAACACCTTTTAAATTTGATAATGCTGTTATTGCTTGTTCCAAATTTGGCAATTTTTTAAATGCCTTTTTTGTCTCTGCCATAACTGCTCGTGGTGTATTTACTTTAACCAAGTATGATAATTGTGGAAATGATTTGCCACGCTAAAAAATAAATAAATTATTAATATTTACTCTTTTTTGCTTGCTTTAAATTATATTTAAATATAGAAAATTCATTACTGCTTGTTTCCATTTCATCGTTTGAACCAACTCTTCATGATTAAGATGAGCATCCTTTCCACGTGACTTGATTTTTTTCGGCAATTCATTCTGATACCTGTTTTTTTTATTCAACAAAATTAAATGAAAAAAAAAAAAATTATATTAGAAGGTTAAAAAATACAAGATGTATATTTAAAAAAAATATAAAAAAATTTCTCATCACGTACAAAAAACTTAAGCAAAATACAAATGACAAAAAAAAAAAAAAAGAAAAATAGTTGAAATAAAATTTAAACAATTTTATTTATTTAAAAATATATATTTAAATTTATTTAATATAAGTAAAATATTTTTGCAAAAATAAAAATATCATCTCTGGTATTTTTACGAGATAAAAATATTTTTAATATGAAAAAAAAAAAATACATAAATTTTAGCAGATGAATTTGAATGGAAAATAGTGGACAGCAGTTTGAATTATTACTTTGGTATTCAGTGCAATTTTCATCAGCCGGTCAATCCGTTAATGTATACATATATATAAACAATTAAATGATGTATATATATATAATGAAAATGTGTTAGTAAATACATGGTTGGTTTGAGCAAGGCTGACGCGACGGTAAAACTCGCGTCCATTTTGAGAATCGCTCACAGCACGCAATCGCGCTCCAACAAAAACAGCCTTGACACAATCGCGCGCTCGTTTTATAAAATTACATCTATATATCTTGGCTCTTGTTAAATTTTATGATGAATAAATACTCTTTATATGTATATTTTTTTTTTTAATTAAATACAAAAACCAACCCTATGAAAAAATTAGAATTTCTATGAAACAATTAAAAGAAAAAATGTGTTAATTAAATGATAGCTGTTTTTAAAATTTTAGAGTATAATTTTATTCTTGAGGATTTATTTTGAAATTTTAGTTGGCTCAGTTGGTTGTTATTTTATTAAATTATACAAGTTGTAGAGAGCTAAGACTGCCAGCACTTGAAACACACGGCGAAGACGACGAAGACATCAAGAGTATTTCATAAATGTCAGGGTGACAATGACGAAGACCAACACAAAAATGATGAACATCATGTTGATGATGATGATGATGATGTTGATGTAGACAATAAATGAACACGATATTACTACCACAGCAAAATACTGAGAAGCGAGAGAGAGTGCTCTCAACCGTAATAACGTGTCGATCAATACATTTTTATTCTCATCGTTTGCTTAACGATCTCAATACAATCATAATAAATATTTATTTTATTAATTATAAAATTAATTTTATTAATAAAATAATAATCTACGATTATTATTAGTTAAATACTTTGGGGATAATGATAGTCAAATTAAATAAAATTTCAATAATCGTCTGTATAAAATATTTTCAATTTAAAAAAAAAAAATGAAAATTGAAAAATGTCAAATGAAAATTGATGGTACAAAAAGGGGAAAAAATAAAATAAAAAAAATATTGAATGATTGTGATAAGCTTTCAAATTCATACGATGTATTTTATGATAAATAAAAAATTCATTTTGTTTATAGAGGGAGAATGAGAAATGAATAATTGAAATATTTTTTATTTTTTCGAAATGAATATGTCAAAAAAAGGCATATAAAATCAGTTGAATTATTTTAAACAAAGAGATAATAAACTACTCAAATGAAACAATTAAAAAAAAAAAAAGAAATATACGAGTAATGAAAAAAGTCTTTGTCAAAGAGAATCATCATCATCATCATCGCATTGTGTTGATTAAAAAATTAAAAAAAATTAAAATTCACAGAGTTTATTATTTTTTTTTTCCATTAACACAAAGTCATGCAAAATTCAACATGCTGATAATACTGATGATGGTTTTGATATAATCCAAGAACAACCACAAGGGAGAATGGACGAATATATAAATTTTTTTTAAAAACCCATTAATCTATTGTTTAAATTAACTCAACACAATCATATTGAGAATAAATTTGATTGAAATGAAATACATACTGTCATTCAGATAAATGAGATATTGAATTTATCTCAAATATTAATTTACTATTTCAATTATCCAGTGAAAAAATTTAATTAAATGAGTAAAAAAAAAAATAATACAAAGTACATTGATCCAAGCTGGTATGGGTTGAACTTGACGGGTTTAAAAATGAAAATAAAAAGGTTGAAGTTGTGGCCACGTGACACGAGCATTATCGTGTCGTCTTATTTCGTGTAAACATGATCCCACACACATCAACAAAATAATTTATATAAATGTTATCTATTTGGTAAAATGCATGTGGATAAATATGTAAACATAAATAGATGTTTGATTGAAAACTTGGAGAGTAAGTAAGAGAGAAACAATGAGCCAACAACAACAACATATCAAAGTGTTAATAGTAAATTTACTAATCGAGTAAAAATGATGATGATGATGATGATGAGGAGGAGGATGAGGAGGAAGGTAAAATTGTTGGTTGACAAAAGAAGGAGGTAAAGGGGGAGTTTGTTGGGTTAAATACCTCCTCATTTTACGAGGGGATAGGAAACGCAAAGTGAGATCAGAGTGTGTGCACTCAAATAAACCATCAACAGTATGCAACGTGCTGGCAAACAGTTCATGCCGTAATATTATCGAGTTCATTGTCCCTTGTGTGTTTCTGTGAAGTTAAAAATTATATTTCCCCTCTTTCCTCTTTACTCCTTAATCTACTTTCACAATATACTTGTATATTCTCTAGACATATATTTGCTGAGTTGTAAAAGAAAATATGTCAAACTACTCTAAAACTAAATCTGGTGATTGTTGGTTGTTGGTTTTTTTGTTTTGGTAAATTAAAAAGCTAATTATAATAATATATTGGTGAATTAATTGTTAATTTATTATTTTTTATAAATAAATAATATAATGGAGCATAAAATGAGAGAAAAAGAAAAATGATGTTTAGAGAGAAAATAAAACAAGGCTGACTCACCAATTATCCAACTTGATGAGTTCTTCTGGTTTTTTATTTTTTTGATCAGCTTTCAATCTCAATGCCTGAGGATATAATTTTAGTACATGTTCAAAGTGAATTGCTGTACCTTCAGTAAAGAAAGTTGCCGTGTCTTTCACGGAAGCCATTGTGATTCTAACTGTGTTACGTTATTAAACAACACCAGACGGCAGCACAATCGTACACAAAATTTCTTTTTTAAAAATTATTTTTTTTTTTTCTTAATAATTTTATTTTGTTTAATTTTTTTATAATAAATATAAAAACTGCTTGTCTTGATATATATTTTTTTAAATTTATATTGTTATTAATCCTTCTTCTTTATTCTATAATTAAAACAAAAAAAAAATAATATAAATTTTTTATATATTAACACTTTTATGTATTATTAAATTAATTTTTTTTTTTTTTTTTTTTTGTATGAAAATTTTGACACAAGAAGCGCGCTTTTTGCATCAACACAAACACCTACACACTTGTACACATTAATTTTTTAAAATATATATATTACACTAATAATAACAGACACTTGTATGTGTATTAATATACAAGAGATATTTAATTTCACCCTCTGTCTTTATAATAATAAATATATTTTTATTTTTTTTTCTCTACCGGTAGAAATGAGTAATTAATTAACAACTAAATTTACCAAACACACATTAATAATATTTTTTTACTTTTTTCATCAACAAAATTAAATAATATAAATTAATTTTTTATTGTGTATGTGTATATGTGTGTGTGCTCTATTTTAAAACAAAAAAAAAAAAAAAACTCCAATTTTCTAAATTAATATAAAAATAATAATTACTGGTTAATTTAATTTTTAGAAAATTAATTTGTAAAATTAAGATAAATAAAAATAAAAAACTATATATTTTTTTTTTTGATAAATTAAACACTAATAAGTACGAGTGAAGTGCCTACGGTCTCAACACAACACGAGCCTGTCCTCGACTCGACTGGTTTTCCACCTCTATAATGCCTTGCTGCTACGGGGCCACGATCCCACGATGACGACGACAACGACGCAAACGTCGATTTCTATCTTTCTCTCTATTGTATTTTTATATATACTTTGTTAAATGTTAAAATATTATTTAAATATTAAAAAAAAAATTAAGGGTATTTTTTAATAGTAAATTAAAATTATAAAATTTTTAGTTTTTTAAGTTAAAAAACTGAGCGCCACAAACGATATCACGATGTGACTCGTGGGGCGCGCTATACTCCGTTCGTGTGTGCTTGCAAAATTTCATAAATTTTGCTGGTTGATGATGGACATAGAGAAGGGGAAGTGGAGGGTAAAGAGAAACACAAATATCGTGCGATCGAGCTCAAAGCAGTAGAGTAAGATAGACTGTGTATATTTTTTTTTTTTATATATTTTCCCCTTCTTTTTTTAACTTTTTTTATTTCAGCAGCAGCAACTGTTCAACTGCTCTTTGGATTTTTATTATTATTATTATTATTGGAGAGAAAAAAAATAAATAGTGGGGATATTGTGTTGGCCAATAGGGGGCACCACTGTATGGAATAAAATTTTAAACACGCCTCTTATTTTTTATCTTTGTTTGGCTCTTGAGAATATCATCTACTCCGCCCCATTTATATACCGCGGATTCAACTTGTCATACACGTATACATATAATAATAAAAATACACATTTACACACGTGTTTGTCAAGCAACTAAAAGCACCTTTTTCATATTATATATTATATGCGAAAATTTTTTGACCGTGTCACTCGTTGTGACTGCCACCGGTCTTGGCTGAACGATTATTCCTCTTTGCACGTTTTTTTATTTTTATTTTTATTTTCCTTTGATACATGTCAAAATTTTTTAAGATTATTATTATTATTATTTTATATTTTTATCAATAAATTAAAGGTATTTTTTTTTTGTAAATTAAATAGGTATATTTTTTTTTTTTTTTTTTTTGGAGTAAAATACAGTTAGACACTTTAAATTTAAATCAAGTTTTTTTTTCTTTTTTTTAATGTACTGTCACATGTGTTGTCTATCATATTTTTTTGACACACAAATTTTATACTAGAATAATTTAAATTTTTTTGTAAAATAAACACTGTCAAATTGAAAAAAATAAATAATAATAATAATAATAATAATAATGTCAAGTAAATGTCATTTGAAATAAAATAAAAAAAAAATTTACAACTATGTTATCTTACATTTTAAGTGGAAATTTTTATAATACATATTCATTTTTCAAATTCAACACAATGCACTGTATAAAATATATTTAAAAATTTACAAAATTGACAATTTAAAAAAGCATGAATATTAAAGACAGTTGATTTTGTTTTAAACAACAAAGTCAAGCCAAAAAAAAATATGACAATGTGTATAATATTATCAGATGATTGCCTCGACTTTGAAAAATGAAGTAAAAAAAAAAAAAAAAAACCCAACCACTGTACTCAAATACATAAACAAGATTGGCACCAACTCACCTACACACTGGTACACTACATGCAGCGATATCTAGATATAAAATATATAAATATATATATATATATTTTGCTTTGAAATTCAAGGGGGAATATATACGCCTTTTCGAAAACGAGAACACAGAGTGTTCGTATCTCAAGTGGCAAAGTCGATTCGTACTGCAGCCAATATTTTAAACTACATACATATACATTAAACTCAATAATTTACAGTATAAAAAAGGCGCATGTAGTCTAATCAAGCGCACGAAAATACGTCCTTTTAAAACTAGCCACAAATAAAATACGTAAATCCAAGAGGAGAGAGAATTTTAGTATTACATAGAGCCAACAGGAGGCAGCAGTATCGAATCGAATATTTCCTCTTTTATTCCCCTCTGCCCCGCGACATTGTACAGTGCTGTGTTATATACCTTAAAATGAGCAAGACACATGCAACTCAATACAAGTCAAACAAAGATAGACATATGATATTTGAAACATCATTTCCCAAGCGAATCGCGCAACTGTCCTTCCTTGCCAACTGTCCCTTGCCACCAGTTTACCATTCTCTTGTTTAGCTCTCTCCCCCTCTTTTTCATCACCCCTCTTCACTTCTCGTCTACATGTATTATATTCAGACTCTCTCAGAAACACCGCATGCGACCCATGGCCCCAACTTTTTTCACCTCCCCTCCTATCAACTTCTCTTCATCTACAGCAATCCGACCCTCATCAAAACGAAAACTACATTATCACATGGGTCTCGACACACATACATAAACTATATATATATATATGTATGAAATTTTGTTGCTCCAAAATGTTTTATATTTTTTTCATTTAAACTCCAATTATGATGATTTTTTTTTTAAATAAAAAATGAATGTATTTATTATATTGTTTATAAAATGCATTTAATATTTTATAAATAATTTTTATTTATAATAAATATATATATTGTAATATAAAAAAAATATAATTTTAACTTGGATCGTTATTCAGTGGTTTGATACTGTGCTGGGATAGGCGGACTGGAAATCGATGTTAAGCCTGGGAGGCATGCCAGTGCCGTACCCAAGCGACGGCTGGCACTCGTGTCATCCTCATGGCCGCATATAATATTTGCACATGTACATGTCTCATGTATATATATAATTTGCGCAAGCGTTAAAATTCATGCACACATACATACGCAAAATGAAGATGATGATAATGATGATGATGATGGAATTACCATGTGAAAGACAGAGATAGAAAATGCTGTACATGGGTCTCGTATGCACGGCAGGAGGGTTGGCTGGGAATCGGTAAAACGAGCCAACAACGCTTCGCTACACACCATGACATTTTAATATTTATGTGTGTGTGTGTGTGGGTATATATGGGGAAAACCCACGTATACACAATGAAACGAATTGGAAATAATAATAAAAAAAAAAAATAGAAATGCATTGTATGAGCACACGAGGGTGTCGTCTGCAAACGACGGGGCGTCGCGACGCCATACAGCCACATTTTTTTTATTTTTATTTTAAAAGACACGTGTGTGTATTAACAAACAATAAAATTAAATTTTAAATTTAAATATTATTTTAACATAATATAAATATTACTCAAATAATTATTGTTATAAAAATTAATGGAAAATATAATTTTTTTTTTTTACTCCAAAAAAATAAAAAAATATAACCATATATAAAATGAATATAATAATGATAAAAATTCCTTTTTATTTTTTTTTTTTTGTTGTAGATTTGTGTGGTATATGTACGTGCCTGCGTTGGAAGATTTTGCCTCAACACGCCAGTCGCGTTTTTATCCCCACTATGTATATAACCAGCCAAACGGCATCTTTCTCTTTTTCCTCTTTTATAACTACACACACACATTGAACAGTCTGTCCTTTATTTTCCCCTATTTTTTTGTATTATCATCAAAAGTGTGTATAAATATATGATCTATCTTTATTTAATAAATTGATGATTGCCTTGATACTGTCTTTTTCGCTCTTGTTGTATCACATCGACCGTACAGATATTTTCTATCTTTATTTTATTTCCACAAGAGAAAAATATATTTAAAAAAATTACAGAAATATTGCTGGCTGCTGTTGTTGGTGCTTTAGTCTGTTGAGTATTCGTTTGGAGCATACAATCTCCATGATTCCTATCTGTCCCTGTTTTGCTGTTGAACGGACGTGAATACTGCCTTGCTGCTTTTTTATTTTAAAATTAATTCTTTATTTTTTATCCTTGTTTAACTCATATATATATATATACATTGAGCAATGCTATAAGGCAGGCAAGCAAGCACACATGAGTGGAATACAGGGGCACATGTATATATGTATATCTACCAACTGACGATATACTTGTTGGCTTGGTTGAATATAACTGATGGAAAGTGCCTCAGCCAAGGCAATTTCAAAATTTAAAAAAAAAAAAACAAAAAAAAAACTCTTTTTTTTTTATTATTATTATTTTAATGTTTTTTAAACATTTAACTTGACAGCTCCGAAATAAAAAAAAAAGTATAAATTTATTTAATTTTAATTTGTTCTATTTGCTACAATTTATTTATGATTTTTTTTCCAGATTTATTGTTGAATGAGTCAGGCTTGACCGATCAATGATGACGCACATTCTTCCAGGATATCTTGGTATTTTAATTAAATTCAAAAAAAATATATAATAATATTATTAGTTCAGGTAGTAAAAAAATTATTTCCTTTGGGATATTTAAACTGATGGAGGGAAAGTTAACCCACACACACACACACATTCAACATTTAAAGTAGTCTCCCTTTTTCCGGTAACAATGTAAATTCATGATTTAAAATTATGTATTTTATACCATCCTATATATTTTATGTGTTTGATGATAATCAAATTGCCGCCGGAAAATACAAAAAATAAATTTTTTTTTTTTTTTCATATCATAACAAAGAGTTGTGTATCAAATTAAAATTAATCAATTTAATTTATAAAAAAATTAACTAATTGAATTATAAAAATAAACAAAATTTTATATAGTTTTTTTTTTATTTTAAAAATTTAAATTCTCGGAATTTTGAGTTTAGAAAAAAAACTATTTTTTGAAAAGCTTTAAATTGTATTTTTTTGAGTTGGGTTCACTGAGGGGGGAGGTGACCAAGGGTAAATGGATAAAAGAAAAATAAAAAAACCAGAGGGGCTGAAAGAGAAAAATCAAGAGAATATATATTTTTTTTTATCTTTGAGATATATAAAAAAGATAAGATAAATAAAATAAAAAAAAAAAAAAAAAAATATTGAGTGCGCATGTTGTAAAGCGCAGAGAAATAAAAAGTATATATATGATAGATAATAAGGAACTTGATGCTGATGATGTTGATGGTACTGGTTGATGCTGTTGGTGATGTTGAAGGGGATCGTATTCGGGTTTTCCACTCTGTTTGTCCGCCTACCAGGCGACGGCGACTTTAGTTAGTTAGTTTAACGATATATATATTTTAGAGAAAGGCATTTATGAGTGTGTATGGTGGACGACGACGAACTGGCGCACCGTTATGTCTTCCACACGATGATAATATTTCTATATAGCCCTTGTCGGTTTTTTGACTGTTCCCCTTCTAGAGAGAAAATAAATGCGGCTCTTTTTTCTCATGGTAAGAGTATCTCTCTCTCTCTCTCATTTATTCCCGCAAGCGTTTTGAAATTCAACCCTGCATTCAAGCATGCTGGTACTGGACAAAATGTGTATTTCTACAGGGTTGCCAGATTCACAATTTTCTCTCTTGGCTCAAGTCTCAAGTTCTTTGGAGACTTGGAGAGTTTGTTGCTTGGTTTATACTTGGTTTACTTGGCTTGTTGTATCTCTTCTTGGTCGATGTTTTATACTCGCAAGATATATAGAATATACAAAACTTGTTCTCATTTTATATATATAAAAAAATATCAACTAAAGAACACCTTCTCTCTGTTGAACTAACCTCAATTTTAATACCGGCTTTTTAAATTATTTTATTTTTTTTTTCTTCTTCCTCAATTATCATCTATATATAAAATATTATTAATTACTAATATAAATTTTTTATTTTTATATCAACTTCATTAAAAGAAATTATTTTATTTTTTTATTTTTTTTCTTCATTTAAAGATTAATTTACTTGGTTTTATTATACACATATATATATAAATTTTTTATCAGTTACTTGTAGATACATAATGAATTTATTTAATTTTATTTTAAAATTTTTTATCACTTGGATAAAATTTTATCTAAATTTGTCATTTTTAATTATTTTTATTTTTCAAAATATTTTAATAATTTTATAATAGTATATAATGACAATATTAAAATTAAATTTTATTTAAAAATTTGTATATTTGTTTTAAATGAGTTGCAAATTTTCATGGGATCCACTTGATAACTGACCCATCACGAGTTAATTGCTTGTTGTCAGCAACAGGTCAACTCAACCTTCTCAAGTGTCCGGAAACGGATCTCCCTTATTTTTTATTTTGACTAAATGCAATTATTCTCAATTCTCTGTTACAAAGCATAAGCTATTTTAACGTATTTTCTATCAAATAAATTAAAATTATACAGCTAAACATAATAATGAAAGTGAAAAATAAATAAAATCATTTTAAATTCTACAAGTTTTTTTTTTACTTTTATATATTAATTTATTTTTTACTCTCGTTTGCGGCTGATTTTCCCGTTGTTGCTATAAAAATTTTATTTATTTACTACGAAAGTCTTGTAAACGAGTACCTACGTCATTCACGACTCGAATGACCACGTGTTTTTTTTTTCTTTGTAATAAGAATTCCAAAGAAGAATGATAAAATTGCGAAATAAAAAATTGCAATTTTACAAGTTTATATACATAAATTTATGGACTTGGTGTGTTAATTTTCTTCAAGTTTTAGGTTAACGACTGTCTTTTAATGTAAATCAATATTATTTTGTTATAAAATATAAAATTTCAAGCTAATAATCTCAACTTTTGTGCAATAAATATTTTTATTGAATATAGATTCTCTGATTTACTCTATTTTTTACTGAATTTTTGTGATTTTCTTTCGCTTTTCCGGAAAACTATTAAGTAGATTAAAAAGCAGAGTTTAATTTTGGATTTAATCAATATTTAATGAAAGAAAAATCAAACAAATTGGGGATTAATCTGATTAACTCATTTTTTTTTTTCTCGTAGAATAAAAATTTCGAGCTTTCTAAAAATCACTGCTTAAAGTTTCTACGAGAATATCACGCGATAGTTTTACGAAGCCAACTAAAATTTAATTTTCTTTAAACCAACTTTTGTTCGATAAAATAAGCTCATTAAATTCGCTTTAATTCAGAGTAATTTTTAGTTGAAAAATGGTCGTTAAAATTTCTAGCAAACAAGAATAATTTTGTAATTTAAAAAATTAAAATTTCGGAGTAAAAATAATACTCACAATAACTTTTTTATTAATTAAAAAAAAAAAAAAAAAAGTACTCTACTTTTATTATCCAAAAATAGAAATAAATATTCAGAAAAATAATATTATTAAAGTTCAAAAAAATCCATCAATAATCCTGTGTGTCAATCCTTTACCTCCAAAAAAAATAAATCAATAAATTTTATTTCTGTAAGAGTTATTAATATTTATAAATAAATCTATCTGTTATTTAAAAAAAAAAATATATACATCTAAATGGAGATGAATTTCTCTTGAAAAAAAAAATAATAAATGAATATATATATGATTTATTTAAAGAACCTTACTCGTCCAACGTCACGACACATATTGGAGCCATACGTTTGATCTCAAATAGAGAAAATGAATAAAAATAAAAAAGTACAAATTCAAGGTCAAGTTGAGTAAGACCGAGATGCAAACTATGAAATGTACAATAAAATACGATAAAAAAAGTAAAAGATAGAAAGAGAGAGAGAGAGGGTGAAAAAGAGAGAGGAAGGGAGGGAAAAAGAGATGAAATCTGAATCGAGAAATTCCAAGTTGTGTGTGTTCCCTTCGCGTCCGATTGTCATTCATGCGTTGTGAATCGGCAGCTTATTTTTAGAATGACTGAATGAAAGTGGAGTACCGCGGATACATATACATATATATATATAATATATATAGCATAGTGGAGTAATACCCTTGCTACAATCTGCAAGAGACGAAAGACGCAGGAATTGTTTACTTCACTACTCTTCCCCTCAACCCTCAACTGCATCACCCTTCTTCCACCTTCAGCATAAACATATCTTTATTTTTATTATCATATTCATTTTATTTTTTTATTTTTTCCCTTTTACCTTTAAACACAATTTACAACACACTCACACACAAGCAATCGAAAAAAAAAAACAACAAATCTTTGGAATTTTTGTCTCATTTTTATTTTTTTTTCTCAAAGTCATTTTATTTTTTGTTTTGATTATTTAGTCTGCCCCCCTCCCCCCTCCCCCCTCTCTCTCTTTTTCTCTCTGTATTTTAAACATCAACACGTCCATAATATTATTTATTTATTTTTATTTTTTATCTAAATCAAAGATTACCAAATGCGCCTTGACCTAGGTCAGTTTTACTTGGCTCATTTTTGTAGTAAACATTTAATATATAAACCACGTGACAAATCATTATTTATTCTTTTTTTTTTTTTCATTCATATTTTATGTATTTTTAAATTACCACTCTTGAAAATAAATATAAAATTTATTAACATTGCTAAATGTATAATTAAGTTGATCTATTTATAGACAAGCTATGTAAATGTCATCGACCTCAATTATCTATTGTCACTTTTATATAATAAATGTATTGAAAAAAAAATAATAATAATAATAACACGATGAATTTGATAAGAGTATACATATATATTTACTACTATACAAAAATTTTTAATGAATGAAAAATAAAGAGTAAGAAGAATCTATATATATATATGTGTGTATTTATTTGAATGAACGTGAGAATCGTAAAATTAATTGCCTACGGCCTTCGAGTGTGTATATATATACCGTTGTTGGACAATTTTTTTTTTTTTTTTTATTATTTATTTATTTATATTTATTTGTTATTTTCAAGTTGATGAATTATTTTTTGAAGGCTACTACTGTTTAATGCAGAATTCTTTGTGTATCGTGTACTATGATTTTTTACAACTGGTTAGTACAAATATCTATGTAGAAAATAATATGTTTGTGTGTGTGTGATGCATATTACGTTTTGTCGTTGGTGGTTGTTTTGTTTGTATATATATATTGCATCAGTTACTACAACCACGTGTTTTTTATTCTTCTCTTTTATAATCCTCTTCTTTTAGTTTAAATATGGGTCGAGTTTGCGACAACTATATATATGCTCTTTTTACATTCTCTATATATACAAATGTCATTGTACAAAAAAAAAAAATTGTTTTAGTTTTTCAAACAATTACTATTTTATCAATTAGAAAATTATATTTTTTTTTTTCTATTTAAATTTTATCAAGTTTATATTTGTATAAAACTGTTAGTGTTTATTTGAAATTTTTTAAATTTATTTTATGGTTTTTAATTGTCGTTTAAAAATAATAATTAAAGTTTTAAAATTTTTTTAATTGTTGATGGATTGATTTAAATGATAAATAGAAAATAATAAAATTTTTATTTGTTTTTATTTTAATTATTGATGATATACTTTAATAATTAATTTATTGATGAAAAATTTTTAAGTTTTTAAATTTTGACTTTTGTTATTAACAGTGTAGAATAATATTATTTAAATTAATTTTTTTATCTTTGTAAATTGATTTATAGAGGTCATTAGGATTGATAAAATTTAATTATAATAGTTATTTTATTTATTGAGGAATTTGTGTGTAATATAATTTCGAATATTTGATAAATGGTTATGATTAATGACATAATATTGATGTGTGTGTGTTGATATATATCGAGTCTAATTATACTGATGTATTGATGATATACAATTTGTGATTGAATATTGAACTTGATTAACTACTAATATGTCATACACGGAAGCTTTCATCAATCGATCGTCTGATAAACTTAAATTATTTAAAACTTGTCTTATTTTTTTTTCATTAAAAATTGTCAATTTACTTTTTCGTAATTTTAACTGTTTTTTAATTAATACAGGATATATTTTTATAATTAAAGAAAATTAAAATACAATTTCAAATTTAATATTAGTCAGTAGCTTTTTTCCCGCATTCAAGTTAAAATAATTGACCATTCGATTGAATTATCAAAAAAAAAAATTTAAGAAATTAATTTCTAACGTTTTTTATTTTAATTATATTTAATTAAAAATAAAAGACAATATTAATTTTAGGGTATTATTATTGTAAATTTATTATGTCAATTTACTAATTAATTTTTTTATTCAAGTAAAATAATTTGCTATTTAATTGAATGATAAAGGCGAAGCTAAATTATTGAGAAATTTAGAAAAATATATTTTTTACTATTTTTAAAATATAAATTTAAATTCAACTTGACTTTTTCTGGATGAATTATTTTTCACAGGGATATTGCGGTCGAGTGACCTCTTTGGATTTTACCATCATTTTAAAATAACAAAGAATGAAAAAACGGCTTCCTGATGTCGTGCCTGGCAATGAGGTAGAAATCTCAACTGGATTTGCGGCAAAATTTTATATTCTTGGCTAAAAAATAACTATAAAAAAATATATATATATTCCATGCTTCGTGGTGGATGATAATGAAGCATGAAAAATTTATTCCAAGCTATCTTATCTCTTGTCTTTCGAAGAAATAAATTGGATAAGATATATAATATTTTAACTCTTGACCAACCACAATTTTAACCAAATAAAAAAAATGATAAATTAAAACGATATAACTGTATGCATATGTAATTATTATTTTTTATTTTCAAAGGTCACAAATGTAATTTAACGAAGGTCGAAAAACCATTTAAAAGTGTCACGTGAATTTTATTCTCAGCCACCTGTGCATCTCGTCGTAAAAAAAAAAAAAAAAATGTAACAAAAAAGAGAAGAATAAAATTAAAAAAAAACATAACATATAACACCTGTTACAACGTCCCGTAAGCTGTATATTTAATTTGAGAGTATTAATCCCTCTCCAATATACATCTACATTTTTTTTTTCATCAAATTTGAATCTTCAAAAAAGCTACCTGAATTACCAACCGAGTTGATAGATAGCAGCACGTTACGTCCCTTTAATTTTCTACCAAATTTAAAGTCCCGAATTCAATATTTCCCTTTAAAAAAAATTCTGGAATTTTTATTGTCAATTAATTAAATTTAATATGTAAATGAAAAAACCTTTTAAATTTTTTTTTTCTTTTCAATTATTATATGAATATAATTCAAATAATTATTAATAATATTTTGAAATATATTTATATATATTTTTAAATAATTTAAAAATGGTTTATTCTTTATAGTAATTTTATGAAAAGTTTTCGCTCACTATAACTGTAATATATTCTGTAGTCATCAGTTGATTCCGTATCAGAAACTTTTGTTGTTGTTTTTTTATTTTTTTTTCTCTCAACGTTGTTGGATAACGCCGTGAGCTATATAAACTCACTTTGAATCGTACTCTGCGTCAGTGAATGACGTCAGACAAATGTTTTTGCATTGAAACAATATATAAAAAAAAAATAAAAATTTATCACAATGTCTATTTAAACATATGTTATACTGAATATTTGTTGAATAAAAAAATTGACCCTAAACAATCAACCCCAATGAAAATAAATAAACTAAAAATTCAACAATTTTCTCATTTATTTCTTTTCTATAATTAATTTTTCTTATTTTTGATTGAAATTATTTCATAAATATATATTATTTAAAAGCCAAAAAAAATGATTAATTAGTAATATAAAAAAAAAAAACCCACATAGGGAAGAGAAAAAAAAATAAAAGCGTGAATAATATTTCTTATCAAAACAAAAATAATTTTTTAATAATTTTTGATGATTATTTTGATTTTAAATATTATCCTGTTTCCGTTTAATAAGACATATACGTGACACATTGGAGCAGAATACAAGACGAGAGAAAATGAGGGAAAAAAAAAATATAAAAATATATATATATATGTAAAAGAGAGTGAAGCGTGAGTCACATTAAAATACGTTTAAGCCTTTCGAATACCATACACGTCATCATTATTATCGTAAAACTAAAAAATATAAAAAAAGGTAAAAAATATATATTCAAAATTAAAAAGCTATTCGACCTTAATAAAGCTGGAATTTAAATATAGCTATTTAAATTTTTAGTTTATTAAAAATAATGGTTAATTAAAAAAAAAAAAAATCTAATGCACTTGAAATTATTTGAAAATTTTTTTACATGTGATGTGCTTACAGCTTGTTTGTTGAAATAAGTTTGAGACAAAAATATATATTTTATGGATAAAAAAATCTACAAGAAATTTAAATTAAAAATATATTATTCGCTTTATTGTAATCTTTGTTTTTTTATTTGTTTGAGCTTTCTCGTTGGGATGGCAGACACTCTCTCACACGAACATTCCATTTGCAAGCTTTAAGTAAAATGTGCAATTTAAAAACTTGCAATTCACGCTGTGTACACGTGCCCATTTTATACCCATACAAATACAAATATATATATTTTTTCTGCTGGTTGAAACACAAGAAAATAATTGAAATGACTTTTTGAAAAATAAAATAAAAAACGTATTTTATTTTTTTTTTTAAATATTAAAAACACAAGTGCGCAAGTTTTGTTTAGTTTATATTGTAATTTTAATGACAATTGTGTTGTGTAATTATGATGCCAAGGGCATGTTGACTATAATTATTATTAATACTTGAATTTAACAAAGAAAAAAAACAAAATAATTTAATTTACAAAATATTACATTTGACATATAAAAAAAAAATGAAAAATATATTTTTAATAATTTAAAAAGTATACATTTTGAATAAATTTAAAAATATACTAAACAATTTATTAATAATTAGTTAATTAATTATAATAATAATAATTTTTTAAATATATATTTGAAACGAATAGATTAAAATTGATATATTTTTTTAAATTTCAAATCAAATTGCATGTTACGATGCTTGATTTTCTATCAAGTGTGGGTAGACCGAGGGCAACGACAATATTAACAATAATGTTATGTATGTATATATATCATCAATTCATGTATACATAAAACGTATAGGAAACGGGAAGTGGGCATGCAATTATTCATGAGGATAGGAACCACACGGTTAAATTGCTTTTCAAAAATTTCAACAATATCATCAATTTTTTGCTATTTTATAAACCTTATAATTTAATAATTTATTTGACTATATAAAAATTTATATATACCAAAATTTTGTCATTAAATATTTGACATTATATATTTAATTTAAATAAATTAAATTTTTTGTACAGAAATTTCAGAAGCTAATTTATTTTCTATACAAATTAATTCAATTATTATTAATTAAATCGCAATGTAATAATATAAATTTTATGTTTTTAAATTTGATCTTATATTTACAAATCTAACGGTCAATATCAAACAAATTTAACAACAAAAAATAAGCATAAATAAAATATTTTTAAACCATGTCATCTCAATGGTATTCAAACATTTAACAAATAATATTATCATTTGAAAAAAAATAGCTATCTATTGTCAATTAAATTATCTACAATTACGTGATAATCAAATTCCCAGAAAGATTATTAAATCTACATGAAAAAAATTCAATTTAAAACAAAAAAAATATCCAAACATCAAATAAAGCTGTTAATAAAAAAAAAGAATTTTTATTTATATAAGTATATTTTTTCAAAAATTAATAATAAATCAAATCCAAAAATAAGGAAGTTTAAAAAAAAAAAAAAAGACTACATGTTTATCACGCATGCGTAATTAATATCGGCAATGCAGAAATTCTTAAACTTCTTTATAAAATTTTCCAATTAGCTCAACTTGATAAATTAATTTTTAATTGAAAAAAGCCAGTAAATCATAAAAAATTTGAATAATAATTTGTTGATATTTGACATTAAATACAGTCGAATAATCTCGAATACATTTACGTCATCAAAGTACTAGTAGGTAATAATAAAAAAATAAAAAAAAGACATAAAAAAAGAGAAAAAAAAAAAAAAAAAAAAAAAGAGTTCTTTGGACAGTCCAGTTGCGACTGCGCAGTTTATAAATACACACACACACATATTTATTTAATGCGACGATATTTCGAGGTGGTGGTCGAGCCTCGGCATCCGTCCACTAGTAAAACCCTTGCTAGTGAGTGTAATGTCTGATAAGACGAATGATGAATACTCGTAAAATTTAAAAATAAAAAAAATAAATATAAAAATAAATAAAAAACAGACAAAGTACCTATATTCATTCTATAATAAATTTATTTGACATTTAAAAAAAAAAAAAAAAAAAGAAACTAAATTACTGTCAAATTGAATCGACTTTTTCTCATAAAAAAAAAAGAAAGTTAAATATTTTTTTATTTATTAACAATAGTGTCTAGTGTTGACAATAATAAAATTAATTAATTAAATTTTTAAATATAAAATTTGCCTGGCAAATATTGGATGCCTAACGAGAGAGACATTGTGACGGAATTTTTTTTTTTTTTTTTTTTTAAAACAAGATTAATACATATACACACACATATATGTACACATATACATGAAAAAAATTAAAATTAAATGTGTATTTATTGATATTATTGTTATTTACTACGAGGAATTTTTTAAGTTGTATTTATTTGGTGAAAAACCTTGATCAACAGTCTGACATATTTTTGACAAAATTATATTACATGATATTCTTTTGTTGAATTTAAATTTAAAAAAAAAAAAAGGTGTGTGTTTGCGTGTGTATGTGATTTTATGGGAGAGGTGATTTTTATATAGAGAGTTGAAAAATATACATATCATATATTTGTTTATAATAATTATTTTAAATATTGGAAGAAAAATATTTATTATTTTTTAAAGTGACATGGAGGCGGTTGCAAAACATGATTTTACAGCCACGGCTGAGGATGAATTGAGTTTTCGTAGAACTCAAGTATTAAAGGTTTGTAATATTATTATTATAATAGTACAAGGAGTCAGGTGTTTTTTTTTTTATATAGAAAATTGTTTAAACAATAAACAATTAATAATAAATTTCACTTGAATTATAAAATTTGGAAAAATTATTTGTTTGTTTTTCATTTGATATTAATTTGTTTAAATAATAATTTGTTATTAATAATTAAAATTTATTAACATTATTATAATAATTATTAAACACAAAAAAAATTGAAGTCTTTGTTTAATTATTTAATTATTTATAAATAGGAAAATAAAAGTTATAAATTGAGTTGACTTTTTGTTGTTATTTTTCTTGATCAATGTCATTTGGTTAATTTAAATAATAATGTTATTGTTTATTGTTATCTTTATAATAGATTCTCAATATGGAGGATGATATGAATTGGTACAGAGCTGAATTGGATTCACGAGAAGGTCTTATACCAAGTAATTATATAGAAATGAAAAATCACGAGTAAGTATTTTATTATTGATGTTGAATATTTTGTTAAATATAATAAATTAAATGAAAAATATAATTTTTAGTTGGTATTATGGAAGAATAACAAGAGCAGATGCTGAAAGACTTTTATCAAATAAACATGAAGGTGCTTTTCTCATAAGAATTAGTGAAAGTTCACCTGGTGATTTTTCACTATCTGTCAAGTATGTCAATATAAAAATAAATAATAAAACAAAGTAATTATTATATTATTCATATAATATAACAAGCAATTATTTATTTAGATGTTCAGATGGTGTACAACACTTTAAAGTATTACGTGATGCACAAGGAAAATTTTTTTTGTGGGTTGTTAAATTCAGTAGCCTTAATGAATTAGTTGAGTATCATCGTACAGCATCAGTGTCTCGTTCACAAGACGTTAAACTTCGTGATATGGTACCAGAAGAGGTATTTAAAAAAAAAATAATATTATTTAAATATTATAATCTTGAAAGGAAATACAATAATGATGACCTTGCCACAATGATAATTATAATTTTCTTGTAAAACGTCATTCTTTGATGGCTTGATTATTTATCATACTTGTATTTCTATTATCTCATGATAGAAAATGTTATTTAATAGCATTATTACGTGACGATAATAATTAAAATGAAAAATTTACATTGACATTAATTTATTTATCATGTTTATTTATTTATTTTTTTTCATGTTAACAGTGTCTGGTACAAGCATTGTATGATTTTACACCACAAGAACCAGGTGAATTGGAGTTTAGACGAGGTGATGTTATCACTGTTACAGATCGTACTGATCAACATTGGTGGCATGGTGAGATTGGCAGTAAACGAGGATTATTTCCATCAACTTATGTTACGCCTTATCACTCTTAGGTAATTTATTTACTATTATTTTTTATAATTTTTTATTTAATTGATTTTGTGCATTCATTTTTTACAGACATTTTTCAATGATTATCAAGGATCACGTTCGCCACAATGCTCCTTTCAACATTCACGTGTACAGAATGATAACAACTATTTTATTTTTTCAAATTTATTATTTCTCTCAACAAACACCACGTTTTTTGTAGGTAACTTTTGTCTTGATATTTTATTTTTTTTTTTGTTTGCTCATTGTGTGGGCTACCCTGGATGTATTTTGGCGGATTGAGTATCATTTTTATTTATATATATTTTTATTTTACTCTTCTCTGCTTGTTTTTTTTTTGTTCGCCATTCAGTTGCCATTTCAATTTTTTTTTTTTATATATATTACTGTCAGAAATATCATCACAGTGTTTGATATTATATATATATATATATATATATTATTTTTTTTTTCTGTACTTTTGCATTACTGCTTCTAAAAATTAATCTACAATTTTTTTTTATTTTTTTTTTTCTATATTGTACAGTGAATAATACATTTGTTTGTCTGCCAACGTATATTTATGAATATATAAAAAAGATTTTTGTACTTTTTTAAAAACACATTGATACAAAATTTTGATGTTAATTTACAATTAATTAATATTGAGTTAAAATATATTTAAAAAAAAGCTATTTTTATTAATTTGATTAATTGAATTTTTAATTTATTTATTGCTTATTTGTAGCCCACATTGAGCTGTATTTTTTCTTCCAATTATTTATCAATATTATTATTTTTTTAATGTGCTATTTGAAAAAGAGATTCTAGACCAGTAAGAGGCCTATCAACATATCGTTCAAATTACTCGAACGAATGACGATTTTTCTAGATTAAAAAAATAATAATAAACAGAATAAAATCATTTTTTTTTCTTTTCATCTATGATATATAATTTATCCATACAATTGTACTACTAAATAAATTAAAAATAACATTTTAAAAAAGTTATTTAACAAATGAAAGATTAAAATAATCGAGATTTTTTTTTTTTTGCTTTATCTCTATATAGTTTTGTAGATTTTCAACACTTGTGTAAGGTATGATAGCTTGTGTATGTATGCTTGAATGTATTTTTAAAAATATAATAATAACAAAGAAACAATTTAAAAAATAAAAAAAACAAATTTATAATGAAAAAGATGAGAAAATAATGAGAAAAAAAATAGATAATTCATCTAAATGCAAATAATAATATATGTCAACTTGTTTATGGTCATCAATTTATCATCGTTATTCAAAAATATAATTTTATGTTTATATTTAATTGATTTTTCATTACTCTATTAATTAAATATACTAACTCAATTATATTCATTAAAAAAAAAGCCTAAACGAAACCACAAAAATCATTATTATTTTTGATATTAAAATTGACTTTTTTTTCGAAATAAATTGTGAAAATTATATTACTCTGTACGACTGATTAATACAAACGAAAAAAAAAAATTATTAACGATAATTTAATTGAAGTAATTACAGTATAATAATATAATTCAAAAATTTTAAAAAAAATTTAAACAATTTGTTATAATATCACGACAGTCATGATAGATTTTCTTTTAATAAAAAAAAAAATTATCAAGAAAGAGAGCGAGAGAACGAGAGAGTTTGTTAGTAAGAAATTTATTTTTTAATAATAATAATTTGTAATAATTAATTGTTCCTAGGTGGGCAATATGTGTATATCATAAAAAGAGCAAAAAAAAAAAAACCAAGAAAACAAATTAAACTTGTTTTCTGTTTTTAAAAAAAAATTACTATTTTTTTTTTTTGTACACAAAAAAAAATTAATTTTAGTCTTGTGTAATTATTATTATTATTATTGCGTTATGTTATATTTTATTATTAACAATATATTATATTAATTGAATGCACAAAAAAAAAAAAAAAAAAAAAATGATGAATTAACATGATTATTATTTTGTTTCAATAAAAGAAAAAAAAATAAATAGATAAACTGAGATGAAGAGATAAAAAGTTGTTTATTTGATGACTTTATTTTGTTAATTTACAAGTGTTGATGAGTGTTGAATGATTTAAAACAAGAAAAAAAAAATATAAATAAATAATATAGTATTTATGATAATTAAACAACAAGACGATAAGCAACAGTTGTTGGTCCTTTTTCAGCATTTTCATCTTCAGAGTCATCATCTTCACATGGACGATTTATTTGTATAACTTGTCCTTTTTTACATCCAAAAAATCTACAAACTGGATCATTCATTACTATACGATTTAATTGATGTTCTTGAAGTTTATATTTTTTTAAAACAGCCATTTTTTCATCTGGTGTTAGAACAATATGTTCTGGTACAAGACAATGTTTTGTAACATTAATAACAAGTTCATTTTCCAAGAAATATTCTATGACATAAGCTGGTGCCATTGTCAATATTGCCTGTTTTGCTGATGGTGTCAAACCACCTTGAAGAACCAATATTGCCCTGAAGAAAAATTAATAATTAATTAGTAATTATTATTTTAAAAAAAAAAGAAATAAAGCTATTTACCTTTTAACATTTTCACATTTCATACGTTGACAATATTCTTTGATTATTTTAACACCAATTTTAGCATCTTCAGGAAAAAATATAAACATTTGATCATTTACATCTGTACTATGGAAAACTTGAATATTTAAATCAGTTCTTGATGGTCTTCCTGAGCCTGGTCTATCACCAAATTTATCTTTAAAACCTTGTAATGATAAATTTATTTCATCATCATCAACAACATAACCTCTGGCACGACACATTTCCATTAATGTTACTCTTATTTTCCATAATTTATTTGTTTCATTTTCATCACTCATTGTTTATGTTATTAATTATCAATTTATTATTATAAAAAAACAATATAAAAATATTATAATATTCAAATTAATAAACAAAATTTATTTTTTAAATTTACGTTGATTTGTTGACTTGTTGTTTTAGTAACACGTGTAGAATCCAATGATGATGATGATCAATCAAGATTATAACTCTCTATTTTTTTTTTAATGTTTTGTAGGTTAGATTGCACTTATTGATAACGAAAAATAAATAATACAAATGTTGAATAAGTTAGTCAAGATGAATTAAAAAATTTATTTTTTATTTAAAATTAAATTATAGGCATTATTAAATTAGGTATATTATATTTATAAATTTAACAAACAAGTCGATAAGAAATATAACGACCAGCTGTTTCAGATGATCTTATTATTTTGACAACTTGTCCACGTTTAAGACCAAAATAACGTGCAACTGGATCACCAGCTTGTATTCGCATAAGACAATTTTCTTTTAATTTATATCTCATTAATAATTCTTCTTTTTCATCAGACGATAATACAATATGTTCTGGTACCAATTCATGTTCAGTTATATTAATAAGTAATTCAGATTCCAAAAAATGTTCTAATATATATTTTGGTGCCATGTCAACTAGAGATGATTTTGCTGATACTGTCATTCCTTGTTGCACCACAATTATTGCTCTAAAAAATAACATTAAATCAATTCAACATACATTCAACATTAATTAAAAATAAATCATGAATAGGTATACAACAATTATTATTTACCTATGGATTTTTTCTTCTTGCATACGTTGACAGTAAGTTTTTATTGTTTTAATTCCAATTTTCATGTCATCAGGAAAAAATACAAACAATTGATCAGTTGGATCATCATTGTGGGCTACAAGAACAATTAAATCACTTCTTGCTGGTCTTTTCTCACTTGGTTTATCACCAAATTGTTCTTTAAATTGTTCCAAAGTTTGATCCAACTCATCTTGGGTTACAAGGTATCCTCTGTCATGACACAATTGCATTACTGTTTTTCGGATTCTCCATAATTTATAAGTCTCAGATTCATCATCCATAATAATTTAATTTATTTGATTTAATAATAAAACAATATTGTTTATAATATTGACAACAGCAACAAACACTCCAAGTGACTCCAAGCGTGTTGTGTGTATCAGTGTGAATATTGAATAATAACAATTTTATTATTTATCATGTTTACCAACTTGTAAAAAATAGAAATATAAAGATGCATTTCCATCAACAAGATGGCCGACTTTCACATTTAAATTTAAATAAATTTTTCACAATATAGAATTCAATAAACTTTATTTATTAAAAAATATAAATATTTACAGCTAGTTACAATTTATTTCAATTACATACAATTCTGAGTGCTTCATAATGACCAGCTGTTTCTGATTTTCTAATAATTTTAACAAGTTGACCACGTTCAAATCCATAATATCTAACAATTGGATCATTGTATAAAATTTTCGGCAATTGTTTTTCGGTTACTTTAAGTTTTAATAATGCATCAGCTTTTTCCTCTGAACTTAGGGCAATATGTTGAGGTACAAGTTCATGATGTGTAATATTTATAAGTAATTCTGATTCATGAAATACTTGAAGTTTATATCCATGAAATGTTTCATCATTATTTGTATAATCACCACGTGTTGCTGCTTTAGCTGGTCCAGTTATTTCATTATACACCAAAATACCACTAAAAACATCAAACAAAAATTTTAAAATTAATCAACAATGATAAAATTTAATATGTATTTAATAAAACTTACTTGACAGCTTTTTTTTCTTGCATTAGCTTTAATGCACCAGACATTGTTTTAACTCCAACTTTATGATTGAAATAAAATAAAACTAATAAACGTTGAGATGAATCATCTTTATGTTTAACCAAAATTTTTAAATCATCTGTTGATGGTTCATCACCATATTTATCAATAAATTCATCAAATGTTTGATTAATTTCATCCTCTGATACTTTATAACCTCTGTCTCGACATATTTCAAGTGATGTTTTTCTAACTGCCCATAATTTTTCACAAGTTGATTGTTGATCGTCTTCCATAATTTAAGCAAAAACAAAACAATTAATTAATAATAAATTGTCACAAATTTATGTCAACAATGTGTGTTATTATTTATATTATTTATAAATAAATAAAAAATGTCCACATGTGTTTTTATTTAAGTTGTGAGAGGGAAACTACAGCAGCGTTTTCATGAAACGTATCGAAATTGTTGACTATTTTTCAAGATGGCCAACTTACTAATTGGCTGACAATTATTGACGTCATCAAATTGTGTCATCATAATTCACACACACTTGTATTTTCATGTCATACACACCTGTGTGTCGACTGGTGTTTGCTATTGTCATTCGATTTCACCATGCTACATTTCGACCCCCTGTTAATTGTTAGTTAATTTGTTTTATACATTGTTATGTATTAAATATAGATTGTTGATTAATATTGACAGTTTATTATCAATGATAAATATTGTTATTTAATTGTTTAATAGTTTATAGTGTAATTGACAATTGAATATAATTAAAATGGCACTACAAACCACATTTCCATTGGTGAGTTTTATTTTTTTAAACAATTTATTTTTAACAATGAATGATTGTTAATTAGGCAATTGTTATTAATTTATTGTTCAACAATATACAAATTATTATTGTTGTACAATATATATTTTATAATTATTTATTTAATATCTTGTTTTTATTTAGGTATAAATAAAACAATTGACATTGTTGTTTTTGTTGATTCATATTGTTGTTTAATTTTATTACTATAAACAATAATTTTTGATTTGTATAATCAATTGTTTGCTTGTTTATTAATTATTTTTCTATTGTTTTTAATTTTTTTTTCCAACAGTATATAACCTATTAAATAAACTTGGTATATTATTATTTTATAGAGTCAAAGTTTGCTGAGTCCTGATGCTTGCAGGATGAATTGGGATTCAGCACGTTATGACAAGACACCAGTGCGTTATGACAAGACACCAATACGTCGTCTTCAAGATGAAATATCTAAAATGAATATTTCACCACCTAGGAATGTTTTGCAACCATGGAATCCTCCTGTTGATGATGTAGCACCAAAAAGTGATCAATTTACAACTCCATCAACAACTGAATAGTAAATTTAATTTCCTTTTCTATTTATTAATAATAATTTATTAACAATTGCGTCATTTTAATATTGTTTTATTTTTATTTTATAGTTTTCGTTGTGATGCTTGTGATCTTCCATTTTCAAACTCTAGAAGTATGTTTGATCACATTCATGGAATCAAACGTGAGTTTCATTTGTTATTTTATTTAAATAATTTCAAATAATAAATTGTAGTTGTTGTAATAATATTAACAACAATCATATGACATTATTATTAAATTGTTTTTTGTCTTTTTGATAGATCAAAGACGTACAGGAATGTTGATGGAACTTGATCGTTCATCCTTGGATGAAGTCAAGTCACTTTATGCAATGAGAATTCAAGAATTAGAAGGAGAAGAAAAACCAGATGATGATGATGATGATGATGATGGTAAAGAGAAAATAAATTTCTATAATTATGAAAGATTAAAACAACAACATGAAGAAATAAATAAATACAGAGGCATCAAACGTTCTGTTATTGATGATGATGATGATGAATATTTTGATGATCCAAATATGATGTCACCATGTGCACAAATATATGCTCGTTCATTGTGTGCTAAAAAATTGAAATTTTGTTAATAAATAATTAGCAATTATCAAATGACAAATGCTCAAACAAAGTATGCGTACCTATGTTTAAAAATATTTATTGCAATTTTAATTTAAGAAAAAAAAAATGAATTATTTCAATCTATGATATGAAAAAAAAAAAGCAAATAATTTATTTTAGAATAATTAAAATCAATTATTCTAAAAATAAAAATAAAAAATGCAATTATTAATTTTAAACGTTTAAACATTTTCTTTTCTGTAAATAATATTTATGATAATTTGTATATAAATAAACATTAATTATTAAAATAAAATAAATCAATTAATTAATATTCAAATGTAAAACAAATTCTTATTATTGTCTAATCATTTTTTTTTTTATCATAAATTTAATAATAATTAAAAAAAAAAAATAATAATTCTAAAAAAAAAGCCCTGATGATAATAATTTCTATTAAATTATTTAACAATAAAAAAAAGTTGTTAAATAATTTAATTATCTATAAAAAAAATTAAATAAAAAAATAATTATATTTTTTTTTATTTAATAAATAATTTAAAGTGAATCGAAATAATTCAAATTTAAAAAACAGCAAAATGAGCTCAGGTCTGCCACTACTTGAAAATAAAAATTGCGCAATCTTAAAGTAGTGTGCGAATGTTGTAAATTTTGTATATATACACAGACTCACTACTACTATTATTATTATAAATAATTGTTGATTTTTTTTTTTTAATTTCATGTGTTTTCATTGACTCAAGAGAGAGAGTTAAAAAGCCGACGACAATTAATGACAATTGACAAGTGTCTTTAAACCCAAACAATTTACAAAATAATTAATAAAAAACAAAAATTAAATAAATAGTTACAATGTCATTATTGAAATTAATCAATATGATGAAAGTCAAGTTGACAGGGGTCGTTTGTTGAGAGGTGAACAAAGTGGGTGTTTTAATTTTTTGTTTGTGATCAAGGCGCAAGTGCATAAATAAAAATATTGTACAACACTTGTAATATATCATAATATTTAATTAAAAAATAATTGTTATTATTTTATAATTAATAATAATAAAAAACTAATTGTTGTGTTAATAAAATGTCACTGTAATGCCGAAAAAAAGTGGAAAGAATTTTAAGGATACTGGGACAACGAGGAGACATCAAATTGATGATAATGAAAAATCGTTAAATAACATAACAAATAATAATTTAAATATTAGTAATAAAAATTTAAAAAGATGGTATTTATTAAAAAAAAAATTTGGATATTTAAATGACGATGATTTTATTGTTCATTTGCTTGATCTTGCTGATGAAAATATTAGGTTTGTTATTTATATAATTATTATTGTTTTTTTTATTTTTTAAAAATATATTTACTTATTATTATTGATTATTTATAGCCTGAGTAAAATTAATAAAATTAATTTTATATTATTAAAAATTTCATGTATTTTAATTTGTTATTTATGGTTTTTTTTTTAGTCAAGATACAACGCCTGTCATCATTAGAAATACAAACAATGATGAGGAGAAAAATTCGATTGAAGATGTACAAAAAAATTATGGTGAACAAGATGAACCACGTCGTCGAAGTCCCAGGAAACAACTGGTGTCAGTTATAACTGACAAGTCAATTGATAAACTAACAAATAATACTGATGATAAAACAAAAAAATTACATGATCATGTTGATGATGATCAACAAAAATCATTAAAAATAAAACATAAAAATAAAACAAAACATCACAAAGAAAAACGTAAAAAACGTAAACATTTAAAAAATACAGATTCATTAATAATTGATAAATTACCAGATGACATATTTGACAATGAAGATGAAATATTAAAAATTAATGATGCTATTGAAGACCATGGTTTAATTGATGAATCAGTTATTCAAATTAATAAATTTCAAGATGATAATATTAATGTACCACTTGATAATATAAATAGTAAAGAAAATATATGCCAAAATTTACAGACTAATGATGACATTGATGCCAATGACAATGACGACAATGATGATGATGGTGTTGATAAAAATATATCAATCCAAGATAACATAAATTATAAAAGTATATCTGTATTAAAACATGGAACAGATAAATTACCAATTGTATTATTATCAAATGAATTAACAACAAGTAAATTAGCATCAATGTCCAATCATAATTCATCATTAAAAAGTGATGAATTATTATCAGATGATAATGATGCTGATGGTGATGATGAATCACTATCAGAATATACAATAAATTATACAGAAACAAATGACAAAAGAATAACAAGAAAACGTAATAAAAATATTATAAAAACTGATGAAAAAAATAATACAGATGATGATGAAGGTGGTGATGAAGATGACGATGACGACAGTGATAGTGAATTAATTTATAAACATCGTAAAAAAAGACACAAAGATTTAAAAAATAAAAAAAATCATGATCATAGAAAAGCACCACATGATGGAATAATAATACCATTTGAATCAAACACTGAAAATGAATTATCAAAAGATAATACAATAATAATAAATAAAAATATTGATACAACAGATTCAGCATTGACAAATGATAATCATAGACTAGCAATTAAAATTAAATTATGTGAAAATTGTAATACACGTCATACACAAGATGCATGTCCATTTGAATCAACAAATAATGAAATAAATGATTCAATAAAATTTGATGATTGGTTAAAAAAATATAAAAATAATGTAGATGTTAAAAAAGCAATATTATCTAAAAATCCAATGTCTGAAGGTTATGAAAATAGCAGTAGCAATAAAGATGATGTATTTGAATCTGATGATGATACAAATATAGCTGAAAAAAAAAAGTTAATAAATGAAGATAAAATTTTAAATATTGATAATAATAAACCATTATATTCACGTGAATCATTGCCAAATTGTTTTGAATTAAAATTAACACAAAATACTGATCATGGTATTGGTATTTATGCTAATAAGCTAATACCATCATTTACAAAACTTGGTCCATTAATTGGTACACCAGTCAAAGAAATGGATATACCAGATGATTTTTCAATGCGTCATATTTGGGAAATAAATACAAATGATAAAATAGAATATTTATCAACGACAAATCCAATAAAAAGTAATTGGTTACGTTACATGAGACCAGCTGAAAAAAAAATAGATCATAATGTTGCTATTGTTATTAAAAATAATAATATATATTTTATAACAATTGAAGATATTAAATGTGGTATGGAATTACAATATTGGCTTGATTCAAAATTATCAATATGGACACGTAAAAATAAAACAGATAAAACAAATTGTGGTGGTTGTAATATTAATTTTTTACATACATTTTATTATCGTTTACATTGTTGTATATTTCATGATACAAATTACAGCTTAACAATACGTAAATATCATTGTAAAATATGTGGTGTTGCTGTACTTGGTAAAGATAATATTATGAAACATGCTGCTGAATTACACGCTGGACGTGGTGCATATCAATGTCAATATTGTAAAAAATTTTTTTTACGTTTAAATTATTTAGAGATGCATCGTACATATGGTTGTTCTAAAAATCCACAAAGATCAAGACCATTATGTGATTTTTGTGGACGTAAATTTTGTCAACCACAAAAATTAAAAGTACATATTAAACGTATGCACAGTGATATGTCAGAGGTACTTAAAGAATTTCAGTGTAAATCATGTTTGAAATTATTAGGATCAAGAGCAGCATTACAAAGACATATGAAAGAGGTACATCATAAAGATGTTGTTGCTGCAGCAACATGTGATAGATGTGGAAAAATGTTTCAAAATAAAAGTAATTTAAAAATTCACATGTTGACACACAGTGGTGTCAAGCCATTCAAGTAAGTTTATATTATTTTTTATATTTTAAATAATTATAATAATGTTATTTCAATCATTAATATTTTTTATTTTATCTAGATGTCAAGAAAAAAATTGTAAAGCAGCATTTACTACAAAACAATGTTTACAATTTCATTATAAAAAAGTGCATGGTTTAAGTGAAGATATGATGCCAAAAATTGAAAGATCAGTTGCATATACGTTCGAATCATACAGTGGTGGTCAACATGATGATAATGACAGTGATAATGAAAATGATGATGCATCAAATCCACAACAATCAACATCTCAAGTAGGCATATTTTAATATTTTTTTCCTTTATTTATTTAAATAAGAAAATTGAATTTTATTAAAGTTTTTTTTATATATATATTACAGGATAATTCAAGAAATTCAATGGATGATTGTTCATCAGAAAATGGTGGTGTTGTTATGACTCAACAAAAAGATATTAATGATTATAATGATTGTGAAAATTCAGTTATTCAAGAAACATCTAGAGAAGAAGAAATAATAAATCAACAATTACAACAGCAACAACAACAGCAACAAGAAATTTATACATCAACTAAACTGCAAAGTAAAGGTAGTAAAAAATGGATGGGTGAATTTAATCCACCATCAATAAAATTATCAGAGCCAAGCCATCAAGTTGCATTATCACAAACAGATATATATGAATTTGATGATACAAATAAAAAAGAAACAATAGCAATAACAAATATTGATGATAAATTAACTATGAATATTTATCGTAGAACAGAAAGTACAAATGCAAGTTTACTAGTTGAAGCAGCATTAGATGCTGCTGAGCGTGATATTGGTACTGTATCAAGTCCAATACTTGATGATACAGATAGAGATGGTAATATATATACAATTACAAATCAATTAAACTCACCACTACCATCATCAAGATCACCAGATGATAGCCACATTGATTTTCACATGCAACAACAACAACAAGATGATTTAATGTCACCAGTACCAACACCAGACAATAGAAATTCATCGCCATTAAATATACATAATGATTATCATATTCATCGTAATATTGATTATATATCATCAACAAGAGCACACAATATTGATCAGTATTTACATAATGATGATATACCACGTACATCATCATCACCACCACCATCAGCATCAACAACAAATTATATTCACATGTCACATGGTGACTTAGAATCACCATCAACAACTCCAAATTCACGTTATCATCAAGATATTCATCATCCTCATCCTCTTCATCCCCATCATCATCATCAACATCATCATCAACAGCATCAAGTACAAAATGATAATTTAACAGATGAAGAAAATGAAAGTGTTGCACAAAATCTCAGTATTTCTGTTAAAGATAAATCATTACAACTTGATTTATCAACTTCATATAAATATGAGCAACTTGATTTAGAATTTAGAGAAAGAAATTTTGAACCATTTATATTGACAAATGAATTACAAGGTCTTGATATGTCAGCTAGAAGTTTTCATACATTTAATGGACAAAGTCCACGTTATCAACAACCACCAACATCATCATCATCGTCTCATCATCATTATGATAATATTAATGAACGTCAAAGTGTTGATTTAAGTCGTTCAAGTAATAATTATTCACCACCTCCATATCCACATGGAGGCAGTGATGTATTACGTGTTGTTAGTCTTGATTTAACACCTGGTGGAAGACACAGTGTCGACTTGAGCCCAATTAGATCACATTTACATAATAATACAAGTAGAATTATAACAAGTCCACCATCACCTGGTTCAACGTCTCATATTGTTGATGAAAATATTGATACTAGATTATTATCATCATCACCATTACCACCACCACTTGCTCCATTACCATCATACAGCTCAGCTTATCCGGTAAGTCCGGCTGCTTATCATCCACCAAGACCTGGATATCATTATTCTGGATATTATTAATAAATTTAATTTGTTTTTTTTATACTCATTAATTATGGAATAAAATTTTTTGTTATATTATTTTTTTTTGTTAAGATTATTATTATACTTATTAATATAAATAAATGAACAAGATTTCTTTGAGGTCCATTGAAATTATAAAATAATTTAATTAACGCACAAATTTAATTGCAAACAAAGGATTATTTAATGATGTTTATACTTGTATATTTTTTTATAATTTTAAAATGATTGATATTTAAATACTTGAAATTAATCAGAATACCTAATTTTAATTGTTATAATTTTTTTTAAAAAAATTTATAAATCTCTAGTCTTATTTTAAAAACATAAACTGTGAATTTTTCAATAAACACACGTGACCATATTAAATTGTTTAATGCATGATTAAATGATAATTGTAAATAATAAATTATTAAATTTATATTTATTATAAATCATGATATTAATAGTTGTAATTTTTTTGTTTATATTTTTACTAGTATATAATGGAACATTTTTGAATATTAAAATATTGACATTATTATTTATGTAAATGAAAATAAAATAAAAATATTTAAATAAATAAACCAAAGATTTTATGATATAAATATTTATGTGCCAAACATTATAGTATTTAGTTATTGTTTAAACAATTTAATAATTATTTTGATTTAATTTTAATCTAAAAAACGAAAAACATAAATAAACAAACTATAGATTATCTATCTATTTTTTTATTTTTGGAAAAAATAATTTTCATATGTAAAATTTAAAAAATAAAAAAAAAATAGACTGTAATTATTTAAGTGTAATTTTGTCTAATTAATTGTGGAATTTTTTCAGTAATAAAATTTCAATAATTTTAATTAATAATTATTAATTATGAATTTATAAATTTGTAATTATAATTATTTGTAACGCAATATTCTTTCCATGTCTTCGATAAAATTTACCAATTTTTCATAAATATATATGTGATTAATTAAGTAATTAATTTGTTTATTGAATTTTAATTATTATTTTAATTATATTAATTTTAAATTTTAAAAATCATGTAACCCGGTATAGGTGATATTTGCTAACATAATAGGTAAACAGCGCTGTAATAGTTCAGCACAGTTCAGTTTAGTTGGTTCAGTTGGACTATACATAGTTGGACACAGCCAAATAATAGCTATTTAGGTTTTATAAATAAATAAGGTTACACACCACGTGGCAATCCACTTCATTCCTAAGCTAACTTTTTAAACCGTTTACTATTATTTACTCCATTAGAAAATTGTAGTTTCCAGTAAATTTTTCGAATTTATTATTTAAAATAAAATATGGAGACCAATCCAAGTAAGATGGATATGGAGACTGCAGATTTAAGTCCTACCGAATGGCTTGAAAAATTCATTATAATTTCGAAAGAAGAAGTAAGTTTTAAATTATATATGCGATTATATTTTTGTAGCTATATACTGTTAATGTTTGATATTGATTCAATTAAATAATAAACTATTTTTTTTTCTTATACAGCTTGAGTTATCAAGAAAATTCTCAGATGATACACCAATAACATCTATAGAAAATAATGATGAAGATGATGGTGATGATGATGATGATGATGATGATTACGATGACAATGATGATGATAATGATGATGATGATGAAGAACGAAAAATACATGATTTGCGTATGACTCGCATGGCTCCTCTATTTGCTAGTCAACCACGACTCAAAGAAAGTAAGAAAATAACAATTATACACTATAATTTTTAATGGTAAAACAAAATTTTGTATAAAACTCTAAATATTCAATCAAAATGTTTAATTAATTTTTCAGTATGCAAAGATTGGGAGAATAGCTTTCTTCTTTCATGCTTTACAAGCTATACATTTAATAGCAATGAAAATGATTCAGTTAATGAAGTACATAAAATAGCAAATGATCTAGAGTACCTAATTGTTCTCTGTGGAAGTAATTTGACTTATTTAAGTGTAACAAAATATCCTACTTCTCAAATAATGCCAATAATCAATGCTAATTGTCCAAATCTTGAGGAACTTGTATTAGCATTCAAAGAAGTAACGAGTCAAGATTTTGAAAATGTTTTTTCTAATATGCCTCACCTTAGAGAGTTGAAGATTGAATGGCAATGTGAAAATTCAACTCTACCAATGACTTTAGCCAAGTCATTAGAACAAATTAGTGGAACCTTGAAAAGTTTAGAACTTTTCTCTATCTTAGATCGAAATGATATATTCTTACCAGATTCATGGGCTTCTGTAAGTTTAAATTTTTAATAAATATTATACCTATATTAAAATAAAAAATATTATTCAATTTTAAATATATTATTTCTTTATTTTTCAGGTCTTTCCTCGACTAATTGCTTTGAATCGTTTATACATAAGTAATTTTGGACTAAGTCAACTATTACTCCAGTCGATCGGTGAAATGAAAAATTTGGCTGATCTAACATTAATGATTCGTTGGCAGGAAATTCACCCAATGTTTGATACAAGAATCAATATGTATCCAATTGGGAATTTGAAAAATCTCGAGAAGTTACGGATTGATTGTGATTATGGTATTAGAGATGAATTTTTGGTTAATCTTTGTAATAATGCTAAAAAATTGAAGAATTTACGTATAGTTGGCACAAATATAACTGATATTGGTATGAGTGCAATCGATAATTTACAAGAATTAGAAGATTTCAATCTTGGTTTAGCTGATTGTGGTTGGCGATCAAAAAATAATGAACTTATCACTGATGAATCAATTCAATGTTTATTCAATCAAAAATTGATCTCCTTGAATATATCAAATTGCATTAATATCACTGATAAAGCGGTAATTAAACTTGTTGAAAATTTACCAAATATAGATTTTTTATTCGTTAGTAATACAAAGGTAACTATTGAAGGTGTTAAAAAAATACGCAGATTAACAAAACATCGCAAAGAACCAATAAGTATATTAACAAATATTAAAACTTTTAATTGATTATTTTCAAATCATCATAGTAGAATCAAATGAAGTTCTTTTTTTTTTTTTGTCTAAAAAAAATATTAATCAATATTTATCATCAATATATTTATAATAATCAATATATGTAATCAATAAATATGTATAAAATTCATCAATATGTATGACGACAATTAGCATAGAATATGTATTAGTATTCCAACTGGCAGAACCAAATTGGCAACGTTAATCTTGGTACTTTTCTTCCTTTATTACAAACCGTATACCGTATACTAGATTAGATAAAAATTTTTGAACCTTGTTATTTAGTTCTAAGCCAGTTGGGTAAATAAAAAAAATAATTATTATATTATATTAGTTTAAGTTATTATTATATTAGTTTGAGAGACGACAATAAAATTGTTTTAATTTAAATATTTACTTGCAATTAATTTATTTTTATTTATTTGTTATTTCTTGTCCCAAAAATAAATAAATAAAAAAAATAATAATTAACCCACAAATTTAATTACATAAAATTTGCTGGTTTTTAAACTTACTTTTTTAATTTAAACAAGAAAAGATTATTTGATGATATTTATACTATATATATATTTTTTTTTATAATTTTAAAATATTTTATATTTAAATACTTGAAATTAATCAGAATACCTAACTTTAATTGTTATAATTTTTTACAAAAAAATTTATAAATCTCCAGTCTTATTTTAGAAACATTAACTGTGGATTTTTTAATAAACACTCGTGACCATATTGTTTAATGCATGAATAAATAATAATTTTAAATAAATAAATTATTCAATTTATATATATTAATCATAATATTAATAGTAGTTGTATTTTTTTTTTTTTGTTTATATTTCTACTAGTACATACTTGATGAAACATTTTTGAATATCAAAATATTGATATATTATTATTTATGTAAATGAAAATAAAATAAAAATATTTAAATAAATATATAAAACAAAGATTTTATAATAGGTACGAATATTTATATATGCCAAACATTATAGTATTTAGTAATTGTTTATTTTGATTTAATTTTCATTGAGAAAATAAAAACAAACAAACTAACAAATTATCTATATTTTTACGGAAATAAATAATTTTTATTTGTAAAATTTAGAAAGCGAAAAAAACAGCAAAAAAGAGTAAATTGTATAGTCACAAGCAGTGTTACTAATTCCATATACACACGTCATATTACTATATAGTTATTTGAATTTAAATAATATTGCAGTTCTGTTCAGATCAGCAGGTTCAGCAATTCAGTGTGGTTCAGTACAGCACAGTACTGCAGTTGAACTGTTTACGGACACTGCAGTTGGACAGCAAAATAAGGTTTTATAAAAATAAAGGTTACACACCACGTGGCAATCGACTTCATTCCTGAATTAACTTTTTAAACCGTTTATTATTTACATCATTAGACAATTGTAGTTTCCAGTAAATTTTTCGAATTTATTATTTGACGGTTTATAATATTTTTTTTTACATTAACCGAAAATAAAATATACGGAGACTAATCCAAGTAAGATGGATATGGATCAGATTGATTTAAGTCCTGCTGAATGGCTTGAAAAATTTATTATAATTTCGAAAGAAGAAGTAAGTTTTAAATTATATATATTATATTTTTGTAGCTATACTGTTGATGTTCATTATTGATTCAATTAAATAATAAACTAATTTTTTTCTTATATAGCTTGAGTTATCAAAAAAATTCTCAGATGATACAGTAAAAACATCTACAGAAAATAATGATGAAGATGATGGTGATGATGATGATGATGATGATGATGATTACGATGACAATGATGATGATGATGATTACGATGACAATGATGATGATAATGATGATGATGATGATTATGATGATTATGAACGAAAAGTACATGATTTGCGTATGACTCGCATGGCTCCTCTATTTGCTAGTCAACCACGACTCAAAGAAAGTAAGAAAATAACAATACACTATAATTTTTAATGGTAAAACAAAATTTTGTATAAAACTCTAAATATTCAATCAAAATGTTTAATTAATTTTTCAGTATGCAAAGATTGGGAGAATAGCTTTCTTCTTTCATGCTTTACAAGCTATACATTTAATAGCAATGAAAATGATTCAGTTAATGAAGTACATAAAATAGCAAATGATCTAGAGTACCTAATTGTTCTCTGTGGAAGTAATTTGACTTATTTAAGTGTAACAAAATATCCTACTTCTCAAATAATGCCAATAATCAATGCTAATTGTCCAAATCTTGAGGAGCTTTATTCAGGATTCAAAGAAATAATGAGTCAAGATTTTGAAAATTGTTTTTCTAATATGTCACACCTCAGAGAGCTGACGATTGAATGGCAATGTGAAAACTTAACTCTACCAACGACTTTAGTCAAGTCATTAGAACAAATTAGTGGAACCTTAAAAGATTTACAACTTTCATATACCTTCGATGAAAATAATTTATTGTTACCAAATTCATTGGCCTCGGTAATTTTCAATTTTTAATAAATATTATATATTACAATAGAAAATATTTAATTTTTAATAAATTATTTATTTATTTTTCATAGGTATTTCCTCGACTAATCGCTTTGGAGTGTTTAATTATACGTACTTTTGGACTAAGTCAACTATTACTCCAGTCGATAGGTGAAATGAAAAATTTGTCTGATCTACATCTAATATGTTATTGGCCGAAAATTCATCCAATGTTTGATACAAGAATCAATATGTATCCAATTGGGAATTTAAAAAATCTCGAGAATTTAAGTATTTTTTGTGATTATGGTATTAGAGATGAATTTTTAATTAATCTTTGTAATAATGCTACAAAATTGAAAAGGTTAAAAATAATTGGCACAAATATAACTGATATTGGTATGAGTGCAATTGATAATTTACGAGAATTAGAAGATTTCAATCTTGGTTTAACTGATCTTGGTCCACAATCAAAAAAAAATGAATTTATCACTGATGAATCAATTCAATGTTTATTCAATCGAAAATTGATCGCCTTGAATATATCAAATTGCATTAAAATCACTGATAATGCGTTAATTAAACTTGTTGAAAATTTACCAAGTTTATATTCTTTATTTATTGAAAATACAAAGGTAACTATTAAAGCTGTCGAAAAAGTAGAGAAATTGACAGAACATCGTAAAAAACCACTAATTGTACATGAAAATATTCAAAATGTTGATTGATTTTTTTCAAATCATCAGTGGAACCAAATAATGTTTTTTTTTATTAGTCTAGAGTTGAATAAATAAAAAAGCTAATATATTAATTTAATAAACAACAATAAAAAATATCTCAATTTAAATATTTATTTGCAATTTATTTATTTTTATTAATTTGTTATTTCTTGTCCTAAAAATAAATAAATAAAAAAAATAAAATCTGTATGCAATTGTCTGTTGAGTCCATTAAATAATTTGATAGTTTTTTTATCAGTAAACCTCAAAAAGTTAGCTAGTGGATTAAATATAGCTATTGTTATTTTATTTTATTTTTTTTGTGGAAATGTGGTCTAATTATATATATGTATAGAATATCTATATATATATATATATATCAAAACCACTTTCTTTTTGTTTGTTGACAAATAATATATGATATTATTTTTTATCATAACATATTGCAAAAATTAAAAATTTTGAACCCTGTTATTTAGTTCTAAACCAGTTTAAATAAAAAATATCTTTATTATATTGTATTCGGTTTAATAATAAATATGTTTTAATTTAAATATTTACTTGCAATTAATTTATTTTTATTAATTTGTTATTTCTTGTCCTAAAAATAATTTAAAACTAAAAAAATAATATACTTCTATTATTTATTATCTATAATTAATTATAATAAATAATTTTATATATTTATCAGCTAAGCTATAGTCGGCATTGACAAATAAACTATTCATGTTTAAATGCAGTTCGGTTTAGTTCAGTGCAGTTCAGTTGGTTTAGTACAGCACAGCACTGCAGTTGAACTGGTTGGACACAGTTAAACAGTGTTATATAGACAGCAAAATAAGGTTTTATGTAAATAAGGTTACACACCACGTGACAATCGACTTCATTCCTAAACTAACTTTTTAAACCATCAATTATTTATACGTTAGCTTCATTAGACAATTGTTGTTTCCAGTAAATTTTTCGAATTTATTATTCGACGGTTTATAATATTTTTTTTTTAAGTTAACTGACAATAAAATATGGAGACTAATCTAAATAAAATGGGTATGAAGACGTCTGTGGATTTGAGTCCTACTGAATGGCTTGAAAAATTCATTATAATTTCGAAAGAAGAAGTAAGTATTAAATTATAAATATTATATTTTTGTAGCTACTGTTATTGTTTATTGTTAGTTCAATTAAATATAATAAATTAATTTTTTCTCATACATAGCTTGAGTTATCAAAAAAATCCTCAGATGATAGAGTAATAATATCTATAGAAAATGATGATGATGACGAATATAATGATGATAGTTATTACGATGATGATGATGATGATGATGACGATGATAATGACCATGAACATGATGATGAAAAAAAAATAAAACGAGAAGCACAGTATGATTTGCGTATGATTCACATGGGACCTCTATTTGCTAGTCAACCACGACTCGAAAAAAGTAAGAAAATAACAATACTATAATTTTTAATGATTTGTATTATACTCTAAATATACTAATCAAAATATTTAATTAATTTCTCAGTATGCAAAGATTGGGAGAACCAGTTTCTTCCTTCATGCTTTACAACATATTTATTCAATACAAATGAAATTGATTCAGTTAATGAATTTCATGAAAAAGCAAATGATCTAGAGTACCTAATTAATCTCTGTGGAACTAATTTAACTTGTCTAAATGTAACACAATATCCTATTTCTCAAATAATGCCAATAATCAATGCTAATTGTCCAAATCTTGAGGAGCTTTATTCAGGATTTAAAGAAATAATAAGTCAAGATTTTGAAAATTGTTTTTCCAATATGTGTCACCTTAGACAGCTGACGATTGAATGGCAATGTGAAAATTCAACTCTACCAATGACTTTAGCCAAGTCATTAGAACAAATTGGTGGAACCTTAAAAATTTTAATACTTTCATGTACCATCGATCGAAATGATAAATTCTTACCAGCTTCATTGGCCTCGGTAAGTTTAAATTTTTAATAAATATTATATATGACAATAAAAAATATTATTTAATTTTTAATAAATTATTTATTTATTTTTCAGGTCTTTCCTCGACTAATTGCTCTGAATTGCTTACATATAAATAATTTTGGACTAAGTCAATTATTACTCCAGTCGATAGGTGAAATGAAAAATTTGATTGATCTAAGATTATTGTCTGATTTGCCGAAAAATCATCCAATGTTTGATACAAGAATTAATATGTATCCAATTGGGTATTTGAAAAATCTCGAGAAGTTATTTATTGATTGTGAATATGGTGTTAGAGATGAATTTTTGATTAATCTTTGTAATAATGCTAAAAAATTAACTATTTTACATATACTTGGTACAAATATAACTGATATTGGTATGAGTGCAATTGATAATTTAGAACAATTAGAATCGTTCCAACTTAACTTGAGCAGTAATGATGAAAAAAATGAATTCATTACTGATGAATCACTTCAATGTTTATTTAATCAAAAATTGCGCTCCTTGAATATATCAAATTGCATGAAAATCACTGATAAAGGGGTATTTAAGCTTGTTGAAAATTTACCAAATTTAAGTTCTTTATTTATTAAAAATACAAAGGTAACTCTAAGAGCTGTCGAAAAAGTAGAGAAATTAACAGAACATCGTAAAAATCCACTATATGTATATGAAAATATTGAAAATGTTGATTGACTTTTTTCAAATAATCAGTGGAATCAAATAATTTTTTTTTATTAGTCTAGAGTTGAATATAAATAAAAAAGCTAATATATTAATTTAATAAACAATAATAAAAAATGTCTCAATTAAAATATATTTACTTGGAATTAATTGTTCTAAAAATAATTTTAAATTAATTTTTAAATTATTGTTATCGGTCGAGTCAATTGTTTTGATGCAAAATATAAAAAGTAGATGTCTCTAAACTCCACTTGATTGAGTGAAAAAAAAAAAAATATATATTGTTATTATAATTATTACTGTCAAAGTAAATTGTAAAAAATTAATTTTGCAAATAATATAAAGATTATTAATAATAATGACAGACAGCAAAAGTGATAAAACAAAAATTGACCTTGGTCATTTAGAGGAAGATGATGAATTTGAGGAATTTCCAGCTGAAGGTTAATATAATTTTTATTTTTTAATGTTAAAATTCATTTCACCATCTAACCTCAATTATGCTGATTCATTTGCATTTTATTTATCAAAACAATTTAAATATAAAATTAATTTATCAATAACAAAATAAACTTTTTGATAGAAAATTAAAAAAACTTGTCTCAATCAAAATAAATATAATGAACTTTTTTTGTTTTGTTGAACAAATTAGATTGGACTGGAAAAGACGAGGACAATGAAGACATCAGTGTATGGGAAGACAACTGGGATGATGATGATGTCGAGGATGACTTTAATCAGCAATTAAGGTAAATAAAAATATCAAATTTATAAAACCCAAATAAAAAGCTAAAAAATGCTTCAAAATAACTGATAAAAAATAATTTTTTTTCAGAGCTCAACTCCAAAAACAAGAAAAAACTTCCTCATAATTTTTTCAATAAGCTTCTTAATAATTAAAAAATATAAAAAAAATTTAAAGTTTAATTTAAAATTACATTTCTTTTTTTTTTTAAATAATTATTTCTTTTTTATGCTAAAAAAACAAGCTAAAGTTTTCATGATAAATAAATAAAAATAAATCATCAATTAAAAATAGATAAAATTTATTTACATATACAAATTAAACCTCAATATCAACTTCAGAAATTGGCAATATTAAATGAGTTGTTGTAATTGGTTGTATTTGATTTTTTTTACAAAGTAATATTTGTATTTTTTCATTAACTTGTGATTTTGGTGTTGCCTTGACCATAACAGGAATAGGTATTCCACTTGGTAGCAATGGTAAATCAACAACTCTAGGATTAATATAACATTCAATTGATTTAAATACTAAAAATAATGATGACTCAGTTGTTTCTTCAGCTACATTTGTAACAAGTGTACGTATAATATAAGTTGGACCAAGACCAAGTACACTATTTTCAATAGTAATTGTATTAACATTTAAATTTTTATTATTTTTTAATACTTGTTGAGTTTTTTTAGCAACAGTTAAACGTAATCTTAAAAAAGCTTGTTGAAATGAGCTATGAATTTGTTTAGCCTCACTACGTTCACGTATTGTTTGTTCAACAAATAAACGTGTTTTTTTAGGTACTGAAAAACGTGTTGTATTTGTTTCATTAATAGCTGTTGCACTTATTGAACGTGAACTAAAATTAGCAGTACGTTTTAATATTTTAACAGATAAACCACCAGACATTGTTATCATAGCCATTGCACGTTCTTCTTGTCCCATTCTACCAAATTTAATTGCTGATATTGGATCCATCATTGATATTGTATCAACATGATGTTGTCCATCATAAACAAGTAAACCAATACGTGGTACACTAACAGCAAGAAGTAATAATCCACTTTGTTGTACAGGTAAACTTGTCATATCAAGTGCTAAACCAGGTAATTTAATTTTCCATAATTTTAATCCATTATTTGAATAACCAATAATTGTACCATCCATTATTGCAACAGCAGCTCCATCACATGATAATGTTGTTATTGCAACAGCTGGTGCTAATAATTTTTCCCATAAATTAATTTCACTTTGTCCTTTTTTTATTGATCCAATTCTTGTGTCTCTTGATACAATAAATATTCTACCATCACCAGACCATAAACCAGTACTTGTCATTGAGCATGGTGGCCAGCCAATAAAACATCTGTCTGTCATTGAAAATGATCTTGTATCAAGGACAATCAATTCACCAGACTCAGTGCCAATTAATATACAACTTGATGCTGGATCATTCCATGAATCTTTTCTTATTGTTGATATTGTTGATATTGCATTTATACGAGTCAATGGATCATTTTTATATTTATTTGTAAATTCAACTCTATGATGTTCATCATTTATTGATAAAAATTTTAATGTTCTTGGTGATATAAATGCAGCACCAAGTTCTTTATATAATGATTCTAATTCAGTGTAAAGTGTTGTTACATTTAAATCAATATCTATTCCAGCATTGTACCAAATCTAAAATTAAAAAATATATAGGTATGTAATTTAGGTCATTAATCAAATTAATTGGTCATTCATTTATTTATTGGTCTTCATTTTTTAATGATAATTTATATGGCAAAACAATATTTAAATTTGGTCTCATTCTATTTTTTTAAAATAAATACACATTGTTGTACCAGCAACACAACTCACTGCTGATTTTTGTTCATTATTTTCACAGTAAAAACCAACAACACCACATGGTGGTTCTAGCATACTATGTTCAGTTATTTTATGCCACCGATACAAATTTGTTAAATTTAGCTTTTTTAAATGTTTCAAGTTATCATATTTATTCACTAGATTTGGTATATTTATAATGCCTCACATCATCAAAAATACAAATTAATTATTTATATTAAATGGTAGTGCATTTATTTTTGCACCAGGTTCCCATATTGCATCCAACCAATGAGCCATACTTAATCTTGATGTTATTGGTCTTTCCATTTTTTTTATTTAGATAATTTATTTTCCTAAAAAATTAATATTTATTTATTTATTTTTATTTATTCTATTTGACACTTTTAAATATAAATTTCATTGTTTTGATTGTTGTATCCATGGAATCAATGAACTCACATGTTGATTGTAATTTTATTTGTAAACAAACTGTTACCGACTGTTGTTGTCGTTGGCTCAAGTTTTTATTTACATTAAGTTACTTATTTAGTGAAAAAAAAAAAAAAAATATTCACATCGTGTGTGTGTGAATCAGCGTGGTTTATCAAACACAATAGAAAAATTTAGTTTTATTTTGGTTGTTGTATCTTTCACATCGTGTTAAAATATAAAATTTATTTGTGTAAAAAAAATATAAAATGGCTTTTCATAGACTCACATCGAGTACTCCACTTTCATCATTTAAATACAATGAAAAATCATCACGTAAAAGATGGTTTGAAGATGACAAAGGTCAACCACTTTTTGGCAAAAATTTGTTGGAATATAGAGATGATGATCATGGCAATGCATGGGACGACATTGAAAGTCCTGGTTATTTTGATTTTAATAAACCATCACCAGAATCAATGCCTGATAAATTTTTTGGTGAGTTTAATAAATAATTTTTAATACTATTAATTAAATAAAAATAAACTGCAATATATATTTATCTGTTTTTAGATTTAAAAGAAGAACCAGATAATCCTTCACCATTGAAAAAAGAAGAAATGGTGCTTCCAACAAATGAAGACTTGCTTAATTTAACTGAGTATGTTTTATATTTTTTTAATTTTTATTTGTTTGAGTTAATTTAATTATTGTTTTTTTATTTTTTTTCAAGTACACTGAGTGCTTGTTCAATTTCAATGATTGACAATGAAAAATCCGACATGACAATGTTTACTGATGATTCTTCTATGAACACAACTGTCATTGATCGTACCAGGCACTCTTTGGTAAATATTTAATTTAATTTAAAAAAATAAAAGCTATAAATAATAGAATTTTATGTATTATTTAGGGACCTATGATGATGAAAAAAAATGAGAGTAGTAGCTGTCAAAGAAGACTGTCGACAATTCCATCACCATTTAGTTTTGAATCACGTGAAGTATCAAAACATCAACGTAAACAAGCAAGACAAGCATTCAAGGTACAGCTTGTTTTATAAATTTAATTATTTAAATCAATTTGGTATTGTTTTAAAAAAAACTATGTTGTATTTTACAGGCAGCAATGGAAAAAGAACAACGACCAGTATTTAAAGCAAGACCAGCACCAAAAATAAAGCCAAGAATTCCATTAGTTCCAAAAATACCAAAACTTACAAATACAATTAATAATAAAAATAATACAGACAAACCATTGAATGGTCAAGTTAAAGATAATAATTCGAGCAAAGAAAATCGACCATTGGATCAACCAAAAGCTGGTCCAAGACAAAAATCATATGTTATTGCTTCAAAAATAAATACAAAAATTGATAAACCAGTTTCAAGTGTTAATCAAGTTAATAAAAGTTGTGTATCAGTTGCAAAAGGTAGTACAGAAGTTAGAAAATCAACAATTCCATCTAAAATTCAAGCACCAACAATTAAAAATGAATTTTTAATACCAAAAATTCCAGTAAAAAGTGATAAAATTACTCAAACTACTCTAACTTCTATTCAGGTAATTAAAATAGTTAAAAATTAAAATTATCATATGAAATTAATTATGTAAATTTATTTCAGCAAAAAAATCAAAGACCAATTGTACGTCAAAAAAGTTCAACAACAAAAGCTAAATCTCCAAATCTTTTGACAGCAAAACGTGCAAAGCAAAGACAATTACTTGAAGAACAAGCACGTCAAAGAGAACTTGAACGTGAACAATGTAAAAAAAATAAAATTAAAGAAGAACAAATTCGTCTTAAAGAAGAATCAGCTCGTCTTCGTAAATTAACTGTTCACAAAGCACTTCCATTACCAAAATTTATAAATAATCAATTGACAAAACGACAGCTATCCAATCCACAAATTCCATTAGATGTTAAACGTCGTCGTATAGGATAAATTAAAAATAACAAGTACACTAGAAAATAATAAATATTAATTAATTTATGACGAATTAACCAATGACAAGATGACTTTTTAAAAAATACAATATTAAATAAATGCAGTCATCATAATTTATATATTAATCATTAAAAAATTCATCAAAAATTGCTGCAATAAAATTATGTTATGTTTGTTAATAAAAAAATGATTTTATATATGGAAAAAAAATAATAATAATGTTGAACATTTATAATATAAATTTAATTTATCATCAATAAAAATAAATGGTTATTTATTCAAAGAAAATAACTGTTGTAATTTTATTTTTTAAATATAAAATATTAATGAAATTAGAATTTAATTATTAGGTAATTATTAACACATACTTAAATAATTATTATTAATTATTTATTTAAATATCAGTCTGTAAATATTACAATACAAGTTGTTACAATAATTATTTATAACGAGAATAAATTTCAATATGATTTGTTTTTTTTTTAACATCAAATTACAGCCATCATTGCGTCGATATAGCATTCATCATTAATATTAATATCATTTAATTAACAGTTAAATTATCTTTTTAAAAAAAAGTGCAAATTAAATATTTAATCAAAAATATTAATAACATTAAATTGGCACATTTTTTCATCTAATCAATTATTTGAAAAAAAATAAAAATTTATATATAAAAATAAAAATTAAATTAAGTACTTATTAAAAAAATAATATACAATTAATTATTTTTTACAAAATTAATATTACATTTTCATTGTCAAGATTGTTGAGTTTTTAATTTGTTTTTTTTTTTTCATGAAAAAATGATTTTATTTACGTCGATTATTTGTGTTATCAGTCTGGTTTTTTTCAATATATATTAATGGTGAGCTTGGTGATGGTGGTATTGATTCAATAAGTCTATTATTTGTTCCAAGTATATCAATATCAGTACAGTGCATTTGACAAACAGTACTTGATGTACTCAATGTTGATTCAGAAAACATATTGCCACTACGTCCATTACCTTTTCTCCAGTTAATTTTATTACTACTACTACAACCATCACCATTATCATCTTCGTCATCATCATCCTCATCTTCATTGTGATTATTATTATCATCATCTTCATCTTCATTATCATCGTCATCATCATTATCATGAACAACACCAGCATTGCCCCATTTAATATTAAAACAACGACATATATTTTGTATATTTGGATAATGAAATTGTGCAAATTTTGTTGATGGACCAATAACTGATAATAATGGGCAGAAAAAAAATGTTGCATATAACCAACTTATTGCCATAACAAGTATCATAAATATTGCAATTTGTATATATGGCAATACTTGTGATGGCAACATAAGTGCACCAGAAACACCACTTGTTATTGCAGCCATTAGCGTTGGTCCACCCATTTGTCCCAATGATAATTTAACACGTTTTATTTTACATTTACTATGACAAACACGATATGCAACACCATAATGTAAACTAAAATCAACAGCAAGACCAATTGCTGTTGATACAACAACACTTTCAAGTACATTTAAACGCCAACCAAGTAAAACAAGTGTACCAACAGTTACAAGTATTGCACCACCAATTGATAATATTGCATAAAAACTAACTAATAAATTAAGTGTTACAAGTGTTAATACAATAAATGCTAATATCATTGACATAACAAATGCATATATTGTACCTTCATAAAGAGTTTTTTGTAGCTCATAAAAATCAAGAGGACTAACAAACCAACCATTTTTCATACCACTTGGTGCTGTACGTAATTGTTGATTCATCCATTTTTCAACTTGTTTATAAAATTGATTCATTTCAGTAAATGATAATGTCATTGAATAATTACTATCATATTCAACAATTAATGCCATTATTTTTGGTAATGGCATTGTTGGAATTGTTGTATTTATTGTATTATTAAAAATTGGTGATTGTTTGAGATATTTAATACCACCATAAACACCATTACGTTTCCATAAATCACTTGGTGTTCTATAAAGATCAAGTGATGCTTCAGCAACACATTTACGAAATACAGATGGTGAATATGGATAACTACTTGATTCACAACATGGTGCATGTGTTGAATTTGGATCCATAATATTTTCACATCTACGTTTCATCCATGTACGAAATGATTCAATAAAACAATTTGGTATTAATAAACCTATTGTGTCATGATAAAATGGCTGTGTTCTTAAATTTTGACAAAATTGTTGTAACCACATTTGTGATTTTTTATTTGTTATATCAAATGTTGGATCATATTCAATTGTTCCTCTTGATGATGGATCTAAAAAATAACCATTGTCAATTGGTTTAATACCCCATACAAAACGTAATGGTAATAATGGACCATCATTACCAAATTCAATTCGTTCAAAATAAAAATTTTTTCCATATTGTAAATCGTATTTTTCAAATTTATGATTTTTATCAAAATATTGAAAATTTGGAGTATCTGGTAAACGTAAACCAGGATATTTAAATACAATAAAACCAAATAATATTGTTGTTCCACCAAATAATAATAACCATAACCATCGTAATTTAATAACAATATTACTTAATATTTTACCAAAATATATTGATGATTTTTCAATTAATAATTTATTTGGTTTTATAAATTTTCTAACAATAATATTTGCTGGTGATAATATATTAAATTTTAATTTTTCAGCAACAACAATACTTGCTGGTAGCCATGTTATCATTAAAAAAAAATTAGCAATAACAGTCATACCAGAAAATAAACTAAAACAATTAATTGCCGTAACATTACTAACAATTGATGCAAAAAATGCAACAGCTGTTGTTAATGATGTTACAAGCATTGATGGTACAGCATGTTTTAATGTTTCTTGTACAAGACGTGTCAAGCCAATGCTATTATTATTATTTTTAATATATTTTTTTTTTTGTATTTCCCATACTTTGCAAAATATAAATGCATCATCTGATCCAATACCAACAGCAACAACAACAGCAAGAAGATTCATAAATGGAAAAAATTTAATATCAAGTACAATTGTATAAACACAATATGATATACCAAGACTAAATATAACAGCCATTATTGTTGATATTGTTAATATTATTGAACCAGTATATATCCATATACAAATTGTTACAAATAAAAAACCAAATATTAATAAAAATGAATCAGCAATTAATAAACGATCAAATAAAGTACTTTTTAATCCAAATTCCATGGCTAATACTTTAATATTACCATATGATAAATCAGCATTATCATCAATGTTATTATAAAAATCAAGTGTTTTTGAACTTGCTGCTATTGGTAGCATAATCATAGCATATTTTAATGTTGAATTTGATGCATTTATTTGTGTATTACGTGATATAAAATTTGTATCAAGTAAATAATGTAATAAATGATATGGTGCATTGTGTGTCCAACATTCTGGTGGTACTTGTTTACGACAATTTAAATCTTCAGCACAATCTGATGTTAAATGATTATTACGATAATAATATGAACAACGTTTTAATAATTCTTCAATTTTTAATAAATCTGTATCAGTTACACCAAGGCATGATGTACGATTTGATAAAAATGCAACATAATTTGCTGGTGACCAACTGTTGCAACATTTACCATCATCATTATCATGTTTATTTAATTTTCTTTCACAATTTAATGTAAAATATTTATTTTTACGTAACATTGCATCAATATGACACTGTGCTAATACACCCTCTAATGACCATAAATTTTTATCATCATTATCTGTACCAATGACAACTCTTGCATAATTACTATTTGGTGAATTACAAAAATATACATCATCAAGATGATTTGTTTTATGCTCATTTATATTTACAATTGTATTTTTGTTGTTTAATTTTATCAACTCTTCCCACTGATCACTATTTTCAATATTATTTGTTTTTTCATCATCATCATCGTCACCGTCATCGTCATCCTCATCATTGTCATTACTATTATTTATTATTATTGATGTCGTTGTTGTTGACGTTGTTGTTGTTGTATGTTTATTAAATTTTTTTTTATTCTTAGGCTTTTTACGAATAACACCTGGTATTTTTTTAGTCAAATTAAATGGTTCTGTTGTATTTTGACTTGTTGATTCAACAAGATAATTATAATATTCAATAGGATTGTCTGTTAAATCACCTTTTGCACCAGTTGCTAACATTAAATTATCCCAAGATATTATTCGTCCAGCTAAATCTGTTCCACGTGCTTCAAAACCCTATTGATATTAAATATTTAATTAAATTTTTGTACAAATATTTTTAGATAATTTATTAACTTACCAATTGGGGAGTTGAAAAATCAGGAAAATTTGTTGTTATAAATGGTAAAATAAGACATGTTGATGAAAATATAAACACTGATGATAATATGACATATGGATGATGGGCAATTGCCCATGAACACCACCAAATTTTCATAATTAATATATTATTTTTCAATCAACTGACAAACATTTCACGAATAAAATTATAAACAACTCATATATTATTAAATTTATCATCACTGATTAATTAAAAACTTTTAAATTTGTCATTTTTTAAAATAATAACACAGCTTAAATTAATTAACTAATTATTATTATTTTTTTTTGTTTTAATTTATAAAAGAGATTTTATAATATTGAAGAGATGAAGAAATTTTATTGTATTATTATTAAACTTGGACCAAACTTTGGACTAATCTATGTGTATATTTTTTTATTTTTTGGGGAAGCTTGGTGATGTTTAATGTGACGCCATTTGTGGATGCTGCCAGATGAAATTTTTGTGATATAGGTCAGTATTATTTACATCTGTTTGAAACACCTGAGCAGACTATACCAAACAGGTTGATGAAAATATCATCTCAAAAAAATACTCAAACAATTGTCTAGGTTTTTTTTTTAAATACTTAATTTTAAATAATTTTTTAGTAAACAAAAAGATAAAAAAAAATAAAAAAAACACATTTTTAAATCAATGATAGAAATATTTATTTAAATATTATTAAATTGTTAATAATAATATAACAATTTTCATACCTTTTGTTATTTATTCAAATATTATTGTACAAATTATATTACGTTGTAGTAAAATCATATTTTTTCCATTTTTCACCAAATTCAATAACTTTTTTTCTCTGTTGATCAAAAGTTTGTCGTTTTGGTCTTCTCCACATTGCCGAATCAAGATCCAGCATACCACCAATAATTTCTTGTGCAAAATTAATTGGAAATAACATTTCATCTTCAATGACATGAGCAAAACCACCATAATTACCAAAATCAACCATAAAATATGGTAAACCTTTTGGAATTGATGATCTAATATCTTTTTTACTTAAATCAACAACTTTCTTATTTGTCGACCATTCTGTTTCACATTCTAGCAAGGCTTTTTTAAAATACATTGGTGCCATTGATCCAACATCTTCTGGTAACGATACACAAATCATTTGCATATGTGGAAAACGTTTTAATCCCATTGATATTTCAAAAAATACTGGGCATTCATTATTGTCAGTAAACATTTTAGTTAATGATGTTTTAAATAATTTTAATTCATCATAAAAATCTTCATCAAGTTGTGTTTGACATGCTACATGATGGATTGGTGATATAATACAATGTCCAGGTGTCAATGACTCATGTGATGGCAAACTAACATACATTTTATTTCCCATTGCAACAATTAAATGTTTAAGCATTTTTTTACTATCAAAACATGAATAACAATTATCTAAACTTTTTTCAATCTTTTTGTGCTCATTAATGGCTTTCATTTTATCACGTAAATCATTTTTAGAATCATTGCTTTCTTTTGTTATATTTAATTCAAATAATTCATCCATATCCATATTTTTTGATGCCATTTTAACAAATACAGCTTCATCATTGTTTGATGATGATTCACCTTTTTCTTTAACAAATAGATCTTTAAGATTATACTTGTCATCATCAGCATAATGACGTACACGTTCACCAGATTCATGTGTTGATACTTTTTTAGTTTTTCTTCGACCACCTTGTGGCTCTTGATATTTTGAACGTTGTTCAAGTGGTCTTGTCATTCCTTTAGCATCAGTTAATGTTAAAATTACATTTTCTTCTGATTTATTATCTACTCTTCTTGCTACAGCTATTTGTGGATTTTTTAATTTTAATTCACGTGCATTATCTAGCTTTTCTTTTAATTCCATTGCTAGTTTTTCATCACCACGAAGTTCAGCTTTTATTACAGCAGCACCAAGTTTATTTAATTCATCTTCAGATAGAATTTTAATGTCATTTGATTTTGTTGGTTCTTCTTCTTTTTCTTTTTCTGATTCTGATGATGATGATGATGGTGATGAACGTTTGTCTTTTGTTTTTTTTATACTCTCGTATGAAGTTATTGGAACTTCTTTGACATTATTATCTTGATTGTCAATTGGTTTAGGCTTTTGCCAATTTTTTCTTGATGAAGATGAAGAAGATTTCGAGTAATAATTTGAACTAGAATCATTATTATCAGTTGGTTTTTTAAATGATAATTTTTTTTCACTACTAAAGTCAGAATGTTTATAATTATTGTGATAATTTTGTCTTGAACGATCACGACTTCTAGATCTTGATCTTGATCTTCTTCTTCTTTTGTCATAATCATAATTTCTTCTAGATGAATAATCATTTGATGAACTTCTTGAATTTATTTCAGCTTCTTCAATCATTGATTTTATTTTATCCAAAGAACCCCATCTTACTTCAGCAATTTCTTCAAGTGTTTTTCCCTCTTCCATTGCTTGTTCTCGAGCACGTTGGAGACTTTTTTTTAACCAAGCTGGATCCATAGTTGGTTTATTTGGTTTTTTTATTGCATCCTCAGGTAAACCTGCTCCATCATTTTTCCAATATGGATTTAATTTACGTATATTGTGTCCTGGATTATCTAAAGTATCTTTTTTTTCATCAGTTTTTTTGTTTTTTTTTTCTCTTGATGAACAAGCAAATGCACTTGATAAATTCATCCATTCTTCTCTTTCCAATGGTTTACTTTGTTCTTTACTTGATGATTTTTCAACCCATTCTTCTTTTTCATCTTCTGATGAACTCTAAAACAAAAAAAAACAATCAATTATTTATTTTAAAAATTACTTGAAATATTTTTATAAAGATTTTATATTTTTTTTTACTAACATCA